>NC_090202.1:12815000-13455000 GCF_033026475.1 Channa argus | reverse complement strand
TCTTTTCTATCCTATCTCTTCTGTCTCCCAGGGGAATGCGTCTAAGCTGGTGCACACTCCACTGACTGATAAGTGCTACCTGACCCTGACCCAGGCCATGAAAATAGGGCTTGGGGGCAACCCCTATGGGCCTGCTGGCACAGGCAAGACCGAATCAGTCAAAGCCCTGGGGGGACTGTTTGGACGCCAAGTGCTGGTATTCAACTGTGATGAGGTATAAAGATGCTTTTTGAAAGTATTTGAGGGATTTAACATATATAATTCTGAACCCCTTTTGTTCATCAAAACCTGAAATCACTGGTCATTTTTTTAAAAGTAAAATGCATAGGCACGTAACATCTTAAGAGTATGCACATGTGCAAGTGACAGACACACACTAACCCCTTTCATTTCCAAGCATTCAGCCTGACCTTGCTTTAATACAAGATTAGTTAGTGACAACTGCCAATGAAAACACATGAGAAGATTGTTTTCTGGTTTGCCTCTGATTCCCAGGGTATTGATGTGAAGTCAATGGGACGAATCTTTGTGGGCTTGGTGAAGTGTGGTGCATGGGGTTGCTTTGACGAGTTTAACCGTTTGGAGGAAGCAGTGCTTTCTGCAGTTTCCATGCAGATTCAAGCCATTCAAGACTCGCTTAAACATCACAAGCACACGTGTGAACTGCTGGGGAAGGAGGTAAAAAAAAAGAATGGACAAACACACTATTTACAGACATTTATGACAAAAACAGTTTCTTGAGTTCCCCATTCTCAGTTATATTTTTCAGTTTCATTCAGATACACGCATTAGCCACCTGATGTATCCTTATTGGATACATAACTGTCAGAACATAAACTGGTTAAACTCAGCTTCCCCTTTACCAGTAGGGATCTATGACTCTTATTTGTTATTTATTACTGTATGTGTTTTGCCATAACTACCAGTCTTATTTATTTTAAATAAATAATTTTCTCAGTGGAGTACATTAAATAAAAATAAGCTTAGTACTTTTAATTAAGTAAAATATTTGAAGCAGTACTTTTAGTGGAGACTTGCTTTAGGTTTAGTGGTTGCAGTTTAACGTGAGTATTAAGGGTGTGCATTAAGGGGGCCTGGTGGATCAGTGGTAGAGCCTTGTGGTGGGTACAGAAGGCTATGTGTTTGAATCCCACCCCACAAGGTGTGGCCCCGCCAAACCATCAAGGGCAACCATGGGAGAGGTTTGTGGCATCCGGCATAGAAAACTCATGCCAAATCAATGCCCGGAACACCTTCCGCTTTGGCGAGGCCTGAAGGGACAAACCGAAAGCCATTGATGTATTAAGGTTGTGTACTAAAAACACCTTTGCACACAGTGTAGCACATTTTGCTAGATTTTGGGCTGTGGCTACACAGATCCTTGTGCTCCATTATTTATATTACTAGTTTTAATATTGTGGCTGGTGGGTGTATAACTATAAGCTAGTAGCAAAATATACAAGCCATGGATTAATCTATAGATTATTTTCCTATTAGGCTCTTTTTTATTCTTTTTACAATATAACAATTAACATACTAAAAATAAAAATGTATATTCATCAGTCATTTATATTTCAATATTTTATTCAATAATTTTCTTTTCAAACAAACAAATAAATATAACAACGTATGCTCTGCAGGATGTTATTCCCCAAACAAAAAACAGGTCAGTCTTAACTGGTGATGTGTGTTGTACAGACTAATATAAAGTCTCTCCACAATGTAATTAAAGTAAGAGATTTTTCCATTCAAGTTATAGAAATGTAGTGCAATTCAAAAGCAAAATAAATTATACAGTGCTAAATTCAAGACACTTTTACCAAAACCGTGTGTAACCCAAATTCTAACTGTCCATCAAAAGGTGCAAAAATACTGCTTAAAATACCTTAGATGATTGAGGTCGAGGTTTTTTCACTTGCTTATCAGTGTACTCCATGTTCTCCCTAGACACAGCCCTTTCTCTCTCTCTATCAATGTACATTTTGTAATTCAACATATTTACATAATCGTAATTTGACGCATTGCCCCATCCCTAATACAAACACATACTTAACACATAATTAAACACGATACACCTTTAACTTTCATTACCTGATATTGTGTCACAGTAGTTAATTAATTAGTTTTTTATTTAGCCATAGTTGGAAAGTTGGTTGGGTCATCAAGCAAATCAATTAAACTACATTCTTGCTGTTTACAACACATTTTAAGAATGTGAATAACTTTTTGATGTTGTTCTTTGTTTTTGTTTTGTTGTTATCCTCCAGGTGGAATTGGACTCAAACTCAGGGGTATTTATCACATTGAACCCAGCAGGAAAAGGCTATGGAGGCCGACAGAAGCTTCCAGACAACCTAAAGCAGCTGTTCCGGCCTGTGGCCATGAGCAGGCCAGACAATGAGCTCATTGCGGAGGTCATTCTCTACTCTGAGGGCTTCAAAAATGGAGAAATACTGGGACGTAAATTAGTTGCAATCTTTAACCTAGCCAGGTATGATTGTGGTTTTTGTTGGGTTAAGGCTGGATAAGGAGAAGTAGTAGTAGAGTAAAGTATAGAACATAGTAAAGTTTTGTATTGTACTGTGTGCATTAGATTTATTTGAATTAGGCGTACTCCAACTACAGTCTACAATCTATTTCAGTCTGTTGAGGTTTGTATCTCACCACTTAGTGCTACAACCACATCTAAAGTCAAATGCAATGAGTGAATATGTGCATTTATTTTTGTGTCCAGGGAGCTGTTGACTCCCCAGCAGCACTATGACTGGGGTTTGCGTGCTCTGAAAACTGTGTTGAAGGCCTGTGGCAGTCTCCTGCAGCAAAACAGGAGGAGTCATGACAAGGACAAGAGTAAGAAAACACAATTTCTGTGAAGCGCATTATAAGATGGAGCGTGATAGGAAAGTTAATAGAAAGTGCGTGCATAGCACACATTATCATACAATAAGGCATACAGTGCAAACATATAAAAATGAAGAGTACATTTTTGAGAATTATAACATATGCAGAGGACCAGCATTTATTCAATAAAGGTAAATGTAAAAAAGTAAATTTTAAACTTGTAGCTATAGACCAGATTTTGGTCTCTAGTTGGAAAATGGGGAAAAAAATGTGTGGAGTTAAAAAGATGTAATCTTAGCAGATCTAGCTTAGCCTGCTCATCACCTCTGCTTCTTACTAGTAGCTTGAGACTCAAGGCAACAAGCTACATTACCCACTACTAGCATACTGTAACAGCCCTAGATCTCCATGAAGGGACTGAAGGGATGATCTAGGCCCCTCCAATATGTTCCAAAATACCTTAAGAAGTAGCATTTTTAGCAATAAACTTTTAAAGTAATCAGCTACCCGATGAGATGTGCAAATCCTTGAGCATTCTGCTCCAAATTATTCAATCAAGTGTTGGATTAAAGTTATGTAATGGCTGGATGCCTACCTCCTCTGGCATAAGGCAGTGTAGTTATGACTGTACTGTCTATATTGTAACATTCTGTAGACAGCCAAAACCTAGTTGAGGTTTATGAGTATATCAGTATTTATTGCCATCCAACAGGGTCTTCAATAAATAATTCATAATCAAATAGAAGTATTCATTTTGTAACAGTATGAGCAGTCAGACTGACTTTACTGTATTTCCATAGCTTTTAATGTCCATAGTAGTTATTCTGGTTAAATAAAAAGTTCCAATTTGGATTTTTGACGTCAACAACCTAATAAATGTCCTCTTGAGTGTTGTTGAAACTGCAGCCCTGATAGTAAGCTGCTAGGTAATGTGAGAGACAGAAAGTTGTAGAGCTGATGAAAAGAATTAGAAGATGCAAATTAGACTGGTGCTTCTTCTGCACCCAGAAGGGTCACACTACAAAGAGGTTTGATAATTCAGAAAGTATTTGGACACCTTTTACTTTTTTCAATGTTGTTGTTTTGCAGCTTGACACTCCAATCATTTAAATTCTTTTTTCTCATTAATCTGCACTCAGCACCCCAAATTGGAAAATTGAAAACAGAATTTTAGAAATCGATTAAAAACAAAAAAATGAAATATCACATGTACTTAAATGTTCAGACCCTTTACTCCGCACTTTGTTAAAGCACCTTTGGCAGCAATTACAGCCTCATGTCTTTTTTTATGGCTCAACAAGCTTTGCACACCTGGATTGGGGGATTTTCTGCCATTCTTCTTTGCAAATCCTCTCAAACTAAGTCGAAGTTGGATGGAGACCAGTAGTTGTTAGCCATTTTCAGCTCTCTTCAGAGAGTTTCAATAGGGTTAAATCAGGGCCCTGGCTGAGCCACTCCTGTGTTGTGTTGGCTGTGTGCTTAGGATTGTTGTCATGTTGGACAGTGTATCTTCGCCCCAGTCCGAGGTCCTGAACACTGGTTTTCTCTGTACTTTATTCAACCTCCCCAGTCCTCCCCAATTTCTTTCTTGGATATATGTCTTGCAGTATTTCTGTCTCTGTGCTCTTCAGGCAGTTTCTTTGATTTCATGGCTTTTTCTTTGAATGTGTGTGCCCTTCCAAATCATATCCAATCAATTTATTTTACCACACTTAAACTCCAGTCAAGGTGTGAAAACATCTCAGCAATGATCGAGAGAAATGGGAGGCACATGACCTAAATTTCATGTGTTGTTGCAAAGGGTCTGTGTGCTTATTCCAATGTCAGTTTTCCCTTTTTCATACATTGGCAAACATTTCTTAAATTCTGTCTCTTTGTCATTAATGGGGTACTGCAGTACAATCATGGTGCAACATAACAAATATGAAAAAGTAAAGTTCTGAATACTGTCTAAAACCAGTATAGCTCTTAAATGAATTTTGATGACTAAGCATAGGTAAACTTCAACATAAAATGGCTCTATTCACCACTACTTCTCTATACACATTCTGTTGTGCTTGGTCTCTAAATCCTCTAATACAGACACTGCATCAATTGATATTTAGCCCAAATGCATCCCTTAAAATGTTTTCTTCCCCTGAGCCTTTCACTTGACTGTACTTTTTCCTTCTTACATTCCCAAAACCTTGTTGTTTATGTCTTCAGTACCTCTTTCCCCAGCTTGTTCCCGCTCTTGCTGACCTCTTGTTAGCACTCTTGTTAGCTATTGACACTGATCTCGTCCCATACCCTCTCTATCTCAGCCCCTTCCACTCCTCATGTCATTGCATTTCAAAACTTGCCACTATCTCTCTCTTCATTTTACCCTTTTCATCTTTGTAAACCCATCCTTCTGTTTCACCACCTGCCCTGTATGTATTGAACATAAACATGTCTGGAATCTTTGCGAGACATAATAAAGTATTGACAAGCAAAGCAATAACAAATGGATAGGTTAACCCTCGTGACCTTGTTTTTGGTGTTTTTCTTTATTAAACATGTACTGTTTCTCTGCCTTATGTTATGCATATCTTTTTACCAGTATAAATCAAATGTATATTTTTATGCCATTTAAGTACTCTTTATGTCCCATTTCTATTTTGAAATGGAATAGAAATCAAATTATTGTTTTTCATCCACGTGCAGTTCAGGAGAATAGTCTGGTGGTGCAGGCACTGAGACTGAATACCTTGTCCAAGCTTACATTTGCCGATAGTTCCCGTTTTGATGCCTTGGTCAGAGATGTTTTTTCTGGGGTTAATTTCACTGGTGTGGAGGACCAAATCCTAACACATGCACTGGAACAAGTCTACAAGGAGGCACGTCTTGAACTTATACCCAGCCAGGTGAATCAAAACATATATTAGTCAAATACACTTTATTATCATGTGTGGTGCATGTTGAACTGGTGTTCATATAGTGTTTGCTTCACTTTGTGCTGCAAGAAGTCCTAAACATTAACACTAAGAGAGCAGTTTGTTCATATTATAGTGGAAAAATCACATAATAATGACTTGTTGTCTTTTCATCTCTGTGTAGCGGAAGAAAGCACTGGAGCTGAATGAACAACTGAGACAACGCATGGGTGTAGTCATTGTAGGTCCAAGTGGAGCAGGAAAGTCAACGCTCTGGAAAATGCTTAGGGCTGCCCTCAGCAAAACAGGCAAAGTGGTGTGTAAGAAACAAACTACATTATTTTTATTCAGTGATGTGTATATATATATTTTTACTTTTCTTTTACTGTACATATATTTATGTGCACATATATGTTTATTGTGCATTATGTAAGGTTTGAGTTTCTATATTCTTTAGTATATAAAAAGAAGCATGAGTTCAAAAGATTTTAGGTCAGTTAAAAACCCTTTACCAAACTGAAATTATCTTGACAATGTTGTGTTTTTCTAGGTAAAGCAGTATACAATGAATCCCAAGGCCATGCCCAGACAACAGCTACTTGGACATATCGACATGGACACAAGAGAATGGGCTGATGGTGTCCTAACACACAGTGCCAGGATTGTGGTCAGAGAGCCGCAGGGTATGAATGGTGCAATAGGACCCTAATACACATAAACGAAGTTTGGCGCACAGTAATATTTACTTTCATTGGAAAAGTTCTTGCACTGAGCCCAGAACAAATTACATGGAATTGTCTACATTTGTTGCACTCTTTACTGTGCTAAAAATAATGTGCTCTGTGTATGTATTTAAGTATTTATGTATTTGAAGTATTTTTGTCTTTTCTAGAGGTGAGCTCATGGATTGTGTGTGACGGTGATATTGACCCAGAGTGGATTGAGAGTCTGAACTCTGTGCTTGATGATAATCGGTTGCTGACCATGCCTAGTGGAGAACGCATCCAATTTGGACCCAATGTTAACTTCCTGTTTGAGACGCATGACCTTAGCTGTGCTTCACCAGCAACCATCTCTCGCATGGGCATGATCTTTCTCAGGTCAGTCAGCCATGTAGGCAGGGTAACTGTTAATTTTTAAGGTTGTCCAAGTCACCTTTCCTGAACAGCTTGTCTCACTGTTATTTACACACCCACTTTCTCCTGTCTGTATCTTCAGCGACGAGGACATAGATGTGGGTGCGTTGGTAAAGTCGTGGCTAAGGGGTCAGTCAGAGAATTGTCACAGTAACCTAGAAAATTGGCTTGGAGACTACTTCCAACGAGCTCTGGAGTGGGTCCTCAAACAGGTAACGGTTGTCTTATTATACTACTACACACTGGCTACAAGCAACAGACTTTTTCAAGGTGCAACATTTTCTCTGTATGTCAATACTAACCTATTTCAGACCTTCGTTTACACTGGCATTTAGTTGCTAACACTATGAGAGTGAAATAAACATAAAAGTTTTACAAATGAACACCTACAGTACATGCTGTAGATTCTGTCATCATATCACGTTTAGCTAAGTTACACTTGAGTAAAGAGGGTTTTCTTGTTATCATCCATTTATTTCAAAAAGGCAATCAAACTTTTTATTTCTATTTTTGTTTCTGTTTTCTTTTACCTCTTTTCATCAGAATGACTTTGTGGTGGAAACTACTCTGGTGGGTACAGTGTTCAATGGCCTGTCACATCTCAGCTCAGTGACGGATAGAGGTCAGTTCATTGTTGGTCTTCTTAGAGGTTTGGGAGGAAATCTGAACCTCAAAACACGACAGGAGTTTGCTAAGGAGGTAAAGGAACCATGTTTTTTTTTGCATTCACAAGGAAAAGGTTTAGTTTCAGGGCTAAAATTCTATTAATGTCTTATGGTTTGTTTTTTACATGAAATCTTCTCAGCAGTAAAAAAAAACAGAAGTATGAATCATAATTCCAATGGTAAGGATAGTAAGGAAATGTACAGTACCTAGTGGGGATGTTAATTAATGTTTTTTTGTTTTTAGTTGCTAAGCTGGGCCAGGGAAAGCCCACCTGACACCAGAAAACCACTAGATACCTACTATGACTCCAACAGTGGCCATCTAGCAGCCTATACATTCCAGCCTCCACAGTGTCTCACACTGGAACAGCTTTCTCATACAAACACATTACCTGTTATTAAGACCCCAGACATGCAGAGGGGGCTGCATTTTTTCTCTCCATGGCTCACCGCTCAGCACAGACAGCCCTTCATGGTGGTTGGACCAGAAGGCTGTGGAAAGGGGTAATGCATTCTAATCCATAACACCTACATTTGTCATTAGTCATAAACACAGATAGAATATACTATACACACTTGCAAATGTATACATATGGTCACACACTATGTATACATATTCATGGAATGTAATGCAATGCCACACATTTTGAACACATACAAATAAAATTAAACCCATTCGCACATGAATGCTAAATGATTATTTTTTAACATTATAGCACACAAGACACTGACTGCGTTTACATATACTTAAGTTACTGGGGTACTCGGACAAATCAGCTTTCTCTCCCCTACCCTGATTTTGGAAACCAGCTTTTTCCCAATTACATGACACTTAAAAAATCAGATCTCCTGAGGAATATGACTGTAACCTGGTCACTTAAATTCATGTAAGCATACTGAATGTGTGACAGCAGTTCCAAAGAGTGCTTGTTGGGAATGTATGTGGCTTTTATTGAGATAATTTACATTTACTTCTTGTTTGGGAAAAGCAGTCTCTGTAAGCAGTTTTCTCAGGCTAGTGAATTCACGGTAAAATAGTGTGCATTATTGATCGTGACAGCACACAATTAACACTAATATCTTCTTGTATTCGAGGCTTGACCTTTAATGCAAAGGCACTGACAATTCAGAGAAATCCACATCTCCATGTGGATGTGTGGAATGTTTTAAAACTTGTGAACGTGTACACAAAGAGATGCTGCCTCAAATGTAATTGCTTCACTCCCCAGGAGTTTAAAGAGCAAGGGTCTCTCAGTAGGGTTTTTACAATCCTCTTGTCTTGCCTATTTCACACAAAAGGTCACTGTGCCATTGAGGCAGTGGGTTTGTTAGCTGACAGCAGAACATCTAATTAGTATGCACACAGTTATACTGTAGCGGGCAGGTACATACACGCACTGCATTTATTTTTCATTTATTCTCTGTATGTTTGCATAAACACTGTTGTCTAGATTCCCAACAAACAACTCCTTCTGTACTTAATTGGCATTTTAACACTATCCAAAACATGAGCTTTGTAAAAGTTGAATTATTAGATGTATAATTAAATTGTCAACAACCTTGAGCTCATGTCTCATCACACATTAATACATAAGTTCTGGAGTGATCATTTTTCTACGTGCTGTTTTTGTCTAGCATGCTCCTGCGCTATGCATTCTCTCAGCTGCGCTCCACACAAGTTGCTGTGGTTCACTGCAGTGCACAGACCTCATCTCGCCATGTCCTGCAGAAGTTTAGTCAGATCTGCCTGTTGCTCAACTCTAACACTGGCCGAGTGTTCAGACCCAAGGACTGCGAGAACCTGGTCCTTTACTTGAAAGACATCAACCTACCCAAACCGGACAAATGGGGGACCAGCAACCTCATTGCCTTTCTACAACAGGTAAAGATAATACATAAACAAAAATAGGGAGGGGTTAAAAAAAGAATTAGTGAATGGATGGATGAGATGGTTTAAGTAGTACTACTTTCTTTGTCAGTGTTGACCTTCAGAAGCTCAGATTTTGACACTGGTTTCAATCACATTATCATAGACTCCCACAAAAAATTGTAACACTCTCATTTGCAATTTGAGTATAAAAGCTTATATTTTATATATATATATTTATTGAAAACAAATTATAAATATAAATAAAAATTACATACATATCGTTATTACGCTCCATCTTTCCTCCAGGTTTTAACATATAATGGATTCTATGATGAAAATCTGGAGTGGGTCAGTCTTGAGAACATCCAGGTGGTGGCATCCATGTCAACAGGTGGTGCTGTTGGAAGCCATTCACTCACCTCCCGCTTTTCCTCCATCGTACGCATCTGCACCATAGAGTACGTAAAGTGCAAAAGCCATGTAATCAAATACCATGCAGTTATTTTTGAAGATACATGCATTCAAAATTTCCCTGTTCCAATATCAATTCCCATCTCTATTTGTCTCTACATTTCACTGTTGGCCTCCTTCTAACTCTGCCACTGATCCCCTCTCTTTTTTTTCCTCAATTCACACATTTCACTGCCTTTGTTTTGCCACTGCCTTTAGCTATCCAGACAGAGAGCAGCTGCAGACTATCTACTCAGCATACCTGCAGCCAGTTCTCCAGCATAGCCTGGGTAGCCAAGCAGCCTGGGCCAGCACAGGGAAGACACACCAGCTGGCTGGGTCTCTTGTGCAACTCTATGAACAGGTATTGAGTCGGACAGGCTGTTCATCCATGTTCAAATGTATATTTATAGCAAGATGCTCTGAGATGTTCCAGGGCAAAGAGGGGAAATTGGGATTGGGTCTTGAACAGCACCTTTTAAACAGTCTCTTAAGAGCACAAGTCAGTCATAAGAATGTACAATGATTAACAGGCTCTTGTGCAGATGTGGAGGATGTCAGAAATTTTTTTTCCCACTATCTGCCACTTTATTTAACGTCAAGTTAGGGTGTTATTATTGCCACAAATGTTGCAAGTTATTAATGTTGTGACATTCTCAAGTAACAATTTATTACATGTAGGTCTTGCTATATTGATTTCAAAAAAACTACAATGTACTGTACTACTGAATTACAGAGACTTCAAAAATAAGTATTGTTGTTTTGCAAAAGCTACAGTTTCGGCAGAATTTTTTGGGATCGAATATAAGCTCTAGAATTAAGAGCTGTTAAGTGAGTGCAGCCCCAAAATTGCAATTGCCTTCATAGAACACAAATTATCTTTTAGATGTTAATTTTATGAAATGATGATGTCTTTAATGCTAATAAAACAGATAGCTAACATTTTCTATCAGAGGTTATATTTATGCTATAGACATTTTATCATCTGTCTTTATGTGCTTCTTCACTCTCAGGTGAAAGCAAAGTTTACAGTGGATGACCACAGTCACTACCTGTTTACCCCGAGTATTCTTACAGAGTGGGTCCTCAGCCTGCTGCGATATGACCTCACTGCAGGTAAACAAGCATCTGCAAAAGTACATACAGATGAGTATTTACCGTATGAGTCTGACTTACTTTATGAGTCACCGTATGAGTCAATTTTTCTGTAGAAGACTGATGAAATCTGACAACAAGTCAGGTCACATAGGCTTTAATGGGACCAAGGCTCATGAAATCATTACTTTTTTAACATATGTAATGTGATAATGTGATAAACTCCTACCCATAGGCCAGAATGGTAAAGAACAGTTGCATGCAAACAAATCCAAAAGGTTCTATTTTATGACTTACTGGCTTCCCCTTCTTGCTGCCACTAAAAAATATAAAAACTTAGTTACTATGTAAGTTTTGATGTAAGATTAAAAAAAGACACAACCCCAGATCAATTACTTTTTTGTCAGTATTCTCAGCTACTGTCCCAAACTTTTGCCTATTATTTTATCCGGTCACACTCTGCCTCCTCTGTCCTCTCCTTTCTCAGTTTCTCTCTGTCATCGGTCTGTTGCCCCTCTCTTTTATCATCCTCTCCCCTCCGGTTGGTGTCCCTTCATCTCTGCCTGTGTCACTCTTTCTCTCTTTCTTCACTGTGTTCCCACTGCGATAGAGACTCTAATTATTTGTTTTAATTAAACACATCAGCAAACAAAATCTTCTTTTACTATGCTCATCATTTTTTTGCTTACTTACTTTGTCCCCCTTACTTGCCTTTGCTGTATTCTTTCATACTATGTGGTGAGTTTGAGTGTGCGTGTGATTTCAATGACTTTATGTGTTGTTAACACTTCAGGGGCGGCCGTAGCTCAGTTGGTAAAGGCAGTTGTCATCAGACCACAGGGTCACTCGTTCAATCCCCGGTCCCTGCTTTATGTCGAAGTGTCTCTGGGCAAGACACTGAAACCCATTCCCCTCCCCAGCTGTGCCAGCTGGGGTCCAAGCCCGGTAGAAATTGGGGAGGGTTGCAACAGGAAGGGCATCCGGCGTAAAAACTGCTAAATCAACATGCGGACAATGATCTGCTGTGGCAACCCTGAACTCACGGGATAAGCCGAAAGGACAAGAAAAAATGTGTTGTTAACACTTCATAACTCAAACGTTTGAAATGATATTAATGTGTTTAATATAATGTCTTTGAACTTTATTAGAGACGATTCTAACATAGAGCTTACTAATCCAATTTAGAAATATTATCAAATATTTTAGGAAATTCTGTCAAAGAACAAATATTGTGGTATGTTATGTTATGAACTGTCAATTATCATAACTGTTAACTTCATCAAAGACCCAGAGTCACTTGCGCTTGCTTGTCGTTTATGTTTTACTCTTGATCTTTAAACACCGCTAAGGTGGATTTTGGTCAAGAAAAGAATTTAAAAACATTGTTTCTTCTTGTGTGTAAATGACTAAAGTAAACTGTTGAATAATAATCTTAGTATGTACATGTGTCACATACTTCCTTTTTAGCTCAATCTAATGTGACAGACAGCGTGTTGGAGGTGGTAGCATACGAGGCCAGGAGGCTTTTCAGAGACCGACTAGTTTCCTCCAAAGACCTTCACAGTTTTGATAACATCCTCTCTTCTATCATTCGGGGAGACTGGGGCTCTGATGGTCTAAACAACATAACTGGTATGAGATAGCTTTACTCTCACTGACATACACCTTCATTCACCTTCTGCATAAACAATAACACCTATTATAAAACAAAGTAATAGCATGGTTCATCACAGATTAACTGCATTTTTTAGATCACCACTAATGACTGAATAATTCCAGTATTTTATTGTTTTTCCTGTTTTACTTTGACTTCTCTAAAACACTAAAATTGCAACAGATATGCTTGGAAAACCATATAATTCAGCAATTAAGAATATAGTCACCTGCAGCAGATCATAACATTTAAATTTCTTCATAAGTGCAGGGATAAAATCCATCTATCCCTCCATTATCTTAATGACGTATCCTGTTCAGGGTTGCGGGGGGCTGGAGCCTATCTCAGCTGTTAATGGGTGAGAGGTGGGGTATAGCCTGGACAGATCGCCAATCTATCTCAGGGCGAAAATAGTGAGACATACAAAGACAGACAACTGACAGACAGCTGAGGGGTAGCAGCACTAATCACTCCAACACCCTGTCAGCAGGGATGAGATGTTGATCTAAAATCTTGGGTGATACTGACAATACTCTAGAGCTATGCTTGTTTGCTATCCTTGAGTGTAAATAAATAAGGACAAATAAGAACCAAGACTTACAAGATTCAATAGTCATACCAGAAACAGGGCTTGGTATTAATGCTTGCCCGTTTACATTGGACAAGCAAACTATGATCGAGTAAGTGAAATGCATCATGCAGGTACCCTTGCAGGCAAGTAAAAAATATATGAGATGATATGCAGTGTTTCCAAAACAATGATTTATGTTTGTCGCCCTGCCCCATATTAGTTTAGATTTTATTTCATTGCATAGAGGATGCATACTCACCATCTTTCATTTTAGGTAATCCTGAGACCAGGTCAATTTATTTTTCATTTGATGCTGTCCTACCCCTGTTTACAAATGTCACAATAACTTCACAAAACATTTACTACATTGATAAAGCAGAAATTATATTATTACTTTTAAATTATATGTTTTCTTGTTAATAAAAGATAATAATTGTTAAAATTCACATTTATTTGAATTTTTTACTAGGTCTACATTTTTCATTTTGGATAAGTAAGTTTGGCTGTCGGGCAAGTAAAAATTCTCAGCTGGTCTAAAAAGCCTAATGTCAAGCCCTACTAGAGAGATGTCTAGTGTTGATAACACTGCACAGGAAGACCCCCTGTGACTCTAAAAGAAATGAGAGTTTAAAAAAAGTTATTTAAAAATATAAATACTGTACTGGTACATACACATACTGTACTAGGATATGAGCAGCACTGAAAAAAGGCTTGGCTTATAACCAAAGCCCTTTAAACTGCTAAACAAAGGGTTATAGTGCTAGTCGCTAGTAGCTACACTAAGGACAGCAAAGAGACAGAGAGCTAATTTCGAAGTGCACATAGACAGGTGTGTTGCTAACAGTGTGTAATGTTTCCCCTCTGTACAGAAGGTTTTTATGTGACCTGGGGAGCCTCTGAAGGGGCTGTAATGGCTCCAGGCCAGCCTTTACCTTCTCATGGCAAACAATTGGGACGTCTGGATATTGCTGACCTTGAACAAGTCATACAGAAGGTACATAGTGAAGTGTTGTCTGGTGTCAAAATGTACACTAGTGGGAAGTACTACCAAGTGCTGTACCTATTTTAGAACATTTTGAAATACAGTACTTAATGTTTCTTAAATTTTTGGTTTGATGCAAATTTTATGATGCATTTTAACTCTGTTATACTATATTTTATACTTTTTATGAACACTGAAAGAGGTGGCTCTGCATAAGGAACTTTTAAATAATTTAGTTTTGAAAACTTTTTTTAAACATTTAATTTAACTTCATAGTTCTGTAGATTTTTCCTTAGCTTTCTTTATATTGCATTTGTTTCTTTTTTTAGTTCAATTTCTTGGATGATTTCCTGGGTGTTGTGGTGCACCTTCACACCTGTGTGTGCACCTTCACACCTGTGTGTACTCCTCCATTTGTTCGTATAGGGTAGAGTGCTGTACAGTCGAGACAACAGAGAAATGGATCTTCTCCTGTTCTGGGAAGTGTGTGACTTTGTGGCCCGGTTTGATCGTGTTCTTAGTCGACCTGGTGGTTCTTTGCTTCTGGCGGGGCGGTGCGGTGTGGGTCGACATACAGCCACATGCTTGGTGTCACACATGCATGGATATGCATTGTTCACACCTAAAGTCTCCCGTGGTTATACTCTTAAGCATTTCAACAATGATCTCAAGACGGTAAGAGCGAAACCCCATTACACATTAAATGTGACATTATCAGATAAATTGGTTTACATTGTACCAAGTTTTAAACTGGCAAATTAATTGTTGAGTGGCATGTATACTTAGGAATTAGTGCAAATGCAAAGAAAATTTAGTGTCATACACGTTATGTGTATGTGTAAAGCATGTGTATCAAATGTGTAATTTACTGGATGTGAATGTGTACTTTACGTGTAGGTGATGCAACTGGCAGGTCTGGAGGGGCACCAGGTTGTTTTATTGTTGGAGGACTATCAGTTTGTTCACCCAGCTTTCTTAGAGATGGTAAACAGCTTGCTGTCATCAGGTGTGTATTACTCGGAATATTGCATTGGCTGAATTGTTTAATTTATCATTAACATTAAAAAACTAATGGGGGCGTCTCTACCTATCAATGTCCAGGTGAGTTTTCTAAGTTAGATAGATCTAAACACGGATTTCTTAACTTTCAAAATCATGGCCATTCCTACTGTATCGCAGTAGTAAAAAACTTCACTGAGCCTTGTGGAACTGTGGAACTCACCACTATTCTACGGTGCACATCTCTCTACATGTCTGTAGTGAAGTGTTCCGCTTCTTTCATTCCAAAAACATGTTCCAGTGAGCTATATTCCAAACATCAACAAAATGATTTTACCTTTGCAGTTTAGTTTGCTTAGGAACATTTTAGGAGACATACTGAACATGCAGGAACATTTTTTTATCGCATCACAACCCACTTTATAGAGACAGATAAAATCTATAGGAAATCTTGTGCCCACTACATCTGACAATGTCCCCATAAACACAGTGGTATCACAGCATCTGTGTGATAGATCAGATGTGAAACTCGTTTTCACTAAGAAGCAGTTTAATCATCCTCAGAATGCATCCATTAAGTACTGTGGATTCGGAATGAGGATGAGACATAGCTATGCCTGGTGGCGGAAAGGAGTACTGCAGGTTTGATTTTATGAACCTGCTTCTGAGTTATAATGTGCATTCCCGATGGAATGGCACCAATATGGTAGCGCAAACACACCGCACGGAAATACTACACCACTTTGAATGCCTACATCTGTATGCATCTATAAGACAGTAGGAATAAGGAAGCAACTTGGAGTTGTATCATGGCTGAAAAGAGAACTGCAGGTTGGATTAATAAGAGCCAGGTTTAGGGTTAAAACAAACTGCATTGTTGATGCAGTACCAACAGTAGGCTACCACAACCATGTTGCAGTGAAAAAGTATGATATTGAATGCCTGCATCTGTCCTGTGTATTTGAATATAGACAGCAAGCATAATATAGATCATTTTGGCAAAAGTAATACTGCACACCAAATGAAAGCTGCAGATTCTTTTGTGTCCTGACCCTACTATCTTAAGTCTTAACATGTATGTTTCGTTTGAGATATACTAGTATATAGTGAATCCCTGGCAATTCCTTTGTATTTGTTATGTTTCAGGTGAAGTTCCAGGCCTCTATACCCCAGAAGAACTTGAGCCACTCCTGTCCTCTCTCAAAGATGCTGCTTCCCAGGATGGATTCAGTGGACCAATCTATAACTACTTTTCCTACAGTCAGTACTTTATATTTTTTGACAGCAAAGTCTGTGGGTCTCTTACTCATTCTTTTATTACACTCCCATCAATTTTTATAGATTTACTGTTGTCTGATTCTATTCACGGATTGTTTTATCTGCGTTATGTATCAATTCAATATATAATGTATTGCTACCTGCCTACCTTATTATTATCTATTTACAATAGAACATAAATTATTACAAACTGAGACATTTTCTCATTTCATGGCGATATTAGCTAATTTTGAATTTAATGGCAGCAAAGGCTAATGAAGGAACATTTGACCACTAACTAGGTTAATTTAGCAACAGGTGAGAAACAAGACTGGATCTAAAAGGAGCATTTCAGAGAGGCAGTGCCTTTCAGATGTAAAGATAGGCAGAGCTTCACCAATCTGAGGCAAATTGTGTCTAAAAATTATAACAATTGAAAAAATGTCAATTGTTTTGAAACAATTTCAATTGTTTCAATTGAAATTATATAATATGAAAAGGTTCATGGACATCACTGCATGGGCTCAGGAACACTTCCAGAAATTACTGTCTGTGAACACAGTTCGCTGTGAAATCCACCAATGTCAGTTAAAGCTGTATCATCCAAAGAAGAAGCCATATGTGAATGCAGCCGTGTTCTCTGGGCCAAAGCTCTTTTAAAATGGACCAAGGCAAAATGGAAAAATGTTCTGTGGTCAGATCAATCAAAATTTTAAGTTCTTTTTGAAAACCATGGAGGCCGTGTCCTGCGGACTAAAGAGAAGATTAACATCACCTTCTTCGATCTATTCTGAGATGTGTTGCTGCCATCATATTTGAAATGATCTAATATTTTCTATGAAATGCTAAAATGTTTCAATTTCAACATGTGATATGTTATGTTTAACTGCAATGTTTAGCAAACACCAGTGCATTTATTCACACGGCCAGTTTATTTTTAGTGATGAAATCTTCCTCCTTTTTGTTAAAAACCTTACGCCTCATCTTAGGAATACAGCAAAACCTCCACATTGTGCTGATTATGGACTGCTCCAACTCTAACTTCACTATCAATTGTGAGAGCAACCCAGCTTTCTATCGCAAATGTTCAGTCCAGTGGATGGAATACTGGTCTGACAGCAGCATGAAAAAGGTGAGTGGAGGACAACTAGTAGAGGGACTAGATAAAACAAGAGACTGATTTAATCAAGAGTAATTGCTGAATTTTACTCCAGTATTTACGATGAATAGATTATTCTAAAAATGTTGAATATGGAGATATAGGGTTGAATTTTCTGTTTAGCACGAATTGAAATAGAAGGTGTCAGGCCACAATCTGGGCCAAAACACAGCTAAAACACGTCTGGGATAGCATTTTGAAGCCTCTTTCAAGATAGTGAAAGAGGCTATCCTCACTTCTTATACAATAGAAAAAGAAAAGGAATCAGAACAAAATTAGAAATGGGGAGTAGGATGTCAAGTATATTTATTTCAACTTGGTTTTAAAAAATCCATGAGTATGCTGAAACATGTAACATTCTATTTCATTAGAGAATAAATATGTAGTAATATGAGATGACAGAATAAACCTGTGTCTCGTTAGATTCCTGAGCTGCTGCTTGCAAAGATAGGTGGAGAAGGGGAAGAGAATAAAAGGGAAAAGGACACTAAGGGGAAAAGCCCAGGTGAGTGCACATGGATTGAAAAAGTATTCACTTCACTTTTTTTCAATTTTGCTATGTTGCAGCCTGATACTAGTCGCTTAAATTTATTTTTTTTCCTCATTAATCTACAGTCAGTACCTCATGATCATATAGAGAAAACATAATTTTAGAAATGTCTGTAAATATATTAAAAAGGGAAAATTTGAATATCACTTTGGCATAAGTATTTAGACCCTTAAATTGATTGGACAGATTTTGGCAAGGCACACAAATCTCTATAGAATGACTCACAGCTAACAGTAGAAACTGTTATAGAGCAAAAGGTATGAGGTCAAAGGAACTACCTGCAGAGCTAAGAAACAGGATTATTGTAAGGCACAGTTCTGGGGAAGGCTACAATAAAAATATGCTGCACTGCAGGTTCCCAAGAGCACAGTGGCCTTCATAATTCTCAAATGGAAGAAGTTTGGCACAACCAGGACTCTTCTAAGAGCTGGTCACCTTGCCAAGCAGAGCAATTGGGAGAGAAGGGCCTTTGTAAGAGAGGTGACTAAGAAACCGATGGTCTTTCTGACTGAGCTCCAGAGATCCTGTGTGGATATGGTACAAAGTTAAAGAGGGACAACCATCACTGCAGCCCTCTACCAACCTGCGCTTTATGGCAGAGTGGCTAGATGCAGTCCTCTCCTCAGTGCAAAACACATGAAAACTCATTTGGAGTTTGCAAAAAAGCACCTGAAGGATTCTTGGACTGTGAGGAACGAGATTCTCTGTAATGATGAAACCAAAATTGAACTGTTTGGCCTCAATTCTAATTGTTATGTCCGGAGGAAACCAGGCACTGCTCATCACCTGCCCAATACAAGCATAGTGGGACTGGTAAAGTGCTCAGGGTTGGGGGAAAGCTGAACGAAGTAAAGCACAGAGATATTGCTGCCAAGGGTGCTTCAAAAAAGTACTACGTAAAGGGTCTGAATATGTATGTATGTATGTATTTATTTTTCTAAAATCCAGTTTTCAATGTTTCAATTTATAAATGCATTGTAAGGTAAAGCCAAACTCGAAATTGCTTATCGATGGCCCCCTTTTTTCATATTTCCTACATTATATATTTTTAGTGTCTCTGTATGTAATGTCATAAGAATGACTATACATCTTTAATCCAGTTTGTGCTCACCCGCTTCTTCACCTTTTACTCCCTGCAGTGTCTGGGCAAGGAGACCTGTGCCATTTGTTCCTGATGGTCCATGAGTCATGTAGAGAACATGGTGCAACACCCAGCCAGTACATGGCCCTTCTGCATGTTTACACTGCATTATACACCCGAAAGCAAAGCCAGCTCACAACCAGACAACAGCATCTTCAGGTAAAATATCATGTACCGTGTTTTTTTACTTAATAATAATAGTACTACTAGTGGATATTCACATTTTATTTATTTCTATTTTTGACTATTAAAAACTACACATTTTAATTTCCTGATTTATATTCTCAGTTTTTGTTTCTACACAAAAATTATTTAGCTTTATTAACGATTAAGCTAAGCCAAAACCTAGTTCAGTGTGTTTGCAAAAGACACTTGTCTTTATGATCCACCTATTTTTTATGTGAACAAAAGTATTGGAACAGATGGACTTAAAATAGATCGAAGCAAATAAGACTTAATATTTAGTTGCAAATCCTTTGCTTGCAATAACTGCATTAAGCCTGTGACCCATAGACATTGCAAAACTTTTGCTTTCTTTTCCAGGCTTTCACCACAGTCTCTTTCAGTTATTGTTTTTGTTGGGGGGTTACTCCCTTCAGGGAAACTATAGGGTTTAATTCTGGAGATTGACTTGGACAGTTTAAAAACTTTCAACTAATGCCCCTGATGAACTTCTTTGTTGTTTTTATAATGTATATTTATAATTGAAATATGTCTGCAGGCTGGTGTATCAAAGTTGAATGAAGCCAAGGCATTGGTTGATGAGTTAAAGAGGTGTGCTGCAGAACAGAGTGCACTGCTGAAGAATAAACAACAGGAGGCAGATTCTGCCCTGCAGGAAATCACCAGCTCAATGCAGGTGTGTGTCTATGTTTGTATATATGTGTTTGTCACTGTGCGTATAGACAGCAGTCCTGCAGGGATTTCCTTTAAGTTGCTATCCTGCTTGCAGCTGTCAGTATTGACCTGTTCTTTCTGTTCTGTTCTGTTCTCTCCTTGCATACTGGGAGTTCCGCGTGAGTGAGAGTGCGAACGAGGGTTGAGGGTGCGTGAGAGGTGCAAAGTTTTGGATATTTTTTCTCAATCATATTTGGGGGTTTACTTTGTTTACTACTTTTTTCTTTTGCGTGATCAGGTATTGTTTTGAGTTTTTTCTGATTGTTGTTGAGCTTTTGCCCCGGGTATTGGGAGGGATGGCATCCTCTGAGATGCCACCACCATCCCTCCAGCAGGGAATTAGGATTGTCCCGCCAGATACTAGAGTCACCGTGAAAGAGTTTCTGCTTGCCGTCAGTGACCAGGTAGGACATGACAATTAACTTTTTGCATCAAAAATTAACAAAGTGGTAGTTGCGTCAACAATCTCATAGAGTGGTGTGGTTATCCAAGACATGCTTGTGCAAGTATCCCCCCTGTCGGCTCCTTCTACATGGATCACTGTGTCAGGTGTACCGCCGTTTATTTCAAGTAAGCAGTTGGAGAATGAACTCCGTAGGTTCGGTAAATTTGCCAGATTTAAAACCGTCAGTTTGAGATGTAAGGATCCTTGTCAGCGGGCAGTACTTACCTGCTACCCATGAAGAGAGCCCAGGCCCTGCTTAAAAACTGGAGACCACTTCGCACAGACCATATGGTGCTCTCAAGGGCTTTGTCCAACAAGTTTAAGACTTCCTGGGAATACTTTTAAATTCAGACCAAACATATTGCGCCTGATAAGAAAAGCCTTGTCCATAATGGTCCTATTTGTGATTTGATAGAAATACATAATATTTCAAATGTCAATGTGGGCATTCTTTCTTTAAATTAGGAGAAAGCTTTTGATTCACCAGACCATTCCTATTAATTTTCTGTACTTAAGACATTTGGTATTGGTGATGGGTTTTATGCTTGGTTACATTTGTTGTACAATGGAGCTGAATGCATGGTGAAGATGTGGAAAGGACTGATTCGACCAATCGCTGTACGGTGAGGAATTAGACGAAGCTGCCCTATTTCAGGGCATCTATAAAGTCATTGTCATTTAGTCATTAAGCCTCTGCTGTGGAAGCTGAGTTGGCTTAGTGGTGTCTCATTGCGGGGCTTTTCCAGTTTGTATCCCCTTCTCACTGTATCTGCTTATCCATATGATTTTAAATGTTTTTGTCACAAACCACAGGGATGTTCATTGTTTAGAGGAGACCCTGTCCCTTTATAAGAAAGCTTCAACTGCAAAGGTTAACTGGGAAAAGAGCTAGTTGGACAGTGGAGAGGTCAGCAAGTGCCTAGTCTGCCTGGATGAATTCACTTAGGCAAGACGGGACTGAAAGTGCTGGGAGTTTTTCAGTTCTCTACCTGCCTGTGGCTGAAGGGGGTCAAGCCCTGATTGACATTTACTCCAAGATTGCCTCTTTATACTGCGCAGAAAGTGCTGTACGGCTGTGGGTCAGGCTGGTGCGACACTTCTCGCCTGTTGCTGACGATAGTGGGGCGGTTTTGGTGTGATAAGCAATTTTTCTTTCTACAAGTGGAGGAAGTGGACTTTAGGGGTCTAACACCTTTCTACAGCTCTGTACTGCAGGCATGCCAGGTTTTTAAAAGTGTGCATGCCAGTAATGGCACCCCAGGCATGTGGTTGTTTGAGGAACCTTTATTTTTGAACAACTTCATAAGGACCCAAACACTGCAGTGTATTAGTCTTCAAACCAGTTTCAGAGAGGAAGGCTGCACTAAACTGGGACATATTATTAAGATGTCAAGAAAATATATGGAAATTCTGAGAGAGACTACCAGAGTTAGATCAGTCAGGTTGATAAATAAAGTCATGGAAGAAGTTTGGGCTGCCTTGTCACAAGCCTTGGGAGTGGCAGGAAGGAGGAGGTCAGCTTCTGTTACTCCAAATCCCTCAACTGAGTACTTTTCAGAGTGTAGAGAAAAAGTGATCTATCAAATCTGCGTAAAGGTTTTGAACCTGCGCTCTTTAACAGGAGTGAAAGAGTCAAGTTGAGCTGAGTTTGTTGGCCAAGATGTTTCCCCGAAAGGCAGCTGGTGGTGCCTATACAAGATGCCCATTGAAAAGTGGACAGCAGACCTCCAGTGGAAGGTTGTACATGGGGCAATATCTACAAACTGATACAGAGCGCAGCTGGACCCTAGCTTAGTGGACCAGTGTGTCTTCTGTTCCCAGGCAGAGACATTAGAACACATATTTATCAAATGCCCCAGGCTTTAAGCACTGTTTGACTTTTTTAAGATGTGGTCTTGGGGAGGTTTTTCTCTTTTAGTCTGTTTATTTTTGGGCCAAAATATTGTGTAAGGAATAAGAATGTATATCCTTCTGAATTTGTTTTTGATCTGCTAAACTAGCGATCTGGCTGAAACGCAGAAACCAAACTCAGGGTACTGGATGTGTGGAGCTGGTGCCAGTTCTAAAATGGACTGCTGAAGGCCAGGCTTAAGGTGGAATATGCCTACTATCGAATGACAGACAATATTGAGGCTTTCAGTCGTAGATGGACAGTAGGGGATGTACTGTGTACTGTAGTGGAGGAAAACGAAGAGTTGATTGTAAACTTCTGACAAAAGATTTTCTAAAGTGATGATTTGACAGAGATCAGTTGTTGTTTCGTAATGTCAAATCAAAATCTACTCTAGTCACCTGCATTGTATTGTAAAACTATCTTTTTCTGCAGGCTGTGTCCTCCCTGCTGCAAGATGCTATTTAGTTTGTGTGTATGCATTTGTTTATGTCATTTCTTATCCAGTGTTTTCTATTTCCTCATATCCAAGTTTTCAACTCTTCCTGCTGGCTATTTGACGAAGAACTGTGAGTTTAGTCAGTTGCTAGATTGATAAATAATAACGAAGAGACTGATCTTTTTGGGCTTTAGCAGCTATGATTTCTATAGTGATAAAGACTGTACGCTTGGAGAATATACAAAAGATTGGAGTAGGGAGTAGTGGAGGGGCAGGAAAAATGCATTATGGAGATGGAGATATCTGCCTATCTATCTATCTATCTATCTATCTATCTATCTATCTATCTATCTATCTATCTAATCAAATTCAAGAAAAAATAGAAACGTTTTTTTTTTTTTTTTCCAGCTCCTTTTTGTTGAATGCGCTGTATTTAACCTGTGCAAATATTCAAAAACCACATGTTACATCTTTCTGGTTATCCAGAATGCCAGTGACCAGAAGACAGAGATGGAAAAGATAAAAGGGAAGATGGCACAAGAAGTGTCCAAGATTGAAGAGAGAAAGGCCAAAATAGATGATGAGCTAAAGGAAGTACAGGCAAGTTGTGTCCTTGATTTTGTCATTACGAAATAATTTATAATTATTAGAAAAACACATATATACTTAAAGTCAGGTTCGTAATATTGTAATTATAATAGGTTTTTGGCTATTGACCTCCACCACATTTAATTTGTAATGAAACACCTTCATTACATGTAAACTTCCTAAAGATTTTGCTATCTCTCTGGTGAATGCATTTATTAATTTATTTTTTTTTCAGCCAGATGTGTCCTCTTTCACTTGCATAAGCCCCTTTCACGTATGAACTTTGTACAATGCCCAGAGAAACAGGTCTGGACATAGTCCAGAATTGTTGTTCCACACACTTAATACACTGCGTGAGATTTTCCAAGTTTATTTAAACTTTATTTATCAACCTGATTTCTATGGGGGGTTAACATGTACAGGAGGCACAACATGATATTTAAAGCCGTGAGTCCCAAAAAAACAAAAAAAAAACAAACTGCTGCGGCAGTTGCCTAATGGAAATATTAAAACATGCCCATTTGCTTGCTTTACTTATCCATCACTTACTTTTTTAGTCTTTCCACCTTACCACTATTGTCCTGTAGCCTTTGGTAGATGAAGCAAAGCGTGCAGTGGGAAACATCAAGCCTGAAGCTCTGTCTGAGATCCGCTCCCTCCGCATGCCCCCTGATGTCATCAGAGACATCCTAGAGGGGGTATTGAGACTGATGGGCATCTTTGACACCTCCTGGGTCAGCATGAAGAGGTAAGAGGGGAAAAAACCTGGAAGAATGTGTAATGACATTGAGAGAACGAGGGTGAAAAAGAAGGATGAGTACACAGACAACGTTTACATGCACCGGGGTACTCAGAGAAATGAGCTTTCTCGGTAATCAGAGAACAGTGTTTACATGCATTTAAGAAACCTGGTTATGGGAAATTTGCATATACATGCACCAGAAGAGTACCTTGATTTCTCCTCCTCCTCTGACTTATTTTGGAGGCGTGGTGCACAGATTTTAACTGTATAGTGATGAAAGACGCTGCTTTCTGATTTTCCTCTCAGGTGCGTGTGTCACAGTGATGGGGAGAGAAAGGAAAGATACATACAGCTGATCAACAAGAGTCAAAAGTTTTACAATCTACTGGGGAAAGGGACTTATTTAGACTTCTATAAGACACTTTGTGTTAATAAAATTTTCTGTTTGACCTTAGGTGGAGGCAACATTGCCCCATTAACGATCTCTACTTTAAGTCATTCTTTCAATCAGCTGCATGCTGCTTACCGTCTTCAGCCTTTTAGTTAGGCACATGAGCAGTTGGAGAAAGCCAATTAGAAACCTAGTTGCACATATACATGACAGAGAAATCACCGTTCTCTGAGAAATTTCTACTTGGGGAAACCAGATTTCCCTTATCCTCTACTCTGATTTCCGAAACCAGCTTTCCTGTTTACATGACACTTACGAAATCGGCTTTTCCGATTATTAGTATTATTATAGAGTATATCTCACATACTCATGCGTAGTAAATTATTGTGTCTGTGCAATTCCTGTGTCCATGTGTTATTTCAAATTAGCTTTTAGTGTTTTTCACTGTTTTCATTTGTAACCTACTCATGTCCAGTTTTTTTTTCTTTTTTCTGTTACCCCTCTTTTATGTAGCTTTTTGGCTAAGCGTGGTGTGCGGGAGGACATAGCTACATTTGAAGCCAGAAACATCACTCCTGAGATTCGTCGGAGTGTGGAAGAGCTGCTAAACAGAAACAAGGCTTCTTTTGACCCCAAGGTCAGATGACAGAGTGAGAGTTAGATGTATGGATGGTGGATGTTATTAACCCCTTGTTGTTTTTTAGCATTTTTTGTTGATAGAAAATGGTCTTGGGGCTGGTAAAATGAGTTGTTCCTGACATGGATGCTGTTTTTATTATGGTTAGAATGCAAAGCGTGCCAGTGCAGCAGCTGCTCCTCTTGCTGCGTGGGTCAAGGCCAACGTCCAGTACTCTCATGTACTAGAGAGGATAGAGCCACTGGAGAGAGAGCAGGCTGGACTACTGGAGTAGGAACACACGCACATAAACTCACAAATACCAGAAAACACCTACAAATATTTTAACTGATTTCTTAGACAAAGTCATACACCTAGGCAAAACCCTAATTTTCATTTCAAGTGGTGTAAAAATGTTGTGGGTGTTGTTTACTTATGAATACACATATTCTTCATGATAAATGTGGAGGCACATAAAGTGACTTTGTGTTTTTCTTTTCTGTGTGTGCCTAGAAACTTAAGGAAGACGGAAAATAGAAAAAACAAACTGGAAGACCAGCTCAATTCTGTTGGCGCCAAAGTCAACGAATTGAAAGAGAAGTATGCCTCCCCCGAACCTTCTATTCTTTTAGCCCTCTCTTCTCTGCTTCTCTCCCACACAAATTGCTCATAGAATGCATGTTACAATTACAAGATTTTTTATCCTGCAGTGTAAAACAAAAAAATGTCACAAACAAAACACATTGAACTTTTTAATCATGCCGTTTTCTTTGTACTTTTTTATCAGGTTCCAGTGTTATACAACAGAGGCAACCAAGTTGGAAGTTGAAGTGACAAAAGCTCAGGACACAATTACTGCTGCCCAGCAGCTCATATCACAACTAGACGGAGAACACACAAGGTGGAATACACAGGTAGCCTGATGAATGGATCGTTTGATGTGTGTATTAGTGTGGGAGGTTATACACATTCCCTTAGAAAGGTGCTCATTTACCATGTAAGATCAACAGGAGGTGTGTGTGTGTGTGTGTGTGTGTGTCAGGGGGATAGATCCTCCTGTCTTGAGTCCCTTCTGGCTGTTTTTACTCCTCTCCACAGCATCTGTCTGCACCTTAATTAAAACACTCAATCTCTTCCTGACACACACACACACACACACACACACACACACACCTTTCACTCATTTCCTCCCTTAAGCCCCACACCAAAAAGCTGGTTTACTTTCTGCTCACGTATTTTCATATACGCTTTTCCACATTATGCGCTAGCTGTGGTTCGCCGTATGGTACTCCCTCTAAGCTGTTCTAATGTTTCACTGGAATATGGAAAGAAGAACTGCATAGACAGAAAGGTACACTACTGCTGAGCAAGTGGTCCAGAAACAGGTTTTGTGTTAAAGTATAGAAACATTAATGCAGCCAGATGCGTGTGCACAGTAAAGCCCAGATACACAATCTTTTCTGATCTGTTGGTGTTGGATTAGACTACCTTCCTTGTGGTGCCTCTTCATTAATTCTTTCACCCTTTGCACTTTCCTATTTATCCCTCTCTTTTCTCTAACTTTTGAATATTTTATCTCTCTTTCAATCAGATGTCTGAGATAAAGAATGAGTTGGACACACTCCCTGTGAGGGCCATGCTTGCTGCAGCCTTCATTACCTATCTTTCTGCAGCTCCAGAAGACAATAGAAGACACTGTCTGGAGACATGGATGGCTCAATCTGGACTACAAAGTAAATATACTACAGCATCACCACAGCATATGGTTACTCTGTACAAAATAGACTTCAAACACAATACTACCCACACAGCACAATGCATGTGTTGATGCACCTGGTACATGCATAACACTTACAAGGTCCTTGGTCTACTAAATATTAGTGCAAATTAAATCTTCCTGGAAGCAGAAAGTGTTAGAATTACTTGATCATAATTTGAGTAAATGCAGAACTTCCCAATCATGGGAAGTTTAAACTACATTTTTCAATTCATATAAATAACCTCACAGTTACTTACATAATAACAAACTTAATTTTCCAGTGTCGGGTCAACATTAGATTTGACCATATAATTCTTTTGGCGGTCTCTTTCCCTGAGGGCTTCACATGTACTGTACATATAAATCCTGAACAGCTGAGTCAGCCAGTTGACCCACTGTCAATTGTTTCTGTGTTCATCATCATCATCTCAATAAGGTGTCAAGATCACTTAGTAACCCTACTTAAAGTGTAATATAATTTGTCTCAACACTAGGTTTGAACTCGGGTTTGTTTTCAATTGGTAATTTTTGTTTGTTTTTATACCAGAGTTTGACTTGCTATCATTCCTGTGCTCTGAGAGTGAGCAGTTGATCTGGAAGAGTCAAGGTCTGCCCTCTGATGAGCTCTCCATGGAAAATGCATTGGTCATACTACAGGTCATTTGCTCTTCTGTCAATCCTTAGCAATATTTGTTCTTTTCCTTTTTATGGCCTTAATTTCAAATCTGAGTTATTGATAAAACTGTGTTATATATATCTTTTCCCTATCCACTTCATAATTTTGAATCTTTTCCATTACACTAAATCTTTGTTTTTATGCATTGTTTACACTTGCAAAGGTTTTTTATATATATAATTGCGACACCATGTATTTGAAGCAACAAGTCTTCATTGACATGATTGTATCAAGAGTTATGCCCATTGTTATTTATCTGTCCTTCATTTGTCTTTATTGTGTTTGTGTGTTGTTTTTATCATTGATGCGTTCAGATCAATGCACTAAGATTACGGGTAAGAAGTTCCATTGTTAATTTTTTATAGCCCATACCTATAGTAGTTCAGTGTTGCCTCTCTATTTCTTTTACTTTCACTTTTTTGGTGGACTTTGTTGGTGGCTAGTTCATAGATGTTTGAATTTACTTTGTTACTCTCATATATTCAGACTACACTACATAGAGTTAGAAATGGCAGCATATTGGAAAATCATGTTCGCAATGGCTAAGGCATTGTACATATGTACTTAGCTGCTGAGTCTTAAAGGAGTAGATTGGACATACAGTAGTGCTTTAAATTCTTTAGAATTTCCTCGGTTTCTGCAAAAACATGACTTGAAGCATGTTCTGATTTACACATTTTCTAAGACTAGATAGAGGGAACCCAAATTAAACTAGAATGGGCATTTCCTAAAAAAATGTGTGTTATTGCTGAAAGCAAGATGCTACCGCTGCATGCAGCCATTGCCACTGTGAGATTTAAAAAAAAAAAAAAAAAAATGTGACATTCCTGTTTAGTAACTGCGTGGGCTGATTAAAAGGATTAACAATTTAGATGTGAAAACAAATGGGAGAAAAAAAAAATCAAAACGCTCCGGAAGATTGCACAAAGATTAGACAAAACATGAGGAATATAGAGAGGAAAAGATGTTTTACAATAAATCTAAAACGTGGACTATCTAAGCAGATGGAAGTAGGTGCTCATCATCATCCTAAGAAACCACTGTAAAATGACTTTTTCTAGTCTGTACGGTTAAAGATTTATAAGCCAAAATAAAACATATATTCTTAATGTCAATTACTTACCACATTGCAGCACTATAGAGGCCATGTTTTAATATGTGAAGCATTTCATCATAGGGTAACTGTCCAAAGTTTCATTATGTTACCAAGTGTACTTTTTGAGATATTGCTGATTAAACATCGGTCCCATTGACCGTCATTCAGAAACAAATTCCTAAAAACATTCCTAACTATTATTACATAACAGTTGTCAGCATGCAAAGTGATAGCAGACCTCTCATGCTGTGCTTAACATGTTAGAGTTGGAACCATGTTTCTAGCTGTCAGTGTATAGGCCATGTACGGAAAAATCTGGAATCATAAAAAATACATGAAATTAGGGTGCTTTCAGCAATCACACTAATTATGAGACAAAAATAAATGTATTCATTTATTTGCAAAGGTATCTTTCAGAAACTGAACCCCCTCTTGTGGGAGTAACTTCAACTAAACATTTCTGGTAGCTGTTTATAAGCCCTGTAGATTAGCTTGAAAGGATTTAAACCTATTTTAAAATATGATCTGGAAATATGACCATGTTTTAGGTCATATTTATGCAAAAACAGAAACTTTAAAGGGTTGTGCCTTGTCCAGCTCCACTGTATGAGCAGACATGCATGACACATACACAAAAGAAAAATACTCCAGTACTTAAGGTAAGATAAGGGCAACAGACAAATTACCAGTTCAAGATGATCTGAGAAAGAGAATCCTTGAGGCAAGAGACCATGAAATAGAAGTGTACAGAATGAAAGTAGGGTAGTGGGTTCGCCTGGCATCTGAATGACACTGGTCGATAAGCGTCTGAATGACTAGTCGATAAGCATGACAGCTGTGAGAATGGAATGAACAATGCACATACAAACACCTCTCCTTTTCTCCAAAAAACCGACTGTGATCTAAATAAAACTATCCCAAATCCATTGAAATTGACACTCAGTTCTTTGTAATTGTTGTGTACTCAGAGTGTTGCCTGTCCTTTTCTGATCGACCCATCATCCCGAGCTACAGACTGGCTATGCACACATCTCAAACAGCACCGACTAGAGGTTATTAACCAACAGGTAAAGACAAAAACTCAATCCAAATGACATCATTTGATTAAGCTACTGTACTCTTACCTTTCTCCTTAATGTGCCCATATTTCCCCTTTAACAAATTATGTAATGACAATAGTCAGTGTGCACCTGTCAGTAAGGACACTGTTTGGGCATAATTTATGTTTAATTGGTAATTTGTTATTGGACATAGTAATATTACTAATATGTATATGTTACAAAGTAGTGTGTCACCAGCCAGTACTGATTTTAAAAGTATTCTTAAAATTGTGTTTCTGTGTCCTCTCACCATAGGATAGTAATTTTATGACATCCCTGGAGCTGGCAGTCAGATTTGGAAAAACTCTCATCATTCAAGAGATGGATGGGGTTGAACCCGTGCTCTACCCACTGCTGCGAAGGGACCTTATACCACAGGGTATACACACACTCACAAACACAAGGACCTGCTTCATATAAAATCTGATTAAGATAAACATTAATTCTTCATAAGCTAGAAGCTCACATAGTGCTTACCTTTCTACGATGTAGTGAAATCCTTTTTGAGAGACATAGCCTGCATGTCATAATGGAGTGAGGCTTTCACCTTTATGATGCTTTTTAATGGTTAATTTACCAGTCCTCACCAGTGCATTGAGCCACAAACACAGATCTTTCCCCTGCTTTTCAAAGTTACTTTAAATGGGAGGATGCAATCAAACAAGGTGAGTAGAGTAGAATTGAGGCAAGATGAGCCTGTACTATGCAATGGAAGAGCAGCTTTTTGAACCAAGTTACCGATGAGCAGAATGTTTAAAGAAGTAGAGGGGACTGTGGGCAAACAATACCGATGACTCAGGAAAGAAAAGTGTAAACAAAAGCAAGGGTGGATAATAAAGCTAATTTGGGAAGAAATCTAATTTGTTACACTATAAGCTAGTTTTTACCACTGTTTGGTACATAGATGATAGTCAATCATCATAGTTGCAGAACAGAAGAACAGAAAGTAGTAAAAAAAATGTATTAATTAAAAAATGGGTTATGGGTTATAATTAAACCCATTATAATTCAATAATGGGTTATTATACCATTAAATCAGACTGAATTGTCCAAAATAAGTGTAAAAATAAGTGCTTTCAATGTGTTCAACAAAGGTGAAGACATCAAATAATTATCCACAGAATCCATCTTGTGTTCATTAATCACAATTTTCTGACATACCTTGTGATATTTTAGTTTCTTAGTTTAGATAATTGCATAACAATCATGTTGGAAACATACCTGGAAAAAAAGGGTGATTCATAAGGCTCTGAATCATCCACGGAGAGGCGGTTGTCTATTTGAAGCCTAATTGGAAGACGTGGGGGCAGATAAAGTAAGAGAAAGGGCAAGTTATCCACTTAAAAGTGGTGCTGAACGGGACTGTAAAAAGAGAAGAGACAGAGGCATAGCAGTACTGCATTGCAGACACCTACAAGGCAGGAAGTAGAGAAGAATGTAAGGTTGAAAGGATTCAAAATTATGACTGTTACAGTGTATGTTGGAAACAGTATGGTTCTACTTGTTTAACTTTGACACATGCACACACAGGTCCTAGATATGTGGTCCATATAGGAGACAAGGTTATTGATTACAACGAGGACTTTCGCCTCTTCCTGGCAACACGGAATCCCACCCCCTTTATTCCTCCTGATGCTGCTTCTGTGGTGACGAAAGTCAACTTTACTACCACCAGGGCAGGCTTGCGAGGACAGGTAACCCACACACCTCCCTTAAACACACTCTTATGCAATCCATTATAAAGCTCTATAATAAATATTGTAATTGTTAATCTGTGTTAATTTTTGTGGGGACTTTGTTGGGGAAGTATCAAAGCTCAGACTCAGTTTAGCACTTTGTACTTCATCCTTTGTTTTGTGCTGAATTGGTTAAAGCAAAACAGCTGTCAGACACCCCATATATACTGCATTGTGAGTAACAATGCTTAGCTGTATAGTCTGACAAATTGAATGAAATGTTCTCTAATGCTCTGTATATGCTTCCTTTGACTTTAAATCCTCCTATAACTTCTTTGGGTACCCTCTGATCAGCATTTGTTTCATTCCAGGTGTAAATTAGCCCATTCATTGTGGCATAAATGACATTTACATTTATTCATTTGTCAGATGCTTTTATCCAAAGCGACTCGAAGTGAGATACAAAGCAAACAAAAAATCTAAGTCAAGGAGAAGACATTAAACCAAAGTGCTACGAGAAGAAATGTCACATTTCAAGCTTTTAAAGCTTTTTTGAAAGCTTAAGTGCATAGGAAGTTGCTGAAAAGTTCTGCTTTTATAGGCGTTTGAATATTGAAGAGAGGCAGCTGAACAGTGTTTCACTATTGTGGGAGCACTGAGCTGAAGAGCTTTTCTTAGGATCTTTTGCTATGCAGTGAAGGGACCACCTGACATCGTTCATCGGCAGAGCGCAGACTGCTGGAAAGATTAGAGATGAGATAATGGAGATAAGGTTGGAAGGTGCCTACCTCTGTAGGCGAGAATCGGAGCGAGAATCGGAGCTTTCCAAGTGTTCCTCTAGTTATTTTCCATTGTCTAAGTATGTTAATGTTTCTTTTATTTCTAGATTATAGTCTTCCTAGTTGCTAGCGGTATCCCTTAACGATTTGAAGTACTTTTGCATCTCCCTCCAGCTTTTTGAAGGTTTATAGATTTCATTTTGAGGTCTTCCTGATCCCATTGTTTTAATTCAGCTTAGCAAACCGCTTGAGACTGCCCCTGGAGAGCTACCTGCAGTTGTAAATTCAAAGTGGAAGCTTAATTTACCACATCTGGTGCCTCATCAAGCATTATATTGACTTTTTTTAAAGATCAGGCACCTGATTTGACATATTAAAGTTAATTACCTAGAGGGTTTATCAATGGGTATGGAAGCTTTTTCATTCAATTGTATTTACTTAGATGATGTATGGAGTAGTCATACTGTGTTTCAATAGTCTGTATTTTTACCTGCCCCTTAGCTGCTAGCCTTGACCATCCAGCAGGAGAAGCCAGAATTAGAGACTGAAAAAACAAGACTATTACAACAAGAGGAAGACAAGAAGATACAACTGGCTCAGCTGGAAGAATCATTGTTAGAGGTAATTACATATGCAAATGTACAGCAAACATTGGGAGAACATTTTGGATTAAAATGTTGCTAGGTCAGTACCCTAGTAAATATACTAGAATTAGAATATTCATTAGTTATTACAGAGCACATGCACATTTTCACTATCACATTACAATAAAATTGTGTGAGTGGGCTGCCACAGGGAGTGCCCGGAGGAACAAGCGTCCTGCTCAAGGACACACCTGGTGGGTAGGCTTGGAGTTCATCCTGCAGATGAGGTAATTTACCATCCATGGTAATAAGAATACAGATCCAAAAATCAAGCATTTTTTACTGTATAAATGCCTTAATGGGGCTCCCTGTCCATCCAGTACAAAACATGTGGAGACTAATGCATATGCACTTGCACAACAAATAGTTGATGGACGTTGTGACACACAGACACTGAGCATAATATGACTCTTTTCTTGTATACAGCCTAAGGGAAATTGAGACACACACACACACGCACACACAGACACACACACACCCCAATAGATAGTGCCAAGAGCAGGATGTCAGTGCTTCAGTGGTACTAGACATGTAATTATTCTAGAATTGTAGGAGAATATTTAAATTGACATTTCCATGCTCCATTGGGTTCTCATCTATTTTATTTGAATTTATTTGAATAAATTTGATCAGTTCATTTCAGAGAATTCATGGTACTCATGGGTGATTCATGGTACTCAGTAAAAGCATAAAAACAAATCCCAACATCAAGTTGTTAGAAGATGACAAATCTTGGTCCTCAAACTTTTATCAGATCACCAGTCTCAGCCAGTTGGCAGATATATACTCCAATGAATCTCTTACTCCTCCTTTCTCTTTTTTTATCACTCATTTGTCATTCTGTTTCTTTTGTATCCTTCTGTCCATTTCCTGTATCAGACCTTGGCTACAGCTCAGGGTAATATTCTGGAAAACAGGGAGCTGATAGACAGTCTGAACCAGACCAAAGCAAGCAGTGCCCTGATCCAGGAGTCACTGCTGGAATCACACAGGCTGCAAGCATCCCTGGACCAGGTATGGTATTTCAGGTGCACACATTTAAAGCTGTATTGTTATGATAAAATTTAAAAAAAGGTGATGTCAGTTAACATTGTATAAAGGATAATGACTATATACATAGATTAGTTGTGGTTTTGCTTGTTGTTTTTGTTTGTCTGTTTTTTCAGATTTGGTTAAAGACATTTTTGCTACATAAAACCATTTGTAAAAAGAAAAAAATATGTATAGGGTACATGTTTTATACAATATTTTTAATGTATATTTTAAAAAATTGTGAATGTGTTGAATTCAAAGTTTGCAAATGTGAGATGACACTGCCTTTATTCTTTTTTGTGATTTTTGAAACGAACTGCTTACAATGATGCTATATTACTGAGTATTTGGACACAAACATTTCAGTGGTCTACAGATACTCAGTGCAAAAACTGTTGCAAACAAAGATTCTGCAGATTTACAAGCTAAGAGCTACTGTAGATTAATTACACAGTCACGCTCTAGGGTGCAGCATTGCACCAAAACTATATTTGTACTTTTCTCAGTTTTTATTAACTGTCTGTTCTCTGTATCTGCCTTTTAGACCTTTCTTCGTTATTTAAAATAGGAATTTTCTATTGTATTTCTTCTTAAACATCTCCATATAAATCCCTTTTTCTGATATTCATGCCTCTGTGTTATTTTTCATAACTCTTTAAAACATTGCCGTTCTTTATCTACATTTTTTTGTTTCTCTTTCTTCATGATTTTATTTTAGGAGCGGGATGCCTACTTGCCACTAGCAGAGAGTGCCAGCAAAATGTATTTTGTCATCACAGACCTGTCAAAGATCAACAACATGTACCGGTTCAGCCTAGCTTCTTTTCTACGCCTCTTCCAAAGGGCTCTTCAGGCCAAGAAGGTGACTAGTTCCCACACATCTTATAGTAATTCAGTTTTGTTTGTTTTCAAATGTTTATCTTTTAAATCACATTCGGTTGAACTTAAATTAACCACATAGACACCTTTTTTCAATAGATAATATAAATTATTTATTCTCTCTCTCTCTCTCTCTCTATATATATATATATATATATATATATATATATGTCCACAATTACTATGTCGGATTGGTTGGCCATTACCATTTTGTCAGTCTGTTCCTGGAAGTCCCACTGGATCTTGGCCACTCTCAACCACCTGTGGTGGTGTATCCCATTTTGAATTTGGGTCATCTAGCCTGCACATGGCACATATTCTTCTGTACACTTGAAATATAAAAAAAAAAAAATCTTTATTATGAGGATTGCCACTTTTCAGACATTGTACTACTTAAAAACAAAATTTTCAGCAATGTAAGGTTAGTTAAAATGTCTTAACAAGCAGCACACTATGCTAGGATTAAACTTTAAAGCAGGCGATTAAATTGCATCAGTCTGGGAAGGGTTATAAATTCATTCTGGATGCTCTGGGATTTATAAGAATCTCAATGAGACCATTTTATCCAAATCAAGACAATTTGGTAGCCCTTCCATTTTTCTCACAGAGCACAGTGATGACTCATCATGGAAGTCACCCAAGAGCCTAAAAGATGTCTACGGACCTGCAGGCGTCTTGTCAAGTCTACTGTGTTCAGTGTTTTTGACTACTACTATTAGAAACACACTGTCCAAAAAACACATGTCACAATTCTAGAAAATTGGTGGTCGGTACCAGCACTACCGAAAAATCTTTGATTCTGTCTAATAATTTTGCCAGGCCAAGAACAAATCCAATATAATTAACATATTTCAGGATTAACATTTCATTCAAAGGTGAGATGAAGCATTCAAATAATAAAAGCATCACTGATATTGAATGCAAGTGTCTTATGGTGGCATAGCTGACCTAAACTTGCCTAAAAAGTTTGTTTATACACACACAAACAAAAGCATATCTTCAAAGAATATTTTACTGTAGCAATGTGAAACATTCATCTCTAGTTTTGTAAAGTTTTTGGTTGTAGTTTTTGGTGTCTAAAGTTGCACACAAGATATTGGGTTTAGGGCAATCCTGTTGGATGTTAAAGGGAAACACTAACATAAAAGGACTTAGTAATTTGTTGGGACACCACGTGCCATCTGATCAACTTCACTTTGCCTTGGTATTAAGTTCTAGCAGGTCTCTGGAACACTATTTTATCAAAAGATATTCCTCCTTTAGTGTCTATCATGTTGGTGTAGAGTCTCTCATAGATTTTATGTTGGATTCAGACATAGTGCCTATGAAGGCAATAGCATTTGATTTACATCATTTTTCAAATCATTCAGTTACCTTGTGTGTCCAATCGATGTAGACATTGACATCCTGGAAGAATCAATTCCCGTCAGGAAAGAAGTGTTATAGGAGTTGTGTCATTCTGAAAATTATGAAGTTATTCTGAATATCGTTATATTGATTTGCAGTGAGCCCTCTAAAGCTTGATTTATGCTCATGGGCCTCGGGTCGTGTTTCTTTACAATAGGTCTTGCATAGGTTCAGCATATCCACAGTCTGTATGCAGACCCTTACACGTTAGTCTGATGGGCATCTCCCCAAACATGTATCTATGTATTGCAGTGCAAACTTGTCATTGGTTCACAACCATCTCCCTCTGTATCGGCTCTCTTCCCTGCCTTGCAGTAACTTTAGTAAAACAAACTTTTTTCAGAACAACAAAAACCTCATTACAATGGCTGTTCTTGCTGACAAAGACTGATCACGTCCGGAGTTGACTATATAGTAGTCCCCCGTGGAACAGTTCTTATTCTGTTATTCTTTACTGTATATTGTACAAAAAAAAAAAATGAGCATCGAGGTGATCAAATATGCTCTGTTGACCACATTTTCCGACCGTATTTCCTGAGGTCTTTCTCATAGATCTAATTGCACATGTCACTTTAGTCACCATTTTTACGAAATGCCAGCCAGCTGAGCAGTCTTTGTGACAAGCTCCTGCCATCTGTCCCACAACAACAAACAACAAACGCTCTTTCAAAGTCACTTAGATCTTCTCCTCTTGCCACCTTGATCCAAAATCATATTCAAAATCATATTCAATTTTTATATATGCCACATAACATGATTGAATGATTTTACTCAATCGTTTAGTGCAATGCACCTTATTTATTCAGTTTATCCAGTCATCTGGATGTGTTGGATAAATTATTTGTTTCAGTAAATAAAATAATTTTTTAAAATCATATTTTGTGTTTACTGATGTTGCATATGTTTTATGGTAAATTTTGTTTGAAGATCACATGGCATTTAGTATGATATATATATATATATATATATATACAGATATTGAAGAAATCAAGAAGTGGCAGCTACTTTGTCGTGCATTTGCATGTATTTTTAGTCTAGACTGTTTTTGTCAGTTAAAAGTCGTCTTTGGTACAAATGTGGGTAGAGGACTGTACAGGACAATCATGGCATTGCAATAGAAGTAAAGTATTTATTTGTTGGGCAGTATTTATGCTCATTGCAGTTTATTTTTGATACACTGAGCCTAATTAATTCCACTAAATGATCGGTTGATATATTTAAGCTTACTTATGTTTTATTCATTATCAAATTCTAACCTGTACACACATAAGGATATTGGTGGAAAGATTTGGCAGTAATTCCCCATATCCGGTGTGAGTTGTTAGAGCCAGTGCTGTCATTCAAGAATGTCACCATGCAGCATCTGGTTACCAGTGTAACAGGTTTGTGTGTCTGTGTGTCAGTGAGCATGGTCAAAATTACTGTATTGATTTATAATCTCTCCTACTTTGCATTTTTCAGTGATTTTTTTTGTATTAACTTATTAAGTTTCATTTGCCATGGGGCATAGATTCCTGAGGTTTCTAAGAACTCGAAAAGGATTTTAGCCTCTCGTGTCTGACATAACACAATGCTTATTTGATCACAAAATGTCTGTGTTCCAGGTATGGTGTGCACTCACAAATAAAACTTTCACTCACAAAACAGAGGTGTTAATATGAAAATTTAATTCACTCTTCAGGCAGGATTCAGGCAGGAAAACCTGAAGGACAGACTTGTTGAACTGGGAGGAGACAGAACAAGAGTTCATATGGAATTTCTGTTTTCTCACTATTTCTTTATTTTTTCATATCCAAATTCTTATGGTCCGATTCTCCAATTTTAATTTCATTCTTCTTCACCCGTTTATTCTTTATGCATTAAAGGGATGTCCCTATCTGACAGTTTGTATACATTTTATGACAGTTTAATGCTGTCCCAGTCAAGCCTCAAAAGATTGCACAAATGCCACTTTCTCCAACACTCTGGTGCGTCAAGTCTGTTCTCTGTGGTATTTTGTGTTTAAAGATACAAAAGGAAAAGAGAAGTTAACTGTGTGCCCTTGTGTCTCAGGATGGTTAGCAACCCTGAGACAATCAGGCCCCTCCTGATGCGAGACAAAGGGCACAGAATAAAAACATGTCTCAGCTATTTTTTTTATTCTGTTGCCACTCACAAATGTAATCAAAATAAAGCACCTCACTTATTGTGTGTACTGTATGTGTGTGCATTTTAGGAAGCAGACAGTACTGAAGCCAGGATCACTACTTTGGAGGGCACTTTGAAGTACATGGTCTATGAGTATGTCTGCCGGTCACTTTTCAAGGTAATACATTTACTTATTTTTTGAACAGCTTTACTTTTTTAAAGATTTTATCACTTTTAGTGATTTGGATAGATGGGAAGTGGATAGTGACAGGTGCTTAATTGGAACCATAAGATGGGTTTGCTTTGCAAAACTGAGTCTGCTTGTTTTGAAACACAAATTTATTAACAAGACCCTCAGCAATTGTATTTCTGCACTGTAGTTCTTTGCTACGTTGATTTAAATGGTGGGTTGTTAGTTCTAACAAACTTAACTTTAACCTTAACTTTTCCTGCTTACAGCCATAGAGAAATTCCTTTGCCAACCTTCCTAATTATGTTATGAGTAAGCAGATCACTGACCTAAACTAAAAATTTTTGTAACCTTAACACTTAAAGACACTAATGGCATTTTTATTTCTTACCTTGAATAAATTCAGCCTTTCTTCAGTAGACATTTCTTCCTTAATACCATCAAAGTTCAGTGTCTAGCTGTCCATACAATAGAAATATAAGGTTTGGTTAGTTAGTTTAACTAGTAAACAGGAAAGTAACTCTTACATTATAGAAATTCAGTTTTTCTTATAATGTAAGACGTAGCATTCTTATTGATCATTTACAAATGCACAATCAGATACACACATACACCCTTGTGCAATGAAACCTCTGCCATTAACAACCCTAATGAAGTGTCAAAGATTGACCAACATTGCAATTATTCCATCAGTCAGGCAGTAAATTGACACTCGTACATAGACATGCACATGCACGTAAACATATGTGTACAGACAGGAGCAGCATAATTATTAGCAAAGAGGAAATATTGGACTACATTATAAGTGCTCCTGTCAACACCTCACATCTGTGTTACCAATTAAATAAGCCCAAGGAGGATTAGGGGAGGTGGGGACAAAGCATCCAATAAAAGATAAGATGAATAAGAAAGAACAAGAGAGGACAAAAAGCACAATGATGGGAAAAGAAATAAGACAATAGAGACTAAAGGCAAATTTAAAAAAACAAAACATCTTAAATATATTTTTGGAAAAAATAATAATGCAGCCTGCATAGACTATGCTGTATTAAATTCCACCACAAACACATCCGATTCAACCTAATAGGGTACCTGCATAAAGATGAACGGCTACTTTAAAAAATATTGATTGTTCAGCGTCTTGTGAGTAATGATTGTGTTTTTATTTATTTATTTGAAAACAAGTATCATTCCATCATTTACGGTCCATGTGGACGATGTATAAAACTTAAATAAAAAGAGAATGCAATGATTTGCAAATCTCATCAACCCATATTTTATTCACTTTAGAACATAAACAACATATCAGATGTTGAACCTGAGACATTTTACCATTTCATGGAAAATATTAGCACATTTTGAATTTGATGACAGCAACACATCTCAAAAAGATTGGAAGAGGGGCTGGAAAAGCCAAAATCAAATACTAATGGAGGAGCATTTGACTACTAATTACATTGATTAGCAATATGTTAGTTACATGACTGGATATAAGAGGAGCATTTTAGAGAGGCACAGTCTCTGGAATGTAAAAATAGATAGAGGTTCACCAATCTGTGACAAACTGAATTAAAAAATTGTGGAACTCTGGAACTCTTCCTGGAACTCAGGAAGTGTTCCAGAATCCAAACAACGTCTCTTTCAGGGAAGGCCTTGCATATTTCAACAAGACAATGCTAAACCACATACTGCAGACCTCTCACCAATAGAAAACATTTGGTGCACCATAAAAAAAAAAAAATAATAATTCCAGCATAAAGGCCCAGGACTGTTGAGCAGCTAGAATCCTGCATCAGATAAGAATGGGACAACATCCCTCTCCTAAACTTTAGCAACTGGTCTCCTCAATTCCCAGACATTTACAGACAGTTGTTCCAATAAGAGGAGATGCTACACAATGGTAAATATCAACCTGTTCCAACTTTTTTAAGACGTGTTGCTGCCATCAAAATGAGCTAGATATGGTAAAATGTCAGTTTCAAAATCTGATATGTTGTATATGTTCTATTGTGAATAAAATATGGGTTGATGAGATTTGCGAAGCATTGAATTCTGTTTGTATTTATGTTTTACACATCCTCCACACTGACCTGAAATAGTGGAATTATACTTGTTTTCAAATAAATAAATACAATTTTTAGACATCCTCCCAACTTTTTTGTAATGTTTGACCCTTTGTCAGTTAATGTATTGTAGCATGGAATCACTGAATAAAAACTGTGTGGGAAAGTGGGTGTATTTTTCTGCCCATGATTTTCAGTTGTAGTGATGTGCTAAAGTGTGACATATTCCTGTTAGGACATTTTACTGAGGTTCCTTTCCTGTCAGAGTGTCAGTATGAAAGCTTTTCACACAGAGATGCATGCACACCCACACCAATAGACACCCATTGTCATTGCACTCAGTTTGCTTCATATCTCTTTGACACGTATGTGCACACTGTCAAAAAAATACACACATTTACACTTAAAGATCTACACCATGCACACACAAAACGAGGGCATTGTGCCATTTTTTGTTTGATCCATCGTATGATATTGGTCAGCTCTCTCAGTTCAACTGTATCCACCGTCACTTAGGTAGATAGAGCTTCAGACATCGAAACAAAGGATAAACTGCAGAGCAGGACGAAAAGGGTACATGGTAATGTAGAGGTCTAGGCCTAAACTGGTTAGCCTCCCTGCAGCTTAAGCTGGATCCACAGCTGTTGGTTAAAGTGTAAAAAGTAATATCATCCACGTGTTTTATGAAGGTTGGAATATGTTAATAATTGAGAATTGGTGGTCTTATTTATTTCCCTCTGTAGTGGTAATAGGTGCACAAATGTAAATGAAAGAAAAATTGATTCTGATGATTTTTAGGTTCTTGGATATACCCATAGTCCTACTACAGAATAACCCGTTATATTGTATGTCTGGGGAAAAACCCTGTCAAATGAATGTGCAGACCACACAATCTGCTTTGGTGATGAGAAGGAGGGAGGGAGGGAGAGAGATTACAACCAAACAAAGACAAGAAGAGTGTACATAAAGCTAAAATCATCCCCTTTGATCACTTGATGACTTTTCCTTCTACATCTCAACTATCTACATGGTTGTACGTCAGTAACAATGCCCACATCTGGTGGCAGTGTTATTTGTTAACTGTAAAAAATGGGATTTAAAAGTATGCATGGCCAGCATAGATGCATGAATGTTACTAGGTCCTGCTAATTTTGGAGGACCTGCAGAGATCCACAGCTCAGGTGGGAGGATCTGTCTATAGGACAACTATTAGTCATGCATTCTTCAAATCTGTCCTTTTATTCAAGAGTGGCAAGAAGAAAGCCATAAGAAGTTCCCACAAGCCATGTGGGGGACACAGCAAACATGTGGAAGAAGGTGCTCTGGTCAGATTGAACTCTTTGGCCTAAATGCAAAACGTTATATGTGGTGGAAACCTAACACTACACATCACCCTGAACACACCATCCCCACTGTGGGCATCATCAAGTTGTGAGGATGCTTTACTTTAGCATGGACAGGGAAGCTGGTCAGAGTTGATGGGAAGACAGTGCCAAATACAGGGCAATCTTAGAAGTAAATCTGTTAGAGTCTGCAAAAGACTTAAGACTTGGGAGGAGGTTCACCTTCCAGCAGGACAATGACCATATATATACAGCCAGAGCTAGCTAGTTTAGATCAAAGCATATTCATGTGTTAGAATGACCCAGTCAAAATCCAGACCTAAATCCAATTGAGAATCTCTGGCAAGACTTAGAAATTGCTGTTCACAGATTCTCCTCATTCAATCTGATCGAGCTTGAACTATTTTCAAAGAAGAGTGGGCAGAAATTACACTCTCTAGATGTGCAAAGCTGGTAAAGACACACCCCTAAAGTCTTGCAGCTGTAATTGCAGCAAAAGGTGTTTCTACAAATTATTGACTTGTGGGCTGAATCCAAATGCATGCCACACTTTTCAGATATTTATTTGTAAAATATTTTGGAAAACAAGAACCATATTAAATGTACTGCAGTAAATGGTTTGTTTTCTGTCCCCAGTATGTCAAATGCACTATTCCTCCTTTTCTCCCTTATCGTTTCCCCACTCCTTATGTCTCACTTTCCTTTGCTTTCTGCATTTTTTGGAGTCCTTTTCTCTTCTGTTTTTCATTCATTCTTATTGTATCCTTTGGAGTTTTTTGCTCATTGTCCTTCAGTTTATTTTCATAGGTGAAAGAAGGAAAAGCATCTTGATTGGTGCCTGTTTCTATTGTCTGTACAACAACTAGTCTTAAAATCCCTGAAGATTTCTGTGCAGGCTGTTATTTTAAAAGCCCTTTATTTTAGCAGTCTTAGTATATGTATCATGCATGTGGGATATCACATCTCATAGGTGACATATATCCTCAATTTATGTGTTTTTTTTTTTTGCATCGTTCTCTTTGGCAGGCTGATCAGTTGATGTTTGCTATGCACTTTGTGAAAGGCATGTATCCCGAACTCTTCCAAGAGAATGTGAGTATTTCCAGGGTATTATTCTTAACTCTAGACCCTAATTTAAGTAAAAAATTATATGTTGATGTAAATGTATGTATGTAAACGTTAACACAGATTTTTTTTTTTTTTTCTGCAGGAATGGGATCTGTTCACTGGATGCGTCGTTGGAGAAATGTTTAAGAAAAAGGTTACAACACAGCTTTGACTCTGAAAACAATAAAAAGTCATAGTCCTGTTTTTGTTGTTGACTTAATATTTTCCTCTGCAGGACTTCCCTTCTTGGATTGATCAGGAGAGGCATACTGCAGTGGCCATTTTTAAGGTAAACAAAAATATGTTTTTACTGCAATCACACCTGCATATAGAGTGTTACAGAATAGAGCTCAGTAATCTAAATTATTTCATCATTTTCAGATGTTATTTTTTCCGGTAAATCAAAAATTAACATAAGTAGAACTTCGGCAAAGCAGTCATTAATGAACTTAATAATCTGTTTTGTGGTTGTTGTGTATATCTGTCTTTCCCCATTTAAGTTTTGCCATCCTTCTCTCACAGGCTACATTCCCAACTCTCTACCAGTCCCTGTGTTTGAGTGACTCAGACCTTTGGCTGTCCTTCTCACAGAGCTCACAGTGTGAACAGGAAATACCATCCACCATTACCAAGAAGATTACTCCGTTCCAGCAGGTCAGCTTTCAATCAAAAACCAGTCATTTCATTAGCTAAATGGAATGCCTTGTCATTATTTACGCAGCATATTGGATGCCTATACACATTTAAAAGTTATATGCATTTAGTACAGTTATGCACATTTATAAAGCACATTCCATTTCTGGTTACCCTCTTTAAACTAAGGCAATGAAACAAAAATGTCCTGTTTCAGAATGAAACAAGGTAATACCAACTTCTTTTTAAACAGACTTTCTTGAATTTCTTTCAAATTAGTGTTTGATCTACATGTTAGGCAAACTTATTTGATCTAGTTTAGAGTATTTAGATGAGCCCCGAATATCAGTTTTTTCTTAGTATCTCAATTTATCAGCCTTAATTTGGTCTTTGCTCTCCTTAGCTGTTGTTGGTTCAGGCTGTCAGACCAGACCGATTGCAGAGTGCCATGGCAGCCTTTGCCTCTCAGGCCCTGGGTAAGTGTTTTATTTTTATGCCTTTAATTGGACTTTAACTAATAAGTTCAGTAGCATTCTGTTGTAGCAGACCAGAATACACATGCAACAACATTTATTATTCACATATTTCAGTAAAAAGAAAAAGTAAATAAAATTCAACCCTAACCCTAAAACTAAGTCTTGACCCTCAAACGGCCCATTGAAGATTTAATTGTAGGAAATCAATACCTGTCACTCAGCTCAAACTGGTCCTCACTCTGCTGTTCACAGAAACACACATGCACCTCTCTCTGTCAGTTCTTTTCTCATCATTTGTCTCTGTCACCGGACTTGGTACAAACACACCTTTAAGTATACACATTCTCATATGCACACAAACATAAACACACAGTTGCAGTTATTACATTGCTAGAGAGTATTTAGTTTATTGTGCTTAATGAGCCCATTCATTCAGTCCAGATAACCCTAATGGTGTGTAGGCTCCTGACTGCACTATCTGAGACACTGCTAATTGTTGTCAGGTGAAACAAATATGCAGATGCTAATGCGTGTATGTAATATCCAGTTGTATATGCTCTGTGGGAAGATATGCTAATTAACTTCAGTTTTTGGGGTTTATTGGTTCTGCCTGTTTTTAGCTGTGTAGGATTGTTGAGTTTGTTTGGACAAAATAAGGCACAATCTGTCCAGCATATGTCACCTTGAGTTTGTGTGGCCTGCCATTTTTTAGTGTCTCTCGTCCAAGTTAATCATTAACACCAATTAAAAAAAATTCTTAAAAGGTATTACTTTGAATATAGTTAGAAAATGTACATAACAAAATAGTGTTAAACAAATGTAAATGACTCACACACACATAGTTTTAGTTCATAGTAAATTATGTATTGTTCAAATGTCAGTTTTTACTGACTCAACTAAAAGTTTTAGATAGATCTGCTTTGTACTCTGACAACACTAGTCCTGTACCTGCTAGTGTCATACAGTTTTTCAAATGCACACAGGCTTTTTAAACAGCCTTACTGGTTGTGTTAACCTTTGGGAAATCTATGTGTTTTGGACATCAGCATCTTTGTAACATAAATATTGATTAATGAATGAACAAAATTTAAAGGCCAAACATTTCCTATTTTAATAAGGGAATCTATGCCAAAATATATATTTGCATTCTGCTGTTGTGGTGCCTTTTTTAAACAGTAAAGTCAACCCTCTACTATATTATATAATGTCACATAGTCCTTTGTCATCAGTGATATTAAGTAATTTTTTAGGCTGCAGCCAAATGAAACTCTTTCTTTAAATCTTTTATTTTAACAACATTTATTTACAAATGTATTCGTTAGATCCCAGTTCATCAGCCATTATCTTTAAAGCAGCTGAGTATCTTGTAAAAGTTTTCACTTTATTATACATGCTGCTGATCTACTTGTGGGGACGGATGGGGATGTCATTATTGTGCAATAACAATTACTCATTTAGTAGTAAGTATCTTATATTTTATCCAGAGACACAAACAAATAAGTAGTGAACCCTGAGGACAACTTTGGGGTTCATTGTCTTACCCAGGGACACAGTCAGGCTACTCGCAGGCTGTTGAGCAATGTGGCTAACAGTGGTTACTCTCATTAGCCTGTATTTTCAAATGCGCTTTTGTTCAATTACCTTCCTGTTAAACTGGCATGACGTCCTGTTCCTCCACACACTTCCTGTGTGTGTGTGTGTGTGTGTGCGAGAGGTTTAAATGAAATGTATGATTGAATTTCACTAGTCTCTATGAGAGCTTTTCATATGTGTATGAGAGGTTTCAGTATAATGTGTGAATGATTTTCACTAGTGTCTATGAGAGCTTTTTATAATTACATTTACGTTGAGTAATTTAGCAGACGATTTTATCCAAAGCGACTTACAAGTGAGGTACAAGGCAAGCACAAATCTAAGTCAAGGAGAAAACATCAAAGTGAAGGCCTATCAGAAAAGCGTTTACATTTTATGAGATGCAAGTGCAAGAAAGAGCAGAAAGGATTTTTTTATTTTTTATTTTTTATTTTTTTAGATAGGATAGATTCATTAATTTCATTGTAATCATATGTATTTGTGGTTTTCAGGATAGTATGTGAACAATTTTAATGTCATATGTGTCTTTGAGAGGATAATTCTAAATAATCTCCTATGGGGCACCCCACAAATGGGAAAAGTCACGAGGCTTACTTGATGACCGCTGTGCCAAAGAAGCCTGGGGAATGAGTTTTTAAAACCCCCCATTTTTCTTTAAAACTCATGGCTGTCATTTGATTGTAGTCTTTATCTCAACTCTCAAGTAATTTCACAAATGCTGTAAATAGGACACTCAGCAGCATAAATGATGTAAAAACAGGATGGAGAGGAGCAGATATAGACCGATATGGAGAGAGCACTTGGATGAGCCACTCTGATTGCTTTGCTTCCTGCTGATAGCAAAAGCTCTTTTGATTGAACCTCAGTGTCAGCTGTTGTGCAGCTGCTCCAGCTTACTAATAATAGTAATACTGGCTCATTAAGGGGGACACTAGACTTTGTATGTGTGTCTCTCTCTACACTTCTTGAACACCAAGGTAACCCACTGTTGACAGTAGTGATGGGTAGATGACACCTCATGGAGTGTATGGCACAGTTCCTTAACTGTCCTGACACAGTGTTGACACTGTGTTGGTGTATCGCTTAAAAGCGATATCTGCTGGATTACACGGGATTACAAAAATTTATTTCAATTAGTTTTAATAAAACAAAAAAAGTTATATGACTATGACTATTATGTCAAAGATATAATGTACAAAAAATGTCATTTATGAAAAAAAGTTAAAGTGAGTGCTTGTGTACTTATTAAGAAAGAAACGTTTTTGTAGCATGTTGGGGCCAAGGGGATTTTGTCTCTTTGAAACCAATTCTCTGGCTTTGGAAAAAAAAGTCTTTCACAAGGTATCGATGAGGTGGGAGTACATAAACAATTTACGCCAGGTTTGTAGAGGTTGATGAAGTTTTCCTGTTTGTAAGACAGTTCTGTGGAACAGAGCTGACAGAGCTGATTTTACCTGCAAATAAAAGTTTTTTCATGTGAAAAAACTTAAATGAAGAGTCTGTCAGAAAGGAATGTGAACATAATTAGCTCAGATGAAAACTGAGGAAAAGTGGAAACAGGAAAGGAAAGCATTTACCTTATTTGGCATCATAAGATCAAAAATGATTGCAGACGGGAGAAAATTTTGTTTTTCTCGATGGTTCCATAAATATCAGTGGATAATGATGAAACAAAAACAAATACAAAGAGCATCAAACAAAGACTCCTCTCCTCTCCTCCTTTCATCATAAATAAAGTCGAAAGTAATGCTTACTAATAAACATACTTTGGTGCTTCACTTCCATACGACACAGCAGCTGTGTGATTTTTCTTTTTTTTTCTTTTTTTTTTCCAAGCGATATACATATCGATACGGGGTTTCACTCTTTGTGCTTGAGACACACACTTCAGTATCGTTTGACCCTTCACTAGTTGACAGTGTTGGGTGTGTAGAAGTGAATAGGATGGGTGAGTGTGCGTGAGTGTGTGAATGACAGTGTGAGAGAGGCACATAAAAAAAGGCCAGGAAAGATTTTGTGTGTATGTGTTTTTGGCAGTAAATCAGTATGCTAATGAGGCATGGTCTGTAATCCTCTTACAGTTAATCTCACTCAATCCCTCCAGTCCAGGCCTGGGCACTGCTCACGCACACAGGCATGGTTCGGTGAACACAACCTCATATATACATACAAAGCGCTCGCTCACTGTTTTGCTAACTCTGCTTCTTGAAATACAAACTCTCTATCACAAATACATTGCTGTCATTCTGGTGATTTTTATTATTTTTTTTAACATTACATATCCAGCCAAGAGAGGATCTTTATGTTTAAACATCCAAGCACATTTAAAATTCATCTATTATCTGTAACCACCTATTCTGTTTAGGGTCGCGGGTGGGGTGGAGGCTATCCTTGCTGTTGGGCACCCTTGCATTGGGCACCCTGGACAGGTCGACAGTCTATTTCAGAGCCAACATACGCATAAAGACAACCATTCAGAATCACCAATTATCCTGATATGTATGTCTTTGGACTGTGGGAGGAAACCAGAGTACGTGGATACCCAGAGGAAACCCACACAAGCACAGAGAGAACATGCAAACCACACAAGGATGCGGCTGGCCAGGGATGTAAACCCATGGCCTTTTAGCTGTTGGGCAGCAATGCTAACCACTCTACCACCACTGTGCTGCCTGCTTTAAAATTCAAATTCTAATTTTTTTATAAATTACATCGATTTTAATAGAAAGATTTTCTGTTCTCAGTGCCTGTAAGTGTTACATGTAAACAAGTGTCTGCTGTGTAATTCTTACTACTTCAGTGTCTCCTTGACTAATCAGTGTTTGAACCATAAAGAGAACGTGACACTGTCTTTTTCTGTGCTTGTCTTTGTCCTGACTGTGTCATTTAAAACCAAGGGGAACTCTGCTATTCACAGACAGATGATGCTAGTATTCAGCACCAATACTGATTAATGGCCTTTGTCAAATATAGTGTGTATTCGTGCTCATTTTGTAAATACATGTGGTCAGAAGAGTATTTTTCTTAGTGTTGCCATAGTGATGCAGTGAAAGGTCGATTTGAAATGTTCTCTACCAAAACCTCGTGTGCGTGCATGTATGTGTACTTCGGTGCAGTGGATTGCATTTGGCAGCAGACACCAAAAGAATGTTCAGGCGAGGCAATCGTCTCAACCAGAAAAGACAGCAGTGTGTGTATGTGTGTGTCTGTGTGAGAGAGATTGTGTGAGTGTGAGAGAGAGAGAAAGAGAGAGCGAGAGATATTGTGTCTGGAGTCTGGGTAAGTCTGAAACAGAGATCTGCTGATCCATGCTTGAACAACATCACAGTGGAATTTCTAACACAGCTAGTCGCTGCTTCTGTGTCACTATTAACTCATATCTGATATGCAATTCAATATATTACAGCAGGATTAGAGCCTAATGCTCAGTAAGGAAACACACATGCAGACACACTCTTAGATGTACAAAAGCACATACACAAAGAGCCTGGCTTCTCAACACCAGGGGGCTGACAAGGTATTCCTCTGCTATGTTTGATGAATACTGCTGCATACGTAGCACTCAGTATGTACAGCACATCACCTTTTAATCTCTCTCACTGTCTCTGTCAGTGTCTTCCTCTTATGCCCACTCTTCCTTCCTCCATTATTGCATCTGTATTTCTCTCTCTACTTTTTTCTAGTTCTTTATCAGCCCATTTTCAGTCTACCCCACCCTGGTCATGGGTGGGTTCATGGGTGGTCTGTCCCTGTCATCTTTTACCACTTAATTTGTCCCCTCCACCTGTGTCCGTTTTCCCCATCTATCCTCACCAAATGCATCTGCTGCTATTAGTTAGTCATCTACCTGCACTTTTTCTTTCACTGTCCCCTCCCTAGTACCCACTCTGAGCAGGATAACCAGTCACTTTGACTTTGAATAGTGTATCACACTTTTTACAGATCTGTTTCATGCTATTCATTGTTCTCCTTTCTGCAGGTATGAAAGAGCTCTCCCCCCCTCCTCTGAACCTGAGGCGTCTCTATACTGAGACATTAGAATGGGAGCCTGTCTTGATCATCATCTCTCCAGGTGCCGACCCATCTCAGGAGCTAGCAGAACTAGCTGCAGAAACCATTGGAAAGGACAACTATCATGAGGTATGGGATATAGTACACTCTAAAGCAGAATATCATGATCAGATCCACAGAATAGTCTACTCTTCATCTAAATGGGGAACATTTATGAGAGTAGTTAAATTTTTAGCTTTTGATAATGTTCTACTAGTGGAGTGAATCAGTTCTAATAAATTTCAAGAGAGCAAGACATCTGCACAATCTGTCATTAAAAGACATTCCTAAACCTGTAGTTAGGTTACAGAATTTAAGAAACCAAATTTAAATCGTACCATACTAGCAAGTATTGTGTGCATAGTCAAAGTGTAAAAGATTATACATTTATGGACATTAGTCTGCTCTGTGTAGAGTTTCATTTGAGAAAAAATCACTTTAAGAATCTCACTTTGCAAGTATTTCTGTTTCACTAACTGGGAAGAAATATGATTTATAATGAATCCCAGAGTATCTCGGCAAATTCTGAGAAATTAACATTTAAAATCAAGTTTTCCGTCCATCTGCTTCTGTTTCTCACCCCTTCCACCCTCTCCACTGTCTGTTTAGATCTCTATGGGTCAGGGACAGGCTGATGTAGCCTTAGCTACACTCAGAGAATGTTCCCGAAATGGAGACTGGCTATGCCTAAAAAATCTTCACCTCGTCACTGCATGGCTTCACACACTGGAAAAAGTAGGTTCCCAGTCTTTATGAGTCTTTGTACGTAAGGACAAAGAGACATTTGTCTGTGTGTGTGTGTGTGTGTGTGTGTTTGTGAGAGCGAGTTTTGTTTTTCTGAGTTTTTGGTCCACAGTACATGTGTATTATATTCTGATCCTGTTATTCTTCTTATTGGATAATTGCAGCTATTTATTGATAAAGGGCCTTTACATTGTCACATCACATTGTTACAGCAATTATGTAATAGCTCTGCATTTTTCTTACATTTAGCTCTTTTAGCTCTTGTCAACAAGGACTATATATATATATATATATATATATATATATATATATATATATATATATATATATATATATATATATATATATATATATAAAATACTCTTTTTTGTGTGTGTGTGTGTCTCTTTACTTAGTCATGCTTACTTTTTGTCATCCTCGCTTCATTCTCTTCTTGCCTCATTTGCTATGTTTAGCATGTATAAGATGTATTGCAAGAATACCAAGCTACTTCGTGTCACAAACTGTTACACACGTCTCCCCAGAGGTCTTCCAGATGAGATTTCAAAGTTGGATGGTAAAGGGAAAACTAATTCAAGCCATTCACCTTATTATAAGTCAGTGTACCAGCAAAATGATTTTGAAGCAGAAATTAATGTAAAAAATATTACATAACAGGGCTTTAAAAGTTTGTATGTAATTTTTAGTTTTACTATGCTTGTCAGTCTTAAATAAAATATTGTAGTACAACAATATTTTAGTATTATAATATAAAACTATGCTATAATACAACCATTTGTTTATGTTTATCACATACATATGCCCACATAGAAACTATTACTTTTTTCTTCATATCCACATTTTGTATTCCATCTTTTGGCCCATGTTACTCACTGTGCTGTTGTTTATGTGGATGTTTTGTGACCCATTAGTTGAGACATGCATGTATTGGTTTGCATGTAATGACTTTATTTTTTTAATTAATTATTTAGTTCATTTATTTTCTTGTGCCATATAGCTCACCCTTTATCTATTTTAACTATTGTTTACGTGTGCTTAAAAGTCACATGGGTTTGTATGTGACTTTCACTTTCTTTGTGTTTACATGTGATTGTCCTGCAATTTGGTTTAGTTCTGTTGAATGTAGCAGGTCATATCTCATTTGGAGCCACAGCAGCTGGCAGTGATTGGACAATGTTTCTATACCTCTCCAGTATGTGTGAGCCTGTATGTCTTTGTGTGCATTAGATGTGTGTGTACATGTACACACCCGAGGGTTAACCAGACATACCTCCTGTTCAGAGGTTTTAGTGCTTCCAGTGTTGCCTAAACCATGATTTATTACAACTTATTTCTCCTACTTCTTTGCTCCACTCTCTTTCTCTTACCTCTCTTCTTCCCTTTTTAAATGTATCTTTCTCCATTTTTCTCTCTTTGTTTCCACCTCCACATATCAGCTGTCTTTTCTCAGTTTTTTTAAAACTCCTCCTTTCCCCCTTCATATTTTATAACTATAAGTTTTCTTTCCTGTGCTCTCTCTGTTTCCCTGTCTCACTGTTTGCCCAGCAACCGATGAGGCTCAGGTCTTAGCAGTCGAGCTTGAAATGAAAAACTGACGCAATAAGGGGAACGAAAGAGACAGGGAGTTTATTGAAAAAATAAAGAAGGTGGATGTGAAAGGAGAGAGGTAGAAGAAAAATTAACTGCAGGCAGAATAAAATTGATTGACAGAGATGGCTTTGTTTTAAGTAATTGCCTCTGTTTCTGTAGCTGTGTCCATTTACATAGTTTTCTTCAATCTTTCAATGTAGTTTCTAAATTACTATATTTCAAAGTTTTTATTCCCATCTGTTTCTTTGGTGCATCCTTCCTTCACTAAACCAGTTGGTCAGTTAGGGAGGAGGAATGGATGGAAAAAAGAAAAAGAAAGCAGTCAGTGTTTATAATTGATGTTGGCAGTGCAGATGTTCTCTTATCCCTCAGATTCTTCCACTTTTGTATTTGTACATTTTATTTCTCCCATTTTTCACATCACCTACTCGGCTCATCTCCTCCTCTATCTGTCCATCTATCATCTAGCCATCCGTCCATCTGTCCATCCATCTGTATGTCTACTTACAGTATGATGAAATAACAGCTTTTTTTATAGTGCAGAATTTAGTACCACAATAACAATTATGCTGTAAATGTCAATTTACTGAATCACAACTTTTGTAATCAATGTAACAATTATCGTCGCTCAAACAGAAATCTTAAATTTTATAACTCTTAATTCCTATTGTGCAGAACTCTCTCTCTCTCTCTCCTTTCCTCTGACATCTCCCTTTCTCTCATGTCCTTTTGCTTCTTACTTGATGTCTCTGTTTGCAGCTTCTAAAAATGTTAACATTTGTACCAGTGGTTTTCTGGTTGACAACACAACAGAAACAAACACATACATGAGAAATAGAGGTGTTTTCTTTAAAGCATGTCAGTTTCTCTCTGATTTTCAGTCATCCTGTCTGCTTCCATGAGAATGGATTGGATTCTAAATGAAGCTGAAAAAAAAAATATTACAAGCTTGTGTGCGTGTGTATGTGTAGGTGCACACATACCTTTGTGTTAGTACCCAATCAGATGACACAAGACCCTAAGGTGCCAGCATACTATTTTTACACATAGGTCTTTGAGAAAGACAAGAGGAGAAACAATGCTGGAAACTGAGAGGGAGAACTATTGAAGAAAGTCAGTGGAAATACAGAGAGGCTTGATTATATACATAGATGTAAAGTTCTATTTATTCTCTTTTGTCCTTTCGGCTGATCCCGTGAGTTCAGGGTCGCCACCGCGGATCATTGGCCGCATGTTGATTTCGCAGTTTTTACACCAAATGCCCTTCCTGATGCAACCGTCCCCAATTTCTACCAGGCTTGCACCGGCACTGCTCTATAGAAGGCCTCTCTGCTTACACTGCATATTCATACTGTATCAGAACAAAAACCACAAGCTCAAAGGAACTGCCTGAAGAGCTCAAAAACAGGATTTCTCTAAGACACAGATCTGAAAAATGTTCTCCTGTACTGCAGGAGCACAGTGACCTCCATAACTCTCAAAGGGAAGACTTTTGGCAAAACCGGGACTCTCGCAAGAGCTGGTCACTTAGCAAAACTGAGCAATCAAGGGAAAAGGGCCTAAGTACGAGAGGTGACCAAGAGTCCGATGGTCACTTTGACTAAGCTCCACAGATCTTGGAAATGGGATAAAGTTCCAGAAGGACAACCATAAATGCAGCCCTCCACCGATTTAGGCAAGAGTGGATAGACTGAAGCCTCTCCTCAGTCAAAACACATGAAACCCCTTCTGGAGTTTGCAAAAGAAGCACATGAAGCACTCTCTGTTCTGATGAAATCAGGATTGAACTTTTTGGTTCATCCAGGGTAAAACACGTGACAAATCAGGTCTGTAGTTCAACATGCTGTTGAGGATGCAGGTAAAAATGGGCTACTGTTGGTCGAAGAAGAAGAGGAGGAAGGCATGTTTATAGGGAGAGAGAGAAGAGGAAAGCCAAGAGTGTAGGACTGACAGTAGGGACTTTGAATGTTGGAACTCTGATAGGGAAGGCTAGAGAGTTTGTAGACATGATGCAGAGAAGGAAGGTGGAAAGAGGAATTTGTAAGGAATGTTCTAGAGGTGAAAAGAGTATCAGACAGGTTGATGAGTCTGAAGCTGGAAAATGAAGGAGTGATGTTCAATGTTGTTAGTGGTTATGCCCCAGAGGTAGGATGTGAGTTAGAAGAGAAGGAGAAATTCTACTGTGAGTTAGATGAAGTGATGCAGAGCATCCCAGAGGAAGAGAGTGATGATTTGTGCAGATTTCAATAGACATGTAGATGAAGTGAACAGAGGTGATGAGAATGCGGTTGGCAGGTTTGGTCTTCAGGACAGGAACGCAAAAGGACAGATGGTGGTAGACTTTGCAAAAAGGATGGACATGGCTGTAGTGAACACTTTCTTACAGAAGAGGCAGGAACATAGGGTGACATAAGAGCAGAGGTAGAAGCACTCAGATGGACTACATCTTGTGTAGACATTTTAATCTGAGAGAGATCAGTGACTGTAAAGTATAGGTAGAATAGAGTGTAGCCAGACAACACAGGATGGTCGTGTGTAAAATGACTGGTGGTGAGGAAGATGAAGAGGACAAAGACATAGAAGAGGACGAATTAATGAGAGTTAAATAAGGAAGAATGTTGTGTGGTTATCAGGGAGGAGCTGAGACAGACTGAGTGGTTAGGAGGTGCTTCCAGATGACTGGACAACTACAGCTAATGTGATCAGGGAGACAGGTAGGAGTGTACTACGTGTGTCATCGGGAAGAAGAAAGTGGACAAGGAGACTTGATGGTGGAACGAGGAAGTTCAGGAGTGTATACAGAGAAAGAGGTTAGCTAAGAAGAAGTGGGTCATTGAGAGGACTGAAGAGAATAGACAGGAATACAGGGAGATGCAGTGTAAGGTGAAGGTAGAGGTGGTAAAGGCCAAACAAAGAGCATATGAGGACTTGTATACTGGGTTGGACACTAAAGAGGGAGACGTGGATTTGTACAGTTGGTGAGGGAAAGAGATAGAGATGGAAAGGATGTGCAATAGGTTAAGGTGATTAAACATTAGGATGGAAATGTATTGACAGGTGCCAGGAGCATGATGGGAAGATGGAAGGAGTATTTTGAAGAGTTGATGAAAGAGGAAAATGAAAGGGAACAGAGAGTGGAAAGGCAGTTGGTCTTGGTGACATACCTGTGGAGGTATGGAATTGTCTACAAGAGGTCAACTAGTAGAGTTTCTCACTAGTTTGTTTAACAAGATTCTCTCATTTGGAGAGTGAAAGGATGCCCAAGGAATGGAGGAGAAGTGTACTAGTTCTGATTTCTAAGAACAAGGGAGATGTGTAGAGCTGTGGCACTACAGAGGAATAAAGCTGATGAGCCAAACAATGCAGTTATGGGAAAAGGAGTTTTAGAAGCTAATCTAAGGGCAGAGGTGAGAATTTGTGAGCACTAATATGGTTTCATGCCTAGAAAGAGTCCAACAGATGCAATATTTTCTTTGAGGATGCTATAGAGAGGGTCATAGGGAGTTGCACTGCTCCCTTCTGGGTGTCCTTCGGGATTGGTAGGTGGTACTACTAATTGTAGGTGGAGTGAAGTTAACTTATCTAGCCAGTAGACGTAAATCATGTTGGCCTGATAGTGCCAACATGATTGGTGCTCTTCATACTTGAGACCCTCTCTTGGATGTCAGCCACTGTGATGGTGGCTGGACCTTATGAAGGTAACTGGATCTTGTTCAGGAATGTTTCTGTGGTCTTCACTCAAGATCATTTTGCATTACCTTGTCTGAGATTGTTATTGAGGCTTGGATCCCAATCTCTGATTTTCAGGGCGATGATAATATTTTTTTGTTTGCATTTGTATTCGAGTAAAAAAGCATGTGGAAATAAAGACACCCTGATATCACAGAAAACATGATCTGCTTATAAAATGCTAACACATTTCTTTTGTGATGATTTCTTAATTTGTGCATTGTCTTATGTGTGTATGTTGTCCCTCCTTCCAGGAGCTAAACGTACTGCGTCCTAAAGCAGGCTTTCGTCTCTGGCTGACGGCAGAAATTCATCCAAGATTTCCTACCATACTACTGCAGTCCAGCCTTAAGATCACTTATGAGGTAATCACATATTCTCACTTTGTTTTCTTTAGACAGTGCTTACACACACATACAGCATGGACTTAAGTAACCAGGTTACAGTCAGCTTTCTTGGGAATGCTTATTTTTTAAGTGTCATGTATACGGGAAAGCTGATTTCCGAAATCAGGGCAGGGAATTAGGGAAACGTGGTTTCCTCAGGTACGTTTTTGTCGGAGAATGCAGATTACTCTGCCATGTATACGTGTAACCATGTTTCCAGTCGGATTTCTCCAACTGCGCATGTGCGCAATCAAAGGCTGCAGACAGTAAGCTGCACACAGCTGAGTTAAAGAATGAATGAAAGGAGAGCTCTTTACCAAGTTAACAGGGAGATGCCTCATTTTAAAAACAAAGTCAGCCTAAAGTCCAACAGAAAACTTAACTGACGCAAAGTTTCTTGTAGAAGTCTAAATAAGTCACTATCCCACATTGATTTTTATAAGTCACTGTTGTGAATTATCTGCATATGTCTTTCCTTTCTCTCCCCCTGTGCTGTAACTCTACTTTGACACAAACGCAGAGAGAGAGAGAGAAAAGCAAGGCTTTTAAAATAAGTCGGAGGTGGAGGAGAAATCAGCTTACTCTTGTGCTGCATGTATATGCGGATTTCCTGTAACCTGGCTTTTTAAGTGTTTCAGTTAACACAATGCTTATTGTCTTTTGCAAGCAGAAAGTTAGTAAATCTGCTTCTTTTCCAAATTTAAAATGGATTTTCACTTTTAGTAACTCTGTTGTATAATTGTGAGTTTGCTACACAACAAATCAGCACGGTGGATTTGATTGCGCTTTCATCCAAAGCACTTTACAATGCTGATTCCCATTCACCCATTCAGAGCAGGGAATTAGGGAAACCTGGCTTCCCCAGGTAGATAGGTAGGTAGGTTTACATCGCAGAAGGCTGATTGCTCTGCCATGTATACATTCTAATTGGCTTTCTCCAACATGTGCGTATCCAAATACTGCAGACAGTAACCCCTAACCGAGTTAGGGGCGCATTGCCACCTCATTTTAAAAACAATGTCCACATAAGGTCCGACAGAAAATTACATTTACACAAAGTGTGTGGTAGTGAACACTGTTCACTGACGCACTGCTGCAGAGCTCATGTTACTCAAATATGATACACAGCAGGAACTTAGAGCCTGTTATTATTAAATACATCCTTAAACCAGACAGGATTTTTAAAGTCATTAAATTCGTGTTCGCGTCCATCTCACCTGTGAAAAGGCTTTAGGCATTTACAGCTGGGGACTTCCCAGTCACCCCTATGTCTGTTTAGTTGTTACCACACTGGTTAAGCTTAGTAGTTTATTAACCAGTGATCATTCTGTAAAAAAAGCTTCCAATTATATTTAAAGATTAAATTAGTTAAGAATAAACTATATTAAACATCACTGAACTATATGTTGGACACAGTAGAGGAAATAACAATAATAATAAATATAATAATAAATAAATCCCAGCTGACAGACTGATGGAAGAAACGGCTCAAAAAAAGGCATAAAAGTTATCTTCATAAACCGCGACATCTGTGATTTTGAGGATGGTGATTATGTCTTTTTCATTCTGCCTCTGTGCTCTTACAAAAAGCGGATTGGGTTGTTAACAGCTGATCTAACAATTGTAAAAACAGTGATAAAAATCATTCAGCACATTCACAGGTAGATTGCGTTCAATGAACGTTAAACCTAAATAGTCAAGACAATGATGAGCTCATTCTCAGTGGGAGGTGATTGGAGTATTATAGCCAACTGAGCCAGAGTTTATCTTCCTAAATTAATTACAAAATGTTAAAACAAGTCAGCAGTAAACTGCTGAAATAATGAGGTAGAAGCCGGTCACTTTGTCTATGCCAGAGAGAGAAAAGGATCAGCATCAAAAAGTTAACATGGCAGTAGTCCTATGATGAATCTGATAATCCGATAAACTCAAACAGATTTAGGGCAGACCTGCAGTTTTAGAAGGAACATATGAACCTTGATCACTTTAGCAGAAGATCTTTCACAATGACTTTAATGTATCCTCTATTCAAAAATATCTGAGAAGTACAAGTCATCATTTCAAAATACTAACCTAAAGCTAAACCATACATATCCCAGATACTGTAACAGTAAATGAATCATTCAGACTTAATGTGTAGTCAAAGCAAGCACTTTGCATATACATTTAAATTGGTAACATATGTAGTGAATTTACCATATTTGGCAAATTTAACCAATATGCATTTCTGGCTCTTGTTTCCATTATCAGAACCTCCAGATGGATGTACCAAATGTTCGGCAAAGCTGAAAATGTGTCGAGCGATGTCAATATATGTTCATTGTTTTATGTATTATAAAAATTATGTTCCCTGTGGAATTGCGATTGCCAAGAACAGCTTAGAGAAACAGCATGTGATGACATATAGAGATAGTACCAACTGAAGTACAGTAGAACATACCAAAACCTGGGTTTAAAAAAATGGCGGTGCCTATTTGTTCATCTGGGCCTTGTCATTTCCTTTGCCTGTATGAAAGAATGTTATTTGCTATTTGAACTTTTAAGCATTGTTATAATAAGATGCTTTCCTTATTGCTCTCCCCCTCTATCTTTCTTTACCTTGCCCCACCCTGTTTTTGTATGCATCTTCCTGGGCTTTACCCATCTGCAGGCTCCTCCTGGGTTGAAGAAGAATCTCCTAAGAACTTATGAGACGTGGACTCCAGAGCAGATCAGTAAAGGTCGACTCTCCTCTCCTTTTTTCTCCTCTAGCTACAATACAGAATTTATAAAGTTTAACCATCCACAGCTAAATAAAGTATGCTCAGCCCTTTGTTTTGTATTTAGTTTAATGATGATTTTTTTTTTTTACCTTCTTTTTGTGTAGGAGGGATGGTAGCCAGAGCTCAGTCTCTGTTCTGTTTGGCCTGGTTTCATGCCGTCTGCCAGGAGAGACGCAACTACATACCACAGGTAAAAACAAACTACTACGACATCCACAGAAATGGTAAAAACACTACCACAGAGATGGGTTTTCTGTTTTTAGTGACCAGCTTAAAAAACATGTATTTTTGGAGTTTTTGTCTGTGTACAAGGCAACAAAATGCAGTTTAGTATCTAACCAGAAGTGCAAAATATACAGTATCTAGAGTATGCACAAGATAGGTACTAGTCTGGTCAAAATGTACACGTGGAAGTACTATGGACTAATCTATAGATGGAAGTACTATGGACATAATATACATAAAAGCTTTTGTAGTAAACTTGAGTGCTTGTCAAAATGCACACAGCTCCCAAATCTGTTTAGCTTCAAAACAGCACCCCCCTCTTCTGATACCTAGCTTAATGTTGTTAGACCAAAGTGTTTGCAATGGCATATCCAGTCAGAGGAAGCTCAACATAACAGGACAGAGGGTTTGAATAATGTAAATGAAACTGTTCAATTTCTCAGTTGAAACCCAAGGTAATGATGAACAGCACAAAACTCTTAGCAATTTAAAGACCCTTCACACAGTATTTAGCTGCACACATGGCTTTTCAACATGATCAAGCAACATCATATAGTACAAACTACTTTGTTTAGAGCATAGGCCTACAATCCCAATGCATCTTCCTATATAAGGGTAGTAAATAGTAGAGGCAGGTCTTTGTTTGTTTAAATGTCCTCAGCCTATGTGGGTCTTCACATTAGTGATGTGGTATTTGATTGTTCATTTGTTGTGCTTTCAAACACACATTCAGTCAAACAGTCTTGAATCATAATCACTATTAGTTGTTCCTTGTATATTTTTAGATAATTTAATGGCAACAATTAGGTTTCAGTCTGCAGAGAGATTTTCAACAACAGGCAAAAGAAGTAATTACATGATACCCACCGCAGTTTTCCCTGTCAAGATTCCTCTTGTCATCTTACATGTTGGTAGCAGGCCAGTGTGTGGCAATGTCTATGGCACTGGGGCAAATTTGTATCTGTATAAATAAAAGAGATGTCTAAGAGTGGTCTGTCTAATGGAATAATAGGCAGTAGACAGAATCTCTTTTTGTGTCCTAAATAACACATTGTCAGACACTCCCAATAACCCAAAGACTTCTCTAGGGAGCAAAGAATATGTTGCAAAGAATATTGTTTTGTAATAACATTTGACACAACTTTTGCCCACTTGTCTCTCTAATATTCCGTTGGGTCCCAACTTTCATCTTAACCATTCCTCTGAATGTGGAGTTGTTTGAGTAAAGCATTATTGATTTCCCTATACCCTAAACAGATTTCCTTATACCCTAAATTCCCTAAACCTACAAATTTAGCATATAGCTTGCCCATGTCTTCTAAATCTTTTAGGGATTTGAATTACCTCTCCTCCTTCCATAAATTCTCTCACTTTACTCTTTTGACCAATCTCCCCTACTGTTACCCTGTCTACGTTTTTCTTTTTGTCTCACAGTCAATGAATCTGTGGTGTTTTAACTTGGGATGTTAATATTGTTTCTCATCAAAGAACGTAATATTTTAATTGTTGATACAGTCACAGCTCCTTTTGTCCACTCTACCATCTCTTACTGACTTTACTCTTCATCTACCGTGCTCCCTCCTCTTCCAATCTATTATTGTTTTGTCTTTACAATTTTTATATGTTAGTGAAAGTTTATTAAAAAACAAAGCAAGTAGTGTACAATCTTACTAAGAGAAAACACATACAGTGACTGTGTATGTGCATGTGTGTGGGTGACCATAGCAGATGATCTGCAGCAGATCAAAGATTTATGTTGTCGGTTAATTGCAATAAGAGGATAAGTAGTTAAGGTTCCGGTCTGGTGAATTTGTGAATAGTACTGTTTCTGAAAAACAGAATTACTCAACTTTCTCACTCACTCATGCGTTGAATCATTCAGCAAATAAGCAGCTGATGCTGTTTACATATAACAAATAGATACATGCAAGAGCACAATCATGTGTATAAGTGGGAATGTTCTCGTGCATGTATGGATTTGTATGCACTAGGAACAGGGCCCAGCACAGATTTGAGCATATATTACATACATTAATCCAAAACATGACTAAACATGCCCACATAGTTTGCTACATCCCACCAACCTATCCACCTACTGTACAGCATAACTGGCAAAATGACAGCTGATTGAAAAGCAGACTGATTGAATCACACATATTTACATTTAGACATTTAGCAGACGCTTTTATCCAAAGCGACTTACAAGTGAGGTACAAGGCAAGAAAAAAATCTTAAGTCAAGGAGAAAAGATCAAAGCAAAGTCCTAATAGAAAAGTGTTTACATTTCATGAAATGCAAGTGCAAGAAAGAGCAGAACGGAAGCTTATATTCTTTTTTTTAAATCAATTTTTTATCTTTAATAGATTTAAGTGCATATAGGAAAGTGCGGAAACTGAGAATCTCCTCACACTCCAGTTGATTTTTTTTGTAGAATGGTCAATCTGATTTTTTTGTGTGTGCGTATGTTGTCTGATTCCAGAAGCTTGTTTTTTTCTCCCTAGCCTCAGGAATAATAGCTTGGCTATTTGTGCTCCAAGGCATGGTGTAGCAATTGTGGACATATATTAGTCTGATTTTATATTTTAAAAAATTGTTTTAATTTTATAATTTACTAGTCCCTCCAGGAATTTATGATATGGAAATGACAACAATGAATTCAACTAATCCTCAGTAAATTCTGACTGCGTTTAATGCTGTTGCAAATTCAGCCATTTGTAGGCCACAACAATCCCAAAAACAGCCGTGAGATCCTGGATGGCCTGATTTACGCACCAACAATCTGAGAGATGGGCATGAGAATAGACAGTTGCAAGCTAAAGAATGTGAATGGTAATTTAATGCTAATTGTATGGTACAGAGTTTGCCTTTAGGAAGCTGTTAAGGTATTATATTGATCATGTGTTTAAAACCTTAGACTGCAGTGGAGTTCTGAAAATTACATGTTAAATTTAAGCAGGTCAAGCCTAACAATTTATGTTGACAAGGCTCAGCTATTGCAAATACAAATTATCAATACTTGCCCTAAAAACAGAATCTTCTTTACTTTCTTTTGTTTTTACATCTTGATCAATTTGAAACATAAGTTAAATTCCTGTGTTGGTTACAGGGATTTTCAGGATTGCTTAATTCTGAAAACAGAAGGTATAATTATTTGTGTTAATTAAGAATGCTCACACTTGGTGGGATTAAGAAGAAAAGGGATCTCATTGGCTGAGTATTTCAGTATTTGATACATTATCATTCTTATGCAAGTAAAAAAGTTATTATATTATACTTTTTGAATTATTCTTTCTCCTCTTTGATTTATCCAGGGTTGGACCAAGTTCTACGAGTTTTCTTTATCAGACCTTCGTGCTGGATTTGAGATAATTGACAGACTATTTGAAGGTAGGAGAGCTGGTAATAGATCACAGGGTTGTGGATAGCTCTGCTCAGTTCACCTCTGCTTCACACATGGTTATGAGTACTGGAATCTGTGGGGTCTTTGATCAATTACCTCGTTAATTTACACTGTCCCTAATAGAGCAGGACCTTAACAACTCAGCAACTGCATTTCAAAGCACAGTTTACATATGTGAGCATTCGTCCTCCCAGCCATTCTGTCAAACAATTAAAAATTGTAATCACAACTATTCATAGACTGGCTGTACATAATTGCTATTAATCCCATATGTTTTGTCTGATTAGAGTTGACCGTAAAGAAATGTTTTTTAAGTTTTAATACTTTGAGACAGAGATCAAAAAGCTGAGAAATGAACCATGAACACTACAGAATGACTATTACTTCACATATATTCTCACACAGTGTACTCTTCGAGTGCAAATCAAATGCTGAGAATCGTTTGGTATTCCTAATCTGAGTAACTCACATTATAAAGCCCTGTTCCATTAAGGCAATGGGTCATCACAGAACCCGTGGTAAAGTTAGTGGCATTAAAAGGAATTTGCTTTGATTCATTTTTATCATATGAATGTTGAAATTATATACACGACTTTAACACACATTAGTATTCTGCTGTTGTGTGTTCGTGCATTACAAATAATAATTGTGTTTTTGGTACATGTGTGTCTTGGTATCCCAAGGTGGTAAACCTTTCCATTGGGAGTTTATCCACGGTCTGTTGGACAATGCCATTTATGGTGGACGAATTGACAATCCCTTTGACCTTGGCATCTTGCGTTCATACCTGGAACAGTTCTTCTCTGCACGTCTTCTCTCTTCCTCTGTCTCAGCTGGTCAGAGAAAGGGCAGAGGAGGAATGTCCTTCTTTCCACCTCAGATTAACCTCCCAAGCTCTTGCTCCATATTGGTAAGTTGATGAAAACACAGATGGAACATACAGTACAGATGGCAAGTACAGAATTTAATTCACATTTGCACACATGCAATCTTAATACCTCCTATATATTTTGAAGAAATGAATTATCGTTACAGAAAAATAGAAACCATGTCTGTCTTTATGTCTGTACCTAAGTGGCAACATAGTTTATGCACACAGTAATATAAGTCTATGCTTACCTTAATAGTGTCTGGTAAATTGTAACCATTAAAAGAAATGTAAAAAAAAAAATGTGAAGTTTTGTCGAAGTTTTTCATTGACTGTATTTACTGTTAAAATTGTATTAGTTCATGCTGTGTTACCTTCATTTTATGTGTTAATAACTACGAATATATGACCACATTGGTTATGAAGTGTGTGTTCTCTTAAAGTCCTGCTTTTTTAAATTAGTAAACTGCAGAGCCATAGAGAAACCGTTTTGTAAGAAAAAAGTATTCAGTATTTTGGATTTTGTATTCTGATTCTGAAATTGAGTAGTTAGTTGTAAACACACAAATACATACAAATACAGTCCACTTTTACTAATTAAAACCTTTAAAGTACTATGTATGAAAGTACTACTATTATAAAGTATTTCAAATAAATAATGCCAACTTACCAGTGACAAGGACAGTATCATTTAGCCCATAGTCACCATGGCTAACTAGCATGCTATAAGTTAACATTTTAGTTTTGCAGCAAGTGTTGCAAAACTGTTGCAGTTGGTCTATTGTTGCACCTTCTCCTTCTGTCTCACTTTAATATTCATTTTACTGCATTTGTGTGTGTGGGTTTATTGCTGTGTGTGAACTGTACTGTATGTGGCTGTGTCTTCCCAGGACTACCGCAGCATAATAGAGAATCTCCCGGAGGATGACAAGCCTGCATTCTTTGGTCTACCTGCCAACATAGAAAGATCCTCCCAGAGAATCATCAGCTCCCAGGTGCAACCACATACACACACAGCCACTTGTTTATTCCCACAAACACACACACCAACACCAAAAAAAGAACATATGCAGAAATTCAAACTCAAAGGCACATAAAGATTTATTCCCACCTGCTTATGCAAACTCACATAAATAGTTAAGCAGATACAGTGCATCCAAAAAGTATTCCCAGGGCTTAACATTTTCCACATTTTGTTATGTTACAGCCTTATTTCTAAATGGCTCAAAAAACATTACATGTATGTAATGAGTATTCACCACCTTTGCATAATACTGTTGAAGCACCTTTAGCACCAACTACAGCCTCAAGTCTTTTTGAGTATGATGCTACAAGCTTGGCACAACTATTTTTGGGCAGTTTCTCCCATTCTTCTTTGCAGTTCCTCTCAAGCTCCATCAAGTTGGATAAGGAGGGTCAGTGCACAGCTTAACTGCAGGGATGGTATTGGCCAGGTGGTGAGCGGTGCTTGGTTTCCTCCAGACGTGACACTTGGCATTCAGGTCAAAGGGTTCAATTTTTGTTTCATCAGACCAGAGAATTGTGTTTGTCGTGGTCTGAGAGGCCTTCAGGTGCCCAGTCGTGTGCCTCTTACTGAGGAGTGGTTCCCATCTGGCCATTCTATCATAAAGTTCTGATTGGTGGAGTCCTGCAGAGATGGTTGTTCTTCTGGAAGGTTCTCCTCTCTCCACACAGAAATGCTGGAGCTCTTTCAGAGTGACTATCAGGTTCTTGGTCATCTCCCTGACTAAGTTCCTTCTTTCTCGATCGCTCAGTTTAGCTGTCCGGCCCGCTCGGACAGCTAAAGTGTCATGGCAAAGACCAGGAATACTTAATTTTTTCGTTTATTAGTTATTTTAAATACGCAAAGATTTCAAGGAAACTTCTTTTCATGTTGTCATTAATGGGTACTGTTTGTAGAATTTTAAAGAAAATAATAAATTTGATCCATTTTGGTATAGGACAAAATGTGGAAAAATTATGAAAAAGTTAAGCCCTGGGAATACTTTCTCGATGCACTGTATGTGTAGCAGCTGATGGTCACTGCAGATTCTGATGTAACTCAATAGCAACACAGCCTCATAAAATGTACCAAACATACTTTTTACTGTTGTGTGTGTGTGATTGTGTGTGCGTGTGTGTGTACGTGCGTGCGCATGTGTGTTTTTGGGTGAGGGATGATTGTTCTTTTCCATGTAAGCATGATGGAAGAGATCCAGGTCATAGAGTAGAAAGTGCATGGCTGCATCTTCTGATTTAAATGATCAACTTTTTATTTGTTTGTGTGAATCTCCTGCCATAATTTAGTTTTGGTTAGTGTGTTTTAATATCCGTGAGTTTTGACTGATCTTTTGTGCTTATGTACAAAAGTTTATGTTTTGTGCTTATGTTCTTCTGAGTAGATGCTTTTCAAAATAAGTAATAGATTAAGACCTTGAAAAATAGTTTTCTCTTTTAAGGCTTTGAACTACAGTTTAGAATTAAATTGAATTAAAGTGAAAGCTAAACTGCTGTAGATTGACTGCACTAGTGCGATTAAAACTGAACTTTCTTGCACCTAAACATTGTCTAGTAACTTTTTCTTCACAATTGGTTATGACGGTAAATGCAATTGCTGTCTGGTAGTCATTGGTTTTGATAAGGATAAATCTTAATATATTTAAATCCCTTTATATATGAACCCCAATATATTTCTAATCTCTATCCTCAGCTGCTCTCACTTTTACTGCTGTCAGGGTGACGTTCTAGATTAGATATCTCTTTTTTTATCCTTCTCTCTTTCTCTCTCTCTCTACCATATAAGCACATAGTATATGCACACACTTCACCTCCTGAGCAGAGAAGATAAAGCAGGTGTTAAAAAAAGTTCTCCTGGACCAAATGAAAGCCATTTATCAGACACTTTGCCTTCCTCACAACACCCATATGCAGAAAGCTACTCACACACAGTGACTCTAGATAAAAGTACTATGCAGGAAGCAGGAAGCTAAGCAGGCTTGATTAGGTGTGTAAGGAGCCATTAGAAGATGTGTTTGTGTTTGGCCTATTTTCATTCGTAATATTCCCAGACCGAAAACAGCGTTGACAGTCACTGTAGTGCGTAGCCACCAAAGATGGAGATATTTTATTACAGAATTTTTAGAAGTCAGTATTTTAAACAGTCATTTTTTTTTAATTGTATATTGCTAGGGACACAAACACAAAGATTACTAATTCAGAACAACAGTACCTCCTGTGCAGTTTGGTCAATTGAATTATTGTGTTTACAATTGATTGACTCACAGGTAATTTCTCAACTACGTGTCCTAAGCCGCTCCGTAGCCACTGGTTCAAAGTTTGACAGAGAGCTCTGGTCAAATGGACTTTCACCTGTTCTCAACTTATGGAAGAAACTCAATCAGGTCAGTCCTTTTTTTCCTTTTTCAAATAGGCATGTGAGATTTTGCTAATACATACATTATACTCCTCAAACTCAGGTCTGTGTTGTCACAATCAGGGTAGGATAAAAGGATTGGGCTGAACTAAACTAACTAAGAAACTAACAACATTACTTCACACACAGCCACCAAGGCTCTGTGTACAGCTGTCAAAATCTCATTTCTATAATTGATCGACACCTGCATGTTATTTTGTTTTGTCACCAAACTCATAACACCAAACAAAAACTTTTTTCTTCTTTTTATTTATTAATTGTGTTCACCTTGACATGCTAGTCTTTATTTGTATGAAAATCATGTTTTACATTGCCTTTGCAGCAGTGCCTAGTCTAAATTAAAAGCCGTGAAGCTAATTGTAAATTAGTAGAGTCTAATTGAGCACTGCGTGATAGCCACTGTCATACCTTGTCAGACAGCACTGCTGAGTCCAGTTGCTTGGAGACCGGCATTACTCCAAATCCTGTAAACAAAACATGCTCTACCTCTCCTTTGCTCCCATGTCTATTTCTTTACAGGAGAGAAAGAGAGGTTGAGAGAGAGCATGCAAGGGACTGCTTACAACGATTTGTTTTACTTGCTGAGAGAAAAAAATGATTGTGTATCACCAGCTCGTTTTCCTTAGATCACAATCTGCCTCTAACTGCTTTTAGTTAACTTGTTTTTTTTTTCTGAATGAATGTTCATTATTGTGTCTTTGTGTCCATCAAGGTTGGCATTCCCTTACTGTGTTTGTCTGTATGTTTACAATGCTTTGCAATGATTTTACAATAAAACAGCTCATTTTGAATTTGATGGAAACAACACATCTCAAAAAAGTTGAAAAAGGGGGATATTTACCATTGTGTGGCATCCCCTCTGCTATTAACAACTCTCTGTAAATGGCTGGTAAGGAAGGAGACCAGTTGGTGGAGTTTTAGGTGAGGAATGTTGTCCCATTCCTGTCTGATGCAGGATTCTAGCTGCTCCATAGTCCTGAGCCTTTCTTGCTGGATTTTTCATTTTATGATGTGCCAAATGTTTTCTATTGGTGAAAGGTCTGGACTGTAGGCAGGCCAGTTCAGCACCAGGACTCTTCTCCTGTGAGGTCATGCTGTTGTGATGAATGCAGTATGTTGTTTAGCATTTTCTTGCTGAAATATGCTAAGATATGTTGTCTGGATGGGAGCATATGTTGCTCCTAAACCTCTATGTGGATACCATCAGAGATTCAGGGTTTTACACTTTGTGCTGATAGCAAGATGGATGGTCCCTCTCCTCTTTAGACTGCAGGACAAAGTGTCCATGGTTTCCAAAAAGAATTTCAAATTTTGAATCATCTGACCACAGAACAGTTTTCTGTGGTCAGAACATTTTAGATGAGCTTTGGCCCAAAGAAGATGGTGGCGTTTCTGTATCGTGTTCACAAATGGCTTCTTCTTTGCATTATAGAGGTTTAGGTTAATTTGTGGATTTCACCACAACACAGAAGTGTTCCTGAGCCCATGCAGTGATGCCTAGTTGAGAATCATGCCTTGTTTTAATGCAGTGCGGCGTGTGGGCCCGAAGATCACACGCATCCAGTTTTCACCTTCGGCTTTGCCCCTTTTGTTCTTAATCTTTAGATGATATTATATATTGTCGATAGTGGGAATTGCAATTTTCAGTTGAGGACATTTTTTCTGAAATTAGGATTCTGAAATATTTTTCATGAAATGGTAAAATGTTCCAATTTCAACATCTGATATGTTGTTTGACTTTCTATTGTGAATCCAATATGGGTTGATAAGATTTGCAAATCATTGTATTCTATTTTTTAATCACTGTTTTCACATTCTCACAACTTTTTTGGAATTTGGGTTATAAATTAAATATTTACCTCTATAAAGTAACAAATAAACACAGGTGTATCCAGTTAGTTTCTCATGTCACATGTTTGATTAAATGGTGATTACCTGCATGTAGTGAATGTGTTTAAAGGATTGCAAAATAAATACATATGTATGTGAAAGGTCCAATAATTGATAAATCAAAATCCTGGCAAAACACTGCACCTGTGTGTCTGTTTAGGAAACTCACCCTACCAGTGACTTATAGCTTCCTAGTGCTCTCTTTATCTATTCATGTATTTTTCTATTCATTTTTAATTATGTTGATATGCATATATGAAACTATGACTGTGTGCTTTCTATTTATCAGGGCTCTACTCTGATCCATCAGAAGGTGGCCCCACCTACAGAAGGTCATGGGTCACCAATCCTGTCATTCATTGCTCTAGAGCTGTTCAATGCCATCCGCTTGGTCCAGGTATGTCAGATTAACAACCGTCTGATGGCACAAACAAATGTAACTGCAGTGCTGCTAACCATAGTGAAAATGGCCTTGGCACAGGCAAACCCACAGTGTCAATGAACTGGAGTGGAACAGAAGTGTTAAAGCAAAATAATAGTTATATCTCTTATTTGGACATATGTCTGTGAAATGAGAGGATGGATGGCAGGAACAGGTGTGCTGATGCAGCTACAAAAGGTAACACCTCAAATTTCCCTCCAGGCTTTGTTTGATAAGTTGATGATTAAAAATGCATCTGCTAATACAACCTCAAAATGCTACTTGGGTCAGTTGAGCCAGGTATCAGCTGACAGGCATCTGGAACTGAAGTGTGTAAGAGCATCACTTCAAACAATGTTGGATAAAAATCCTGGAGTAATCTATTGTAATTATTTACTGTAACATTGTAAAAGACTGTGTTCTGAAGAACATTGTTGTCTGCGTGAAAGAGGGGCTATTAGTCCCTGGAACCTTGGTGACACGTTTGCATGTTGTTGGTTGGCATTGTAACATGCACACACACTTGTACTGTACAGTATATGCACAGCCAACGTGGAAAAGTAATTTATTTACTATTCTGTTTAACGCTGGGTATTTTTTTATCATTTACAGCTTGGTTGCAATAAATAATACAGAAGAAAAGAAACTTCACAAAATCATGTTAAATCCTGATTATTTAAGTATATCAAATTATTTTCCTATATGTTTCAGCCCTAATACATCCATGGGTGGTGTTTACTGCACAGTGATTTTTACCTTGAAAAATAAATGATAGAAGTATTTACTAACATGTGCTTATATGAATTATGGAAAGTGGGCTATGCTTCTTTTACATGAGAAGTGTTATCATGTATAAGTTATTATGTAATTCTTCATCTAGAATAGACATTTAGCCAACATCCTATATGTGTTTCATTCTGGATAAAACCACAGTGGATAGAGTTTGATAATATGTAGTATTTAATAATAGTTCATGTGTACTGAATATGCAATCCAGTGTTTGCAACATAATACAATATCTTCAGTGCTCTTATAGATTTTTTAACAAACCAATAAAGCAAAATGTCCGTCATCATGACCCAGTTCACACCAATCAATGTCGGACAGTACGTACACTAAACTGTAAGTGTTGTTGCAGAGTATCCACAAATCCCTGGCTGCACTGAGCAAGGTCATCAGAGGGACCCAACTGCTAACTCCTGAAGTCCAAAAATTAGCCACTTCCCTGCTCAATCAAGAGGTAAGAAGTGGTAAAAAGGGATAAATACACTTAGGAAATTCTCTAAGATTGTACAGTTTGTATGTGTGAGTAAATATAAGGCCTTTGCATGATAGTCACTGTGTGTATTTCAATAGAAGATAAAATAACATAAGATTCTTATTACTTCATTTATATTATGAAAATAGACGTTTTCCTGATTGAAATGAAGTAACACATCCAGTATTGCTGTAGTTTTCTGTATAAAACATGAAAGAAGTTTTATTTGAAATTCAGCAATATTTTCCAACTGTATACTGTTTGGATCTGTGATTTTTCCACTTTTGTTAAGAGGTTGTTTTTGCTGCTGCTACTACTACTACTGCATTTTTTCCACTAAATGCTGTTAAAAACAAGTTTATTTTATTTTAACTTTGTGGTAGTAGATTTGGATACATACTTTACATTCAAATTGCATGTAAGCACATACAAACTTAACCCTAAACCTAAGATTATAACATTTTCTTTTATTATCAGAAGTAACCAACGTTTCTGATAAAGGAACATTTATAATTGTGCATTTAATATTATGTTTGTTGTTTTTTATTTTTATTTTTATTTTTTGGCCATTTCAAAATAAGGGGATACAAACTTTTGCACCCAACGGTAACATTAACTTTTATATATTTTAGAAGATCCGAAAGTATTAACATGTTTATCATCTTATACACTTCAGTGTAACATACTGTTTTTACAGCAGGGTAGTTACTGAATGGTTGAGCTGGCAGCTGAGATGCTCACACGGTCTCTTTTAGCTCCATTATGAATTTCCACACTTGAATATGATTCTTGATCTGCCACTGTGCATATTTGTACATGTGTGTGTAAGCAGTTGTTTGATCTCCATTTACACAACATTGACAATACTTGTCACCCAAAGGAAATTGGTAAGAATTACCAAAATCCTTATTTATACATACCAACATAGGTGTCAACTCTTAACTTTGACACAAGAGGGTGATATCAGAGAAAATATGGCTATAATAAATGTATGTTTTAGCAGGACCACAATGGTGGTGTAGTCTGTTGAAAGTGTATAACCTTTAGTCACTAATAGTGTTCAAATGTGCATTTTGAGTAGTGTCAATGTGACCCAAGAAACATAGGGAAAGCTGATATGCTAGTAAGACACAGGCATCTTGGATTACTACATGATATATACTATGTATAGTATAGCTTATTGATAATAGAATGTCCAAAGCAAAATCAACATAGTTGGATTACCTTCTTACTGACACCTTCTTTCTTCATTATCACTCTTAATAATTTCTTCTCCTATCTGCTTCCCTCTGTCTCAGTGTCCCTTGACATGGCAAAAAAAATGGGAGGGACCTGAAGAGCCAATGCAGTACCTCAGAGCTGTAGTAACACGGACTCTCGCCATACAGGTAACTTATGTTCAGTATGTCTATACAAACAGAGATATAACCTCTCTCTGTTTCTGCCACTGGCAAACAGAGCGTGTTTACAACAGACACAAACTGTACACACAGTACTGTAGTTGCACATGGACCAAGATAAGCACATACAACCATCTTAAGCTGTGACAGTAAATTTATTAAATTAAGAAAATTTCTAAAGAGATTGTTTAAGCTTTACACAGTGTGACAAAACATACCTGCAGTCATTAAAACAGTTTTGAAAATGTTTGTGTTGTCAGTTTTTACTTTATTAATTGTTTTCTCAGGAACTGATAATTGTGCAGGTCTGCTACTATTAGCGGGGCACTTGTGTTCAAATTTGAAAACAATGCCCGTTCGGTAATTTTATTATTTTCTACTCAAATGTCCCTCATGAATTAAAGGATTAATATATAAAAGCATGAGGTTCTGGAAGGTGTCTTAGGTTGGAGCCAGAAAATAAAGGTTCTGGCTAAAACTCTTCCACATCTCCTCTCGACTGTGTCTGACTGTACGCCTACCTCAATATGCTCTGGCAGACTAGAATGCACACACATATGTGTACACATCCAGAACTTATTTATTTCTTTGTGAATTTGATGCATTTCATTATTCGTGTGGGCGAGACTCACTGCCTGTGTCTGTCTGCCGGCCTCCCTGCCTGCCTACCCATCTGTTTGTGTGTATGTCTCCCTGTCTGCTTGCCATCTCTTGTTTTTCTGTGTCTGTAGTTTCTCTGTCTACCTGCCCTCCATCTGTCTTCCTCTGTGTTTTTCCATAAGCTGGACTGTCCTTAACTGTCTATTTCTGCCCATCAGTACTGAGTGATATCTCTGTTAGCAGTGTGTCTTGTTAGCTAATCAGTCTAATAAAAGCAGAGCTGGCTAGAGCTGCTGCTGTGTTGAGATGCTGGAGAATAGAGCACAGCAGTCCAGACTCACAAGACAACCTTGAAAACACTCTCACAAAAATATAGATATGATGCATTTCATTATATATATATATATATATATATATATATATATATATATATATATATATATATATATACACACACACACACACACACACACACACACACACACACACACACACTCACTTGGTGCACGTGTACCTGCAAGTAATTGTGTGTTGTGGGTTATGTTTTTTTTTTTTTAATATTGATTAACCCAGTGTATATCTAAAGCCAGTGCAGACTACTGGTGTGCTAAAAATAAATACATTTCTATTTCGAAATTGGATCAGATTTTTGCTCTGCCTCTATTTTTCAGCAATTTTCTAACCTCTGAGCTGACCTCTAAATCCACTAGTCTTTATGCCAGTTTATAGAACTGCCTACCTGTTAAAAAAGAAACTTTTAGCTAAAAAACATAGTTGCAAGCATAGTTTTACTTTGTCAGGACATTTTAGTCGTTTGTCACAATTTGAAATGGCTTTTTGTGGTATAAGACTTGGTTTTATGGTCTAGATAAGTCCTCATTTTTATGGTCACATGTTAAAGTGTGTTTGGTGAAGACACTTAACCCCCAACTAGTTGGTCCTTGCATTGCACCAACAGTTTTCCCAAAAAATGTCAGAGTATCCTGACAAATATGTAGTTTATTCCCTTTAGTTAGTATTTGGGCTTCCATGTTATCAACTTGTTAATGTTTTTTTGCCACTCTTTCTCTAATAAACATATACACACTGTTTCTGATAGAAATTATGACTTGCATTGCAGATCCATTCTCTGTAAAAATGTTAAGATTTTCATAAAATACTAATAGTAAAATAATATTGACTGTATTTTTACTTGAAAGAGGGTGAATATCTAAAGAAATTTTGAAAAGAAAAATACGTGCCAGCTCTGTCAAATTTTACCACTTGAACTAAAGATTCTGTGTCCTCATTATCTTTCATTTATTCCCAAAATGTTTTGCCTCACTCCTGTGCGAAACTGATTTTATGCCTAAATTACGTGTCACCTTTTTGTTCTTTTTCTTTTTCTCCGTGTTTTTGGTTGATTAATCTCTCCACCTCTGTATGTGTTTGTCTAAACTGTATGTCATTGTACACAGAGCTGGGTGGAGCGTGCAGGCAGAAAAGCACTTCTGTCAGACACCCTCGATCTATCTGAGCTCTTCCACCCAGATACCTTCCTCAACGCTTTGAGACAAGAAACTGCCAGGTAACACTGAATGCCTATGTGAGACATGCATGAAGTATGTAAGCTAAGGCTAATAAAGTCTTTATATGATTTTAGGACGATGGGTTGTTCTATGGATAGCTTGGAGTTTGTGTCATCATGGAGGAGTCCAATCGCAGAGGCCAAGCTGCAAGTCAAGGTATAATTACTGTACAACAAACATACGTATCACACATGCAAACAGGACACACATAGTGCTAGACGCTGCAGAGTGCTTGTAGCAGAACAAGGCAGACTCTGGTTGATTGATAATTGGAAAAAGATGGAGTCAAAGGTTTCAGGATTTAAATAAGAATGCAACCACTAATAGTGTGAAGACAACAGTGACAAAGAAATCAAAGATTGCTGCATATGTCAAAAGACAAGTGATATCAGGTCTCTTTTGCTTTTTGTACATTCAGTAGACTAAAGTCTAATTAAAGGACTGGGAGTATATATAGTGCTCTCAGTCTTCATGCTCTCATTTAAGGGTGTTATATAATTACATTGGCTACAAAAAAAACTTTAGCAATTTGTTTCTTTTCTCTGATGCCAATACAAATTGGCTCAAGTTGATGCTCTCTTAAAATATACAAAGATAGGGGAAGGGTGTGGGTGCTTAAAAAGAGGCTGCAGCTGCAGCTGCAGGGAGGAAGGGGAAATACTCAGACATCTGACAGAGAAAGAGAAAGGGGAGAATTGTTGTGAAGCAACGAGCTCTCCCTCCCTCTCTCACAGTCACACACACACAACACACACTGCTTTTTCTGGATTTGTCTCTCACTCACTCGCTTTTTCTTACACAGATTATGGTGATTTAGTAGTTATCTGGATATGACTAACTTGATGCCAGAGTCCCCTTTATTGTCTGGCCTACTGTGGAAACTCCCTTAAACACTGGACTGAATTCACTAACATTAACTCAGTGTCTCTCTCATGTACTGTTTGCCTAACATGTAAGTTTATCTGGTGACAGCATTGGGCATTTTTCTCCCATATTGTAGGTTTCTCTTCATTTACGCTACATGTAATCTTTTTGCCTTTTTCTTGACTTGTCTTTTTTGTGAAACATTATTTGGCATAATTATCTCCTTGTTCTTTTTAATCTGCTATTGATAAATTGCATTACATTTTTTCATTGTTGGTATTGTTTGCTCTTTCTATTTGTGCTTGCTTTCACCCTTTCTTTTGCACCTGACTTGTAGGTCGGAGGTTTACAGTTGGAGGGTTGTAGTTTTGATGGTGTCCATCTTATTGAAAACCAACATGACTCTCCCACTGTGTCGGCTGTCCCACCGTGCTACATGGCCTGGATTTCAAAGGTCTGTATTTGTATTCCTAACAGCTACATATTTACATAACAGCTATTATATTTATTATATTTACGCTTACATTTAGCCGATTTAGTCATTTGCCAGACGAGTAAGATAGACAAGTTACAAGTGAGATACAAAGCAATCAAAAAAATAAAGAAGACAAAATGCCATGAGAAGTTATGCTTCAGTTTTGTGTAATGTAGGTGCGAGGTAGGGAAGAATTATTAAATGCATAGGAATTTTTGGGAAAATTGGAAATGAGTTCTAAATGTGAATTTAGGTAACATGCTCCACCATCGTGAGACCGCTGAGCTGAGAGTTTTTTCATATTGTCCTCCTCCAGCTGTGCACCCTCACCCAGAGCACTTCCACACTCACCTCTTTTTCTCCTCCTCTGTGGAACTGCCTGTCTGCAGTCAACAAAGCTGACTTCATCCCAGCTTTTGCTACACAGTCAACTTTTCATTTACTGGCACTTACAAAAAAAGTTGATCACCCCACAAACACAACCACCCCAGCTGCACTCTCCACCAATTTTACCTTTTCAAACACTCCTTGCCCATTTGGATACGGAGGTAGGGCTGGACTTCTCGTTCCCACAACCAACTGGACCTCATTCTCACCAGGAACTGCACTACAGAAAACATCTCAGTTACTCCTCTACATTTATCAGATCACTTCTTCATTCAGCTCTCTGTCTTTTTTCCTATTCTCATAATCCCAGCCTATCTGCAACCTTAGGTCTCTCAATTCCAAACAGTTTTCTTCCCTGGTCTGTACGATCTCACTCTCACCAGAGGTCCTCTCTACTCTATAGACACAGCCACTGACAGCTTCTGCACCACACTTTCAACCTGTCTGGATAGTCTCTCCCCCCGTCTTCCAGCCCTGCCTTTCCCTCAGCTCCTAATCCCTGACTCATTGATAATTTGCGTGAACAACTCACTATAGAGTAGTGCTGAGATGAAGTGGTGAGGTTCCATCTGCTCTTGTTGAATATCAGACCCTTCTAGCAGTGTCACCAAGAAAAAAATATAGAATATTAACAGGAAATAATTAGCATCACCACTGACACCAGAAAGCTGTTCTCCAACTTCAAGTCAATCTTCTTTCCCCCTCCACCTCCCCTGTCCATCTCTTTTTGCTGACTGCTTTGCCAACTTCTTGATTAATAAGGTGGCAGCCATCAGCTCAAAGTTCTTTCTACCAGATGGAGATGTCCCGCTAATTTCATCTAACAGCGCATCGCTCTCCTTGTTTTCCACTCTGACCAGGAACAACATCTACACCCTCCTCCTAAATCCTCCTTGTTCTCTGGATCCCATCCCCCCACTGTCATTAATGACAACCAACTGAGATTTACCAACCACATCTCCTCTGTCTTAGGGCAGAGAGATTTGCTCTCTAGAACATCAGAACGTTCAGACCTCAACTTTCTGATTATGTAATTCAACTCTTTTCTGCAGGTGATGGTCATACAGTATCTCGCCACTACTAGCACTACTATTTCGTTTTTGATTATCCAAAAAGGACATACGTCGCATTAACAGCTACAGGCATCAGGTTTAAATCTCTGACTCACCTACATACGTAGTTGTCAGCTCAACAGCACCTGCCTACCTGAATTCACTCATCTCATGTCTTCTCCTTGACTTAGATTGTTTTGCTTGCTTTAAATCTCACTTGTAAGTCCTTTTGCATAGAAGCCTTTGACAAATGACTTAATGTAAAATATAAACTGTTATCAGTAAATATTTGGTATTTATGCTTGAAAAAAAACTTGAAAAAGAGGTGTGATGTAAATTTGTCTAACTAATCAAATATTCAACTACCTAAATATTTGATTGCATTTTAAGTGTATTTTCTATTCAATCCTAGAACTTTGCTCCTGACTTTGCTGCATCAGAAGATCGTATCTGGCTGCCTCTCTACACCAGCTCCGAGAGAGTGAAGGCAGTCACACACATCTGTCTGCCCTGTGGAGTGAACCCCAACCAGTGGATACAGGCAGGGGCTGCTCTGTTTCTCAAACAACAATGAGCAGACAACCTGTTCATGGCAAGCACATGAAGACCGTAACAGCAAGGGCTTTTTGAGGTCATTTAGCTTTAGGTTAAGATAATGTCATAAAAATAAACAATACGGATCACAGTTGACTCTTTAAGCTCTGTCTGGCTCTGTACTGCTGAAATGGGTTTCACAAGCATGAATGACTTAGTTTCTTTTCCTAAAGCACATGTTGGTTCTTTTCCTCTCTCACACACAAACACTTTCACAAGCACTTGGTTGGTCCCTAACCTCTGTGGGATTGCTTCTGAGCTGAGGTTGAGCGGAGGCATTGAAGCTGTGATGGATGGCCACAGAGCTGCAAGGGAGGGTTCGATATTTGTAAGGAGTATTTATGAGTATAAATCAATCAATCTTGATTGATGGGTTAATTAAGATTTTTTTTCTCTATTGGCCTTTTTTGTTGATGTTTTTTTAAGTATTTCAAATGTCTGAGTTCATGTGTGTGCAATATTTTATGTATGTTTCTGCTTGTCTTTATGTAGTTGTGTGAAAAATATTTAGTTTGATGCTATTGTTGTGAAGATTTGAGCAGTTGTCATACTATCAGACTTAGTTTTAGGGCTCAGGATAGATTTGGTTAAAGTTATAGTAAGTGTTGGAATTTAGTTGTGATGATTAACAACTGCCCTCACAACTGTAGAAAGACAAGAGTGTGTGTGTGTGTGTGTGTGTTTGTGTGGTGCACGAGCAGAACCAAAAAATGGTTAAGATGAAGGAGGCGAAGGTATTGTGTGTGCACTCTAGTGCGACAAAATGGGAGTGAAATGGAACAGCAGGTTTAAAAAAGAGAGGATTGGATTTTGGCAACACACGGCCCTCTGGGTCAGAGAGGGATAGGACAATGGAGGGATGGAGACAAAGAGAGAGATGATGCAAAAAGTGAAAAAAGCAAGAAAATTATATAAAACATGTTGGAAATATTGCAGTGAAACAGGAACATGACGACGACATTGGTGATTAAGGTTGGGGGGAAAGAAGGGGTTAGAGGGGAAAGGGATGGTAGAAGAGGGTTAGAACAAGTGAATGAGTAATTAAAAGAGTGTGAAGGAGAGGGAGCAGAAAATATTTAAGGAATTGCAGTGTTAATTTAGTAACAATTGCAATACTGGGCTATCATTTCATTCTGAACCCTTTCTGCTGTTTAAAATATGATGAGATCACTAGATATAACTCTGTGACCTTATTTCTACATCTTTATACACAAACAAGCGCGGTACATTTGACACGCACAAAGTCTAAATCTAAAGGCTGATAATTTTTCCTTGAAATTTTTAGCAACAAATTCAAAGCTTATTGCAAATTATACATTGGATAAAGAGGATTTAAAAAGTATTTTTTCACAACTCTTCCTTACGGTTTGACTACTGATACCGCAGTAGAGGCAGAGGGGAAAAATAAACCTCAGCAGCGCAGCGAACGAAATTTGTTTACAGGGTTTGTATTTTATCACAAATTAGCATCCCAGGTTTGAGAAAATATTGAGATAAGTTACCGGTTCAGATTGCACTCGCTGCTTCAGTGAGGTGTTTTTTGGGGGGATTTTTGATCAGAAAAACCCACACATTATGACTCAGTTTCAGAACAGTGCTTTCAGTGCCATACCTGCAACTAGTCTTTACCACAAAAATACAACCATAGTACCCAAAGACTTGACTTGCAGTTCTGTATTTACCCACTTACCCAGTGTGTTCAAATCATTCTCTCCTACTCTCTATTCCAATTCTGCCTCATTCCCCCTTGTTTCTCCCTCACATTTTTGACCCTCTCTCTATTATTCCAAAGCTTCCTCCGCTTTTTGTATTCTGTACCGTGCACCATTCACTGTGTTTGGGGTCTTCTCATGTTATTTCTCATACTATATTGTACTGTATTTATTTTTTACTGTATTTAAACAATACAGTGCAGTGCATATGTAAGGTTTGCCTGTGTGACACATGCACATTATATTTTGTTTTTATCTTAACACATATTTCTAAAACTTATTCAAAATAAATAGAAAATCATGTTAGCAGAAAAAGAACAAGGCCTTTTATCTACATCATAGTTATCATAAGGGTGCCTGTCGTTTGCCTCCCTATACAGTACTGTAGATATGTAATCTTGGAATGGAGTCAGATTTGTTCATGGAGCAACATTTGTTTCCATGGCCTGTCTCATGGTGCATCTCAACATTGTATTTCAACTTCTCCGACTCACCACAGTGACAGGATGTATAAAACAGGACGTAAGTATTTGCATAAAAATCCTTTAAAATGTTTATCTTGCTGGATCAGGCTTTTGCCACATTTTCATTAAAGAACTACAGGAATCTCATCCATGGCCAGCTACATATAACTTAATGTTAGCCTAAATCAATAATATTGATTGTTTTCTCTGTTGCTAACATGTTTAATGAACGTCAGATTCACTTGATCTTTATCGTCATCTTCTTAGCACAGAAAAAAATCTTCTTGTGAATTTCCAATCGTTTCACACAGCTTTTGCATCTTTTTGTTTTTAACAAAACAGTTAACGTGTGTCATTCAGTGACTCAAAACTTTATTAAATTAGGTAAACAAGTTCCCAGCTAATAAATGTATTTATTATTTAAATTTGTGGATAATCCCACCCAGTTTATTTATGTTGTTCAATTTCTCAGCTGTGGAGGAAGCTGCAGATTTGTTTTTAGTTTCAGAACTGAAACCTCATCTCAAGGGCACCAGGTGCCCACTGCCTCCATCAGCTTCACTGTGAATGAAGTGTAATTTCTATGTGTCCCTGTGTTGCCTTTTTCCAATAAGCACTTCCGATTGCAAAGGATGTTGCATTATAGTACTTTTTTATGTCCCACCTCAGCAGAACATTTCCAGGAGTGGAAAGAGGAAAAGCTAACGCCACCCACAGGATACTTTGGAGGAAGATGGAAAAGTGCTAATAACACTGCAGGGAACCATTGTGGAGAAGGTGTTGAGTGAAAGGGGGAACATCACTGACAGCAAGGCAAAATGTTAGAAAGAACAGACGGGTTCTAACTGGTCAGCAGCATTTATGTTTGACAAGGACCGGAACCACTAACCACATTTGCTTAGTATATAGTGAAGAAGTGTAAAATAGGGGACTTTCTTTTTAAATACACCTCTCTGCAATAGTACGTGCTATAAAAATGTGCATCCATCTACATGTAATTATATCTCGGTAAGTGTGGTTCTATTTTACTAAATTATTACCAAGGTGAATACTGTGCCAAATCAACATGCAGGCGACCCTGAACTCACGGGATAAGCCGAAAGGGAATCAAAATTACCAAGGTGCATACTTACAAATTATTTGCTGCAGTCTGAGTCCTAAAAATATGAAATTTACGTGTTACATTTAGAGCTAAAAACTGTTTAGATTATTTATTAAGTTGTTTTAAGGTGTTGGCCTTGATTTAAAAGCCTAAAGAGTGAGGTAGCTGCAAATTGTCTAAAGCTATAGTTGGGTGAAAATCTTTCCATGGCCTTATTTTAAAATGGCAAAAAGATTAAAACAAAAAAATCTAAATAATATTTAATGTACATTGTTCTTTCATCAGAAAATAAAGTACATTTTGCATTATTTATTTAAAAAAAACGGAGTCAGAAGAATGTTTGTCACAATATACCCTCAGAACAGTGGGCTTGTTTTTTAAATATCCCTCACTGCTGATTACCTGCATCAAGTGTGTTCAATCAGTCAGAAGCTGGAAGACACAAATCATCTTTCTCTTATACAATCTTTCTCTTCTCCCACTCCACCCTCCTCTAAGATGGATATATCTCTTTATTTATTTATATGTATGCGTATGTGTGTGTGTGTGTGTGTGTGTGTGTGTGTGTGTACATACATACACACACACACTATAGTGTGTATACACTATGGCATGCCGTTCAGGTAATAATTTGTAACAAAATTGAATGGAGGTTTAAATATTTAGTATGAGAGTAACGAAAGCCTGAATATATGGAACGGAAACTGACGTCATCAACAGGTTGGCGCCATCTTGTGTTTTGAATTTGTAATGTTTGCCATGCTGCTGAGAAAAACGCATTGTGCGTCCATGCCATCTGCTATTCAGCTGGCTTTAAGCTACAGCTTTATTTTAGTCATCATCTGATGGAGAAACTCATAAATTACCTCAAGAATGATGGTCAAAGTTCTTTCTGCAGTGTTTTGTTGAACATGTGTGGAGCCCAGAAACATACATGTTAAGTAAATTGGTGAATCTAAGAATAGGTGTTAATGGTTGTCTGTCTGTCTGTCTCTCTGTGGCCCTGAGATAGACTGGTGACCTTTCTAGGGTTGACCCCTCCTCTTGCCCTATGACACAGCTGGGATATGCTTGAGCCGCCCCTGCAACCCAAACAGGGTAAGCGGTTACAGATAATGATGGATGGATAATGACTCAAACCCAGTAAAATGTTGAGATAATACAAAAATGTTCCCCACAGTGACAGGTAATATGCTCCCAATTGCTTATGCCCTGTAGATGAAATATTTCAAAGAAATCTGCCATTTCAACAAAGTATTGATGTATTTCTGCTGATGCCACTTTGTTGTAACATCACAGCTGCCCACAGGAGTCCCATTCATTACAGTTGTATTACACCATAATGGTTTTCTTGGTCAGTTGACTATAATGATAAACGGTAAATGGTTATATAGCGCTTTTCTATCTATCGGTGATCAAAACTGCTTCTCATTCATCTGTTCATACTCACAATCACAGACACTCATACACCGATGGGGGATGACCTACACTCACCAGGACTAATTAAGTTGGGGTTCAGTGTCTTGCTCGAGGACACTTCAACATGTGATCCGGAGGAGACAGGGATTGAACCAAAAACAATGGGATTGGTGGACAACCTATCTACTGCGCCACAGTCGCAATCCTTAATATTGCATAATGTTATATTTGATTTCGTATATTCAGAGTTTGGTTCCATATACTCAACCTTTAATCAACATATTCAACATTTCATTGGGTTTTAAATTCCATGTATATGTAGCACATACAGTAGCACATACAGTATTTACAATGTACTGTACAAGTGTCTGTGTCTTAGTTCCCCACTGAGAGTGTGTCTCCAGCAGAGTCAGTGGAGCTGACAGATGACCACAAGGTCTCTTGTCTCCCTGATATGTGATCCTCCCCTAAGACACGTGCACAAAGGAATTTCCTGCTGTTTTTCTCCGTTTGCCTCATCCCATTTCTGTTTTTTCCTTCTTTATTCTCTCCTGTTTCCTTCTTTTGCCCTTAAACACTGGTTTCCACTCAGTGCTCTTCCTTGTATCTTATTATTTGCTTTTCTCTCTACAACTTTACACCCTTCTCTTTCTTCACCATTTCATCTTTTATTCTCCGCATTTTTCAGCTTCTCGTTCTTTCTTTTGTGTTTTTGCTTCTCAAATAATCTCTTCCTATATCACTCTTTCTCTCTTTCCTTGTGTAATCCATGTTCTTCCTGCAGACTATGCGGATTATTGTATTATTGCTAGATGGTGAACAGGATTCCTTTAGGACTTTTGCCAACACTTATGTGACTGATTTGTTAAAATGGTCTGATTTTTATTTATTTTATTAATGAGTACCCTATAACTGTAGATTAGTTTGAGAACAGGGATCAGTAAAACGTTTACTGTACAATGTCACAATACTTTTTCCTGCAACATATACATAAAGTCAGCACCAGTGTGATTACAAAGATAATTGTTTAGTTAAACGGCAAATATTATCTGATGTGTCAATTTACATTCACCTTGTCACTCTGTGTTTTCATACTAACTACTCTGTGATTTCCTTGTGGAGACTGAAGAAGTGTTTTTTGACAGGTAGCTTTTACCCATTTGTAATTTTAAATTGAATTTTCTATATTGGTTAATATTGACATTTGATGATATATGATATGCTATACAGCGTATGTATATATAAATGTAATACCATTAACTAAGAAGGAAACAGATTCAGTGCTTTTGCTAGGCCTCAGAGTTACTTACTACAGTAAATGTTATGGTAAGCTTCCATTGATTCAATTAATATATAACAAATTTTATCTGATCCTTATTTTAGAAAGGCCAAATAAAGGCATCTGGTCAAGGAACTGTCTGTAGAGTGAGTTCCAGTATGATAATGTGCAGATGAGGGTTCCTATGCGAACAGTGGCATCAGCAGTCTGCAACTGCAGGGATTATATTATTTATAATACTTTAGTAAAAAAAAAAAAAAAAGGAAAAGATAAAAGCATATAACTTATAGACACACACACACATACCTTGTCGTTATATGTTATTATCTGTAGGTGTAGACTGATGAGGAAAACAATTGACATTTTTGTCTGTGTGTTTGAAATGATTAGGATAAAGGTATTGGATGATTGAGAGGAGTATTTTGAGTCTTCTTTCACTTCTTTAGTTGGTGCTTTTTGCCCTAAGTGTCATACAAGCTAAAGATGTTTAGACAAGAAGCTCAGCCCTTTGTCATTAACATACTGTACTGTATAGATTTTAGAATTATTTCAAAACGGATATGGAGATTCAGGTAACACGTGAAAGAATGCTAGTGCAAGGAAAAGATGTTGGACATCAGGCCTTAGAAACTACTTCCACTTTACTTCAGAGTCTCCCTTCTGACATTGGAATGATTCTTTTCCTAACCCACTGTATTAAGAGAGCTTGGCTCGAGAGGCATTCAGTAAGGACAGCCCCCACCAGTGTGACTTTTACCCACCTATGGGAATGCTGGGGATTATCCCAGGCCCACCCAGGGTCAGCACCATGGACAGCGGTTTTGACATGGCTGCCTAAACTCCATCAAGGACACTGTGGATGGACAATATGGATTTTAGTTGGCTCGCAAATTTTAAAAATTTCTATAAAAAATTGAACTAAACAAAAACACCCCCCAACAACTGTACTATAGGTACTGTTGAGTCTACTAGAACAAAACAGTCAGAAGATTGGGCCATCCATCCTTCCAACTATAAAAGAGGAAAAGGTAAGGGAGGGGATGAGGAGGAAAAATAAAAATGATTAACAGAGGGAGGTAAAATGATTCAAATGAGGGAGAAGAACCATAAAAAATCTAATTAAACTGGGGAAAAAATACTAGGCAACCCCATTCTCTTCCTTATGTTCACTCACACAGCTTGTTACTTCTCCCACCTGCATGACCCTTAATTTGTATAACATGACGCATGCAAAAACACCAACACATACAGTACATTATTTCTTTGTTTTTATTATCTATGTATTTTACTATTTTCCATCCAGTTTTTTTTATTATTATTATTATTATTTTTTGCCCAGTCAGATATTGTAATTAATCTCTGTATTTATCAAAAATGGCACCAGTTTCTTTCTCCTGGTAATTATTTAAGACTGGTTACAATCAACTTTTAAATACTGAAGAAATACTATTCTAAGATACTACATGCTATTGTAATATATAGATACATTTACAATCAGTTCACTAGTTTGCTGTCACACTGATTAGGAGGATTGTTGTAATCTTTTTTGTTGTGACAAAAAACAAGATTAAAATGTCAATAAGTATCTTCAATAAATACGCCTCAAGACTGTGCTGCTGGATTGAGCAGAGAAATTGTGGATCCAGTTTGGCCCCAGTGATCCTCTGCACACACTCCATCTAATATTGATGAATATTCCAGATTAGAAAGTTGACAGCAGCTAACTGACCAGCTGCACTAACCCCTCCCGTCTGCCGTCACAGCCAATGGAGCAGCGTAGATGAATGACCCTCCCAGACCCTTGGCCAATCACCAAACTCAACTCTCATCTCCAGCAAGGGATGTCCTTGAGCAAAATCACACACACACATTAAAGCAAGAGACAGACACACTCACTGTGCTCACAAACACATACAGCTACGCGCTCACCACTTAATATGGCCTCCTCTGAGGGCAGCGGCCCGCTCAGTGCTGATGTTTATGGCTTCTCTGAACCTGCAAATCACTGTGATTATGGCTAGGCAGATTTATGACCATGGCCCTGTCTATGGGCCTTTAGACAAACCATGGATCATCCACACACACACACACACACACACATGCACTCTGTATTGGAGATGATACACATATACAGCATTCTACTCTGTTGTGGGTCGTGCCAGAAAATCATATGAAGAGTGACCCTGTGTGTGTGTATGGCATAACATTATGGCCACCTGTGCAATCCAACACAGTGGCTCTGCCATGAATTCTACTTTTACAAGTCTTCGTTTTAAATATGGTGGTAAAACATTAGAACCACCTCTTCTAATAATGCACTCCAGTATGACCCCAATACCCACTTTGAACTCAATAAATAGCACATTGTAAAATTATCACCAATATGACAGTTTCACGATAAAAAACTGATCAATTCTAACCTTGTAAAAGCAGAATTCATGGCAGAGCTGCTGTATTGGATTGCATTAAATTGCACAGGTGGTCATAATGTTATGCCTGATTGGTGTAGCATATCATCTAACTGCAGCTCACTGAAGCTTCAAAGATACAGCAAATCATTCATATTGTAAGAGTTGAAACTAATATAACACCAATTCCAAAAAAGTTGGGACAATGTGTAAAACATAAATAAAAACAGAATGCAATAATTAGCAAATCCCATCAACCCATATTTTATTCACAATAGAACATAAACAACATATCAGATAGCGAAACTGAGAAATTTTCCCATTTGATGGAAAATATTAGCTTATTTTGAATTTGATGGCAGTGCTACGTAAAAATTACGTCAACATAAAAATGGGAAGACTTTGAAGATCCCATCATCTACAGTCTATATCATCAAAAGATTCAGAGAATCAGGATGCTTCTATGATCATTTGGCAAATTATGAAACAAAAAATCCAGCAACAAAGGCCCAGGACTGTTGAGCAACTAGAATCCTGCATCAATCAGACAAGAATGGGACAACGTCATGAGCTGGACCTCGTTTCCACTTCCTGCCCAGGACTTTTATTTTGTAGCCCCTTTTACCTGCTTCCTGCCTCATGTTAGTTCATCACTCTGATTGTTTTCACCTGTTCCCCGGTCATTTATACACAGCTCTCCCCACAGTCCCCCTGCCAGATCCTCCCTCTAACTCCCGGACAGTGCACCTTGCTCCCTGGTTATCCTGACATGTGGTTTTGGATTTCCGATTCTTTTTTTTTTTTGCACTCTGTTCCCTGTCCGAGGTTTGGTTTGTTCTCTTTTTGATTCTGTTTAGTTATCTCAGCCATATATCCACGTGTTCAATGTTTACTACCTGTTGTGTTTTTTCGTATCCTCCTCTCAGGAGTGAATTTATCTTAGCCATTTTGTTCTTTCAATTATTAAAGCTGTTTATCAGTTAACTCATTCTCCCCATCTCTTCACTTGGGTCTGTGCTTATGATAAAACCTGACAAACAATCCTCTCCTACAACTCCAGCAACTGGTCTCATCACTTCCCAGATATTTACAGAGTTATTAAAAAAAGAGGGGATGCTACACAATGGTAAACATCGACCTGTTCCAACTTTTTTGAGATGTGTTGCTGCCATCAAATTCAAAATGAGCTAGAATTTTCTATGTAATGGAAAAATCTCTCAGTTTCAACATCTGACATGGTATTTATGTTCTGTTCTGTGAATAAAATATGGGTTGATGAGATTTAGAAATCATTGCATTGTGTGTTTATGTATGTTTTACACATTGTCCCAACTTCTTTGAAATTGGGGGCTGTACACAAGACTGCGCAAGGCAGCTCCCTGATGTCCTGCACCAGAACCAAAACAGGGGTAAGCTCTTTTGGATTGTGTACAATGTCAGTGTAACACAAACAAAAGCCATTAATTATTATTATTATTACTTTCTTAACAACAGATTGCACCTGGAGAATGGCTGAAAAGCAGGGACGGCAGACAAGACAACTCAATGAAACAGAGGTTGTTGCATCTATTTCTAAAGACGTGCTAAAATGACTAAATAATTATGTAGTTTATTATCAGTCACATTTATGGAGGCTAACCTGCCTGTTCGTATGACAAACATATGTGTTACTAAGTATAATAAAAAAGTTAACTATTTTAGAAATTTTTACTTGCTTCTAAAATTTAATTGGAAAAAAGTCTAAAAACATTGCAACAAAAAAGCTGCTGTAAAATCAGACACAATACACACACACACACACACACACAAAGGCAGTGAAAAGCTCTCCTGAGCGTTTGTTCTAATAGGCCTGTGAAGCATTAGGGGAATTGAAGGTGTAATAGAGAGATGAAGGTGAAGATCTGCACTTTACTTTGTCATTTCTGCAGCCAAAGAGCCAATTTCCAGTGGGGTTTGTGAAAAATGAGCAACTAAACCATTTTTGTGATTTGTGGTTAAGGTGTATGGCTTTGTTTGAAAGTGTGTATTGAAAGGGTCTGCTGCATTTGTGACAGTGCATAGTGGGGGTTCGAACCAGAAAAAACAGCTTTTTCATCTTTTTTTTTCACCTGTATCCATTTTGTTTGTTGATGACTCATCATGACCTTGACTGCACTCATGTGGGAGGAGAAGCACAGTCGGCAAAGTGTCAGCAATGAATGCCTGCCGATGCAGACCATGTGTGGGCAAACAGCAGCCAGTTTGGCATACATACATTTGACTTGGATAAACCCACAGTTTTATTCATTATAATTGCAGTGTGCATTATTGTTGTTATCATACAGTCGGTATGAGTTTTCTTTATAAATATCAGGCATTGGTTGATGGGAATAAAGACATCAGTTTTCTGTGAAGTCACAAAATCATGTAAAAATGATCTGCTCCTAGCTTTTCTTGCTCATTGTGAGTGATCTCATTATAAGTAAAGCAAAACAAGTAATTTGATTGGCCCCAAAATATGTGTACCTCAGTGTTGTTTGTGTGGTTATAATACACACTCAGATCTGCTTTTCTGTGTACGCTTCATTGTGTTTGTGTGTGTGAGAGATTAATCTTTGACTTTCGTCTGTATCATCAGCATTGCATCAGTAGTGAAGAGTGTTACAGATACTTATCCCAGAGTAGCTCTTCTTAGTTCCCTACCTTGAGGACCGACTGTTACTATAGCCTCTGCATGCCTATAAAACTTTTACATTTTTGTAAATATTTAATCTTATTTTTTTATTATTCAATGTTTCTTTAAAGGTGTAATGCACTGAGGAAATGTGTACTTTTTCTCAAGTCAGATCATCGCTTATGTCAAGTGTTCATGCATTATATTGCACCTACATTATGTTTATGCTGTATATGAGCCTTTTAGATAATCAGTCTGTTGATTTGTGCTTGTATTAAATCCTGCTTTACACTGAAGCCAGAGCAGGATTTCATCATTAAGTAAAATAACCTCAGCATCACAGGTGGACAGACTCAATTTGACAAGACAACAGAACAAATGGTGAGCATATGTGAGGTGGTTTATTTTAGGTTGGACGAGGTCACGACATCTTCAGCACTTGTAGCCCACTTTATTCATTTCATCCAATAATCCTGATTTTACAAATGTTAATGAGTAATTGCTATACCTGTTCGCTCTGTGTGTGATCATTTAACAGCATGTAATGTTTTTCAAATATTTTTTAGCAGAGATATGCTCCATAGCTTATCTTAATGTGGACAGGTACTGTCAAAACACCTGGCACACAGACTCACAGAACAGCACTGACAGCAAATGCAAAGCCTTTCCTTTTCCAAAGATATTTAAGTGAGGCTCGCCCTGCTAACTAATCAGTCAGGTCAAACCCTGTGTGTCACCTGCTGATGTGACAGATGATGTGCACTTATTTTCCCTATAGGAAGCAACATGCTTTTACATGCTTTTGATGAACTGGCTGGATTGATTTTGAGTCTCATACTGCAGCTAGCTTGATTCCCATAAGTTCTGTAATGTGAATGTTCTGAAACAGAACCGACAGTCATAAGTAAAGATGGAGAGAATAAGAGAGATAAGTACTGAGAGTCAATAGTGTAAAAGGAAAAGAAGCAGGGATTCTCTGTCAGTGCAAAATGGAGGAATCTTAGATGGAGTTAAAAGTATCTTCATTCTGAAAAATGGAAAAAAAGGTAACCAAAAAAAATCTTCAAATGAATATACAGTATACCATCTACCGTCTTTTGTTGGAGGTAAAGAAATTAGGGGCGGAGATGGGTAAAATGAAATTTTTTTGAAGTGCACAAAGAGGCGAGAGCCTGATGGAAGTTCTGAATCATAATAAAATTAGAATAGAGACAAATAAAGGTAAAAAGGAGGAATCTCAGAGTTCCTGTAATAGATGGAAACACTGGAAGCATTTCACTTCAGAGAGAAGGGAAGAAGGAGGAGATGGAAAAAGGACGACAAAGGGATAGAGTGAGCAAAATGACAGCTTCTTCAAGGGAAGAGCGTGAGGGTGACTCATCTTCATCCAACATGATTTCACTCTTTATTAGAGATGGATACATAGTCAAAGCACACATTGCTCTAACAGACACAGTGTCAGACTGAATTGCTTTTAAAAGACTGTGAAGGGAGAGAAAATGGTGTTAATGGCTTCAAAACGCTTTTAACACTCCTACCCACACAAATCAGACTCCTGCCTTCTCCATCATTTTGTCTCTGGTACTGTTTGGAGGCCCTGGTTTGTCCCTGGTCGGATGATGCAAAATGGTTGCTGAAAATCAAAGCTGTGCCATCAGTCTGCAGGGAATAGTGGGAAGACACAACACTGTGAGGTTGGGGAGATTTTCATGTTTTATTTTCTGACCTAAGATTGATCAGTAAAAACGTGTTTTTACTGATCAAAGTTTTATAGGCAACAAGCTACTAAATAAGACTACAGAGGAGGTTGGAGAGATTAAATGTCATCTATTGTTAGCTCACTATTACTGAGTTTATCTCAGGTCACTGTAAGAAGAAATACATTTGTACAACAGGTTATCATGTTAAATCAAATTAGAATTAGATATTAAGTAGTGGTGATGTTAAAGTCATGTGACTGTGGTATAGTTTTGTTTTATAGCCCAACAAAAGCATTTTACCAATGACAAATGTACAGTGCATCCAGAAAGTGTTCACTTTCTTTTTCCACAATTTGAGACAGATCTGGGGAAGGGAACATTTCTGCAGCATTGAAGATCCCAATGAGCACATTTACGGACATCATCCGTAAATGGAAGATGTTTGGAACCCCCAGGACGGGGGTCGGACGGCCAAACTGAGCGATCGAGAGAGAAGGGCCTTAGTCAGAGAGGTGACCAAGAACCTGATAGTCACTTTAAAAGAGCTCCAGCATTTCTCTGTGGAGAGAGGAGAACCTTCCAGAAGAACAACCATCTCTGCAGCACTCCACCAATCAGACGTGTATGGTAGAGTGGCCAGATGGAAAACTAATCCTCAGTAAGAGGCACATGATAGGCTGCCTGAAGGCCTCTCAGACCATGACAAGCAAAATTCTCTGGTCTGATGAAACAAACATTGAACCCTTTGGCCTGAATGCCGAGATCTAAAAATAGCTGTGCACCGATGCTCCCCATCCCACTTGATGGAGCTTGAGAGGAACTGCAAAGAAGAATGGGAGAAACTGCCCAAAAATAGTTGTGCCAAGCTTTTAGCATCATACTCAAAAAGACTTGAGGCTGTAGTTGGTGCTAAAGGTGCTTCAACAAAGTATTAAGAAAAGGCTATGAATACTTACATTTGATTTAAGTATTCAAGTACATTTGAATACTTACAAATGTACTTGCAAGTACATTTGATTTTTACATTTTTTATTTTTTAATAAATTTGCAAAGATTTTAAACAAACTTCTTTCGCATTGTCAGTATGAGGTATTGTTTGTAGAACTTTTGAGGAAAATAATGAATTTGATCCATTTTGGAATAAGGCTGTAACACAACAAAATTAATACTGAATACTTTCTGGATGCACATGTATCCTAAACATCTATTTGTCGCTGAGTCTATTTTCAGCAACTACCCAAATGCCAATGGAAAAATCTCACTGGGTTTTTGCCAAGGGAACCAGGGAGATGCTAATTTCCAATTATGCCTAGAAAAAAATGTCATCCCTATGGCACTCTATTAACTTATACAATATATTAAACATGACAGTTTCACTGGTGGAATGTCTTAAGCAACAATAAACATTATTTGTTTACTTTAATACAGAAAAGGAAATGGTTTAGTACTGAAAATAGCACCAACAACCAACAGCTTTGTTTGTCAGTCTATATCAGTGACTTGTAACCCATTTGTAATATGTTGTATAAGCTTTATGGAGTTGAATTCAGATGTTATCTTAGAAAAACAACGTAAAGTTGAAACAAGCGACAGCTGCTATGGGAATAATAATAATAATGGTCTGGAAGCCTCCACCAGCATCACAAAAAACAGGCTAGACACTCACTGTAAACTAAGTAGCTCAGGGGCATTTTGGTCAGACAGTCTTGGACTGTGTATGTGTGTGTGTCCGTCTGTCTGTTCACATGTAAAATATGTGTCTCTAGTGTTGCACACATCATTGTCCACATACAATATCTATTGTGCATTTATGTAACTGTGTGTTTCATGGTTGTTATGAGTTATGGCAGTCAGACTGTGGTGTCAGATAGCAGACTTCCTGTAGGTGTCTGGGTGTCTCACGCACGCACGCACGCACACACACACGCACGCACGCATGCATGCACACACACACACACACACACACACACACACACACACATAGAAACACAGAAACAGAAGTTTTTTCTGCTACTCTCTGTTATCACACTGATAAAAACACGAATATTTTGATGATTATTCTGGGAAACTATCCGTAAGTGAGTGTTACTAGATAACATATGATAATTAAGCAATTTCAGACTATTTTGGATGTTAAATGACTCTTCGGTGAATTGTGGCAACATTCCAGAGGAAATTTTGAACTTTTTTCCTATGTCACTCCATGTGTGTCCTTGACTTCGAATAGCGTTTTCTCAAAGTTGGCGAGTCCTTCAGATTGAGTTTGTTCCAGTAAAAACAATAGCTAATGGCCTGTTTGCCAGATTAGTGCTGGAAACAATGTTTGTCATGATGATGGAACAGTGCACTAACTCACAAGGAGAGTAAGCAGATTTGTTTGTCCTTTTCTGTCTTTTGACTTGTGAAGGGATTTCATTTTGGACTTCTTGTCGAAAAAGTGGTGAGGGTGAAGCATAATCTGTGCCACCAGTTTGTTTTGCAGAGGGGAGTGTTGCCTAGAGGTTAGCAGTTTCTTCATACTGGAGGTTTACTCAGTAGGTGAAGTCATGACCGATGGTTTGTTTGTTTAAGTGGTCTATGGACTATATTTGCTATAAAAACTATATCTATATCTGTCTGGAAATGTAATCTAAGTGGTAAATTTACACCACGGTAATTGTGTGTGTTATGTAACGTGTTTTAATTGACCCTAACAGCATCCAAATGTTTACACATACAAATATCCAACCGGTCTATTACTAAAGTTCATTTAAATGAAAAGAACTCTTTTCAGAACTCTAGTACATATTTTATCACATTCATTCGATCCTTCAGTGCTTTTATATATTATTTTGTCACTGCTTGTAATAAACATGGTGGCAAATATGAAGCCATATGTTACAGATCACCTCTTCAAAATGTTTATTGACATTGTTATTCAGCCTTTCCAGTGCATTTTTCGGATAGCTGCTTTTTAAATACCAGCACTGAAAAGGGGAATTGAAACAGGTGTGCACTGTGGTTCACATTCCCATAAATAAGTGTTTATCGAGGGGTTCGGGGAAACAACCTTGGAGTTCTAAGGTTTTATAAGTTAGTAACGGATAAAGTGTATGTGTTTGTGGGCACCGATCATATCCTTCTGTAATTTAAGTAGAGTTTATATTTATTGTTTATTTTGTGGTTTAGGGGTTTTGTATGAGACATCTCACACTTATGGGGTCTTGTGAGTCATATAGAGCTTTTACACAGTACTTACAGCCAGTTTAACAGCCATCTTAAAACATTTGCTGTTTTTTTTTTACAGTGGCATATAGAGAGAGTGGATTTCTTCTGTTTTATCATTATGAAATAAGTGATTTATCATGGGGAGATTTTTTTTTTTAATTACAGTATGGCTTCATCTATCAATCAACCAGTCATATAAGTCCACATCTGCGTCATCTCAGCTCAACAGTCATTCTATTAGATTACAGTTATGCAGCTGATGTGTCAGATGACTTCCTCATAAGACAAGAAAACTGTGGCAAAAAGAAGTTACGGTGTTGCAAAACTAGCTTTCATGACAGGCTGCATAGGTGAGTAAAATTTGGGTTCTAGAGAAGTGAAAAGTAATTCCGGCACAGAGTTTAAAATGTGTTTAACTCTGACATTATTAATCATTATCATATGGCACCATAGAAAACTTACAGCTGGCAGCTTTTCAATTGTAGTCAGTGCTGACTTATACTGGACTTTGTGGTTAAAATGTTGTCATTTGTGAGTAACTTCTTGGTTAAATGAAAACTTTATCTTCTAAAGGAATCATTCATGTCCTCAGTCATCATGCAGATACAAAAAATAAAACTGGATCCTCTCTTCTAATCTTTGGTTAGTTATCAGTCAGCAACCTGGATTAAGCTAGTCGGTCTGTGGCAGTGATCTTTCTTGTTCTCTAAAAACTAGTAAAATCACATCCGCCAGGCACAAAGGTAACATATTCCTTCATTCCAAAATATGTGGCCAAGAGAATATTGTCCAAACCGGCGGGAATTAACATAACTTCACCAGAGATCTCGAGCACACGCAGTTGATCCTTGTCATGTTCATATGTCACAATCCCCCAGCTATTCTCAGATTAAATGCTTGAGTTTGGAAATTTTATTCTTTTGGACTAGGACTTCCAGTATTTGGATCATGTAGGTTATATCTAGTTCAGGGTTCTTCCCCTTGGTCCTCAAGGCCCACTGTCCTGCCGTTTTCCAACTAACCCTGCCTAACAGACAGCCTGAGTGAGCTGTGTCCTGTCATTTAGAAGCTGGAGGATAACATTTTCTTTTCATCTTCTCAGTTTTTTAGTAACTAAGCCCAACCAGTTGTGTGTTAAGATGGTTAACGTGACCCCAGGTTAACCCCTGCAAGGTTTTGCACATCTTTGTAAGAGAAAATACCCTAATTTCATTTCTCTGAGCTGCAGAGGGGTGATATCTTCTAATGGCTTCACATGTTACAGAGTGAATGATAAAGATTTTAGAATAAGGGCAAACTGAAGCAAGTCAGTACCGTTGAGATACAGACTTTTTCTCACAGCCTTGTCCTTTGAGAAGTATGCTTCACATACATGTAACTGTCTCTGTAGCTCATGTAACTGTCTGTGCAAGTCATTTTTTTTTGCTATTAACCACAACATAGTCCATTCAGGATCTCTCAGGAGGAAACCTGTGGAACAATTTCACCCATCACTTGTTTCTTTCAAAACAACCCTGGTAAACACACATAGGAATGCTGGCAGGAACAAATCCAGGATGTCTGTATGACAACAGGAGAAACACTCGAGCGAGCCACACATGCACAAATATAATTCAAAAACAGTGGCAGTGAATTTTGTCATACTATTTGACTCCCCAAACCATAAACTGCAAAATTACTGCACTCCAGCTTCCAAACCTCTACAAATTTGCTTTCGAGTTAACTCAGTTGTGAAGTGTTGAGCTGGGGTTACATAAACAAACCTACACACAGATGACTGAAAATATAGCTGTGCTACAGCTCGCATGGAAAAAGATGGACATTTGGCTTAAGAAACCAGACACAAGGCTCTTTCACACAGGCACTGGAATCCTGAAATTCTCCTGACTTTGTCCAGAGGGGGTGTATACAAGAACGCAAAAGTCAGAGTCAGACGCTCCTGAGATTATCTGGATTTTAATCTGTGAGCCTCCCAGTACAAAATCCAGATTATTTGCGTGGAGCAGGCTGCTTTGTCCCGAATTGTCGGGAGATTTAAAAGCAAGTGAAGAGGCATTTTGATGGAGTCACAAAGCGATGTGACACTGTGTTTCCCACAGTTTTCTATCATGATGTGCCTCCTGTGTGCGCTGATTATGCACTGAAATGAAGCGGATTTTGTCCCGTGGGAGCTGTTCCCACTCAGACAATCTCCCGCTGTGTGATACAGTACATATGTGAAACAGGCTACAGACTAATTTTAGCTTAATGGGACTCCTGTATGAACCAGAACAAGGTTTAGTGTATTTTGAGCAGTCCCGTTCTGGATGCAAGCACTGTAAACAGTTTTGACCTTTTGGCACAGACACACATATACATTGAGAATTATTAGTCAATATAGTGTGACATTATTCTTGTGTGTTTGTGTGTGTGTGTATTTTCTCTGAGGCCTTCACCACATGTGGTTTTTTTTTTCTTTTTTTTGTCTGACCATACCCAGATCTGCCAAATGGGTTTCTCTCATGCATACAGTCAGGCCACAACATAATTTATAGTTTATGCCACATACCACACACACTTTCCTTCTTGGAAAAGTTGCTGTGTGAAATATGTTGATTTCCAGGACCTGTTATTCCTGTGTTGCTTTTGGATTTACTGTGTTCCCTCGATCTATTTTAAAAAGTGGGCTGCATTTATTGTGTGTGTGTGTGTGTGTGTGTGTTTTATTTTATTTTATTTTATTTTTTCTTTACTTTTACTTAGTAGCTAAACTTTATGTAAGCTGAAGAAACTGTGTTGAGTATCATATATAGAATAGAGAGAAAATAAATCAATGTGTCTACAATGTGGGTAAATTAGTAATTTTTGACAAGTTCAATAATAACAGAAATGAAGTTATAAACTGAAAACCCGAGTTTTGAATATTTCGGTGGTGCTGAGTGAGGACAGCAAACAGCAAGTACAAATTGGCACCAAACACACAGAATTCTACAATTTCTCTTATTATTGTATTATCCTAGAACAACAACAACCCCCTACCCCCGCTTCTGTTGGGGCACTGCCCGCAGATAACACTCAAAGATTATATTTAAGGTTGTTTCATTAAATTTGTGCTCAAAGATGTTCAGCTCACTTATTGTCCTTTGTTTCTCTGCCACAGAATGTGGAAGAAATTACACATTAGCCAAAGCATCATTTAAACGTTGGTATCTGTCGAAATTTTTATTATCAGCGCATCGCTACATAAAATAAGGATTCGACGACTATTGGTACAACATTAAATCAGCTATGCAAAAAGACAGAACAATAAATTCACTGCCAGTTCTAAATTGTGTTCGCAGCCTCTGCCACTGCTAACCCATCTATTCCTGAGAGACCGTCGATCACCAGTTGCCTCCCTTCATACACAGTGAGAAGTGTCCTCGTGGGAGTTTCATGCTGTCTCCCACAGATTGCCCCATTTCTGCAGAACAAGAATCCAGACCAACCTGTGGGAGTCATGCAGTGACCATAGCATGATTGGCAGAGTTCCTGCATGCAAGTGCTGCCAACTCTGTTTGTTGCACTAGTTGAGACAGACATATACCACTGACAGGAACTCAACCTGGGTGAAAGCCGATGATTATTTTAGCACTGTTTCCCCACAGCATGGAGGACCAGGGTGCAAATCCCTCTGTGTTTTTATGCTCTCTCCAAATTGCTCTTAGACGACAAAATGACAGTCATCCAGTTTGTTAACTATTGCTTGCAGAATGTTCTTAAAAAAAGTGTTAAAAAGTATCCACCTTACCGTTTTCTCATACCGTTTATTTCATACCTTTGTGCCTCTTAGTACTTAATAATGGTTTTGTTCATATATTGTGTCCCATCAAACATTGCAATTCTACATATATCCAGAAAAAGGCCTTGATCAGACACAAACGTTGTCTACAGCACAGTATCAGGGGATAATGGGAAGTGAGTGTGAGAAGTTAAAACAAGTGAAAAACATGAAAAATTAATGACGTTTTATTTTTGTTGCTTCTGTCAGCATGAAATAAACAGGAATCAGGCCTTTGCTCATCTATGACCCAGCGGCCAATAAACTGACAAGGTTTGTGTGTGTGTGTGTGTGGCATAGAAGATCCGTCTCACAAAGAAACATAATTAAAAAATTACACTTTAGAGGTAAAGCTCTTAATCTCTTTTCAACATGACTCAAATCACCTCTTTCCTCTGGCTTCCTCTCTGTTTTTAGTAGTTTTTTTTACATTGTTTAGTGAGCAGAACGTGTGTCTGCCTGTATGGCCCTGTGTGACTTGTATGTGTTTGCCTTGCTTCTTACAGCAATTTGTTTGTTTGTGTAGGTAAGCTCTTCAAGTTAATTGAATAGTCTGGAAGAATAAAGTGTGCCATGAGACTCCTGTGCTTCCAGAAGTAACTCGCTTGTAACTATTACACCTGTTCGCACACACGCGCATGCAGACGTGCCAGTGAATCACTTCCATCAAATTAAAGTGACTCTGGCGCCTCAGGGTTTGTGTTATTTGTTTCCTCCTGCAGACTGTACCCCTCTCCCTCATCCTGTCTCTCTCCCTGATCTCTTTGCCCTGTTCACCAGTATGATGCTGCTATAAATTTAATTTCCCAAACCCGGCTTTTCAGAAACTAAGGGACACAAAAGTTTCATATTTACTTGGCTTGTCGTCATTCTTTTAGAAGCCGTCTGTGAAGATTTGAAAAACCAAATATAGTTTTTCATTCATCCTGTGGCCATAAAATATAGAAGATACAAAGCATGATAATATATCTCCTTCAAGATAAAGCTGTTGTCTTTATTACTACAAAAACCGTTTTAATAGGTCATTGTTTAGAATACACAGTAGCCTGTCTCTGCAAAGTAAGATGAATCATAATATGGAGAAGCTTGCAGTTCCCCAGCCTCAGCAGCACAGAAAAACACACACCTCACTCCTGGACCTGCACTTTAACTTAATCATTTATTTAATGGGACTATTTAGACCTGAGAATGTCATTTTTATTGGACTATTTTAAATGTGCAAGTGAAGACCCACAAGTACAACTTGTCCATTTTCTCCTTATGCCTGCAGATTCCTCACATACAGTATATCTCTATTATTCACAAGAAATATCTAATATTCATACCTAAATGAAAGCTGTTCTATAATGTAGTGGGAAATTCAATTCAATTCAACTTTATTTATATAGCGCCAATTTACAACAAAGTCATCTCAAGGCACTTTACAGAATAAAGTCCAGACTACACAAGTATGTAGAAGCAACCCAACAAATCCCCCTTGAGCAAGCCCTAGGCAACAGTGGAGAGGAAAAACTCCCTTTAATGGGAGAAACCTCCAGCAGAACCAGGCTCAGGGTGGGCGGCCATCTGCCTTGACCGGTTGGGGTGAGTGGAAAGTGGAGAAAGAAAAGAAAAGAGCAACGAAAAGCAACAACGAAAAGCAACAACAAAACAACAAAAAAGCAACAACAAAACAACAAAAAGCAACAACAAAAAGCAACAACAAAACAACAAGAAAAGCAACAACAAAACAACAAAAAAGCAACAACAAAGCATCGTGCAGGTTGTAGGATATAGAATTAATGGTATACAGTAGTGACAAGTAAATGTATAGAGAAAAGCTAGTTCAGGTTGAGTGAGCAGTTTAACTATAAGCTTTATCAAAAAGGAAGGTTTTAAGCCTAGTCTTAAAAGTAGAGAGGGTGTCTGCTCCCCGAATTTGGATTGGAAGCTGGTTCCACAGGAGAGGAGCTTGATAGCTAAAGGCTCTGCCTCCCATTCTACTTTTGCAAACTCTGGGAACCACAAGTAGGCCTGTATTTTGGGATCGAAGTGGTCTAATCGGGCGATACAGAACTATGAGATCTTTTAAATATGATGGAGCTTGACCATTAAGAGCTTTGTATGTAAGGAGGAGGGTTTTGAACTCTATTCTAGATTTTATGGGAAGCCAATGAAGAGAAGCTAGTGAAGGTGAAATATGATCTCTCTTTCCTAATCCAGTCAGCACTCTTGCTGCAGCATTTTGGATTAATTGAAGGCTTTTTAGAGAGTTATTAGGACACCCCAGAAGTAGGGAATTACAGTAGTCCAACCTAGAAGTAACAAATGCATGGACCAGTTTTTCGGCATCACTTTGAGACAGGATGCTTCTAATTTTAGCAATGTTCCGTAGGTGGAAGAAGGCTGTTCTAGAGATTTGTCTTATATGTGACGTAAATGCCAAATCCTGGTCAAAAATAACTCCAAGGTTCCTCACCGCAGTACTGGAGGCCAAAGTTATGTCATCTAAAGTAACTATATTGTTAGACAGCATATTTCTCATGTTTTTAGGCCCAAAGAGGATGATTTCAGTTTTGTCTGAATTTAGAAGTAGGAAATTGTAGGACATCCAGGTCTTTATGTCTTTTAGACATGCTTCAAGTTTGACTAATTGGTTAGTATCTTCTGGTTTCACAGATAAATAGAGCTGGGTATCATCTGCATAGCAGTGGAAGTTTATGGAATGTTTCCTAATAATTTTGCCTAAAGGTGACATGTACAGATTAAAAAGTATTGGTCCTAACACAGAGCCCTGTGGAACTCCATAGCTAACTTTGGTGCATAAAGAAGAGTCATCATTAACATGAACAAGTTGGAATCTGTCTGACAGATAAGATTTAAACCAATGTAATGTGGTTCCTTTAATCCCAAATCTATGTTCTAGTCTCTGTAATAAAATGTTGTGGTCAATGGTGTCAAATGCGGCACTAAGGTCTAGTAAGACGAGTACGGACACAAGTCCATTATCTGAAGCGAGGAGAAGATCATTGGAGACTTTTACTAGTGCTGTTTCTGTACTGTGATGAACTCTAAATCCTGACTGAAAGTCTTCATACAAATTATTCCTGTAAAGGTGATCACATAATTGTTTTGCAACTACTTTTTCCAGGATTTTAGAAATAAACAGGAGATTTGATATTGGTCTATAGTTGGCTAAATCACCTGGATCAAGACAGGGTTTTTTAAGTAATGGTTTGATTACAGCAACTTTATAAGCCTTTGGTACATAGCCAGTTTCTAAAGATAAGTTAATCAAATCTAATATGAATGTGTCTATTAAAGGTAGAACATCTTTAAGCAATTTGGTTGGAACAGGGTCTAAAAGACATGTTGTTAGTTTTGAGGAGGCGATAGTTGAACTTAGCTCAGTGAGATCTATGGGTGAAAAACAGTCTAAGATGGATTGGGGCCTTATTGAGGATTCTAGAGCTGTTGTACATGAAGATCTATCTGTAATATTTGTAGGGAGGATCTGGTGAACCTTTTCCCTAATGGCTGCAATTTTATCAGTAAAGAAAGTCATAAAGTCATTGCTGCTCAAAGTTAAGGGTATACTAGGCTCAACAGAACTATGGCTCTTAGTCAGCCTGGCTACAGTGCTGAACAGAAACCGGGGGTTGTTCTTGTTTTCCTCTATTAGTGCGGAATAATATGCTGTTCTGGCATCACGGAGAGCTTTTTTGTACACTTTTAAACTGTTTTTCCAGGCTAACCGGGATTCTTCTAAATTAGTGGAACGCCACTTCCTCTCTAATTTTCGTGACGCCTGCTTTAAGCTGTGCATTTGTGAATTGTACCATGGAGGTCGCCTCCTCTGATTCACTGCCTTCTTTTTCAGAGGGGCAACTGTATCTAGTATCATACGCAATGAGGCTGCAGAATCGTCAACTAAGTAATCAATTTGTACAGGAGTAAGATGGCTACTCACCATAGTATTGACACATGGTGGTGAAAAAGATGAAGAAATAATTTCTTTAAATGTATTCACAGCATTTTCAGATAAACATCTGCTGTAGTGGAATTTTTTCCTAACTGCTGTATAGTCCGTTATTGTAAATTCAAATGTTATTAGAAAATGGTCAGACAAAAGAGAGTTATGAGGAAATACTATTAAATTATCAGTTTCAATGCCATATGTAAGTACAAGGTCTAATGTGTGACTAAAACAGTGAGTGGGTTTATTTACATTTTGGGAAAAACCAATTGAATCTAGTAATGAATTAAACGCAGTGCTCAGGCAGTTACTGTCAGCATCTACATGGATGTTAAAGTCACCCACTATAATGACTTTATCTGTACTAAGCACTAAATCAGATAGAAAATCAGAAAATTCAATCAAAAACTCTGAATAAGGGACTGGAGGACGGTACACGATAACAAATAATAGTGGTTTTTGAGTTTTCCAGTTTGCGTGTGAAAGGCTAAGAGTAAGACTCTCAAATGAGTTATAACTATGTTTAGGTCTAGGAATTATTGATAAGCTAGAGTGAAATATTGCTGCTACTCCTCCACCTCGGAAAGAGGTGGAAGATGGGAGCAAGGGACAAAGAGGAAAGATGCCACTGGTTGGGAGGGACAGCGAGAGGACGGAGAGATGATTTGTGTTTGCTGTTGATGGGTGACTGGTTATGTCTGTATGTGTTTTAGTTACTTTTGCAAATAAGACATGACAGAAACATCGAAGAAAAACATTTGCAGAACAAAAAAGTGAGTTTGAATTCAAGCTTTTTCCTTTCATGTTTTCAGCACCACATTGAAAAAAGTTGTCTCAATCAGTACTAAGTCAACAGTGAACTTTAACAATAGTAAACTGCCACATTTAAGCTTCTGTTTTAAATTCTTGCATCTAAAAATTGTCCAAAGAAAAAGAGACAAGGCCTTAAAAACGAAATAAATAAGGACAGAGTGACAGCGCTGCTCCCGTTCATTTCTGCTGCATGTCAGCTTCGTATGTGCGATGTAGGGCAGCGCTGTCTTGCTACATCGTGTCTCAGTCATGGGTCATATTCTCACCATTCTTTTCTTACACGCCTCAATGACTTCATCAACTCTCCTCCACCTCCTCATCATCTGTCTCTGTGTTGCTTTTTCTACAGGCTTTCTGTCTGTTTCTCTAAAACCCACTTTCTGTCTTAAAACCTTTTTTGGGATCTGTTTGCATCAACCTCCCTTAGCTGGTTTTATTCTCAACTTTTACTGTTCAACGGTGTCTTCCTCTGTCAAGTAAAAGCTCCTTCTCATTGCCTGTTTGTCTTTTTTGTTCAGTTATTGTAACGTTTCCATTCCAAACATTGTCTAGGCTGATTAACTGTGATGAGCCTCCACCCTAAACTACATCATCCTTTGCACTCAACTTTTTTTCTGCAGCTCATTTTTCACTAAAACACAGACGGCAAAATGCTGTTGCACGCCAAGTTGAAATACATATGGGCTCAAATTGTTGTTTGATAAAAAAATCACTTTGCAACAGCTTCACGGACAGCAGACAGTCTAAAAATCAGGAGAATAAAAATAGAAATCTCTTGAGGGATAATTTTTTTCTTTTACATTTAAGTAAATTGGACTATTGGTGTGCTAAGCTGTGACTGAAAGATCAGTTAACCCTGTGCATAAATAACTCCCTTCCTTCCATTTCTGGTCTGATGCAAACGGTATAAATGCTTTGCTGAAACTTCACATAATACAGTACACTACACTACAGTAACAGTCCCTGTTGTACTTTTAAATTATATATTTATATTCCTTAGCTTTCTCTGTGTCAAAATAATGGCACATTGCATTTATTACTGTTTTAGGTTTCCAATAGCCTCTAAGGGAAATAATGACTCTTCAGCTACTAAATGCTCCACTCGGTTCGCCAGCTACTTAGTCAGTGTCTTGTTTGATGCTGGACAGCTAATGTACATTTAGTTATACTGTCCAAAAGAGATTTAAAAATGGTTTGCTGGGTAGTGAAAGGTTTAAGTATGTTTGAACCGACCAACATGACTAATAGATGACTGAGTGATTGAAAATCAACAGTTCCTCAACACTGCTTCCAGATGCATAGTTAAAAAAAAACATTACAAACTAGGGAAATTCTGGAAATGACAAATTTAATATGAATATGAACAGAGGGAGACAAGAGAGGCTATGAAAAAAGATCCTCAGATGCTTAATTTCTAACTATTATGGTTTAATTTCTCAGTTTCCAGGGTAACAGCTGGGTGTTGATTTGTACTGAAAGACAAAAAAAAAGTGTCATAAGAGAGAAAAATAACTAATTGTTAAAGAAATTATGAAAATGAGTACTGCATGTAACGTGGGATACAGTCATGAATAGAAGCTGCTGACAAACTTAAAAACAGCCTTGTACCTGTAGTGATGATGAGTTTAAACAAATAGCATGTCCTCTCTCTATGACCTTCTCTCCCTTTTCTGATTGATCTCCCCTAACTCATAGTCTCACTGTATTTACCTCACTTTTTAAACCTTAATCTTAATTCTTTGCACTTTTGTTCGTTTAAGTGTATGATTCTCATTCAGTCCTTCAGTCACAAGGAGAATGAGAGAAGGCTGTGTTCAGTTATAATTCTTGAGCTTAGAATAATTTTAAAAAAGTGATGGATGGAGGATTGATTAATGGATGGACAGATGACTGGCGGCTGTTCGGTAGCCTGTAGGATGTCACTGGCTGGCAGCACAAAGGAGACTGCTGTGTATTGATAACAGCACAGGAAGTGTTGCCGCAGCAACGAGAAACAGGGTTGAAAGATAAAGAAAAATGACTTGAATGAAAAGGCACTTTTAGTAAAATGTGTTTTGAAATGTTGAACCATTGTCTGTAGAGTTTGACTGTCAGTCATCAATTAGTACAAGAAGTGCATAAAAATGTAAATGCCTCATGTCAATCAAAGTTTATTGTTTGAGGTAATTGAGTACAGATTAAATAGAAATAGTGATTTACAGACATTGATAGTGAGCAGTGTATGAATCCTAATACCTCTGGTGCTTCCTCAAATTACAGCTGAGGAATTCGTATTGCTATTGTGTGTAACTGTGGAAATGGTGGAATAGCAGTTTTCTAGGTCAGAAAAACACTTATTTATAGATGTGGTTTTAGCAAAGGGACAAACTTTACTTGTGCCAGAAAAATACTTATAAAATGTGAAACAAGCATGGATAAAACTGCTAATGAAGCTTCGTGTTGAGTGTTCAGTAAAATGATATTAACTGGAAAAATGAGTGACTGACTACTGAAACCTGTAAGGTAAAAATAACCTGCTCCCAAAACAAAATATGTAACACAATCCACAGGAGGGTTGTCAAGATGCTTCTACAAACTAGAGCTACAAAACTGAGACAGTGAAGTTTAGGAAAGGTCTTATAATGTCAAATGTCTCCAAATTATGGTCTCTAATGCCACATCTGTGGTTTCCATGGTGACTTTTGTGATGCGTGAGTTGTGTGCAAAAATGCATCTGATGGCAGCAGAGCAACAACGTCACATTTCTGCATCTAAACTGCTTCTCTCATCTTTATACTTTTTGTGCTCATGTTCATACTTAGTTACATCTGTCCAAGTCTCTTACTACATCTTTCTCGCCAGTTTGAGGCACAGCAACCACTGAACATCACACATCTCCAATTACACATGTCATCTAACATACCTCATAAAGCATTTTATAATCTTATTGAGAAGTGAACATTTTACAAAATCAAACGCTGGAGGCAGTAATGCTAGAAATGCTTTATTTATCAAATCTGCCAACTATTTGAACAAAACAATAGAACACAATAAATTAAGTTAAGCAAACAGTTGTGTGAATATTGTTCTGAATACAGTCAAAGCAGATTGACTCATTTGTTTCTTTAACAACTTCTTTCTATGTGAAAGCATGATCAGCTGACACGAAAGGTCTAATGTGTGTTTTAACACTCTTACTGTAGCTGACATGAGTAAACCAGCAACAAACTCAAGCAGTTTTAAATGTCTAGCATTGACATACACATGGTGCAATTGTAGAGCTGCCAGAGAATAGAAAACAGGAGAAAACAGAGGAACGTCACTTGGGAACACGCAACAATGGAATGTGCTGATAACTGCAGCAAACTGGCAGACACAGGATGCACACACACCCACACAAACACACTCTTCACATACATTTAAAATACATACATAATAACTGCTGTTAACATTTTGCAACAAAACAGTGTTTGAAAATAAAAAAAAATAGTTTCAAAATACAACACACACGAATAAAAGCAAATTTCACAAGAGAACAGAAGCTGCACAACATAGTGAGGGGGCTTTCGTAGATGAATGAAAAAACAACTGTACTGTATATGTGACAGAGGTGTGTCTGGGTTACATTAATTAGGTTATGATTACTGCACAACCGAAGCCACAAGTTAACATTGGTACAAAGTCAGCAACAACTTGGATTCGTAAAACTAGATGGTACAAGTTTTCTATGCTACCATAGGTACCAGAAGTACCGCAGTATCTGTCTTAGATGCAGGTGCAGAAGGTGTTTTCTGTAGCAGTGACGATGGAGGATAAAATGATATTCAGAACCTAAAGATGAGAGATGATTGTGTGTTTTGTTTCTTACAGCTGGATTAAATGTATTGAAATCATAAGGATTTATTTTGAATTCTTGCTCCACTGCTTTGATACTCTAGCTGCCTACACACACACACAAACACACACACACCATCACATGCCGACCATTCTTATGCTTGTATCTGCTGCCAGTCCTCTCAGACTTAGTAACCCTTCACCCCTTAAACAAAAGGACCTTTTCCTGAGCTGTTACAGGCAGGCGGGTGCACACACATGCAGACAGACATCCACGCTCAAGGATCAGTTGCATTTTCATTTGAAACCAAGAACATTAAATCAATTCTCAGTTTTCTTTTTCACTGTGGTGCTGCTACAGATGTGTAGAGCAGAGGGTCAGAATGTAATAAACATGAGCATCTTGAAAAAGGGAAAAATAGCGGCTTGCTAAAACCCTTGAAAAAAGTAGCACTTTTTTGTGTTATATCATGAAAGTGGTTCCCCTCTCAGTTCCCATCCCTGCTGATAATCACAAATGCGTGGCTTGATTGTCCCTTTTCTGTCAGCTGCCTCTCCTAAGAAAAGGACTTTTCCGTCTCTCTTCCTGAGTGTCTCTCTCTTCTCTCTTTTATGTGTTTAGGGTCTGAAGATCATGGTTTTATCCGTGTTTGCAAAATTCCGCTTTGTAGTTGGAATGCCAGGAATGTTGCAAAAACTGGGCAGAGCGAACGCATAGTTTTAAACGGACATCTCTTTTAATATGTGTGAGACGAGTGATGACAGGAGAGAAAGTGCATGCACTAGAGAGAGACAGAGAATGAGTTGAAAATGGATGGACTGAAGGACAGACAAAGGCAACTGCAATGGGCGCACAACAAATCCTTGCACTAGAAAATATAACAGCAAAGTACATGTATAAATAAAACCAGTTTTTTCTTTTAGGTAAGACTTAAAGCCTAGAGTGTGTCTGTGTGTGTGTGTGTGTGTGATTCAAATGTAGAGGATTTTTGTCAGCCTAATTTCACATGAAGATAAAGTGTTATTTTCGTTTACACTTCATCCAACCCTTCTCCCTCCCTTCTTCTGTCTCACCCTCACTCATCTCAGCATGCTCCTGGCAGGAGTGCCTGAAGTGTTTAGAAAAAAGCCTTATAATAACACAAAGAAACACAGAAAGAACACTTAAACAAGGGGAGAAAAAAAGGTTTAGAAAGCAACTGAAGTCATTTTAGTTCATTCAATTCGGTATGCATTAAACAAATTTCACCCGGATGTAAAAGTACAGTATAGTCAATACACCATTGGTGTTTCTTTTCAGTATTTCTGGAAGTAAATTCCTCTGGAGATGGCTATTTTAACACTTCATGGTACATGACTGATGCTGACATAGGGGTTCAAACGATGAAGATTCAAACTCAAATATGCTAGAAAGTATTCATGCATTTACATGTTTTGCCTGGGAAGTACAGTACTTGCAAGAACAAATGTCATTGTGTAAGGCTGCAGTTTGTCAGTCATATCATTGCTTTCTTCTTTTGTGTCTGCGTTGCTGTAATTATATGAAGTCTGTTGCAAAATAGATAAAAGAAGGAGAACTCCTCTAACAGTTCCAGATACATGTGGCAGTGTGAGTGTCTCAGCGAGGGGGCTGGGAGGGACATGCACACTCGCATGTTTCATGGTGTGTGAGAAAGATCTCATCTATGACCCAGCGTGCCTGCGGCCTCCGATGGCGCTGGTGCAGAGTGACCTCTGGGGCGTACTTCAACACCTTGAGGAAACAGAGGAAAAACAGATTAAGAATAAAAAGGCTTAAAAAGGCAGATGACACAAGTTGTTCCCAGATTTGTTAGTGGGTGTTGCTCAGGATGCCAGTAAATCCTATGTGAATGTGAAAGAGGAGGAGACATGAGCAATGGAGAGGAAATAACAACAGTGTGATATTTTTAAAGAGCAGCATTCATGACAAATAACTGCAAGAGAAATACATGTCCTTCAGAGGAATTGCACATCACAAAACCTGACACTGGTCTTAAAATATAGATTGCATGGCAGACAAGGACACTGCCCTTCCTATATTCATCACCTATGGCTAAATTGAAAAACCTGTTTTTAACTTCATTCTTTCTTGTTTGTTTTCAGGGGGAGTAGGACCTGGAGCATGGCCCAGTAGGGGAACATGTGGGACATATTGCCTAGGGACTTCCTGTTGACTAAGCATAGACAAAACAGTGTACAGTGTGTAAGCTGCTCAAAGAAGCACCATACAGATTACAGGTATGTATGCAATGACTGATATATACAGTGGGCTGTTGACAGTTTTACAGTGTCAAACTGTTTGCATATTGGGGCTTTGAACTATAGTCAGATCATTATTTAGAAATATAGAACTGAAAAGAGGGTACAAGATTTTGTTTACACTGAAAATCTATAAACGTACTGTTGAATTGATTTTATCGTTAGATTAAGTCGACATTTTACTACAACTGACTTTGTTGCAAAAGGCCACATTGTTTGCAGTCGCCTCTTATTTAATGTGAAAATAGAATAAAGGTATGAATTATCCCACAGGTGATTGAGTGACTCTGTTTCCTTAACTCAGTGAAAGCGAGACTACCCATGATTTATGTCAGAACTTCCCAGCACTGCAACAACAATGTGAATCATAATGTTGTTCTCTAGAAGTCAGTTACAGGTCTATGACGGGATGCAAGGGGAAGAGGAGGGTGGACATTTTTATTTTAAATCCCACACGACATACAGCCTCACGCTTCTGGGAACTTACATAATAAACATAGCTTTTTCATACTTTCATGAAGTGACTCACAAACACATTTGTGTACATAGTAGCACAATTACAACTCAAATCCCACTTTTGTCTAAATTCTCATTGTACGGTTTTAAAATGGAGAGAGAGAGAGAGAGAGAGAGAGAGACCTATGGAACATGTTTCGATAATGAAGCTATACAAGAACAAAGACACAAAGAGATGGAAGGAAGAGAGAAAAGAATGAATGACAGGCTTGAATGGCGCATTGCAAAGGGATAAATTGAAAATGGGAATTGGGAAGAATGAAGGGATGATGGAAGCCCAGAGAGACGGGGAGTGATAGAAAGCTAACAATGAACTGAGAGAGATATGGGGAGATTGCGGAGAGAAAGGCAGGGCTGACATAGAAACGAATAGAGGAGAGAGGCAGGGGAGAAAGTGTGAGGCTGCTGGTGCATTGCTGCTTCATTGTTAATGCAGCGCCTGCCTCTGCACGCCCAATTTCTCCCTGTTCCTCCCTCCCTCCCTCTGCATCTGATTCTCTCCTCTTCACTCACTCAGGTCACAACCTAGCGTTTTGTCATTTTTCATACCTATTCCCCAGCACGGTCGAGTGGTATAACATTCACAGCAGAATTCTTTTCCCAATATGTAATTTATGGGAAAATGTGTTTGAAGGTCCGCTACTACGTCGCTTCTACCAGGCTCACACTGGTATTTAATTAAAATATAACCTGCAAGTTCTAAAATACCTCACGGCTGAAAAGGGCTTTGCACCTCCTGAGCTTTTCTGCAGCAGATGCAGTGCTCGTTTTTGCACACTAGGTGTCAAAGGATGCGATCAGCCATTATGAAAAGTAAAAATTAGATTCCTTTTCTTGCCTCCTCCCTTTGTTGTACGTTTACCTTCCCTTTACTTCTTCAACCACTGTTTCTGTAGTAAATCCTTTTATTATCATAACATATGCATATTGTCGAAGTTAATATGCGTGTGTTTGGCAGCACAGCTGATCTTTGTACACTCTCTGATAATAATTATTGCCAGTTGCATTAAAACATGTATGAAAAAACAAAGAAACGAAGAGTGTTTCAACTGGCTTTGTGTGTCTTCGTGTTGTAAGACCTACCTCATGTAGTTTGGGTGTCGTCTTGGAGGCTTGGCAGGTGCAGCCATTGTTCCAGTTATTAGTTCCACATCCACAGTTGCCTCCACAACGTTGCACCAGCAGACACCGGGGGAAGAACACGGCATTGGTGGCTCTCAGCTCCTCGCGCAGGTTTACAGAGTAGTTGCGTGGGGTACAGCTGTACCTCTTGACATCATCGTAGAGACGATTAAGATCAACTGGACAGACAGATACAAAGTAGTATGTTACCTCTTGACTGTGATGGTTTGCACTCTACTTAACACTCACATGGTCACTTGGATTTTAGGCTTTTCTTGTTGTATTTCCGTTAACTTGGCAACTTAGCTTTGCTTTCATACATCTGCTGCTACATTTTTTTATGTCTTACTAGTACTGTCATTAGACAACTAACTGAATACGATAGTACTGACTTCAGGCTCTGTGCAGTATGGAACCTGACTTCAGACTGTAAAAAAGAGATACATGTAATGGCGCATAAGGAGAAAACTATAACAATCCTCAGCTTTGGAAAGGATTTTCTGGGATCAAAATATAAGCATGAGTGACAAATGAAAACGTGCAGGAGACACAGAATACATTTTCTGTGAAATATGGGGGGAACAATTTAGTTTATACAAGGCAATCCAAAGTGACCAGGCAGTTTGAAGATTGGAGATAGAAATGTAAGAAAAGATAAGAAAAATAACGAAAAGATTGAGATGGGGGAGCAACAATCAGCTCTAAATCAAATGCTTTTTTTCAATGAGGTGATCAGAAAAATGATAATCAACACATTCCCCAAACCACTGATGGTGATCACACAAACCCATTGAAACTGATTTTTCTTTACTGTAAAGGATAATTTCTGTCATTTTCTAAAATAAGCCTATGACCATATAGACACAGAAACACACTTTAGAGATGAGGCCAAAAGACAGTGTCCGTGTATCGTCCCCATGTAGAGAATGTTAATTCTAAACTGACATGTTATGATCTGTCTGTGAGTCTGCAGACTAATGGACATTAACACTGGAATAAAGGTATAAAATGATCAAAGTTATCCTTTAAGGAAATGTTTAAAATTGTAGAACGGCAAATGGAAATGCTTATCAATAGAGCAAATTGAACTGATCCAAGCTCTTTGCATTCTCTGGTTTGGCTAATTTATGACACACAACAAAGGAAGTAAATAAAAGTTTAGGGTATTCTGGTGCTTTGAGCATCATAGGATGCACCTACTGGACTACTGTCTTAGTCTTCACCATCTGCATACGCCACTTTAGAAGGGGATTGAACAGCACATCATTAAAAGCAACACAACATGTGTTCACTTTTATGGTACACTGCAACTATCCTCTATTCAAAAAACAGAGGAATGGCACTAAACTGACCTAACTGTAGTAGTGAGATGAGCTCCGCAACCTCATGCTCAGAACTGTTTAGGCAGTTTTGGTAGAGGGAGCCTGTTCACATGGATAAGTCGGCACCACAGAGGGAAGCTGGTGAAGCACATTGGCCAGTCTGTAGCCATTTAGAGCCCAAACCGTGAGTGATTGCCAAACGACTGGCATCTGGCTTATTGCACTCTTGCAGGATCAGCAGCATCATAGATTGGGTTTCTCACCATGGCTCCAGTTTTCAAAAAGGGATATGCAGCATGCTCCCAGACAAGGCCAGAGCAAGTGATGTTGAGATCTTAGACCACCACTGAAAGTAGAGGCATGGTTTGTGTGTGATGGGCATTCTACAGCCAGTCCAAAATGGGATTTGCTATTTCGTTCTTTCGCCCCAACAAGCAGAACACACAAAGCACATAAAAGCAATTTCAGAGCAAAGCCTGGGTGTAATGAGATTGTTTTTTTGAAACAATTCTATTTTAGTATATTCTTTAGACAAGTTCATTTTTTTGTGCAGATGAATGAAATGTTCATGGGTCGCTACTAGATTTTCAGTCATTAAAGTACAAGAGGTTGTTATGACCCTCTGCAGGACTAAAGAGCTTGTCAAGTACAATATTTACAGTGAACTACGGACCAGCGTGGTTAGGTTGGCTTGCTTTTGAGGTTTTTGGCAACACTCACAATAAAGATCAGTCATGCAATACAAACTGTCAAGAAATCCTTTTTATATATTAGTATGATAATTAACAAATCTGCATGAAATGCAATGTTGTGCAATAGCAGAGAGCAAGCAAAGGAGCATGCAGTGGGGATCAAGGGAAGTCTAATAGTATTGATCAATAAGTAACTAGTTGGTCACAAAAAGAAATTTATGCAGTGGGTTTTCTGTTCAAACAGATCATGTGGGAATCTCAAGGTGCGATGATTTGCTTTGGAAATGCACGGAGAGTGATTTAGGTAGGCACTGCACCATTTCTATGACCATTGATAGTGGTTTCATTTTGGTAACATTCCCCATATTTACATACTGAAATGTGTTTTCTGTCTTTTAAACCCCTGTTTCCTCCCTCCATCCAAAGACATGTAGCTAGGTTAAGTGGTGACTGTAAATTGTCTGTAGGTGTAAGTGTGAGTTTAAAATTCTATTGGGTCTGATGGTCACATAAGTGACAGTATGAAATAGGAGAAAGGCACAGGTCACATGTTTACGCTTGTGAGTGAATACACATGTATGCTGCATGCGTGTATGTGTGTGTGTGTGCGAGTAGTTTGTTTGCAGGACTGTGTCTTCTTAAAAAGAATGAGTGTAATCTCAAAAATGCAGTGGAGTGAAACCTTATCGGTGACTGACCGGGAGAAAAAGACCAAGTGCAACCAAGACACTGAGTCTGTCATTCACACAGACACCAAAAAAATCGATATATGTGCACGTGTGTAAAAAGGATTGAATATATATCCTGCTCTATGTAACAGGCAAGAATATGACAGAATACTGAATACTTTTTTATGTAAATATATTTTATGAGTCAAATACATGTGAGTTAGTAAATTTGTCACTTTTTGTCTTGTAATTAGACTTTCTGCCCTTCGTTGAAACAAAGGTGTGTGTGAGCCACTGCATGTGTGTCTTAATGACAACAAGTCTAAGCTGCTGACTGTGGCAAATTTCTGCTCCACTGCACAGTTTGAATTTCCAATTATAGAGAACTACACTGGTACAGTGTATCAAAGACCCGTAGCACCAATGCAGCTCTCTATGGTGCTGTAACATGCACACCCTCCCTATATATGGATCCCCTTCATGATGGCCCAGCACAGACATGCACTGATAAGAAGAGATAGATTTGCTGTCAAACACAAATATTTACTAAAGAACAGGAGAGCCCTCGGGTAGAGAGACAGAAGAGGGCAGGAGAGAGAGACAGAGAGAGACAGAGGCACAGGTGAGAGAGATGAGGTCGAAAGCACTCAGGTCTGTTCCAAGCTTGAATACACACACACAAACATCCCTGAGCACAATATCCACATAACTGTGTGAGTGTGTGTCTGTGTGCCTCTGTGTGTGCCAAAATGTCATATCTGCTTCTAGATATCTGCTGTAGCTGTACATCCTGAGGACAAAATCTATTGCCTCAGTGACTCTGGGTTGTTAGCACAGACTTCACAGTAAAGAAATGCCTTGAACTGCCGGCCCCCTCTCAATTCAAATCTGTCACTAACTCACTATCAGACCCCTGAAGAAAAAACTGCTCATTTGATGACGTTAGTCAGTCTCTGTTGCAGCTATATTCATTGATACTTTTGAAAGTGTTTTTCCAATCATCGTTTACTTCTATTTTTCTAGTTCCCGGTTCAGTAGAGGGGAGTAAAGTGCACAGATGCTTCTTCTGCTGCATCTTTGTAATTCTCCTATCCTGCCAAGTAAAGTGTGTGGATGTACTCAACCACTAAACAACCGTACAGTATACTGTAATATTGTAGCCCTCCAGCTTACTTGACACAAGCTGGAAAATGTGGTTTCTGTTGAATATGCACCACTTCATTATCATGAATTCATTGGCTGTCAACTGTGCTATATTCTATCATAAGGCTGCAATATGGCTTTATCACAGTCATTACAGCCCTGACAAATAATTTCCTTCATGTTACAGAGCTGTAGGCTTTGTCCTCTGCAGTGGTTTACCACTGAGATTTTGTAGGCCTATAGCCCAGTTTATGAGATTGGACCCCTGCTGTGTGTGTCTTTCTTGGTCAGCACAAGGATGCACGCTCTCCCCTCCCCTCTACAACAACAGGTCCCACTGACTGCACCAGTCTGCAGGGAAATACTGAGAGTGCAGCAGAGTTGTTGAGATCACCATCTGCAGCATATAAAACAACATGAGAATATTACCGCTCCCATTGTCCTGATTTAACTTTACTAACTCAGCATGGCACTTCCCCTTTTCCCCAACATTGTATTTTTATACAAAAAAGTCAATGGTTTTTAAATGTCTCTTTATACAAAATATGGTGCTGCATACCAACACTGTATATATGATCTTAAAACCATAAATGTTATTTTACTGTTTAATCATAGTGAGCCTGCTATAGAACATTTTGTATCTGTGGAAACTTCCAAAGCCCCATTTAGGCTTATTATCTATGTTCATGTAAACTCTAAGGTCTTCTGTGATGTGAAGAGTTAACTGCTGTCAAACTTCTGATCAATCTGCTATGAACTTTTTACACAAAAACACTTTTTCAGCCTTGTTAGTCGCTTGTGTGTTTGTGCTTAGACACCAAATTGTTGGGCTAATTTATAAATTAATGACTATTGTCATTCCTAATAATTTACTTTGGTTCTCATTTATGGTTAGATAACAATGAATACTGTGACTTCATATCTTTTCATTCATTTGTTACAGCCCAGTACTGTCTTAATGTAATTACTCAGCACATACCACCAGATGAGTTTAAACCATGTGAAAGTGATTACTGCATGCAGGGACAAACAGTTTGTTTTCAGCATGACTGTGAGACAATGTTGTGCTTAGGATGATGTACATATGGTTATTGGTCAGGATTCTAAATTTCCTCAAGTAGCTGCAAAACTTGGAGGCAGAAAGAATGTCTCACCTTTATTATGTCTGCTTGCCAGATGATAGGCTCTGGATATATAATGGATGTGCGTTTGAGTGTAGATGCTGTCCAGATCCTGCTTCCAGGTGCTTGGGCTCAGGGACCTGAAAAGTTCTTCTACAGTATCAAAGGAGGCGATTGTCCGGTCCAAATCATCCAGGGAGAAGGGTACCTCAGTGACTAACACAGGCATCTGAGCAAGGATCAGAAGGCAAACACAAAATGGTCAATTCCATTACTAATGTTTTGTGACCCTACACGGGCTCAGTGGTTACAGATAATGGATGGAGAAAAGTGAGTAAATACCAAAATGTAAAAATACTTTATCACAGGTCCTGAATTTAAAATGCTAAGTAAGTAAAAATACAAAATCATTAGCTCAAAGAACAGCATACTTGAAGTACCAAAAGTAAGCCTACTCTTCATGGGTCATTTCACATCAGTAAATATGATATTAAAAAGGAATAAAGAACCGTGAACATAAAGATCACAGTCATCATTGGTTCTACCAAGTTAAGACTTTTCTCAGGTTTCCTATTACTAAACTAAACTAAATTAACCATATTTTGCACTTACTGGAAAACTAAATTAATTTTAGTTTGCATTTAGTTTTAGAGATTGTGGCTTATCTACACAACACAGCCACAATAATACAACCACCTGGTGGTTTCATATTTATGTTGGACAGGGCTCGTCATAGGAATAAGAAAATGGGAAATAATCTACAGGTGTGAGAACACTGCTTTTTGTGTATCGGGCTGCGTAGCCCAACCTTTCAAAGCTGTTATTTTTACTGCAGAGTATATTTTCAGTAAAATGGGAAGCATATCTAAATTAGTAGCATATCTCACAGATGATACTTATGGTCACTGCTCACTGGCTATTTATTTAGAGTGGAGGCAATTGCAATGGCATTCTTAAAGCATCCAGAACTAACATTGCAACTATAGACCAAAGGACAAGGAATAGTGATGAGGAGATATGAGGAGCCTATGGAAAAGAAAAGTTAATACAGGAGCAGAAAGACCGTTGAGACTTAGTAACACTTATTGTAGGTGACCTAATTAATATAAGGAGAAAAAAAAGATAATTTAACTTCACCACACTGAAAAAACGAAACCCCAGCTCATGTAAAATAAATGATGAAAGTTCAGTATTTTACATTTTGTTTTAATTAATCGTGTTTACATAAAGACTGATAACCAAAAAATTAGATACTGTACAAACTTTTTTCAGATCAGATCACCCAAACTTTATCTCTTTCTAAAGTATTAAAACTTTCTTGTTACTCAGGTGTGTCCTGTGAGATTGATTTTCAAACAATAAATGGTTCTAAATGACATCTCTTTGATTTTGCCTTGAGCATTACCTGTAAAGACTGGATTTGTTTTTAAAAAGGATTAAAATCAACATTAAATTTAGACAGCTGTCTAAGAAAAGCCAGCAAATCTGGATATGAGAAAGCAAAAAAACAACGGATGACAGATGTGCTGTGAGAGCTGTAACAGAAAACAAGTCAGAAACATCACTAACAACCTCCACAGAGCAGGGGTGAAGGTATCACAATCCACTCTTCATCAAAACAAAGGTTGCTCCATTTTGTGTTGTTTCAGTGTTATTATTAGGTGACTAATAAAAATGTGTGGTCCTGGCAAAAATGTTGATATTGTACAGAAAGTCAAGCATGTCCATGTCATTTTAACTTTAAGACTTTAATAGTTCACAGTGTGTATGTGTGTGCATGACTCACCGACATGGACACAGTGACAGCCTCCCAGTTGGTGTTGGATGCAGGTAGAGGCGAGTCATACTGCAGAAATCAATCGATAGATCAGTTGAGTATACAATGGCTAAAGAGCCACACTGAAGGGAAGGCAATAGAAAGACCACTCTGTTCCTTAAAAAGTGCTTTTAAAGAACGACTGTCAAAAAGCTTTCAGCTTGGTTGTGACTGACTGAGGCCATTAGATGCAATACTAACTATGTCAAATAGTTAACAGATTAATATTTAATGATTTAAGGAGGACAAAAGCAACCATGGAAGGGTCCTGCTATGGGTGACTTTTACCTCCCTGAGAGCACATTTACACATCACAATAACTGGACACAGAGGCTTTTACATTTACTCAGTTACTGTGAGTGATGGTTGAGGTTAGGCATCTAGATATAATAAAACCCTAAGAGGCCAAAGGCAAACCTTTCCATTTATCAAGGCAAGATTTTACTGTTTTACATTTCAAATTGTAACATTTAAACATAGCCCCTAGAAGACAGGATCAATTCACATGTACTGTAATTCAAGATAATCCAGGATATATCCGGTCTATCTGTATATCAGTAAAAGTTCAAAGAATCTCCAGAGAAGCTGGTCACAGTGTGTTTTAGAATGTGTTTGTAAAAGAAATTTGACTCAAGTCAAAGATCATTTAAGGTGATACACATGTCAGAATGACATGTCTTGCACAAATGCACACATTCTTTGTCTTACTCTCTTTCTCTCTATAACACACACGCACACACACACACACACACACACAGTCTCTTTCATCACCTCTTTACACACGCATAAAATGTCGCTGGCTATTGAATCCCTCTCCTTGAACAGTCTTAAATACCATCTCATGTCAACGAGGGATAGTAAATCTGTCTCAACCACTCTTCAAAGACACAGTGCCGTCACTTTGTGTGTGTGTGTGTGTGCGTGTGTCTGAGAATGTAATAAAGTTGACATCAAAGCCTGTCAGTGTGCAAAGGTTTTTATTTAACAGATTCTTAAAGGTGGATAAATGTACTCATACACATAAACACACACCCAGAGCAGCTGTGAGTGTGGTCAGAAGGTTTCCTGTAAGAATGTGTGCATGTCTGTGAACAAGTAAATGCATGTTTATACATTCCTAGTCACATTTCCTTTTAAGGTTAAATGCTTCATGTCAAGCACATCTAGGCCACTTGATATGTTAGAAAAAAAGTTTACGAGAAAGAACGCGTAGACTGAAAACCTGAGTGATTATCTTACCTTCTTATATTTGACCTCTTTTAGAAAATGTGTTCTTGTTTAATGTAAATTCAAAATTGATTTGCCTTGAATATATTTATTTAAAATACATTGTGCCTGTAGTATCAGTCTATTCTCATCTCAGAGGCGTCCAAAAGTGCCCATTTGTGCCCTTCTGCGTTACATGCTGACTATTAGGGTACCCGTTTGCGTAAGTGAGTAATGCTCAGACGCAATATTTCATGCTTAAAGCAATGACACAGAGTACAAAGTGGAAAAATCTCACACGACTTTTCCACAGGAGACCAGGGTTCAACTCTAGTGCTAGATTTAGTGCTAGATCTTTAATGATGATCGTAACACAGTGTGGCGCACTTGGTTACTATAGTAAGAAAGTATGTGTGTGGCGACGTTTCTTTTTGTAGCATTTTGTTTTTATGTGATTTATCTTGTAACTTAACTTTAACCGCTGTTGTTTCCTAATTTAACCTTACCTTGAAGTTATTTCCCTAACCCTAATGCAGTTTTTGTGTGTTTATGAAGTTGGTCTCATAGCGTCAAATAGTGGTGCTTCTGGAGCACCCAGGAGGGCATCAATATGAAATTCCAAAGGATTTCAAATCAGCATTTAGTAGATGCACATTGTGACAGAAGTTACAGCACTGAACTCAGCTTTGTCAGGCAGCATTGAATTTGTGAGTGGACAGCATTTATCCAGCCAACAAATGGACTAAGTTTTGAGTTGGCCGAGATGCTTTGAGTGTTCTTTTTTCTTCGTGGCGGAGCTTTTGGGTTTTTACCAGTTATTGGATCTCAACATAAACTCATACCTACAATCTTAAGTACCTAAGTCACTAGTCATTAATTGCTTTCTGACAATATGTCATTAACTGTAGTGAGCAAATGGCTAAGTTGACAAGACTGCACATGAAAAAGTCATTTGACTGGACATGGGAAGGTCATGTGTCCCCACAATGCACACGCTCTACTGCTCCAACACAGACTGACCAGTATTTTTATCAGGAGCTAAGGAGCAAAAAAGAGGTTGTCACATTAATCCATGTCCATATTTATTTAATTATATCACAGCTATTTGCAGGTACATATTCATGCAGGCTGACATCGCCATTGCAATTACGATTAGTCTTGCAGCACTAAGCTAAAGGAAATATTTTAGGGAATACTGCCATATTTACTGGTGGTGAGGGAATAGGGTACATTGTTTTTTACAGTAGCATTCTAGTGGTGGGGACACCAGGGAGCTGTACTTTTCAACCTCCATTTTGTTGAGTTGGAGCTGCAGAGGATCAAGTATGTGGTAGATGACTAGGAAGGCAAGAGCACTTCCGTGTCCACTTTTACCTTACATGACACAAAATGCCCAAAATATTCGCTAACAGCCAGTAAGTGTTTAAGTGTAAGTGTTGTCTGAAATTATTCTTGAAAGTAAAACAAATAAAAACTATACACTTATGACAGAGATAAAGCTGAAAGTAATTTATGATTCTTCATTATTTTCTAACAAGTAAATGGAGTATTTGGAGTATTTCTAAAGAAACAGCTCATGAAATGTTTATCTAATGCAATTAACCTTCCTCTTGTGTTAGGGTCGGCACCGACCCATTTTCAGTTTTAAATGCATAAAAAAACCATATACATTTGTTTGTTACATCAAGGCTTTTTGACTTTGTCAGTAACCTCTATTTCAACAAAATAAAAAACATTTAAAACTTCTAACTAAATTATGAAATGCTCTTAATGAAATTATGACATTTGTGATGTTAGGGTCGGTTTCGACCCACTTCTAAAAATAAGGTTATAAAGCAATATTTAGAGCAAAAACTGAAACAATAAGTGCACTGTCAGCCTAAACACTGACAGCCAGCTCCTCTCCCAATCATGTGAGCTTTAGGTGACTCTTGTTTTCCTGTATAGCTGCACAAATACAGAACAAACAAACAAACATGGACGCGTCCAGACGTGTGAACTCAGTATTGAATTGGTGACTTGCAGAGTTCACATCTCCAATTTACAGCTTCAAAAATGAGAAAGATTTTAAATAAGCGAAGTTCTGGATAGTATTTTTGGTAAAAATGAGGAAGTAAACACAGAGGAACAAAGCGACATGCATAAGCAGGTTTCTGAGGAGGAAGACAATGTAAAGTTTCATCCAGAAGAGACAGACACATCTGATGAGTCTGATAAGGAGGCCACCATTGAAGAATTTGCTGAAAGTCCAAAGATGGTAAGATCTTTTGGAGGTCAGTACCTCATGATGCACATGGCAGGGCAGCTGCTGCAAATGTCATCAAAATGACCCCTGGATTCACAAGGTTTGCTGTGACGAGAGTCAGTGACATCAAGACATGTTTTGAGCTTTTTATGCCATTGTCACTAAAAAGAGTAATTCTTGCTTTGACAAACCTTGAAGGAAAAAAAAGTCCACGGTGACAAGTGGAAAGACATTGATGAGGAACACCTAGATGCTTACCTTGGTGTTCTTCTTCTTGGTGGAGGGTACAGATCCTGCAATGAGGCCACTGATAGTCTCTGGGACGCATCAACAGACAGAAATATTTTTCGCGCAACAATGTCACTTATGGTATAAAAATCTGGGCAGCCTGAGATTCAAAAACAAGCTATGCCTGGAATTTACAGATTTACACAGGCAAAGTTGCTGGTGGCATCCCAGAGAAAAATCAAGGAAAACGTGTGGTCCTCGATATGACTACTGGACTGCAGAGTCACAATATCACTTGTGATAATTCTTTGTACCAGCTATGACCTTGGATAAGAGCTTCTCAGGAGGAAACTTTTAGTGAAATTTTAGTGAAATAATTTTATTTTTTGGCTTTTCCTTGAAGTAAATGTATATGGGTCAAAACTGACCCGTAACACCATAGATGTTACTATTGTTAAAAATATTAAAAAAAAAAAAAAACTGAACAAAATTATTAAAGTGATGTGTTCTAACAACCCTTAATAATGGTAAGGTAACAAAACAATCTTGTATTTATTTATATTTTTCTATTGAGGTTCATTTTACAATGTTCTTATACTAAGATTGAGGGGTATGCTGACAAAAAAAAGCCCCAAAAGGCCCACACCTAAAACATTAAAACTAATATTTTCATTGAAAAAGAAGCCTAACAAGGTAACCAGCAAATGAGAAACAAATTACATGAGAAATAATTTTTTTTTTGTGTATTTTACAGCTGATTTAGGACACGGGTCAAAACTGACCCGTTAACACAAGGGATGGTAACAGAAAGCTAACACAAGAGGAAGGTTAAAAAGCTCAGTACTCTGTGTAAGCCTGCATTGCAGGTGACAGACCACACTAGCTGAAAAACAAGATTTAAAAAGGATCAAAAAATAATTTGGAAGAAAAATTATGACACAGATAGTGAGGCCTCTGAGTGTTACATGGTGTTTTTTTGTGGTTTATTTATTTGTTTATTTACAAGATGAAAATTTCTGTAAGCCTCACTCCAGCACAGCAAGTAGTGGTGATAGTTATGAAACTCAGAGGGCGAAATGCTAAATTAGCTTGTTAACCTTCTGTATGATCGTCTGTGCTGACTTCAGAGTCTTTTTCCTGAAGTTTAATGAGATAGAGAGTCTGGTTTCAGTGTAGTTTCAGTATAATGTAAGAGGTTATTTTCATAGACTGCTTACTTGGCTCACACTTGGGGGAAGTAAAGGTTACTTACATGTAAATTAAAGAGATTGGTGCATCAGACTAGAATGTGTCTCAAACCACCTATAACTTCTTTCCTAATTCACCTTGAATTCATTTACACTTTCTTTGACACACAGTGGCTAAAGTGAAAGAAGCGCGTACTATCATTTCAGCAGCATGATGCTCCTCTAACATGCAGCCAAAAGAGGTCATTAGCCATACCTTCGTCTTATATGCCACAGTTTATGTGACATATAAGAAGCCTAAAAGAACACATTGTCCACATTGTCCCCTCCCATACCGACACAGTATGATCAATGCGGATATTGAGTCTGGACTCAGATCCACTCAGAAATTAGACCTAGACCCAAGATAGTGTATGTGGGGGCAGAATGAGACCCTGTCCAAACGTGATGAGACCAAATGTAATTTGGATCTGGCTTCACTTCAGTCATGGGTCAGATTTTAGTTACTTGGAACCCAGAGGACTCACGAATAGCTCTAATCACTCAAGTGATGAAAGAGGTGAGACATCCATGTGTGAAACATGGTGGGTAATAAAAATTAGTTTATTTTTGGTCTTTAATTTATGTTATCTCGATCCACTCCATAACCCACTAGGTAACAACCTCCTTCTCTCCCCCTGCTTTCCCTGCTTGTCTGAGTTCAGGTTGTTTTAGTCATTAGCCGACACGCTGATTCCATCTCAGACACCTGTTCTCCTCATTCTCTCTCTGTCCCTCACTTCCCTCTTTTCCTCTCTCTGCCTTTCGTCCTTCTTCCTCTTATCTGTTCGCCAGGTCTGGAGAGAACAAATTAGACCTGGAAATTAAGCCACACACACGCAGACCCACACACACACATACATACACACACACATACACACACACACACGATGGAAAGGAAACACCCACTAGGACTTGGGTGATGTTGTTTTACATGTACATATGTGTCTGAGAGTGATAAGGGAGTTTTGGGGCTTTATAAGGTGGTAGAAAGTAATTTAGTACATTTAATCAGATACTATAGAGTATTTTTAAGTGTACTTTTACTATGTTGTGTTGCACATGATGAAGTCTCTTTATATTTTTGCTCACACACATATGCTGTATGTTGTTCTGTTGCCTTTAACACTATGACACATTTGCCAATTGTCATAAGAACCTATGACACTCCAGTTCGTTGGGGTGTGGGACTTTGAGATCATCTGCACTTCTGCCTTCATCTTGATTTAATTTGCATTTAACAGAGACGCCACTTCAATCAGGATGTCTGGACATCAGTTTTAAAAAGTCTGAATAAAATCTCTAAGCTATGCTATAGTGCTTTTTATTTGGTATCGTATTTATTTCTCTGTGGGAGAAATAATGTATGTAAATGTTTGTTTAAATCAATGGGATGACAATTAGCTCGGCCCGGCTACAGTATATTTAAACATAAATCTGGGGGTTGGTAGAATATTTTGTGCATATTTTAATTAGAATCAGGGTAAATTTTCCCCTAACAATTTCAAAATAACTTGTAAATGTAAATGTAAAGCTTTTTCTGTGACTACAGTGTCCCTCTGTCCCTCTCTTGGTTCCTGTCTTGGCCTTTACTCCATTCATGCCATGTTTTATTTTTTCTAATAATAGGCCCTATATGTGATGCAGTCTCTCGCCTTCTCTCATAAAAGAAGAAGCTATGGAACCTCTTTAAATGTCTCTCTCTCCCCGACTCTTCTCCTTTCCATTCTGATTATAGGGTGGGAGAATGTCTTTAAATCAGAGTCCCGAGTTTTCTTTCCTCTTCTTGACAGCATGACAAAGCTAATCTCCTTATCCGTTCATTTGACAGCCTTTAAGAGAACACATTCACATCCTCCCTCCCTCCTGCCCTCGCTCCCCTATCCCTCCATCTCTCCTCTACTGTCGAGTGGACGCGTGAGAAAAAAACGCTTGGCTAATACATCTTGGCATTTTACCAACAGTGTTGCTAGATCCTCGCTCTCTACCTTCTTCTTTATTCCTCCATCTAATGTATTTATCTCACCATCATCTGTCTCCTTTCTTGTCAGGTGGAGGTAAAAGAGTGAAAGAAGCATTTTACCTGGAGCTATGCTGTGGTAGTCAAGCTGAAGATGTGACAAAGAAAAAAAAAAGCCACTAAAGAATTATCGCCAGGTGTGTGTTGTGTGTGTGTGTGTGTGAGAGACTCTCACCAGCAATGAGTAGTAGATTTTGAATCCTGGCTTTGCAACAAAGTAATCATCGGACTTGAAGGTGACTTTTAGAGAGTTTGTTTTGGAGTTAAGACTGGGAGGAGCTTTCTGCCCACACCAGCGACCCCAAATTATAGTGCTGGTTTCTGATTGGTCCTCTACTTCAACAAAGTCATACCTGGAGTGAGACGGGGAGAGAGTGAGATGTAAACGTAAACGTGTAGGAGGAAAAGTAAAGATGTAGGTGACTGAAACAAACAAACAAAAAAGTGACATGAATCTGTGAGCATCTGCCCTCACTAATGGAGAAAAGAACATTTAAGACAAGCCCCCCCAAAAAAACATTGACCTACTGTCATCTTTAACATGCTTTCAGAGGAATTCCCCAAAATCATGTGTGGAAAAAAACCTTTGGAACAGTCTGAAATCCCATTTTCCCTGCTATATGTTGAGGTTGCAGCATTTTTTGAATCATTGTGTTGCAGCTTAATGACTAGTTAGTTAGTCAAAACTAATTAGTTTTGATGCATTTCTCTGCAGATTAGCAGACAGAATGTTTCTGTACGCCTCTGCTTGTGTTCATTCTGTTGATAACATCAGCAGAAATACCATCAATTAAAATGTGTGAGCCTTTTCCAGAAGCAAACATGCAAGCACAAGACATGACACCACCTCCACCTTACTTTACAGATTAGCTTGTATGGTTTGGATCATGAGCAGATTCTTTTTCCCTCCACACTTTGGGCTTTCTATCACTTTGTTATAGGTTAATCTTGGTCTCATTGGTGAACACTTTGTTCCAGAACTTACTACTGACAAGGTGTCTGTGTCCTGTGGCATGACCTCTGTATTCCTGCTCATGAAGTTTTACTTAAACAGTAGATTGTGATACCTTCACCACTGCTCTGAGGAGATCGTTGATGATGTCACTGACTGCTGTTTTGGTGTTTTTCCTTACAGCTTTCAATGGCTTGTTCCGTGTATGTTAAGTGGTTTCTTTCTTCACTCAAAATGTTGTTCTTTGATATCCCTTTTTTTCAACCAGAATATCTTTAGTATACAACATAAAAACAATTAAATTAGACTTACTTTTTCAATACTTTGAGTGGCCTGTATTTTTTTTGCAGTTTTTGCTATTGTGACAACAGGCTCATATATACAAATTACTTTTATACATGGTGAAACATTCTAGCAATCAGTGTGTTTGATTTCATCACAGTCAATGTAACAAAAAACATTAAAGAAATGTTAGATAGTTTCTTGCTCTTCCTGCCTTTCTAACCCCCCCACCCCACCCCCACCCACCACCTTGTCTTTTCAGCAAAGTGCTTACAAAGACAGCTGAGTTGCATATGGGGATTAAAAAGTCTATTTTCTCCCCTAAACCCTCAAGGACAAACTTCTTATATTTCTTGCCAAGAAAACAAACTTAAGCTATCATTCTCACCCGTCCTCCCGTAGTCCAGCCCTTCAGCCTTTTTATACAAGTTTCTCTTACATACTTTTAAACATTGTGTGATCAAACCATATTCATAAACTGTAAATGCCATACTGTACTATTGCTGTTGTCACAGTAACCTTTTATCTCTGTGTCCCACTCCAAACTACCCCCTCCACTCTTCTGTTTCTTGATCCTTGATTCTTTAATCACTGTTTCTTTCTTCTGACTTTTCTCTTTTATAGACACTTGTAATTCATCAATGCTTTCTTGCCTTTGAACTCTGCCTCTACCCTTCTTCATTGCATTCAAGCACTATCTCTCTTCTTTTCTTTTCTTTATGTCAGCTTGCTTGTCTCATTCTCCTGCTCTCATCCTTTCGCCTCCATTTATTGTTTTTGTGTCTTATGTTTTACCTGCAGACTCCATTCTCAGCCTCCTCCAGGCCAAAGTGTCCATCAAATTCCAGGTGAATACGGCTCCCCGGTGCTGACAAGAGTTTCCATGACAACAGTAAGTTGCGAGGGTAAGCGTTGGGGTAGCGTGGGCTGTGGATGACTCCACCCACTGGCGTTAACGTGATGTTTTCCTCTTTGCAGTACAAGTCTGTGGTGAGGCGATTGCTGTCTGTTAGTGGTTACAACTAATCAGTTAGTTACTTAGTCCAGTTGTAAATCTGCACTAGCAGCTTGTCTACAATGACATGCACAGAAACAACATACACATGCAGAAACAACAAATAGATTTCCATAGATTTTGGCACAAATAGAATCAGGAAAATCAATACAAATCAATACAATATCAATACAATACTGTGGAATAATCTTGAAGAGACTGCTACTCAGTTCTAAACCAACTTCTGCATTTCTGTACAGTAATTTGCTATTACGTTCGCTGACATATATAAACCAATGCCTACAGCTAATATCAACCTAGGATCACGAATAAGTATTTGTTATTTCTGTTAACCACTTTTTTTTCACTTGGGATTTGCATCATTTGCAGTGTGACAAGAAAATATTGAATATAAATGATAATAAAGAAAAGAATCACACTGCTTATTTTTTAATACCACAGAGGTGAGAATCATGAGAGTCCGAATTATGCTTGAAGACTGTCTACTTTGAACCAGTTAAAATGCTGCCTCTGTACTCTGTTTACACTACCAACTCACCACAGAGCCATGCAAACACACAGAGACACACTTTTAATTCAAGAAATCTGCAATATGATAACATCTACTCACTCCACCTATTATTAATTGTTCATCAGTGCTAATGAACATCATAATAATGCTCACTGAATGTTTAATCTTAATTAATCATTCCTAAACAAATTTTTATATTGGACAACCAAACTCATTAACTTTCAATTTTAATTCTGACTTCCTGAATATTTAAAATAATTTCTTTGCATAGGCACACACACACACACACACACACACACACACACAGACACTGTAAGGTCAGGCTGTTTGCTGAAGTAGGCTGACAGGGCTGTATTTTCTGGGGGGGGGGTGTTTTTTGCAGTAGAACTGAATAAACAAGGCAATACAACCTGTACTCTTGGGAGATGATAAAGCTTTGGCCTTCTACTTCTTCACTGCAAACCTGCCTTAATTTCTTCTGCTTTTCTAACCCGTATTTCAATCTCTCGCTGTCTCTTCTTTGCTGCAGTCAGTAATTCTGTCTCATTGGTCATTCTGCTTCCTTTGGCAGTCTCACCTTCAGCTAATTTTGGATTCAGCAATTAATACTGTGTGCATTTAGACAGTGTGTAATTTAAGTTATGAACATTTATCCTTGTGGGAATGGATGTGCATTTTTAGCTGTGTGCGTTTGTGTACGGGTGAAGGGGCAGAGGGTGTTTATAATGGCATTCTTCCACTCTGCTGATCAGAAGCCTCACTATGTTGCTCCATTCAAATATAAAACTGCTTATGTGACAGGAACTTTCCCAACTATGGTCTCTGTGTAACAGACCGCTAAGCGTGTGTCTGTGTGTGTATGTGGGAGCTTGGTTGTCTTATTAGAATTTTGTGTCTTCACAAGGAAATATTTGAATGTGTATGTGACTGTTATTGTCTCCATGTGCATATCATTTGATTATACAGATTTATATAAGCTGTTTGATGCTAAATTGTGTATTTCTTATTTACTGTATATAAGAGCGTGTGAAGGTAAACCACCAAGGCATCTACACAGCATCTAAGTTTTTTAAGTTATCTGTCTCAGGTTAATAAAACTTGTTCGATGATGAAGCTTCATTTTTTTTGACTGATGCGGTGGCACTTGAAAGTTCAAGATCCTTTTTTAAATCTTTGCTGTTTCTAATTTAATAATAGTTTTTAAACTTTTATGATTACTTTTATCAACTCTGCATATGAGGTATGGGGAATTTTAGGTCATTCGTTGTTACAGAACAGCTTCCACTCAGGGATGCTGGGATCCTTTCCTGCATGCACTGCCTGCTTCAGGTCCTACTGCATTTCTATAGAAAAGTCATGACTTTCACCATCCATCCATTATTTTTAACTGCTTATGCTATTTAGGGCTGCAGCCTTTCTGAGGCCTTTCCCAGGTCCAGTTGGATCTGAACCGGGGACCATCTATTCATTTTCTTCTACTTTAACCCTTCTTTGGTACGACAACTTGTGTGTTTATGGTTCTTGTCTTGCTGCGTGCTTGATATTTTCCTGCTTGTACAACACAGAATTCACAGCTCCAGCAATGACGTCAAGTCTTCCTGGTCCAGGGGCAGCAAAGCAGGCCCAAGCCATCATACTGGCCGCACCATGTTTCACAGATGGTTAAGGTTCTTACTGTATGCTGGACGCAAAGGTTGATTATCTCCAAACTCAACACGTCTCATTCACAGACCCTTGCTTCAGTTGCCTTTTTTACTTCTCTACATGACCTTCAGCGAACTATAAAACAGGCAGCAATGCTCTTTTTGGAGATTATGTGCTTATTTGTTGCACCTCTACCACGGATGTCATTGTTGTTCAATGTTCTCCTGATGGTGCATGCGTGAACATTGATATTAGCCACCGCAAGAGACAACAAACCTGCAATCTCTCAGACTGACAAAAAACTGACCTTAATTTTCCCTTCCAATTTAAATGATAACCTTAGAGGTTCATATACTTTTGCCATGCACAAATATGTAGAAAGAATGGATAGATTTCCTATTATCTTTTGTCCTCTAACTAAGTGCCCTCAACTCAAAAGAACAAATAGGCTGAACTATTGCTTTAAGAAAACTTCATACTCTGTCACTCTATTCTGACTTTTACCAGTTCCCTCTAATTTTATTTTGGAAATAGGTGACAGCTGCTAGAGCAGTAGATTGATGGCTTTGGATGAAAAATGGAATTTGAGTGGAAGAATAAACATGCACACATAGTCTCATTGCATGATCCATTGTGGCTGATCAATAATACTTAAAAAATCCTGTCCTGACACAGCTTGTCAGTAATGAAGCTCTACTTGTTCTCTCATCAAGCTTGAGAGTTTCTGCATTGGTGTAGCACATATACGGAGACTTTTAATGTATGTTTTGGGCAAACTATAACATTAGTTTTATTAAGCTAACATTAGTTGTGTGAGGAGGCTGTGCTGAGTTATTTGTTCATTGTTATTTCTCCTTTGTGTCCCATCTAACCAGCACTTTTACTGGTTTTTACTGTTTCAAGCTGCTTCATTTGTCTCAGGGTAGAAACGTGTCTCTATTTCACTTGATTTGATCTCTTTCTACATTGTCTTTATACAGTTCATCTCTATGATGTTGGCTTTTCCCCCCTGAATGCTGAAAACTCCTTCATCCAGCTAGGAAAGATACCTAATTGCATGCCGGGCATTTGTTTTCTATGGTAAAGCTTTGTAAATATTCAAGTTAAATCTTTACAGAATGCTACAGTAGAGTTTTGGTTGTTTTAGGTTAGTGTACTGTAGGTAAGCTTGACATCTTCTAATGAAGCATTTGATAAATTTACAACACAACATTAACGTGCTACTATTGTTAATTTTATGAGTTGTATATATAAATGCTCATACACAATACAAATTACCAGCGATGTGGAATGAGGGTGTCTGTGGAGACTGTACTACAGACTGAAGGCTATGAAAAAACTATGAAATAATAAAAAGAAAAATGTAAAAAAATGCTAATATGTTCAGTCAGCACCCGCCGTCTTAGGATACTGTTCCTCAGTCACACCATTGACCTCACTATAAATTATGCATTAATGTCAAGAGCAGTAGTGCAAATTAATGCAAATGATACAATGATTAAAAAAAAAAAAAATTCTGGCCAGAGAAATGACAGTGCTGGAAACATATTATACACAATTTTTGGAAGCTAAATGGTAATTAGGCAAAATAATCTAATTAAAAGTTTTTTTAAATATTTTTTTGCAGTCACCATTACCCATGTTTCTAAATAATTTAAAGATGTTGTAAAGTGCTACCATTGTCACTGTCCACCTTACATCATTGTAGGGAGGATGATGGAATCATGAAACAAATACAATTACGAGGGGCAGTTATTACTGGGCTTAACCAAGCATGTACGGTCATGTTCTTCCAGTAAATTACCTCTAAATACATTTTCTGTGTAAATTGTCTCTCTCAGTTTAAGCCTTACTGCAGATTCTTTAGACTGCTGCTGTGGGATGGCCACCAGTAATGGTGGGAATCCTGGGGATATTATATGGTGTAGGACTAAATAAACAGACATCAGCATTTCTTATCATGATTAAATACTTTTGCTTACTACTAATTTATGTCCCCATGTTATATCACTCAATCTTATTGTATTTCTAGCATTTCTTTCCAAACATTTGTAGTACGGACTTACAGTAGGCAAAGAATTCCTCTCTTTGTCAAATAATCATTCCTGTTAAAAAACAGGCTATTTTACCTTGATGTAAACACACACACACGCACAAACACACACACACACACACACACACACACACACACACGCACGCAGGCATGCAAATACTGGACACTGGAAATTAAGCTTTCAGCCTACTGATCTGACACTTAAATAACTGTGACAATGGTGCTGCATGACTGTGTGATGTGTGTGTTATGTTCCAAGAACAGTTCCCAATAATTTTTGTGTATCTGCATAGATGTAGATCCGCCAGTATGTATGTGCCCAAATTCTCACGAATTAAACTTGGCTCTCCCACCTCCAGTGCCAGGGTGTGATGTTCTCCGTGGCTCTGAGATCTATTTCTGATCCAAGTGCCAATCACACTCTAATCACCCAGCTAACACTGAGCATCAGAGAACAAAAAATAGCTCTGTTGAGAAAGTACTGAAGTCACGAGGAAAAATCTGAAGATCAAGACAACATCTGAAACTTAATATTTCACTTATTATTAAAAGATAATTTTTCAAGTTTGCAAAAACTCACTAAACCTTATCCCATTTTTAATCCAAGTTTCTTCTCTGTGTAAACCAGACTGAATGTTTTGAGTGACAGTTTCATATGATACAGCCTCACTCACAGACACAGTCCCACAGGACATTACCTATAACAAGCAACCAAATTTCCTACATCTGCCATCCCCTGCCTAACATTTCCTGTCTGACTTTCATCTTGTCAAAATGAATTCTCATAAGCCCCAACACTAGCTAACAGGGCACACATAAAGCGTTCACTTTGAGCTGTGAAAAATTCCCCAGGGAAATGCAATGTTGCTGTTTTCATTCTTGGTGGCAATCCCAGTTTCTATCTAAAAATTTGTTTTGAACAGTTATGAACTGGGAATTGATTAAATTACTGTATTAAATTACTTTAAAACTACATAACTGTGCTATTTTGTTAATAAAATCCATCACAGAGAAGATTGAAACCACATTTCTTTTAACTGAACACATATGCATTCCACTGATATAAGGCTATAGCCAGCAGCTGAATAGCTTAGCATGACTGGGGAAATGGGGGAACAGCTACTGTATCCTGTGTCTGTCCAACGTCATTGATACAATAAGGCTCAACCACAGGATTTAGAAAATATGAGTAGAATTTTAGTGAAGGGTGTTGCAAGCCACCTTGGCAAGGAAACAGTTTTAATAAACACATATTTCGGATTAAAATGGTAAATTAATGCAGACCTATGTGCTGACATTCTCAGTTATCAGCTGAATTGTTTATTCATCTGTGTTTGGCAACAGTGAGTTTATAACATTCCCCATTAGCAGCAAAACTGCTGCTAAACACTGTGTGAACATTGTGTGTACCTGGTGTTGGTTTGTGTGGTAATGTTTGTTTGTATTTCTGCCATTGGGTGTATATGTGTATATGGTGGGTTTGGATGTGCACATCTGTTTGTCACTATACAGTAGTATAGGCCTGTGTGTGTACATGTGCATTGGCTGTTGATGCGGAAGGATGTACTTGCAGAGTATAACCACCCATGAGGAAAAAACAAATGCTTTATCCATCTGGCCTTTGTGTGTGTGTTTGTGTGTGTGTGTATGTGCATCACTGTGCTGCTTATCAAAGCCTGTGCTGGCTCAACTGTTTTGCCACTCTCTCGTGACAAATTAAATATTCTCCCTTGTTTGTCTGTCACACTCACACAAGTATGGAGGCATAAAAAAGACAAACACACATACACATCCTGGAGATGAATGCTACATGCTGAGGGGTGTCAGCTTTGGTCAGTATCAACTCTTGCCCCACATCTGTACTTCTCTTTCCTCTTAACGCTTGCACTTTCATCTATCATACACCACTTTCTCTAACTTATTTTGCCCTGTCTTTCTAATGTATGTTGGATATATATTCTCACATTCACAAATATTTGAATTATAGAAGCCATGCTAAACCCATTTTAAGTTTTTAAAAATGGTCAAGAAATGTTGTAGCCATTTTGGTTTTACACATACATGATGGTTGTGTACATGCTAAGTCATTAACCAAGATTTATTAATATTCCCCTAAAACAACAGAAGAAAATTGACTGTCTTCTTCTTTTCCTTCTTTACCTGTTGGCTCTTCCCTCTCAGGGGTCGCCACAGTGAATCATGTGCCTCCATCTAACCCTATCCTTTGCATCCTCTTCTCTCACACCAACTAACTTAGTGTCCTTTCTCACTACATCCATAAATCTCCTCACCATCTCTCTTCTGAACATGTCCAAACAACCTCAATCTGGCCTCTCTGGCATTATCTCCGAAACGTTTAACATGAGCTGTCCCTCTGATGTCCTCATTCCTGATCCTGTCCATCCCCGTCACTCCCAAAGAGAACCTCAACATCTTACCTCCAGCTCTGCCTCCTGTCTTTTCTTCAGTGCCACTGTCTCTAAGCTGAACAGCATCTCTGGTCTCACCACCGTCTTGAACAATTGTCCTTTCATTCTCGCTGATACTCTTTTATCACACAACACACCTGACACTTTTCTCCACCCGTTCCAACTTGCTTGCACTCGCCTCTTCCGTTCTTTTCCACACTGACCCTAAGTACTTAAAGTCCTGCACCTTCTTCACCTCCGCTCCCTATAACCTGATCTTTCCAGCTGGGTCCCTCTCATTAACACACGTATTCTGTCTTACCTAGACTAACCTTCATTCCTCTGCTTTCCAGAGCAGACCTCCATCTCTCTAGATTTACCTCCACCTGCTCTTGCTACAAATCACAATGTCACAAAGAAAAGTGAGAAAAGTGGTAAAAGAAACCTCAGTAAACGAATGAAAAACAGATTTGCATTTGCTTTTAATTTTTAATTCGACAGAACATTTTAAATTATGCAACAAATGAAAATGGGCCGGACATATTTGCTTGAAAATGATCTTAATTACTCTTTTAAAGTAATAAATCAAGCTGTTTCCTGTAAATGTCTTAAATTAGTCATTTAGCCTATTTTAAATAAAAAGTTGTCAATTTATTGTTTGCTTTGGCCATTGTTGTATTGTTTATAACATTCTTTTACATTTACATTTACAGCTTCCAAGCTTAAGTGTACAAATGTGCACTTACTGTGACATAGTTTACATTTTAATGGTACATAATGATCACTATGGGAGATTATTAGTAAAAAAATATTTTATTTAATATACATTTTTATTAGTAGGAAATACATGGGTTTTGACCTGTTCCTGTCAATGGCCCAGTTAAATTATATATCATTTATACCATTTATATGTACATTTACTTACAAGAAAATAGAATATTTAAAATTATAGATTGATTCAAAAATGTGGAACTGCAACTTATTTTATTCTCCTCTTCCAGTTATCTGCTGAACCATCTCTAACTGTAAAATGTATCAGGATTAAACTTGAAAAAGCTGCTTAGAAACATCTTAGTTGCCTAGTAACATTAAAATACCCTTTCTAATTTAAAGCTTGTAGAAATTATTGGTGTCACTTCAGTTACAAGATTATATAAAGTAGATACTGATGACTTCCATGCTGTCCACAAACACCATCACGCACATATATTTCACTCTCTACATGCAAACAGCTCACAGGCAAATAAATCCAAATGTAAACTTTATACACACAATATGCCCACTCTCCTCCCCCTCTCTTATTTTCTCTTGCAATAAATCTGCAGCACATATCAAGCAGGCATCCTTCTACCCATTCCTCCCATTCTCTCTTTTCCTCAGCTTTTGCATCTCTTGCCTTCCCTCCTCATCGCCTGGATAGTAAAAATAAAAGTTCATTGTGACCTACCGCTTGTCCCTGTAACCCCCTGCCTGGGTACAATTTTAGTACAATCCAAAACTCTATAGGTGTTTGGCTCTCTCCATTCTCCACTCATAGCAGGGGTTACACCCTGTTAGTTTGTTTGTGTGTGGGTGGGTTTTCAGTGTGAGAGCATCAGCATGTCAGAGGGTGCATGAGAAAGCATATGTGAGTGCTCTGTAAGCACATACCTATGATTATAATTTAGGAGATTTTGTGTGCTGGCAATTATGTGTGTGGATGTGTGGGTTTCTTTGAAGCTGCCACAAAGGCATGTCCTGTGACACGTAACAAGGGTTAGACAAACATTTGCAGACGTGAACAGAGCACTGTTTACCGAGCTTACTCAGTCTCTTCAGAAAGACTACATACAACTTAGACTAGTCATTGCATAGACAACAGGCAAAGAGGGGGACAGCAAGATAAAAATACATAAAAGACAAAATGAAGAGAATCATTAATGAGATGAAGGTTAGAGGCATAACTGAGAGGTTTGAGCGATTGAGTGAGCTATAGCAGGACAGAAAATAGAGAATACATTAATAAAGCTACTGTTGTAGCTATAAGGAGTCAAATAAGGAACAAGTAAAGTCCACATAGCCCCGAGAAACCTCAACACTTCAAACCCAGAATGGGCTACACAAAGAGCATGTCTAAATTAGATTCATAAATAGGCAAGGATGCTAACCTCTTTTTGTGTGTTTGTGGATTTACGTGCATGTTTGTGTACTGTAAGTGTGTCTCTTGGCTTTGGTGTGGTGTGCACTGAATTGTTCAAATTCATCATTAGCTTGTTTTTGTCCTCAAAGGCAAAAGCAGAGACGAGACGCCACTGGAACGCTGTGACTCACAATGCATTCAAAGTTTTAATTTGGTACTGCAGCGTTTTAGCTGGTCCTTACATGTTCACAGGCGAGTCTCGATGGTCCTTTTGGGCCTTTGATTAGCATTAGCATCCACTTATTGTAGCTTTTGCAAGTGCCTCTCAGGCATCTGTGACTCAACACCTGTTGATGGGATCAAATTAGCCTAATAGGTACAAAGATGGGTGTGTGTGCTGGACTAAACTTGTTGTTTCACAAGTTTATAAGATCATTTTTAATTTTGTTAAATTAATTTTTTCATTCTTATAGCATTCTTCTTTTCAGCACATTGAATTGTAACCGTGGATATTTACAGGAGCATGTCCCAATGATGTCACCTCTTGTAAACAACTTGAGACTAGGTGAAATGAATTTAATGGTATTATTATCTTCTGCAGCAGAAACATAAAAGCATAAAAATTTGGTGTACCTCAGAAATTGCATGCCCTTTTTCACATGCACACACAAGGAATTTCTTGTCTTGTGTCAGTCCACTTAACATGTGACTGTCCTCTGCTGTGATATGCTTATAGCTGTTTAACACCTTGGCTAAGCTTGCTGAATAATGTAGGGGGGGACCAGCACTTACTGAGTCAGCACTGTGGACAGGTCAGTGGAGACACTATTTGAACAGCTCTGGAAGCCATGTCACACAAATACAGATGCACAGATGCTTTGCTAGAAGTATAAGTAGAAGTAGAAGTATATACATATTCATGGAAATATGAACAGATGGAGACACATAAACTGATGTATGAAAACACATGCACGTGGGTACATATACAGACACACAGAGAAATTATTTGAAGAATGGAGAATAAACAAAAAAATAAATAAAATACTAAAATAGAATGTATTGCCTTTAGATAAAAAAATTGCTACACATTTTTAACATAATAAATATGCATATAACAAGACACATTTGTTAATTAGAATAAAATAAAAACACTTGCAAGGAGCTCTCAGAGATATACTTTACACACATCTCTCACTTTCTTAAACATGCCCAATGTTGCACTTCATCAGCAATATCCTCCTGCATGTGTATTTCTCTACAGCATGTGTAGCTTTGTGTTACTTCACCTGTGCAATATCTCGCATATTTTTGCTTTGCTTGATATATGCATCGGTAACAAATGTGCATAATCGAAAATACTGTATCTGAATTCGGACTTGTTCAATCCTCTGATCACTGCTCTTGCAGATCAAACAGATGGTGCATTTTTTTTGGTAAATCTTAAGGCTTAAAGTTGGATTAAGGTTGGGCCTTTGTTATTCATGTTACGTATCAAGAAATGCCAAGGGATTCTTCAAATGTTTGAAACGTCTGTCATTCAAACTGGTAAATGTCAAGAATGCCAACTTAGGCACAATCACACAACATGCGTTTTATGGATTTCTCGAGCTGTGTGCATTTATGTGATTTTGTGAGTCTATTTCTAAATAAAAGGCTAATGTGATAATGTGTGTGTTGCTTGTGAGAGACTATGAAAGTGTGTGAATGTGTTTGTAAGGCTTGTTAGAGTAGCAGTTGGCTCCTGCTGACAGCTACTGCAGTCTGAACAGCAGGGCTGATGAGGACAATCAATTAGCCCTGCATCATGCTCACACACTGATATTCACATAAGTGTCTGCACAAAATAAAACCGACATCCAAATTCGTACGTAGTACATACAGTGAAGATATAATAAAAATAATAACACAAAAACGTAGTTTCCTTTTTGTCTCTATAATTTAATAATTTACCACATAATTATGAGAAACTCTCAAGCAGTTGCAGTTGCTTGTCAGTCTGCGTGTATGTGAGTGTGTAAGTGTGTGTGCTTTAGCTAAGCCCCAGCTGGGGTAGCACAAGTTTATCAAATATCAACCTTGATCCCTCTAAGGGCTGCTTGGATGCTGTTTGCTAGATGTATGTTTGTGTGTGCGCGTATTTGCTCTGAGCGTTGTATGTGATGCCGAGCAGATGCTGATGTTTTGACAGCGTTCCTGCTCTCAGTCTGTCTACCTCATAGCAGCTGTGTGTATCTGTAAGTTTGCATCTCTATGCAAGTATACGTGCCCAAGTGCAGCATTGCCTCTGTGTTTGTTTGTGTGTGTGTGTGTGTGTGTGTGTGTGTGTGTGTGTGTGGTCATAGTGCAGGGATAAGCAACGGTCGGATTGTCGGTGTGTATCTGACCTTCTATCTACCAATAGGATCATTTATCCCACTGCAGGCTGCACAGTAGCACAACACCACCCTCCTGTCATTTATTTCTCCTTGTCCTTTTTTCTTTCTCTTTTGTGCTTTTTCTGCTTGTTAACTTTTCTTTCTTCCACTCTCTCATTTTCTTCCTTTGATATGCCTTTTAACAATGCCTTCCCCCGTCTTCTGTGCTCATATCTATGTCCCCTATCCCCATTTCTCTCTCTCACTCTCTCCCCACTGCATTTGTATTGCCAACTTCTCTCTCTACACTTGCAGCTCTCCTTGCCTCACTATCTGCTGCTCACATACCAAAATTCAGAGCTAATCATGAAATGAAAACAGGAGAAGGGAAGCTAATGAAGACAAGATGAGACAGAGGGAGAAAAAGAGAGAGACAGTAGGAGAAATGCTGAGATACACAAATGCAGAATGGTAGTGAGTGAGGGAAACATGGGCAGAAATGCTGACAGTTGGAGAGGGAAAGATAAAAGTGTTTGACAGAGGAGGAAAAAAAGAATCTTTTTCATTTGTGCCAGAGCACCATTGTCAGAGTAACAAAGACATAGCTCTTACTGTGCACCAGAGGATTTGTCAAACTCTCTCTCTTAGACACACACACACACACTGACACACACACACACACACACACACACACACACACACACACACACACACACACACACACACACACACACACTGTATAACACACAACATGGTGTTTATCTCTTTCCTTCAGCAGGGATGAATCTCCTAGGGTGAGAGTGGCTCCTGCGTTCATCTTTTTGCAGTGTCACTTCTGACATTTGTCATGTTCTCACCCTCACTTAGCCCTGGTAGCAGAAACCCACTGGCTTCATAACTATTTTCATATCAGTATCTTGTTTAACATTTTTAGCAGATACTTAAAATCTTTAAAACATTTAATTCCTTGGTGCCTTTTCTTGAGAAAACACCGCAGCTTTTACTTTTTACCTCCTGCTGTATTTCAGACACACAGACATTTCACTTTTTAATGGGGCCCAAAAATAGTCCTTCACGCTTGTTGAATCATGAGTATTATCTGATTATGTATTCAGTTGATCTTTGGCCTCGAGCCTCTGTAGTCGTCACCTCTCTGAATTACTCCCCAGTCTCCACTGCTGATTCTAAAGTAGGTACAATAATACTTTTCCTCCCAGGGCAAACTAGACTGAGAACGGAAATGGTGAGTGCATTGTTGGAGCTGGGAGGTATAACGTTAAATATACCAGGGGCCCAATTTTGACAAATTTCTTGTTTTGAGTCACAAAAAACATTATTCAATTTAAAATTACAAAAGGCTTTGAAAAGTAAAAGCTTTTACCTTGATAAATGATGTAACTGATTGATTTTAATCTACTCTGTGTTTTGACAGAGACAAAGCCCTATAGTATAACATGTTGCTTTGCATTTTCTAGTTATTAAAGACAACAAGAACAAACACATTAGATTTGAATGATACAGGGCATGTCACACAAGCCACACTGGGGGATGTTAATACACTCCTATAATTCTAGTATATACAGTACAGTACAGCTTAATACGGATCAATTTGCTTTTTCTTACTATCAAACTCTAAATCCAAATAAATGCCAAATATGTAGCGCCACTGCAGATCCCTTTAATTTGGCTTACAATCCCCTCCGAGAGCCTGCTATAATGCAACACCTTGCCAGGGAGGGATTGCAATGTAATTAACACACCTGCTGCAACTATGCTGGCATTTTGTGTAAGTTATTTGTGTAAATATGAAGTCTATTGTGACATTTTGATAGAAGCTGTTGAGGCAGCTCGTGGTGGTCAGGCACCTTACTGAGAGACTTGTGTTTCCTTTTTCCTATTAGTGATTTGTCAAGTCAAATCACTGTCCCTGTCACATTAACTTTGTTTGTCAAAGACAGATTGAATGTAGTGGAAGAAGCTCACTACCCAACTACTCTACACCTCTTAGAAACTGCACACTCTCTTTTGAAGACTCCCTGTTCTTGCTCTTATTATTATTCATTTGTAACCATTGGTAGATATCTGTCTTTGGGGGGGATAGTATCTCTCCTTGTGTTCATACTCACAAACGTTTCTCTCTTTCTGTTCTCTTCTTGTCCCTCAATCCACTTTTTATTCAGCATGCCCTCTCCCACTCCCTATTACTATTATAACACCTCAATTTTGTCTTTTTTTAATATTTATCCACTCACTATTTCAGTGGGTCTCATTTTATCCCTCTCCCTGACTTTTTTCACCTACTTGTCAGCTGTTTATGTGAAGCTTGTATATTGGCAGACAACAGCATCTCTCTCTTCAGTTTGTCTGTGTGTTATCCACCAACAGTTCATCTCCCTCCAATTATAAATTTCCACTTGTTTATTCTCCCACTTTTTTCCATTTCTGTTCATTCACTCCCCACTGCCACCCTAATTTCTTGTTTCCCTCTTCTCCTTTTTTTAATTCTCTCTATGTTCCACATTTCACCTTATCTTCTATTTCTTCCCCTGCTCTAATCACTGTCTTCATTACGTGCATCTCTTTTATCCTGTCTCTCTTTCCATGCACCTTCTACCTCTGCCTTCCTCTCTCTCCTCCATTACCCCACTCCACTGATGGCTCAGCTACAATACTGACTACACTCTACAAGGACTAAACATCTGCCTGCTTCTCCATTTTTCTTTCAGGCCATTCTTTTATACTTCTCTACTGTATCCACACAGAAAGGGAAATTGAGTTGTTATGGCTAAAGGAAGATAATACACAAGCATGGAGCTAAATTACTCAGTAAACCCCACTAGTTTTCATTGAAAGTAACAAAAGAGAATCAGCATATTACACATCTCTACAAATTGTTTGACATTTGGGAAATGTGCTTTCTTGCAGAGGGAAACATTAAATATATTAATACAACTCTTATATCTGTCTGTTAAATATGAAGGTATGCAGCCAGCAGACGATTAGCTAAGCTTAACATAACAAATGGAAACAGAAGAAACAGCCTTGCTCTGTAAAAAAAATAATACAATCTGACAGCATCAAAGATTACTGAATGACTAAAGAAGTCTGGCACAGAAACAACTATGAAACCACAGCTTAATGTTTAGACACTTACATTTTTTTCAGGATGGACAAAGACGTTATGACTTGATAATTAGTGATCTTTTGAAGTGCTATCTTCAGACAGAGCCAGGCTGCCTGGGAAGACCAAGAAAATTATGTAAAATATCAGTAATATTAGCGGTTGATAATAAGGATCCAAGTAAGTAGGGAATAAATGATAAAGTTGGGTAAGTGTAAGGAAGTATTTTTGTAGTCTCACACTACTGTAAATGATGCGATCATGTTTTGTTCATTTTCTGAACATGCATCAGATGTACAAACCTTCAGGAGCATAATCTAGTATTTTTATCTAAAAGTTTTAATTGGGTTAAATTAAATTAGACACTCCAAGATTTACATTCTGTATATTTGAAAACTGTTGTGGAATTCATTTCGTCTTTGCAACAGTGACACTTGAGGCATGAACTGAAGAAGATTAATTATGCACAGAATTAACATACTCGCCTGACTTACCGAATCTGGTGAGGCAGATTTGCTTCCACTGTGGCCTACAATATCTACAATATGTGGACAAGGAACTGATTAAGCCTATAATCATTACTTTATATGCATTTAATGTTTTACTTTTGCTCTCTACTGATTTGCTGATGCTTGGAGCTGCATGCTGTCCTGCTCTGCCTCTCCAGAAATTCCTTATCTGTCCCCACTCTGCTACTCTACTGTATCAGTTCTGCCTTTCTCCATCTCTTCTTTTATACTCTGTCCATTTGGCTTGCTGTTGGTCGTACTATCTCCCTTTCCAAGCTGACAAGGCAAAAAAGTGAAGGGACATGTCTTTTAACTTGGCGTATCTCTCCCTACACACCTTTCTCCTCACCCCCTTCTCTGTGCCCTCTAACTCAGCTAAGCTCACTTCTAAACTTTCACTTCTAACCTGCTGATCTCTCCTACCTAAAATCTGAACACCAGCACATAGGAAATTTCTTGCTCTGCTCAATTTTCAAGGCATCCACTCACTCTGTGCTTCTCCCTTGTTGCACACACAACTCACACTCCTTTAAATCCTATCAGATTGTCCAAGTGGTCACCACCCTCTTTTCTCGGTGCAGGAGAGGAAGAGACTGTCTGCCAAAAATTTCGGGGTGGGGCAACTTTGGCTAATGCAAAGTGTGTGTGTTCATGTGAAATATAAAATGTTTATGGGGGGATTCCCTAGAAAAGGAGATCCTGTAATTGTGTTTGCGTGTCGGCCTGGGTGGGCAGATGGGGAGTAGTTACACATCAGGGGTCCAGAGTGTGACTCATGAATTCCAATAAGCTCAGCAACACTCCTCCATGCTGTCACCCCTATGTTTAATGCAATGGCACATAAACATTGGGAACCTATAGTGTCTGCATCCTGTCAGAGGTGACCATCCTTTCTTGTTAATAGCAAATCTCTGTATTCCTGCACCTTACAGAATTCACTTACAGTGCTCTAAACCACCTTGCGACTTCTGCTCCAGCATGTAAAAAGATATTTGTCCCTTTTGCTGCCCATTGTTTGAATGCTCAAGCATGCTTTTTATGTGTCTGTGAGGTATGTAAATCAGAGAGTGACTGTAGTGTATGTTTGGCTGTTTGTGTGTGTCTGTGTGAGAAAGAATATGTGAAATATGTGTTACAAGGCCACCTTGAGTTCTCACAGTCATGGATCATGACATCACAATCTTGGATACCACCAATGCACAATTTGAACGTGTTAGTACGACCACCTATATGTTGAATATTTATATGGAAGTGTGTAACTTTTTTGTTAAGTTTATATTTCTCTTTGTCTCTGCAGCTTTTTATTGAGTGAATATACATGTTTTGAGTATATCCACAATGCATGTTGAAATGACCATTGGTTGACTTAATGTATTATCCTGGTGCAGGTAGCTTCATTTTGCATAAGTGAGAAATCGTGCGTGTCTGTGACACTGTTTGCATTATTATATTTGCTTACAGCGCCAAAGGGTGAAATAGTTTTTGATTAAAAGGAGCTGAAACAGATGGGGGAAGATGGGAAGATAAACAGAAATGAGAAAGGAAGATCTGCAGAGATGGAGTGATATGTAGCAAGACTGATAGGAGAGAACTGAGAGAGGGAGGCTACAGATAAGTGAAGGACTGTAGGGAGGGAGAAGAGAAGGACTCAGAAAGATATGCCAGGAGCTTTTATAAAGCACACTGTGGTTCTATCACTGCCAGGAATAGAAAATGTTTTCTGTTTAGTGGCCAGTTACATGCTTTGACTGAAACACCATCGCCTGCATGACACATTCACTTGTAGAGTCTGTTAGGTTCTTAGTTTTTTTTATCATACAGGTTAAAGTGTGTGTGGTGCATATGTCTGCATCTTAATGTGTGTGAATGTGTACTTTTAAATGAGCATAACGTTTGTGTAATATAAAGTAATAGTGTTGCATAACTTTATTTAATCTTAAGGTCAACAGTATTCCAAGAAAAAACACTTACCCTAAAATCACAAAAGCGTTTCACACTTGGTCTCATACTGTACTTATGTCGTTTTATGTCACTTCGGGTGATTTTGAATCGCTAAGTCTCAACATCAGCCTTCATTAACAGTAGCCCAGATGTGCCAGGAATTACACATTAAGAGGAAAAATGTTGGTACACATAGATAAATCTTTCAGAATAATAACAATAACAATAAAGCATTTTTAAAAGCACCTTTCAGGTCACTAAATGTCACTGTACAGAAGAAGCCACAGTAAATTTTAGTTTTTTTAAATAGGATGGATGTCAGCCTTTTGTTTTTGACATTTTGTCTCCTAAAAAAATTATAGAATTTGCTATGATATAAGCTTCCCATGAGAAATCAGTTAGTGAAAAGAAGATCTAATAAGAACCTCTGACAGTTTGACTAATAGATAGGCCAGTGTATGAAATTCCATTGATTTCTGAATATCTGGGGATAGATTTTCTCTAAATATGTGTCAAAGATTCACATCGACTTGACACTGACACAATCCAGTAGCAATCCTTCTACAATGTGGCAGAGGGCAAACACAAATTGACTAAAGATGCCAAAGATTTTCTCGTATTACAGAGTGCTGCACATAAACTATGTCATCAAAACATCAGAGAATTGATCAGAGTTTGACTCATTTAATAATTACAGTAAAAATAAAGTGTATTACAGAAGATACCACTGTGTTTACCAACCGGCACTCGTGTCTGGAAGACACAAGTGTTTGTTTCTCTACTGTTTATACTGTACATTTACATATTTTACTACTTAGAAACACACACACACACACACACACACACACACACACACACACACACACACACACACACACACACACACACACACGTGTAATTAGTTTTATCTTATCTAGGTCATCTGATCTTTTCAGCAGAGATGAGCAGAAAGATCACAGATCTTTATTAAGATTATTTCTTTTACTACAAATATGTCTTCACACCACCACCTCTACTCACTGTGTCCTCAAACCCCTTTAATGCCCACACAGAGTCACTTTGATGTTAGGCGTAACATATCTGCAAAATGCAAACAAACGCACGAGAAAAGACCTTAGGGGAGTTCCTTGAAATGAGATAAGAAATTGTGTGAGAAAAGACACACAAAGGTCCACATGGGCACCTTCACAACGATGGACAAGTAAAAGCTGCTTGGCCCTTATGAGCTTTAGGTTCAATCCTGCAGAGAAACATGCCTCATCAGCCTATCAGTCAATCAAATAGCAAATCTAAGCTCTCATATTTTACATAAATTACACATGAAAAGAGTAAAATTGTAAACTTCTCGCACAGTTCATTACTGTAAGAGTGTATTACTGCATGTGCAATAAAGAGCTGTTAAGAGTGTGCAGCATCTATTAGATCATATAAAGAATTCACTCCAATCAGTCTGATTATATATCATCAGAACATAAAGACGGCTTAACAACATGGGGGTCATGTCTAAGAACTGAAGGGTGTACATGAGGATGTGCGGAAAACTGGAAAAAAGCCCAATGAAAGAAGATTCAACTCAATAAGATATTTATTCCTGTTTCCTAACTAATATGGTTCAAAATTCATTTGTCATTGATTGGAACTAATGCTATAGGAAGGAATGTGTAAATGCTTCGTTCAACAAGTCAGCCGTTATTTTTACCTCTTTGGTAGGTTAGTCTTGTAATTCACAGTCTTAATCTTCATTATTTGAAAAAATCTACCGTCATTATCTTCCAAGCCTCCAACTCAAAGTTACAACTAAGAAAAAACATGTTTTCAGACCTAGCTCTAAGAGCAGAAACTGGGAGAAAATATGCCTCCAAAATTATTACAGTGGAGCCAATTCAGGATATGTGGATTAAGGAAGACGTTTTTGCTTCAGATATTTTTTTCTGAAGTAATTTACCACCTTGAAATGTTGAAATCAACAAGAAAAGATTGAATAGTCCTAACCCTAACCCTTCATTCATCCCTGGATTCATCCGTGCAGTATACTGAAAGCAGAGCTATCAATAGGCAAACAGTGGGGTACAGCCTGGACAGGTTACATACTGTATAGAAACCACCATGAAGACAATTTCCATAAAACCAAAGCTCTGATAAAGATTGCTACAGGAACAAATCAAACAACTATCTACAGTAATATAAAATGCATTTCATAGATTCAACTCTTCAACTTCTTCTGATCTTTTCTCCTTCATAACATTTTTGCTACCATTCACTGAGAGAACGGAGGATATTTATCATGTGTTATTTTGAACTTTGACCAAACAGACTTAGTACAGATGTCATGTTTTTTCTTCTGCCTGCTCTTTCTCACACTACTGCATCATTCTGTGTGGTGACTGATTATTTATACTGTATATACACTTGTCATTGGATAATGACTGAGAAATCATTTTGCTTCTTGTAGGGTGCGACCAATCACTAAACTATTGATGGATGCTGCACACTCCTGTTAAACTATAATAACTCTGACATTGACTTATTAAAGTTTTATCTAAACTGATCATGCCTAATGCTTGGTAGATGCATGTCAGGTTTGATTTCAGTAATACAGGAAATGAACTTCTGTATTAATACAAAAAAATCTGAACATATGTGACAGTTTCAGTAAAAGGTCATGAGCCATTGAAATGCAGGCTACTTAATGTGAGGACAGTCAAATTTAATAAAGTCATGACCTACTCACATAAACACACTTACAGGAGTGTGAGGTGAAACAGGCCTTGGAGGCAGTCGTCCAGGTTAAAACCTGATACAGTGGTATTTTCATGTTTCCCTGCCAAAACCAACCCTGGTGCCAAGTACATGCCTTCCTGTGTGTGTGTGTGTGTGTGTGTGTGTGTGTCGGTGTCTGTTTGTGTATGAAATTAAAAATACTATAGCATTAAGTGAAAAGTCAGCGTGACACCTGCAGGACTTTAGATAGGCAGTGGCTCAGGAAATCTTAGTCTTCAAAAAAAAATTGATGCACTGTAGTAATGATAGAATTCCACTCTGGACACACACGACTACCTGGCATGGTTTGTAATCATTTTCTTAGTACACGTGTTTACAGTGTCTCTAGAGCTTTTTTTCTTTCTCTCAACAAGAATTTATATTATCATAGTTTTTTTAACAGTATCAACATTTGTTGTGCTAAAAATTTGCCTCACTTAAGTTTTAAGTGACACAACACATTATCCTCAGTTATTGCATGTGAATACATTCAAAAAAGGCCTTTACAGCATGACAAAGACACAGACAAGGAACAGGCTTACAGATTCAGCAAGTCAAGTTACAGTACAGACGGTAACTATAGAAATAACACAACACGAAAGAAAAAAGATAGACACACAGCAACAAGCACAACAACTAAAGAAAAAAGAAAACGTCTCACCGTCTCTTCTGGAGTTGCCCCTCATCACTTTAGCGGTGGAGACCAGAGAACTCCCGGCGCCGGTTATGGTGCCCAACAACAAAACTATCCACATCTGGAAAAACATCGGTCCACTCAGGATACTGTGGTAAACTCGTGCACGGCAGAAGAAAAAAGAAAGAAAATGTCTTTTTCACCTTCCAGAGGTTCAAAGACATGAATTACTCAACCTAGAAAGTTTTCTTATTCAAAACGAAATTTCAACCCAAATATTATCCGGCAACTGTATTATCTCTCTACCCGCAATGAATGGGAGCCACTTGTTAACACCTGGTGCACACGATGTATTTTGCCAAAGTGCCCAAATATTCAAGTAGTTACGTTCTTCTGAAATTGAAGCGCCCAGAACACACAGAGGACAACTCCGAAACAACTTGACAGGTGGAGGTTAATATAGCTCCGTTCACGGCCAAAAGAGAGATTATGGGCGCCGGACTTCTTATCGCTGTGCAGCCAAAAATTCTCTTCAGTCCTGAGAAATGTCGCGCATACTTTAGAACTTTCTGTGTGCGCGTCTGTTCCAGGGACGTCAGTGCGTCAAACTTTGCCAACTGAGTTGTGCGCGCTCACGACGTGTGCGTGCGTGACTATGTGCGCGAAATATGGGAGTGAGCGAGATGCTGGGGCGGGAGGTCATAAGGGATCAGAGAAACAGACTTTAAATACACAAACACGGCAAATCTATTGCAAATCTATCTATGTAATATTTTTTACCGCTTTATGATGGTGTTGGCAGACCCCCCCCCCCCAAAGAAAAAGATGTAAAAAGAAATGCCCAGGAAACATCTGACTTAACACATGTTCATTTGGATTCAGGTTTTGATTTATGTGTAATGTGAGCATCACAGTATAAAAACTATATTTAAAATGATGCTGACTAAGTATAAACTATTATAAATGTTCCCTTGGAGATTTGTTTCAGACCACTAGCTATTACAAATAAGATGTTCCACACTAACAAAACACAGAATGCATGATTGCACTTGTTGAGAAATAAGCACATTTGTACATGCTTTGCCAGGAATCATTCAATACGCAGTTTGGAGTAAGCCAAAGTCAGACCATTACAGACAGGTATTACTGTATGTTTGAAGTAATTTTAGTAATGAAACTCCAGAGTGGTTTATCCAGCAATGTAAAATGTCAAGATGTTACATGTTGTCTTTGCAGCAAAACAAAGAAGCACTTTCAACGTTTCCAGTTAGTTTTCAAATGGGCTTCTGTGCAGACTCATTTCCCCTGAGGCAAACTCATAAGCTACTTTAATTCATCAGCTCTTTCAGTTTTTGCCACTTCCTCCCTCCTTTACTCATCACACACTCAATGTCAGGCATCTCTTCTTTCATTTCTTGCCATCTACAGTATGTCCATGCATACACCAGCCTTGAATCTACTTCTAAGTGTTATTTACACTTTATGGGATGAACTTGCCAACTTCAGACCTCTGCTGACTAAGCAAAAAGTCTTCCCATTACTCAGCAATTGGCTAATGAGTAATGCAGCACCTTTAAAACTTAGAACCACTTAGGGAATGAAATAGGTTCCTAATAGAGACAGGAAATTAATTAAAATTAAAAGCTATTAGACTAACCTGATGAGCTTCAAAGGTAGACCCAGGAATGAATTGGTAAGTACACACAAAGATCACTGGAAGGCAAAAATGTACACTGTAAGATTTACATACATGCAAGGTACACACACACACAGACTGACAGATACATTTGAATCACATTACCATGTTACCACATTAAAACTGTAACCTGCCAGGACATGGCAATGTAACAATATCTGGACCATGACAACACAGACAAACATTTCACCAATTAAGAAGATAAAACACAATATTATATAAACAAAACAAACACGGAGCTGAGACCAATGACTTGATAAGCAACCCTAACAGAAGAGCTTATCTGTTTGGCTGATTTGTGTTTAGCCAAAGCTCAAGAAGACCAAAGCTAATTCATCAGAATAAGAAGTGTTACTCTAATTAAACTATAATGAAGGTCCACATGCTGCGACAAATGTCAGTAGACTTTTCATTAGTCAGATTTCTGTTGCATTGTTGATATTTTGTCAAGCTTTATTTTGATGATAGATTCAGTCTTTCTGGGCACGAATGATAGCAGTCTGTGGAGAGACGCTCGGCTGTTCTTCACAGATGATTCTTCTCTGCTGAGATTTAAAGTAATGAGATTAATAAGAATAATGAGAAATGACATTGTTCTCATTCCAAGCATTTTGAGACTGGGAGAGATTATAAATGTTATCCCTCTACACCTTTTACACTCATGCAGCCCAACATCTGCATACAGTATGTCTCTGTGTATAATGGTCGGCACTGTGCGGTCACTGCGACAGTCTTGACCAGGTCCACAGAAAACATGCTGGACTCCATCTGATCCAAACAAATCATTTCATGCGGCCAAAGAATGTGATACCAATATTCACCAGGCTTCTTTCCAAGTTATTTGGAAAAATGTGATCTTGCAGTTCTGTGCTGTTTTAGAGTGATGGTTATCTTCCTGGGTATCACTAAAACATCATTTTCCACAGAAAATCCTTGTCTTAAGTCTTAAGCAGTCATTTGATGTTCAATTTTTGCTATAGATTGTCAATCACATCTGCTGCCACTGCGTTTCAGCCTGTGTTGAATAGTCAATTTCTGCTCCTGTACTCAATTAAGCTTCACAATTGAGTTTAATACCTTTTTCTTATAGTGCATAGAGACATGCTGTGTCAGACACAGCTCGGGCCAGAACTGAGAAAGCTGTACTGTTCACAGGTTTATTTCTGATTTTATTACATTTAGGTATTTAGGTATGGTCACTTTTTTGCAGTAGTCACAGGTGTACTCACATATTTTGCACTTGGATCAGACTGTGGGACCTTTGTTTTTGATGTAGTCTATCTCTACTTTTTTTTTATTCCAATCATAAATGAGAACAAATACCCTACGGTTATAACAGTTATTCTAAGTTAGTACAATGTTGAACAATTTAACACATTGTTAATATTTCACAAGCTGTAAGCAGATTTACTTAATGTACTTAGATTCTTTATTTTTGTTCCACTCCTTCATTCTTTGTGTGTGTGTATTTGTGTGTCCATAACATGTGCCTACTTGAAGGGACTGACTTAAGTCCTGGCTTCCCCCAAGCAACTTCACAGTGCACAGACGTGCTGTAGAGCAAGCCCAATGTCTAAAGTGTGCCTGTATAGAAGGCGACAGACTTGCCTCAAGGCTGATCAACAACAACCACCAAATTAAAAGGTGCTGGTTTAATCCCCATCACTGATAGACCACTCGTGACTGCTGCAGTGAACAGTTCTGGGTCTGGTTTAAAGACAAAATACTGTAGTTGATTACCGAGTTTATTCTCACTCCAGTGACAATACACTTAATGTCTAATTTAATGGTGGCATAACCCCTAACACAGGAACTAAGTTATAAAACAGCAACACCATTTTGATTTTCCCATTCACCGGCATTCATTCGTTGTCTCTTGTGGTTAAATCCATGGACCATTAAACCATTTCCATATTAATTACATGGAACATAAAAGCTGCAGCACATCCCGCACATTTTCTTTTCATTTGTATTTTACGACTGGCTGTCTCTGGTGAGTGAGATAGGAGATATACATTTTGTAGGTGTCAGAGGAAACTACGATGTGAAAATATTTAGAAAAACAACAAGTTGTGCACATTTTCTTAACAGGTAAGCTATTTGTGCTCTTTACCTTTTACAGCTACTGTTTATATCCATGTTTAATCTAGCGTACTTCTAGATCGACTTGCGCCAAGTGAAATTATTTAAATGAAGCAAAATGATTTCATACCTGTGGGCAGGCTTTCAACGCCAGTGAGGCTGCAGGGTTTTCATATACTCTACTCATTTGTTAAAAGCACTCCATCATATGCAGAACACATTGTCCTTTGGTTTGACCCTCCTTTTTTAAAAATTTAATTTAAATTCAATTTCAATTTTAATTTAAAATTTTGCATTTGCTCTGTGTCATGACTATCCAGTAATTTGTTTGGTGCAGCAATTACCACAATTTTTCGTGTCATCTCTTGTCACTTGAACGCAACTGAAAATCACTCCACAAGGAGGACAGGAAAACACACACAGTAAAGGTAACAACTTAATGTCTAGGAGCATGCAAGACAACAACAAAGACAAACTGGGAGGGAATTGAGGGGAAAGTCGGGTTTAAAAGGACATGGGAGTAGGTGAAACTAATGAAGGGCTGATGACACTAAAGACAGGAGGTAGGCTGAGGGGCTTCAAAATAAAAGCTGGAGACAGAAAGTGAAGCTTTGTAAAAAAGGGACAAACTAAACACAGGTAACAGAATTGTGACATCTCTGGCAATGATTAAAGACTCATGTCATTAAAATAATTAAAGTGTAATTTCAAGTTGCCCATAGTGGTATGCAAGGTTTGTACATTTTCTTTCTCATAAACACAGACAAACAAACTGTACCAGAATTTGTACATTTTTGTAGTTCTGGTCCAGTCAGTCATGGTGTCCCATCTTGGGGGGGTTCAGAAAGTGTTCTAATTATTGTGTGGAGAGTGGTCAGATAAAAGCCATATTTATTATATGACTAACAGACCTGATTAGGTATTGTTTTAGGGCAACCATGCCTGGTTCATCATGATATAAATACTTCAGCAAAAAAGAGAGTAATAAATAAAAAGGGGATTAAAAAAGACGAGGATTTATTGAAAATTCAGAAAATCAGAAAAAAGGGGGAGAAAGAAAATAAAAGGGGGAAAGAATTACAATTGCATTTGAGACATTACAGGCTTGAAAGGGACAGATAGTGTAGTCAGTTATCATTTGATTCCCTTTATGCCATATACGTGTACTGTGGAAGTCTGTGTTTAAATTATAATTTTGATGTCAACGATATAATGCACAGAAACCTACTGTATGTGTGTGGTTAATTTGTATGTTTACATGTTTATCTCCATGATTTTGCTTTAAGCACATTATTAATACTTAACTACTTGGACTTATGAAGGTGTCTTAAATATAGCTTAAATTCAGCAACTGTAAAAAATGAGTCACACATGCAGTGTGGGTGTAAGAAATTGCCTATATATGAGTGAAAATTACTGAAAATGTTCTAAATGTAACATTCTGAGTAAAAACTTGCTCCTAGCTCAAAATGCCAAAATCTCTGCTACACTTGACATCAGATTGAATAGCTTAGAGGTCACAAGTCAAATGTGAACAGGGTAAATAGAACTGGTCTCTTTTTGTTTTATTTTCTCTGCTTATTTCTTCTTTTGTGTCCCCATCTTATCCCCTTCTTACCGCTTCATCCTTCCATCCTTTGGCTTAATGTCAGATGAAGGGGGATTAGCTTTGGTAGAGGGAGACGTGACCAGTGTTTTAGTGTGGATGTGTGTGCTGGTATGTGTGTAGTGACCAGCCATGACAAAAAAAGCAATCAGTACAGTGTTGAAATTAGTAGAATGTGGCATTTTGAACATATCGTACTAAACCATTTTACTTGTGTCAACACATTATGTTCTCAATGTAGTTTATAAATCCCTACTGTGTTTGAAAGATATTGTGCATACAGATGGATAGTGAAACTGTGCAGCTCCTGTGATCTATGCAGTTTAATGTGTGTTTGGTCTTACCTAGAAAAATTTAACTGCGATAATGATACTTACATGAAAAGTTTTCCAGCACGTCTGTGCAAGATTTGCAACGGTGACGCTTTCAGAATCATGGCAACACGTCAGAACACAGACTAGTACTCAACAACAGAAAGGCAGAGCAAATCTTTAACTACTGTAGCAGGCACAGTGTCGGTCACTGCTGCTGTAACTGGCCATCTTTTTTGCGACTGCTCTTCATTTGTGCCGCAGCAAGGCAGTGTAATAGTGTTACAGTATAACATTTAAAGGTGGCACTTAACTGAAGCTAACGGATACAGCAACCTGTAGCTACTTAATGTAGGCTTATTGTGAAGAAATATAAACCTGAGCTCAGGGTTTACTGTATTTGCAGATTTGGTGTCAGATCAGTTATGAGTTGTTTTGATTTTTTTCCCCCTGCATTTTTGTTTCTGCAGTGAATACCTTTGCATATTCAAGCTGACCAGCTATTCTCTTAGAAAGAACAAATATTTAGATTTCTTGTCACTAAAGTCATAGCACTCGAAGTGAAGTGCTGCTTTAAACTCTCAATTTCTGCTCCACATTCAGAGTCACTGAAATTGTTTTGTTGCTTTCGTACGCTGTCATGTTACATAAAATATTTTGGCCTTATATGTGCTTGAAATGTCAAAAGCCTGAATACATATGGGACTAGTGCTGGTTGACCCATGTTACCATCATTCATTATGGTTAAAGGGCTTCAAAATAAAGCAACACGTTATCTACTTGAACCATTTTAGTTCCTGGATGCCTTCAATGTGTCTGATTGGCAGAATCCTCCAGGTTCCCACAGTAGCTTGGCTACCCTCCGGGAATCTCTTAATGAGCTCAACATCTGTGTATGTATGAACATGCAAGTGTGTGCCAACCCATGTATGTGTGTGTCATAATATCTGCAATGAGCCATGCAGTTCTTTTAAGGTTGATCGTGTAGGATGGAAGAGGGGATGTTGCACAAGTTTATTGCATGTAGGTGTGTGTGTTTAGATAGTTTTGGCTGTGTGACAGTGAACAGGTGTGTGTGTTCAGACACGATCTGTTCAGTAGGGTTAAATTGACAGTTTTAATTAGATATTCTAAGGTAATGACACACTACAATAATCGACAAGTAACCCTTTAATCATCATCCATCACACATGTTCGCCACAAACACATATAGTACACACATCACACAGAGACAAATCTTTGTGAGTTTGGCAACAATTCATAAACCTTTCCAAAATGAATGTGAAAAAATTGTTAAGTAAAAGTTGGCATTCAATCTAATATGTACTAGGTCTTTGTCAGCAACAACAAAAGAAGGCATCATGAATTCAAAAGAATGTAAGTTAACCCACCCATAATCCCTACAATTGAATTTTATAGATACACGTTCAAAGTGGAGAAAAAAGTATCATATAGTATATAGAGAGAAGACCAACACATTATACACTTCTGCTTCAAATACTATAAATTCTATACAATACAAAATCTACAAATTGCAAAATGAGAAATTAGTGATTTTTTTTGTTGTCCTACCTCACAGAAGTCACAACCTATAATGAAAAATTTTAAAAGTGCTTGAGCCAAAGAATGTGCATAATAAAGTTAGCAATTTCAAAAAGGCTCTTAAACCTTTTTATGTTTGGATGCTAACAAGATGTCAAAATTACAACTGCTAATTTATATTACTTGATAATGACAGAGCTTATTTATGAAAGACTGTGAAATGTTATTGTGTGTTTGTTATGGGGGGGGGGCTTTTGGTGTATATGTGCGCATATGTGTGTTTGGTGTCTGTCTGTTATCTGATGTGTTTGTGTCAGATTATACTGTAAGTATGTAGGCGTAATGTATTAAGCTGACTCGATACACAAGGCAAAGGGAGGATTGTTGTGACAAGCTTATCTGTTCTATGATTCTCTGTGCTCCACCGACACAGTTTTTTTTTTATCTAAGTACTAAAACACACATGCACATACAGCCAACACACATACACACAAGAAAGAGTGATGGCATTGTTTGCTATTTCCTAGTTTTCTGCATAAATTGCTCCTGAAATCTGAATCTGATGTTCACCAAAGTCACCAACATCAACAAACACAATATTTCCAAGCTGATAAAATACAATCATGATCTTGTTCTTGAGTCAACCATATGTAAAACAGGCATGGTATTCATGGCAGGAAACCACAGAGGAAACTACAACATTGTACCACGGCTAAAGTTTGCCAGAGACCGCCATGATACTTTACAACACTGGAAAATGTCTAGTGGTCAGATGAAAAAAACTTGTACCAACATGAAAACATCATCCTAACAGTGTAGGATGATTGCTTTGCTGTCCTTGGACCTTGGACCACTTGTCATTGTGGAGGGGAAAATTCTACAGTATAATGTCAGTGGCTATTTGCAAGCTGAAGCTCAGAAGAAGCTATGTGATGCAGCAGTACATTGACCTTAAACACAGAAGTAAATCTATTACAGAATGGCTTCAGAGACACAAAATCCACCTTTTGGAGTGGCCCAGGAAGAATCGACAAGAGATACGAGATATCCTAAGAGTATGGTTGAGTTCTGTAAGGAAGAATGGATCAGAATTCCTCCTGAATGTTGAGCAGGTCTAATCCACAGCTACGCGTAGCGCTTGTTGGAGATTAAGGTGGGTTAACCAGGTAATAGACTGTCGCCATTACTATTTCTACGTTCACATTCTTTGTGTAATGTTCAACAAAGACATAATAGATCATCACTCTGTGTGTTTTATAAGCTTAGAAATATTATGTTTGTGGATGTTTGGGATTTTGGGGAAGATCAGATCAAAACTCAATTTAATCAGAAAAAAAAACACAAATTGCAGAGTGCCAGTCATTTTCTTGAGAGTGTACATAGATCACATAAGAATTTACATACTTTGGTATCATGCTTTAATTAGACATATTTATACATTAAATGGACAAACAGGCTCAACAATAACAGTTGGGTATGTGCACACATGTACACACAATATACTGTACATACAAGCATGTACAATAGCTCATACACAGGTGTCTTTTATGAATCCAACACGCAACAGCAAATTTAGCCTGTAACAGATTGCGCTCTACTCTTTCTCGTTGTCACACACACACACACACACAATACACAAACAAAATACACATAGGCATACACAAGGCTCCCCGACTGAGCTGATAAGACCTAATTGCCTTAGCTTCTTATTATCAAGCACACAGCAGTCATAAAATGCAAAATTAAATCCTTTACGGCCATTACAAGAATATAAAACTCTTTATTTAGTGCTTAGGTATTAAATACCAGAATAAAACACAGACTTTTTGTTCACCAGGATCTACTGTAGACACAATTTATCCTGTGTTAAGTATTTTATGAAGTAGTGTACATACATAGTAAATAATTGTATTTTTTAAATAATTTTTTACTAAACATTAGGTAATATTTCCCTTTATATTATCCAACTATAATGTTTTCATAAGTTTCTATTGTATGTTTTTGTTATGTGCATGTTCTGTGTTTCACAAACTTTGATCAAACAAATTTTCTCATGAACTTTAGCGGCTTCATGTTTGACTGCTCACTTACATCAGATGCACAGTTCAGATAGAAACTGATGATAACATCTAAATAAATGTTGGGTGCTGACTTTAATGTGATGAACACAAAACTGTTCACCGACAGGATGCTACAGTATGACCATCGTTACTCCTAAACAGGTGGTGATGGGGAAGGTGGGGGTTAGACGTAGGCAATAACAGCGTAAATGGCAGGCAGCACTCACAGGTGCAGATAATTAGGTTATCATAATTATAAGCATGTTGATTAGTGAATGGTTTCACTGTGGATTAGAGGTTTTAGGACACTTTCATTTTAATCAGAGGAAACCAGGAAAATACATATTAAAAGAACAAAGTGAGGCTTAATGTTTTGGTGACAGTATATGGTACTAAGTAAAGTGAAAAAATAACTAATATTTCTGGTTGTGAAATTTTTTCTGAAAATGGACAAAATAGTTTTCTGTACATTTGTACAACAATTACATTAATAATGCTAAAAAAGTCACATTTCTAATGTAAAAGGTAATAGGATACAGATTAAGAATTTAATTAATTTAACTACTTTTTGATCACTTATCCATCAAATGTCTGAAATTGGCCAATGAAGATCAAAGGTAGCGAAAATATGAATTTATACTGGCAACTTTACCGCAGTAATTAACAGTTTCAAACTAACTGATGATTCCTCAGGTTTGACATCGAGCATTTTGACGTTGACATCTGTAAACCCTTTACAATTTGCAGTAATATTAGAGCCATTTTCTGATTTCAGAAAATGGAAGCAAATGTGATGAGGGTATGTCCTGTAATAGTTGTTGCTAAGAGAAATTATAACAGATGTATTAATCCCAGCCTTTTTAAATCACACATGCTGATTAAGTCAAAAGAAGACATTGCAAAGCAGTGGAATAAATGCAATAATCAACCTAAATTCTTTGCCAAAATGAATATATTTATGTGTAATCCCTTTAAAATCACCAACATTTTTATTAGCAACTCTAATTTAATGACAGGTTTTTCTCATTTGGTGCAATTCATTACAATCACATTATTTTGTACTTGAATCAAATGTAACAATTTATTCCGAAACACTGGAAGTTAACAATGATAAATTCATAGTCAGGAGCCAGTGCAACATCTGAGTAATAACCAAGGTAGCTGGAAGCTTCATTGAAAATACATTGCCTTCCTCTGTCTACAGATATCAGCTTCTATAATGTATGGAAAGCAGTCCTGATGATAAAACATGATCTATTGTGATACATGTCAGATCATAATATAACCTTAAAATATAGCTATTACAACATTAATGACTGAAATGTTTTAACACCTGTATAATGGGTTATTTGGTAAAAATACTATATAGACTCTTCAGTGTGGAAATCTGCCTTTTTTTTAGTGCTGAGTGTTATTGCATATTTTCTCATAATGGAGCTGTATGTAGCCATTTTCACTGATTCATGAAGCACCAGAGGCTATGGCTCTGAAAATGTTCTTTTTACAAACTGAAAACCCAAAGACATCTCTGAAAATGATGAAAAGGCAATGCAGCCATTACTAAAAAAGCGACTTCATTTGCCCAGGATATAGTGAAGCGGAAGTGGCTCTTTTTCTTCCTTTTGATAGATGATCTGATGTTTTACAGTACCTCAGCCACCACTATTTAAATTAAACGCTTTTTGTGTTAAAAGGATAAATATTGGAGAATCATGACAAAGATAAATGGCTGGCAATTTTATGCACCAGAAAGAAGTAATCAGATGGAGGTATGTATGTATGATCCTTTAGGTTTTGTTCATTACCATTCCATTAACATATCTGTTGACTCAAACAGTGTATCATCTTAATTTATAAAGTGTAAACACTGTACATAATTTATCTGAATAGAGAGACTTTCTGATTCTTTCAACTGATAGATTGCCTCTACACTATATTAGTAAGTGGCTGAAAGGTTTGAATAATTAGCTTACTGTTAAATCTGTCAGCCAACTATATTTCACATTCTGTCTCTGTGTACAATGTGTGTTTTTGTGTGAGTGTGTATGTGTTGAGACCCTCTCTCCGAATATGTTTTTGAAGGGAGTGTAATTATTAAACATATTTTTTTGAACGATTAAAGTGATACATTCAGTAACAGAAAACAAATTGCAAGAAAATGTTTGAGGCTTGTGGCGTGTATACAGTTCAACTCCAGAGTCCCCTGTGTGGTTGGGGTCAGGCAAGAAAAGCATGGTTAGGGAATGACAATGGATTTGTTTTAAGCAAATACTGTAAATGTGTTATATGTTAAGTTAATGTTGAAATTTTCTGTTTTCATCCAGACTGTCATTTTCTTAATATTTATCCAGGCCTGAAGGGCATCTACATAACTCATTACAAATGTTTAGGTTTTCTCTAGATGTGCCAGTATATGTCAAAATCCATTCTATTTATTAATTTTTTTTTCAAACAATATAAATCATTCTTGCATCTGCTCTGTCACCTTTGAGAAGAGGTTGTAATCACATCCCTGCTTAACAAATTGTACAAATTCATTCAGTCATCCAGGCTGGATATCCTAAACGTCCTGTGTTGGAGAGTAAACAGGAAATCCCGTTCTTCAGGACAATACTCAGCACTCTAAATCTGCATCTGCATCTGAATGATAAGGGTCACTCCTTTGAAGACTGCTATGTCCACAGCATGGACAGAGATGGCCGTTGGTTTGAATGAAGTGTTAAGGAAGTAATTCACGATTTGAATGACCCTCTCTCAACAGAGTAGATGAACTAGGATACCAATTGTCAGACACTTACAGTACAAAACAATCCTTTCATTACTTCAGAGAGGGGTTCCACTGCCATTCACACATAAAAGCCTTGTTAAAAAAACTGTTTTATATGCCTACCTCTCTGAGCCAGTTGGTCAGAACAGCTGAAGACATAAAGATAAGAGAAACGTTTCAAGAACTACAGTCAGAAGCGCAGTTGTCACTGAATAGCACCTTTTGGATAATTATACTTGCAGTTCACATCCAAAAGCTTAGTGTCCTTGATTAATTTAAATTTACAGAGTAGATTGAACACACAGTAGACTAAGTTTCAGAACAACTGAGACAAAAGCATTTCCAATTGTATACGGACACTGCTCTAAATATCTAACACTGAGAACAGTGTTATTCACAGTAAATCGCCTTTACAGCAGTCTTTACTGACAGAGCAGGTGAATACACTTTTTTATGTGGCCACAACACTGACCCAGAGAGTCAGTTTTACTTCATCAGTTTTACCACAGAGAAAACGAGCCTCAAAAGCTGCAACACAACCAAATTCAGAAACACGCTGCAAAAGCCACAACACAACTATACGTGCGGCAAAAAGCTACAACACAACGGAGATGTCTCCGACAACAACTAAAAATACATATACAAATCTAAATGTCCTTCACTTTTCAGTGTCCCCCAGAACTGTTGTGGACAACTGTGTGTTTTTAATGTCTTTGTTGTCAAATTTTAATTTGCTTGTGTTTTCTTGATTTGCAGTGCTGTGAGCTCCCAGGGCCAAGGTAGGCCACTGACTCTGCATTACGCTTTGTTGCCCCTGATAAATGGTAAATGGTCATCACTTATATAGCACTTTTCTACCTATTACACTGCTTCTCATTTATCCATTTACACTTGCAATCACACACACACTGACACACCGGGGAGCTGCTATGCAGCTGGCCAACACTCATCAGGAGCAACTAAGTTGGGGTTCAGTGTCTTGTTCAAGGACACTTTGTCATGTGACCGATCCAACCAACAACTGCGGGACTGGTGGATGGCCACTCTTCCTTCCTGCACCACAGTCGGCCCAAAGATGACATACATGTACATGTATGACTGACTGACTAACTATATGTTACTGACTTTTCAATCCATTGTGTTTTACTGCAATTAAAAACAAAACATCCAAAGTATGAAGAAATAATAATAATAATAAAGAAACACTATAGCACATGGAAACAAGCAGTGAAAGAACAGATAAATGTTTAGTAACCAAGGTACTATATTTGAGAACTGCATAAAGAAAGTGACTAGAATGTACCACCTCTTCCTGCACTCTAATAATTATGAAAAATAAATCTCTTAAATCTTCTTCTTGGGATTAGTGAAAACTGGGCAGTGACCTATTTTCTATTTTGTATTTAGTTTACCATTTCTTGAAACTTAATTTATTCAGAGAAAGTATTTTCCAACCCCATTTCAAATTTATAAAGTTGCATTTTGTATATTCACAGCAGGGAATTATGAATATACAGTTGACCACTGAGCTGCTCCATTGAAGCAGTTGGGTTTTGCAGTAAGTGCCTTGTTTTCATCTGTGTTAGTGTTTTGCCAATTCAAGGGATCAAACCGATGATCCTCTGCTCAAAGCCTTCTTTTATATTTAGGTCACTGCTTGATAAAGAACTTTACCATGGTAGTGCTTGTGATTATGCACAGTAAGTACTAAGTAAGTCTTGTTTGGTTTTCTAGCTTCACTCAGTGCAAAATTGTCTTGATTATGATAGTTTCTGCCAGTGCTTTAACACTGTCTGTGATTGTGGAGTCAGATGTGCAGTGCACAAACAGAGCACCAACACATTGGGCTATGGACAAACAATGCTATAAATCACTGGAAGTGAAGTCTCTATCCACTTCGTGTTTTGTCCATGTCTCTAGATTGAGGAAAAATGCCAGGCCAGCGGCTAAAGCATGGGTCTGTATTTCTGTCCAGCAGCACAGCTAACACCTGTTTCTTTACCTTTATAGAAGAATTGTGTTAAATTCATCTAAAAATATTTTGCACAGAATTTTTTTTCATTAAACACGGTTCATGTCTTTCATTAGTATTGTGTTTGAATTATTAATGATTTGTATTTTATTTATTCAATCTTATGTAAGTTTAGTCCCTTTTAATAAAAACAAAATGAACTGTTTTATTTCCATGTTTGATATGTAGCTATATTTTGCAAACACAAAAAAAAGAGATTAAAAAGACGCATGCACTATAACATTTAGAGTAATGCAAATGGCTGTTTTCCTGGCTCAAGTCCAAAGTGTTACTGAATAATGGGAAAGATTGATAATGTTTTGTCGTATTCCCCAGCGACAAACAAACTGGGCAACAACTGTGAGTGCTCATATTCCAATTATTTACCAGCTAATTATTCATTCGCCTCAGGCCCATAGTGCAATTTGATTGGCACAAAATAAATACATACTCTAAACAAAGATGATGAAACCATTGGTACAAGCAGTCACACTCACTAAAATGTGAGTTTTAGTGAGTGTGGGATGTGTATTGCTTGCTGTCCAAACACTGGTGTCAGGCTTTTATTTTGCTTAGTGCACCTTCAGGCACTCTGAATGAACGCACCCACTTACATTCACTTAGTGTGTATTACATTGTACAGTATTTTTTTTTCCTCATTCTGATTTTCAGGGCCTTGGGGTAAACAATGTTCTGGCAAATTTTCCTGCTGAGAGTATAATCATATCTGGGTGGTTTTTATTGTGAGGAGGCAGAAGGGAGGAAATGGGCATGAGCTAGTATAGACACATAGAGACAGATTGAGGAGTGGAATAAGACAAGTTATGCCTGAGAGAGAGAAAACAAGGGAATAATAAATACAGTATAAATGAACTCCAAAGAGTATGAAGGATTCAGCCAAAGAACACTGCTGATTCAGCTGAAATGATCAAACACTCTTGTCTTGTCTTGCACAGACAATTTATCTGTCTTTATTTCTTCTGTGGCTCTCTCCCCTCACCCCATCTTTTTTCACTCCACCTTCATTTCATCATCTCTATCCCTGTATTTCTTTCCTGAATGAAAGTTAAGTGCAAGAAACACAATGGCATTTTGGCATTTTCAAATTTAATGTTAAAACCACTTGTCACATTTTTCGGTTTAGTAGATCTTCTCTCTGTTGCCAGTACAAACTGCTACATTCAGCTCAGTGAAAAACAATTATTGTTCAAAGGTTCATATGTCAGCAGTCACTTATCTGTTCATCATGATTGTTCCTGTAGTTTGTGAATCATTTCACTGTTTACAGAGGAAGGGGCTTGTACTGCCCTAGTGACTTTGGTCATGACCCAGATTTGAATTTAGTGCTATCACCAGGATAATGTTGCAATGTGCTCAATATTCTGATTTATGATCAAAGATGAGCTAAAATACTTAAATTCTAATCAACTTCAGAAGGACTGTATTAATAGTTACCATAGTTAGCTGCTACCACACTTATCTAAGATGCTGAACAACAACTATCATATATACTGTATATTCTGTATATACCTTCTTCCCACTACACACCAACATGTTTTACCTATACTCCTTCTACGATTTCCTTTTTCTCCTCTCTCCACCTGTTTGCTCTTCCACCTTTGTATTTACTTCTGCTTTGTCCTAACTGCTAACACTCCATCTTTCTCAACTTGTATTTCTCACCATCTTTTACCTCCTTTCCCGTCGACTTCTGTTGTCACACTCGATGCCTGGCATCCTCAATCTTTCCATCTTTCTGCACACTTCCACATCGCTCTTTCCTCTGTCCTCTAACCAGCTCTTGTTTTTTCTTTCTTCTCAGTAAACAGCTCCTGTGCTTGTCCATTTAGTCACAGGCTTTTAATTAGGAGAAAGCAGATTAGAATGGCCACTCTGTACCCTGCTAATGGTGTGCGTGCACACCACACACACACACACACACACAGACGCACAAACACACACACACACACACACAAACAGAGCCACCTATGCACACACCAGAAATGCCATTTAATGCTCTGACATTTGCCTCATTACATTGATGAACACTTGGACCAGACTAATTTAAATCAGTGTGGTTGTACTTTGCCACATACATTTTGTAAATATATTTATGGGAACTACATTTTTTATTTATTTTTTTGTCCTTTTGTCTTATTCTGTGAGATCAGAGTCGCCACAGTGGACCATCAGTCGGCGTGTTCATTTGGCAAAGTTTTTACTCCGGATGCCCTTCCTGGCACTGCACGGCTGAGGATGGGGATGGGCTGTTGAGGGTTCAGCGTCTTGCCCAGAGACAGTTCAACATATGGTCATAAAAAGTGGGGCACAAACCTCCGACCCTATGGTTGGTAGGCGGCCACTCTACTAATTTAGCCGCTACCACCCCTTATTGCTATAGCTAGAGTAATATCAAACAATTAATATTTGAGCTCTCTTTCATAGGCAGTGGCTGTGTGTGTATGGTGTGTGTGTTATGGAAGTGCTCATGAGCAATCATTAATATAATGCCATCTGAATCATTTATGCAAATAATCTGTATCATTATGCACCATGGATTTTGATTCAAAGTCATAACTATTTGTATATACATAGGTCTGACCCAATAAACTTCTGAAGCTGTTGAGTCCTTCAGGGGCTTCAGAGGATTTATCATTTATCATTTCAATGATCTGGTTTAAGCAGTGTGATAACTTAGTGAGCAGCAAAACGGCCGATTGACAAGCAGAAACACAAGAATTCAGTCTATTCTTATAACAGGGTTTTGTTTCAGTGAAGGTTTAACATAATCTTACTTGATCAAACAAAAAGACAGAAGTAAAAAAAAATATGTTATGACTCATAATTGGTGTGTAGGCAGAAAAAGGCCACTCAAAGCTGTAACCTTAATATTAAAATCAAATGCATTGCTTACGTATGAATTACTTCACATATTCAGATTTTGGCATGTAGAAAAAAAAATGATTTAAAAAACCTAACAAAAAACTGGATCATTAGATGTATAGTATTAGAGAAGCAGTTAACAAAACCCAAAACTTGTAAATACACAAGGTGACAATTCACGCTTTAGCTTATTCTACTTTTCTACTGCAGCTACTGCATATTAGCAGTGGTCTTACATTAAATTGTGTAGCTTCCTCCCAGCACGATATAAACATGGCTTTCCAGGGAGGAAATGTTTGTGTATTACTGTGTGGGTGTCTCTGTGTGTTTGTATTTGTGTCTGTGTGTGTTAGTGAACCTTTTAACATCCCAGATTGGTCATCAAACTCTTGTTATCTCTTCCACTGTGCTTGTGTTGTAGTATTTACATGCATGGGCCAAATTAGAATGCTGTGAGCATTTTCAGAGCTCGGATTGTGTGCACACCCCCACACACATACATTAAATCCATGCCCATTTTTTGTTGTGCTATTCCTCTTAATGGTGGTGTGAATAAACATGAATTTGTCCTTTCCTGTTTCTTACCCAGCAGGCAGTTTCTGTGGTGCACAACGTCAACAGCTGTTCTTTCTGCTTTGGGACAACAATGACATGCTCATGACATGATTATGACATGCAGTTTGGGAAAATGTTTTAGTTTCAGTATAATCGTGTGTTAACTTTCCAGCTCGTGACAGAAACGCAAACTTCTTGTTAAAAGTAGAAAATGTTATGCAAAGCTTGCCAGGGCAATGTGCCAGTAGAAAGTGTGAATGCTCTCAGTTTGAGTTTGTTATGATTCTTTAACCTCTTCTCCTTAATTTGACTAACCAATTGTCTCTAACACTTACTTTTACTCAAATTTACTTGAGTTGCACTTTCCACTTTCGTATTCTAATCCATTTTTTGTCTACTAACCTTTTTCTCTGTTCTCTGAAAACACCCACACAAACAGATACGCACACACACACATACACGCGCACACACCTCCAAAAGCTAAATCGTTGCTACTGTTTGTGATTACAGATTGTGATTCACACTGTGTGAGTGGATGGCATTTTAACAATACAGAAGAAACATCAATTTTGTAGTTTGCTCATTAAATCATGACCCAACGATGCCAATAATAAAACACAGTTTGTCTAATCTTTTAGCACTAGGCTGTCCAGTATTCATATTCCTCCTAAATTTATATTGAATAATGGTGCTTATAGTCCACTCAGCCATTCTTAATTTTTTTCTAAACAACACAGGGAAAACAGTTTTTTAATTTATGTAATTTATTACTAAAACATCATAACTTTCTTTTTTATGACTGTTGACTGGACATAATATTCATCTTTCTCTGCAGCACATTAAATATAACTTTCTCTCTCTGTTGATTGCAGCTGGTTTAACAGTCCCACTAAATAAGTTGTTGTGATGTGTTTTTTGAAATTAGTTTGTCTTCTTTAGGGTGCATGCACACATTTCTGTCTGTGCACATGATTGCACATTTGTATGCACTGTGTTTTATGTGTGTAAATGCTCCATATGTGCTGATATACCCTCTGAAGCCAATAAAAGAGCAGCTTTTATTAGACTGCACACACATGCATACACACAGATACACACACACACACACACACACACACACACACACACACACACACACACACACACACACACACACAGTCCCAGATATTAATTCCAGCAGCACTGGTTCTGTTCAAACTAAAGTAATCCCTTTCAGGGCTGTTCTTTTCTTTCCTTTCATTTTCTGCCTTGAAGGCTAAACAGCATGGAGCAGGCTACTCTGTGTATAGCTTTGTACTTATTCCAGTTCTGCAGACCTTTGATGAGCACTGTTAGGTAGAATAATTGTATGATTTGGTTGTCAAAATAAACTGCTAATGTTTTAGTGCAGTCTGTTCCAAGCTACATATTGCACAATTTTGAGCGAATATAAGTGAAAGGGCTCTGTTCCTCCTCACAAATCTTCAATATGTGGTAATTTTCAGTTAAAGAGATTATTGTCTCTTTCTTTAAATTTGTAGTCTCAAAAGAACAACCTACATGTTGGAAATTTAAATTATAAGATTCAAAGGATAGATTTTACCACTTGCTAAAAATGTCACATTTACCATCAGTTGCACCTAGCGATACAGTAAATTGTGGTTTTATTTGCAGGTATAAAGAAATTGCTGCCATTTTTAACACAAGATTTGGTGTTTTTTACAGTAGCAAAAACAAAAGGTACAATTAGAATTTATTGATCACTGTCTATTACTTTCATAGGAAGCAGTTAGTGTTAAGTTAGTGGATTGTTCAGGGTGGCAAGGACCCTGTTCAGAAAGAGTTCAGAAATTTCCAGAAGAGCTGCCATTGTTTTTCAGTTAAAAATCACAAGGAAAGACCAGTGACAGTGCAGCAAGTGGTGCGTTCAACCATTCAGGTGTAGAAATTCAATTTGACAAATCACTGATAGAAAGAGGCATCAAGCGTCTTGTTTCACAGACTTTAATGACATTTGTCTTAAATTCAACCATGACCTCTGGCTACATCAGATTAGGCACACTTACAAATACACACACATACATACATGCATACATACATTTCAATCTGCAGTAGATGATCAGGCTATAAGGGTGTATTGGTATAACTAGTTATTTTATATTATTCAAATCATTTTTATTTTTATTTATGATTGGATGTCACAATATCAGCTTTTTAACTTAGGTTCATGTTAGATACAATACAGTAGGCAGGTGCTTTAACACAAACACATGCATACATGCCAACAAGAGGTCAGCATCACTGCACCATCTCTTTATGACAGGCTTAGAAGGTCAGTTTCCCCTATGGGCTAAATGCTGTATACATACACATCTTATTCATTTCAGCGAGTGAATTTCTAACTAGTTGCAACTGGTCAGCGTAGTTCATTCCTGTTTTGTGTATGTTTTGTATTTGTGTGTGTGTAGTCAAGAATGAGACAGCCAGGTTTTTAAGCAGCTGCAGAGGAAAGGCTCATTAAGATACAGTTCATTCCAAGGATGAGACTCTCCCTGTCTCTTCATCTCTCCATCAACCACTTACCTTAAACCCCAGTCAGCTAGTCTGTCTCTTTTGACATAGACACACTCATGCACACACACTCATGCACACACAAACACACACACACACACACACACACACACAAATGCACACACGCACACACACACACACGCACACACACACACACACACACAGGACTGATGCACACAGATTTGATTTTCATACTTTCAAGTTGCTAACCTTGAGATCTGCCATGCATTTTTAAACAAACTTTGTAAATATGCACACAGAGGTCATTAATATTCAAATGCTCATGCACATGTTCACACATACAGTATATGGCATTTTGTAGAATATACTGTAGTGTCTCCTTATGAAGCAGAATAAGAATGTGAGTAAGAAGTTTTTAAAGTACCATGCTGTCTGTGAATGTCAATTTTCTTACCTTCCATTCCTCAGGAAGGTCATAGTTATCTTTGAAACACAAAAATAGTCAAGGCTTGCAGATATTAGTCATTACATGTACATTCTCATGCAGTAACACAAGTGTAAAGAACAGTGGAGGGAAGTCACAGTTCTGGGCATAGCCTGTCTCTCTTTGTTGAATCTTGTGTTGTGAATTTATATGTGTCAGACTGTGTGTCCATATCTCATTGTATGTGAGACAGGGAACATTCTGGTGGTTGCGTGTCTGCAGGCTCAACTCGTTGTGTCTGTCTCTACTGGCCTCTAGTTTGCATTCATGTGCACATGTTCATCTATGCTGCACGTTTGTGTGCACAGGTCAACACTATGAAACACTAAGCTAATCAATACTGTACATGCCAATCAAACCTGCAGACACACTCGTTCACACAGGTGTGGCTTTGCTGTACTTCTGCACCTCCTGTGTTGAATTACTGGTGCCACATGTCCTCTATTGCTTTAAATATAGTGAATGTAATGTAACTGCTGCATTTAAAAAAACAGTCCATGCTTAGAGGCATGTACTCATTATTCAAGCTCAATGGGGCACAAAGTTCAACTGTGGTAAACTTGATTGTAAACAAAGCCTCAGCTGTGACACGGGGAAATAAAACCTGTACATTTATACGTGTGCTTTTAGATTTTTAGTATATATAAATACTTTATTATGATGTCATTACTGAAGTAGTATGTGTGTGTGTTTAGCTATTCTGGTGAATTTAATTCCATTACTGCAGCCATCTATTTTACTTGAACTCCATGCATTTTTAAATATCACATAAACATTTTCAAGGAAATTAGTGGAAAAGGACAGTCCACACTGAAATATCATTGCATTAGTCATGAGGTATAGTATTCAAATGCATCAAATCATTTTCACTATGAGGTATGAGGTATAACTGTATAAATAGAATATCAATATTTTAATTAAGACCATTAAGAGAGCTATCTGAGCATCCCTGTGCATCAGCAGGTACAGGCCGGTTTGGTGACAACATTCTCTGGAGGTTTGTCTACAGAACAAAGAGAACACAATTACTTATGCTCATGTGTCTGAATGTGCATGTGTGTTTATTTGTGTTAATTAGTTTTTATAGTGTTGCTCCCCAGCCAGTAAAACTGAAGGAGGCAATAGAAAAGCATAATTGCCCTTGCAGCCTTTTAAGCTAGCGAGGGGCAGAAGGTAAGAGGGGTTAGGAAACTAGAGCTGTACTGTACATAATTCACATCCCCATGCTGATTTCAGGCTTCCTGTGTGGAGTTTGCATGTTCTCCCAGTGCTTGCGTTGGTTTTTTCTACCAAAGTCCAAACACATGCACGTTAGGCTCATTGGTAATTCTAAATTGTCCATAGACCTGTCCAGCCCCACTGTAACCCTAAACAGGATAAGCATTTACAAATAATGGATGGATAATAGATGGATAGACATAACATATATCGTCTATATGCACATCTCATACAAACCTGCACTATGTGTGTGTAGTAGTGTATGAACCCAGGCCTCGGAGGTTCCCCTTGTCATGTATTTTGAAATTTGCCCTGCGGCTCGTTGTCTGAACAGCTGCTGTTTCTCCTCAAAGGTTCTCCCTCATCTTCTGCTCCCTTTCCTCTCAATATGCATCTTTCTATTGCAGTCTGTTTCTCTTTTCACATTCTTTATATAGAATTTGAAGTTATTTGTTTATTCATGCTGATGCACCTCCATCTTTTCCAGAAAGCAGTCTATATGGACTTTTCTAAACTCCTCAGGTTTGGGTTCAAGTTACATGACATAGATACAGCTCACACTCACATTTCACATATTTGATGCTTTTGACACCACTTGGGTTTTTTTAAATTAGTATTTTCCTCAGGCCCTAATTTATTGGTAGTTTTGATTTTGATTTTGCCATATCGTCTGTCTATGATTTATGAAAGAACAGGAGCATCCATCCATTCTTTTCAGGGTTGTGGGGGTAGGGGGCTTGTTGAGAGGCAGGGTACAAGCTGGACAGGTCACCAGTCTAACTCCAGGTGAACAGTAGCAAAAGGTACTTTGTGTGTCAGCATGTTACACCACAGGCCTGGACAAAGTTGTGCTTTTTGACACCTTGGGAGTGAAAACAGGCCCCTTTTTGTGAGTCAAATTCAAAAAAGCACAGGTTTTATTTTTGTCGACTTCCCACCAAGAGTATATATGACCAAATTTGAACCAGCGTGTAAGAGATGACAAACTAAAAACAAACTTCTGATTGATGACTTGTATTTCATGGTCAGTGGCCAGTCCTGTCACTAAAGATTCACCACAGCCTTTTTTAGGAAAATGTTCTGCAACGTCAAGTTTAAGTTTCCAAACCTAATAATACTTATTTTTTTAATGATACACACTGATGCCAAAAGTGTCAGTACACCTTGGAATTGTCCCTGAAGCTCTGCTGCAGGCATGGAACACATACTTCTAAAAGATATTCCCTCATTTAGTGTTTTAATGATGGTGATGGAGAACACTGACTAACAAGTCATTCCTATATCCCCCATAGCAATCCTGTCTCCTAAAATTGCAAGGACAATATTCACATCAGTTTCATACTCATCAAACATTTCAGTGATGCCTTGTGCTCTGTGGATAGGGTCATTGTCATCCATAGGGCACTGTTCATTTATTCAGGTTTGTGTCATACAGGCATAATCCTTTAGCAGAATACCAGAAAGAGACATAGTTCATGTTTGTGTCTTTGTATACCGGCTCCATCCCCTTAATCCAACCCACAGCTCACTTTACTTGTTTACCAGCAACATAATCTATAACTTAAACTTTAGTTATAGTTTTTTGTTTTCAGAGGAGATGGATACAAATAGAAAACACCTGCAACAACACCCGCAACAACAGCTTTATTTGTCCTTTTTTAAAATATTGTCTCTCTGTACTTTACACTTAGTTTTTAAAATAATGTATAAATAGCATTTTTAAAATAGTGTATCAAATTTTATGTGTTCACTGATGTTGAACTTGTTTCTTTTGGTTCTAGTTTGACTAGTACATGTAATTAAATGCCATTAAACCTCCCTACATTAAAATATCTCCCCTTCTAGCTGCCAAATGCCTCCAGATGACATCACCTGGAGAAACCTTCAGTTCAAATTATATCTTGTTGCTCATACCATGGAGGTTGTAATCATGGTCAACCTGCTTTTCCAGCGCTTCAGAAGGTGATATCATCTGAACTCCTAGTGATGTAAAACTTCTCCAGGTGATGTCATTTGAAGGAGTTTTTCAGCTAGAAGCAGAGAAATAATTTAATATAGGGAATTCAGAGGAAAGCTTTAATGCATTCATGTACATTTACACCCTAAACTAAAGCCATGGAGAGCAAGTTGAAAATTGGTAAAGTTGCCCTTCAAATTTGATTTTTAATTGCATGGATTTTAATTGATTCTTTAGTTCTTCACTGTAATCACTATAATTTTTCTATTTTTCTACTACCCTCCCACTCCTCCATCCCAATTTTCAATTATAGAAGGAACAAAGGTGAAGCACGACAATGAGACTTTATTTTTCTATTTCTGCTGACCGAATCTGACCAGGCTTTTGAATATTGGATGAGAGCACAGACTAAAAAGGAGAAGCGGTGAGCTGGTGACTCTGTGATGGAAGTGACATGCTCCTCTCTCCTGTGTGGAACAAGACTGAATTGCCCTAATGGTTATTCTCAGTGCATCCTTCCATTTTTCATTATGTCTAACGCTGCTTTCTGTCTCTCATCATTACTATCCCTCTCTTAAATCTCTTTTACCTGTCCCTCTCTCTCTCTCTAATCTCACTCCCTGTGTTTCTGACAAACTCTTTTCCAGTCTACACCCCTGGCCCACCCCATCAATGGGCTCTTTAGATTTTTAATGAGCCTATATTTAGCCTGGGATGTTTCTGAAGCAGTTTGCCTTGAACAGCATTTCTCCTGTCACCTTGGACATTTTTTCCTATCTGCCACATGCTGTTTTTAGGCAAGTGTCTTATCCTCACTGTGTTCGTCTATCCATCTATCTTTCCAAGGGATTCATTATGACATATTAGATGCATTAGTAGAGTGAATCAGGGGCAAATATGCTTGTATCCAAATAATAACCTGATTTTTCCATTAGCAAACTATTTTCCCGCTCTCGTATTTCATGTGTGTTTGCGTGTGCATGGGGATTGTGTGTCTGCATAAAGTGCCGGCATTCATATTTTAAATGTCCAGCAGAGATTTCCTCATGCTTAAAAAGGGCAGAGGAGTGCACTTATGCAAAAAATGTAAAGGATCCATTACAGGACACCATACCCCAAATGTCACAAGACACATGAAACAGAACACTCCTGGATCAATGGGATTTTATGTATAAATTATTCAATGCATTATCCATTCTTCACTCTTCACAATTTTTTTAAGGCAGCATAAGGAAACTATATGAAGTAAGCACACCTGGAACGTAGAAACATAAGAATTAAACGGGCTCCTGGATGGTTGACCATATTTGGTCATTCCATCTTCACAGAAATGTAATAGGTCAGTAAATGTAACGTTAAGCAGTTTGAAACAACATCTTACAACTCCTTTCAGTTTAATGACTATCATTGCAGAGTAAAACAAAATCTGAAATCATCTCATACAGCACAACGTGGCATAAACACTTCACTCACAACTAAATCACCAAAGTAGTGCAGTTTTTCCAAACATCCTATTAGTTGTCACTTTAGTTTACTTGCATTGCTGTTACAATAATATTAAGGAAAAAAAATTCACATTAGTTAAAGTAATGGAATAAAATGAGTCAGTAAATAGGCCTACTACGCAGAGAAACCTTTCATTTCGTTTTTATTTAACCTTTATTCAACCAGGATAAAGCCTGTTGAAGTTAACAACCAAGATGGCGACACAGAGACAGTTTTCAACAGTTGGGGAATAACAGTTTTCTCCTTTTCTCCTTTTTTCTATCTTATTTATAACATACTATTTTATGTTTTATCTGTTGTATAAAGTTTTTCATCATGAATTTCACACTAATCGACCTGCACAAGTAAATTAGTTTGTATATAGTTTTGTATGGTCCCGTAATTTTGATGCTTAAGGAACTGAAGATTATAAAGAGCCTGTATTGGTATTACAAAGGCAAATCTGTGGACAGTCCTGATTGCAGGTGGCCAGTTGACACACTAAGCCAAGAATATCAAGAACCACTGCACACTGAAGACCACATACTGCGATTGTGTGTTTCCCCCTTTATTGATATATTCTACTGTAGTTTGAAATAAATACAAAATCTCTATGCTTAATTGTAAGATGTGTAAACTAACTTTGTACCTCCTTTGTGTGTACACATTCAGTACTGGAAAATGTTTTACAAACAACAATCCCTTGAAAACAAAACCTGTGCTGACCCATGACAAAAAGTCATGACCCCATCATGGAAAGTGTTGGCAGGTTAGACAAACTAGTGATGGGTGGAAGCTGAAGTAAAATACAATAGAAGGAAACACACACACACACACACACACACACACACACACACACACACACACACATAGAAAAAGGGTTGATGCATAAATGCTTAAGAGAGAACAAACATGCTGAGGTAGAAAAAGATACACAAGTGATACACACAAACACACATATACACACAGGGCTTTTCTCAGCTGTTAAAACTGTTATCCAGTGTTAGTGGGGGATCAGTGCTGTGCCATTAAACTTTAAGGAGAGCTTGCTGTCTGGCAGCAGTTCTTTTATCACTTTTGGATGCTACATGAGCACATCTGCTTCACGCATGGTTGTCATTTCTTACCTTTACTACTCACATTCTTCACTCCTCAGCTCCTTTACATCTCTTTTCACCTGAACTTCACTTCTCCCTTCCCAGTGTCCCTTTTGTGCCCAGTTCTAACAGGAAAACTTTCGGCATCTGAAGAGAGCTTTTTCCTCACATTTTCTGAGTAAACCTTCATTCATTCTTCTTTCTGTGCTACTTTCTGAGTTCTTCTTCTTTCACACCCGCTGCCTTCTACCATGCACCCATACAGTATACAACAAATTTATCATTTTTCCTCTATTTCACACTTTTTCTCTTGTGTGTCACCATTTATGTTTTTCACATCTTCGATAGAGCCTTTTTTATATGTTGAGCTATCACTATGCAAGTTCTAACTATGTTAAACACTTTGTGTGTTTGTGTGTAGTTGTACAATTTAGTGTCTAATCTTTATTGATCATTTGTCTCTATAAAGCATCTTTGGGTGTCTTTAAAAGAGTTGTATAAATAAAACACAATCAAACATAATAACAGCCCATCACTCAGGGAGGCTTACACATTAAACCGAAAAATTAACATTTTACATATATTAGAGAGAAATTAGTCTACTGACTAATAACAGTTTTGCCACAATTCAGCTCACTGTAGTTATCTGAATCTAATCTACCATATAATTTAATTACATTTAGTGGCACAGTTGCGCAGCTGAAACCTGCTTTTCCCTTCTTTCTTCGACGCTGTACTCATGGTTTTAAAAAACACGCACACGCACACACACGCACACACACACACATCAGGAGAGGGATGGGTTTCTTTATATTAGATCATCTGCCCATCAAGCTGCCTGACTGTGTGCATGTGACTTCACAATGTGGGCCATACTGCATGGGCTATTTGAGTGTGTGTGTGTGTGTGTGTGTGTGTGTGTGTGTGTGTCTGTGTTTGAGAGAGAGACAGAGAAAGAGAGAAAGAGAGTGCGTGATGGAAGATGGTAACGGGTGATCAGGAAACAGGAAACTGCAGGAAATTCCTTAGGGCATGAGAGAGCAGCCACAGGAATGTGCACACGAAACAAATGCATTCAGATGAACAATTATTATTCAAAAAGGTTTTTAATTTTGAGTTTAAAAACTATAAAATAATTTTCCAAATGTGCTACCCTATTTCAAGCATGTTCGCTGGTTTGGCCACCCCAGTATAACATTTATAGGTCTGCCCCTTCACTCCACGCTCTTGTTTTCATTTTTAAAGATGTGTTGTACAATAATTCTTCCTTAGAAAAACACAGTTTAAATAAATATTTTACACTGTACCACCTCAGAGCAGAAATCATCTCTAAGCACTTTACATGTTTAAGATCAAACATTTATTTAATATACATTATGACTTTAACGGTTTTACGTTATTTCAGTGATCATTGTTAGTTTTTCCTTCTTTAACGGAAGGGTAGCAACAATTTTGTCCACATGTGTACTAGGAATCATTAAATCTAAGAGTGATTAAATGTACTGTAATTTTAAATTGTTCATCTGTGATGATCAACTTTCACATTCACAACACACTATGCATCGACTGTGTTTCCCTTATCTGCTGTAGGGATGGAAACATGTTTGAGGTGTGTGTTGGCAGAGTTTACACATGTAGTTATCCTTAGCTGACCAATCAGGTTTGCCCATGATGTGCTCCATGTTCTCAAACTCAGCTTCATCAAAATATTTGTCTTTCTCCTCCTTCTTTGATAGAACCTTCCACTGTGGACACACGATAACACACAATCACTACAAACACAAAACACACAACTACAAGGTGGATATTGTCACTCTAAATTTGTTCTCCAGTCAAATGGTGACAAAAATAATTTGTTTTCAACAAAAGAACAATGAATGGAATCCCGTAAACCAACTGCCAATTTCTACATAATCACAGTTTTTTTTTATTTTGGCAACACATCGTTGTCGTATCACTAGTATGAGAGTTGGAAACCTGTTATACAGTCATATTACTAAAACAAAATGTGGTCAATTAAACATCGGGTTATTTCAAGGTGTGTTTGAGCTTATCCTGCAGCCTCAATCTTCTGAAGCTTTTTATACTATCATGGGTAATGGCAGCAGCCTGGCCACAACTTAGTTCAGGTGTGGCTGTCTCTAGCTGTGCAACTCCCTACTGGCTGAGGATGAATGTGAAATCCTTGCCAAGGGAGGGGGCTGGCTCTGTCCCCCAACATATCCCCTATGGCTGGATAGTGTTCTTGAGTTCCTGTGACACAAATTGATGTTTTTTAAAGACTTTCATGTGGAATGACACAAGCACCATATACAAGCTAGATTCTTGGTTGTAAACACAGATCTCTATCTGGAAAGTTCTCTCTGCAATCAACAAATGTAAGTTAAAACTAATTAAAATGCTCCTCCATTTGTTTCTATTAGCAGCAATTACTTTTCCAACCTTTTGTTGCCCCTTTTCCAACTTTTTTGAGATGTGTTGCTGCCATCAAATTCAAAATGAGCAAATATTTTCCATGAAATGGTAAAATGTCTTAGTTTCAACATCTGATATGTTGTTTATGTTCTATTGTGAACTAAATATGGGTCGATGACATTTACAAATCATTGCATTAAGATTTTATTTACACTTTCACATCTTCCCAACTTTTTTGGAATTAGGGTTTAAATTAGAGTTACCAAAAATGTGAAAACCAGATTCAATCAGTCATTACATTCAATACTTTTTTGGTCACAGTTTTGTCAGTGTAGTCCATTCTGTTTAAGCTGCTGTGATTCACTGCATTTAAAGATTTGTTATTATCTGTTAGACGTCTCAAACTACAAAATCACTAATCAAAGTTTTGACTACTTAGAGCTGCAGTGGGGATTAAATGATGAAAAAACACCCCATTAATACAACTAGATAACTAGTAACTTACTACTTATGATCACTAACTTTGTGGTTGATTCAGAGAGTTGGATTTTCTCCTGTAATCTTGACTTATTGAGTTTCCTTGGACACTTGTCTAAGAGACGTTACCTCAGAAAACGAGCCTACAAATTCACATCCTGTCTCAAGTTCCACACAATGTGGTTGTCATGTAATAACATGATGTAATATTCTATAGAATGTACCATTCTATTCCATTCTTTTGCATCATTTCTTAATGTTGTCATGGACGACAAGGGGCAGCATGGCCACTCTGAGCAGTCTGTGGATACACAGCCCCATACCCAGCAAAATGATTCACTGTGTGCACAGGTGGTAGAAGTACACAAACTCAGTACTTATCTAAGAGTATAAGTATTGGGCTAAAAATGTACCACTAAAAATCTTTTTATTTCACTAAAAGTACTAAGCAGATCTACATTTTACATAATAAACAAAGTTAAAGTACTCCACTAGGAAAAGTTTATTTTAAAAATTATTCATTATGGTAATTTAATGCAAATCATGTAGAGTTATCAATAAAAAATAGCCTGTAAGAGTAACTGGTACCTCAGTACCTGGTACTGATGTTTAATGTGTGGTTGATCAGTGCAAATAACCCTGTCTCTTCTGGATTACTTCCTCTTTCAGTCACCATTTGAATGCATCTAATCTAATTTAACCAAAAACTATACTTGTGTAAAATTCTGAGGTACTAAGAGTCATGTCCTTAAGTAACTTCTTTAGTATAAAAATACCCCATTACAAATTATGGACTGTACTAAATTATGTACTGTAAGCATAACTTTGAGGTACATAAAAGTAGAGAAAATAGTCAGGATATGGCAAGTGTTCTCTTTTGGCAAATGTTCTATTTTTGTGAATGAGAGCATCTATTAAAAGGAACCAATGTATGACAAATTATGGTCTATTACTCTCCAATAACTCAAATATGACTTTAAATGCTGCATGAACAATGTATTTCACACAAATAGTAAAATCAACACTTAATAACATTTGTAAATACCTGCTTATACAGAGCTTTTATACAAAGCGCTTTACAATGTTGCTTCTCATTCACCAATTCACAAACCGATGGCGGTGGCTGCCATGTAACATGCTCACCTGACCCATCTTGGGGTTCAGTGTCTCGCCCAAGGACACTTTGTCACGTAGCCAGGAGGGACCAGGAATCCAACCACTGACCCTGTGGTCCATGGACAACAGCTTTAGCAACTGAGCTACAGTCGCCCTTGTGTTTCTCTTCCTTGTGTAAGCAAGAGAAACATTGAACAATAAAGTGATAAATGAAGAGAAACATAAAGTACTGTTATGAAATACACTTCCAAATCCATCAGGTTTGTAAACTAAGAGACAACCTGTGGGTTTCCTTTCTTCTTTTAGACAAGCTTGACAAAAATATAAAAAGCCAATTTCAAGGTCAGGGAACTGTTGCGGCGCTGCACATTATTTGATCACGTTTGACATTTCAAAGTGAATTTGGCACCAGACATTCATCCCTGTTCGAAGCAACATTTTACTATTAGAGCAGAGGGGTACGGCCTATGTCGGAAATGCTTTTCTTACAAAGAGATATGCCTTTTAAGAGACTGATCAAGGAAAGCGCCACACTTTAGACAAATCCTATTAAGGCAATTATGCTTAACAATTAAGTTTAGTGTAATAAAAAAAAACTGAGGAGTTCACAATATAAATGTAAATATCATCGCAGATGAAAGCAGCAACACTATATTGATTTTTAAGAGTTCTTGGACTTTATTCTGACAGTGTTTGCGTAAGATGTGTGTGCTGCTCTTGTTTGGAGAAGAACTCCAGTACAGGACATCATATTTTGAGATGGTTTTGACAGCATATTGGACAATGTTAGGAGAAGATAATGACAGAGTCAGATAATGACACTTCCTAAGGCATCAAATTTGATGTTTTTTACATGCTTTGGCGTAATATATTGACGCAGTGCAGCTGCAGTGTTTCTATGTGTATTTTCTTGCATATTTGGTTTCTTCCCACAGTCCAAAAACATGCACCGTAGGTTAATTAGTGGCTAAATTGCTCATAGATGTAAATGGTCTGTCTGTCTCTGTCTGTTGGCCCTGAGATAAACTGGCAACCTTTTCAGGGTCTACCCCGTCTCGCACTCAATGACAGCTGGGATATGCTCCAGCCCCCTGCTACCTGATTAAACATAATAGATGAATGGATGGATGTTGTTATTCCACAGATTGTGTTGAACCCATCGTCTTCTGTCTCCACACAGTCATTTTTGTATCACAAAATATCAGGTCACAATATGTCTGGACTTAAACTCCAGGGAAAAGAAGCTGATTTCTCACTGACTCATCTGCACACTAATACTGCAGTTTAGAGAGTAGTAATGTGTCGCTATGTCACAGACACTACTGCCTCTGCTGTGGAAGGTCAGTACTTTTTAGTTTCATCAATACTTTCAAAATAATTTTAATGTCAGCCTACACATAGTTAAGTTTTAATGCTTTTCATTTATTGTCATAAATACCAGTTTTTAATTTTATTTCAATTGTATTAAGGATTTTGGTGCTGTAATAAATGAAATTTCCTTCACTAATTTGTTAATAACAAATGCATCAGACTGATGAGGTGTCACAGTCCCGTCACGATCCCCGATTAGTTTATACCTGTCTCCCCCAGCTTCACTTCCTGTTCCAACCTTTTGTTTTGCAGCCACTCTGCCTACATCCTGTCTTTCGTATTTCTTTACTACCCGTCAGCAGCCCTGATTATTTTCACCTGTGCCCCTCTCTACTTAAGGTGGATCATTAGTTTATTCTTGTTTATCCCATTAGTGTTCTGTCCAGTCCCTGCATGTGTGCACTCTTTAGTTTGTCTAGTCCAGATTATATTGTTTAATGTAGGTAGGTAGCCTGTTTTCTTCCTTCTCAAGCTCAGACGCAGTTTAGTTTTGTTCTTCTTACTTCTGTGTTTAGGCTTATGTCCCGATTCATAGCTTTGGTTTAGTCTATTGCCTTTTACTGCTTGTTGTTTTCCTGTCTTCCTAGTAGAGTGATTTTCTGTTGTTTTCACTCACATTCTCTACAATAAACCCCTTTTACTTGAAAACTCCTTTGCCTTCTTCTTACTTGGGTCTTTAAAACCTAATACCCAATCTGTGACGTGAGGAAAATATGTGTTAAATCTCAATCAATAAAATAATGTCTGCCGCTGGCTTCTTACACAACACCAGTCCCAAACATATCAATATTTTTTTTTTTAATGATGTTCTGTGGCACAGCAGCACAGTGATCTTATGAAAATCAAATGACCCGACTGTGTTAGAAGAACCATGCTGCTGTAACAGACAGGAGGAAGAATGATGTACTGGGGCAGTGCAGTAGAAAGGTGGGTTGGGGTGCCGAACTTACCTGCTGTCTGCAAGAGCCTGAAAATACTCATGGGGATAAAACAGACAAATGGTGTGAAAGGAGGAGAGAAAGGAAGAGAGAGATGGGCAGCCAGGAAGCGATGACAGAAAGCAGGGGGAGGTAATGGTGTTGGTAGTGATAGGGAGACAAATGGTATGAGAAAAGCATTGTGGTTCCTCGGGTCTGTGTGTAGAGAATGGTGGAGGAGAGGAAAAATAGCTGACATGTGCATTCCCTCTGGAGTCATCCATGGTGATAGAGGATAGAACAATGAAACAGGCAGAGAATGAGACAGACTGAAACAGATAAAGTGAGAAACACAGATACCAAACATTATTTGATATAAAATAATAAGAAGCAAGCCCCAAAGTCAAAATAACATTCCTAAGAAACTGTAATCATAGTCTGAAGATCACATTGGAGGAATACTGACACAGCCTGGAAACTACAGCAGACAAAACAAAGAAACCAATCTATCAGAAGAAATGTTTCAGTGAACAAATGTGTTGGCATGTTGTCTTATCCTACAGTACGTGTGCTCATTTCTGCTTGTGTGTGAACTGAGAGAAAAAGATATTAGTCACAAACCAATGACCACAGTCATGTGAATTGTTCCCTTTGACATAAAACATGGTGCAAACAGGAGTTACAAGCTCAACGGAAAAAAGACATTAACCACTTAATTTAATTCCAAAAATACAGCAGAAGAAAAAAGTATGAAAAATAAAAAATAATAAAATTTAATACAACACAATTTTTTAGCAGGAGGGTGGACGATACATTTATCCAACAACTGGGTATCCTAACTGAGGTATCCTAAGTATCTAGAGTATCTATTGTTGAACACAGCAGAGCTGTTTGATCTTCTCCATGCACTGTTAAAAAACAGGAACATTAGTAGGCTTTTGAGTTTCTAATCGTTACAATTAAAATTTTGAAACTAACTGAAATCTGCGTGTCTGAAAGTAACAATAATAGAGCATTGTTGTAAAGTGCCTAAATTTTTGGGGTATTGATGGTTGTTTTAGGTCTTTAAAGTTTGATCCCTACCATAGATGCAAGAGTGAAAAGCAGTACTAACACAGACCATGTATTTTTTCTTTCTTCTTTTCCTTTCAGTTGTTCCCTTTCAGGGGTCGCTGTAGCGAATAAGTTCCCTCCATCTAACACCGTCCTCTGCATCCTCTTCTATCACACCAACTAACTTCATGTCCTTCTCACTACATCCATAAATCTCCTCTTTGGTCTTACTCTAGACCTCCTGCCTGGCAGCTCTACCCTCAGCATCCTTCTACCGATATATTCACAGTCTCTCCTCTGAACTTGTCCAAACCACCTCAATCTGGCCTCTCTGACTTTATCTCCAAAACATCTAACATGAGCTGTCCGTCTGATGTCCCCATTCCTGATCCTGTCCATCTTCGTCACTCCCAAAGAGAACTTCAACATCTTAAGCTCAGCTATCTCCAGCTCTGCCTCCTCTCTTTTCTTCAGTACCAGTGTCTCTAAGTCGTACAACATCGCTGGTCTCACCACCTTCTTAAACACCTTTACTTTCATTCTATCTGATACTCTTTTATCACACAACACACCTGACACTTTTCTCCACCAGTTCAAATCTTCTTGCACACGTCCCTTTACCTCTTTTCCACTCTCCACTCTCCACTCTCCACTCTCCGTTGACCCTAAGTATTTGCACTAAGTCCTGCACCTTCTTTACCTCTTCTCCGTATAACCTCACCATTCCACTTGGGTCCCTCTCATCCGCACACATGAATTCTGTCTTTCTGCTGCTAAGCTTCATTCCTTTGTTTTCTAGAGGTCTCTAGAGTTTCCAACACAAACAACGTATTTTGTGGTTCAAAACACACCCTATGTCTGACCATAATGCAGAAAAAAAAACCTCTGGAGCTCCTAAAAGCACTTTGAAGGGCAGAGAAGAAAGTAAGAAACTGTCATACTGTACATGATGACTGGGCAGAGAGAGCAGTAATGAGAACAGGAGATAGGGAGAAACAAATTCACAAACCTGTCTCGTCTGTAACAAACTCTGACAGCAAGAGTCAAGAATGAGTGAGGAAATGAGCAGATAGGAGCACAGCAGAAGATAATTGCAGGTACATAAAATACAAAATAATATGCCCTTGAAAGACAGAGAGAAGAAAAAACTTCCTAAGTGGCGAAGGAGAAGGTGATGCAGAGAGGGGCAATTAGTGTGAGATAAAAAAGAAGTGTGAGAGAGTGAAAGATCGAAAATTACACTAGTGTAGAGGAGAGAGACTGAAAAAAGGGGGGGGGGGGGGGGGTTCTTTGGAGAGACAGAGGAAAGTAGGAGGCCATGATTCAAACTGTGAAGAAAAATAATTCACATTTAGTAACTGAGAATGGACACAGTATAAATAAAAATGCCCCCATTTTAACTGCAACATAAGGCCTTAAAAATAATGCCTCTTGCACATTACTTTGCTGCACATGCTCCCTTAAGAAAACGTAAAAGTTTTATTATGCAGTGCCTATATTGTTACGGCAACGTCATATGTCAGTGGCTCCTAAAATGCTTAAAAATCTCTGCTGATAAATAAATGAGTCTGATAATGTGTGCCTGTTGCAGCACAGGTTTGGTCCAGACACAACATGATTTGGTTAGCTTCAGAGAAAACATCATGGGTTTAGGTTAAAAAGCTACTCTTATTTAAATAGATTAAGTGAGATTGTGTCAGAAGTCAGAAGTGTCTCCTGGATGTTCCAAGTTCCAAGTGTTCCAGTGTGTGTCAATACATCCACCACCAAGTTGTCCTCCTGCAAGCTTAATAGTAACTTACACACTTGAAAATATTAGGTTGAAAATTGTCCAATTGGGGGTTGACATGGCACAGACATGGTTGTGGGTTAATAATGTCAGTATTGTATTGTGGTTTTTTTTAATTGCTGATGGGTTACTGGATAAAAGAAAGCTGGTCCTCTACTAATGCCTTCTACTGATTTATTACAGGGCAAATGGATCAGAGAGCTGTAGTTTCTCCAACACACTGTTAACACAGGGTGCACTGTAATAAATAAAAAATGATTTAGTAATGATGAAGGTTTGTGCTTTAGTGCATTCTTATAGAATATATTAGACACAAAAAGTCTATAAAGCTGATGTCCACTATTTTCTTCTGTGTCCTTGGATGTGTGTGCATGTGTGTGTGTTGCATATTTCAAGATAGTCTTTTCATTTCCCTTTCGTGCTTGTGTCCTGTACGTCAATTTGAATTTGTGCATGCCCAGAGAAATAAACACAGGCATGCATGTGTGTGTAAAAGTGCTCACCTTCTTCCACACTGCTATATGACCATTATAGTGCAGTCCTCGAGCCCCTCAGGTCTTAAATCTTAGAGGGGGAGGGAGTGCATGATAGAATGGCATAAAAGGAGGTTTTAAAAAAGAGCTGCCGCAATAGAAAGGGCTACAAAAGGGACATGACAGAGTCTCTAAAGATGAGAAAGTGACTGACATTTAAAGAGGAAGAGAAGATATTTATTTTCCTGTTTTACCAGAAAATAAATTAAAGCCAAACATGAATAATGTAAAGGCAAAGCAGCAAAAAATGATAATAAAATGTCATTATCCTGATTTTATTTTAATGTTCAATATTTGTACTTACAAAGACATTAGTAAAAGGAACAAAAGACAGCAGAGAGTGGAGAAAGATGTACATTGAAGACAACAGTGCCAAAGGCAAAACAGGGAAGCACTAAAAATTTCATTAAGATTGAATAGGACACTGACAAAAGGAGATGAGAAAAGAGGCAGCAAACTGAGTGGGTGACAAAACTAATGTATGTGAAGATTAAAACAATAACAAGAATAAGGCACAAAAGAGAAAATCTTGAGAGAACTGTCTTTTACCAGTTGTGCTCCCTGATGCGGATGGCAAACCCCAGCACCTTGACCAACTCAGAGAGAGAGAGAGGTTGGTGTAGCTGTGTGTGAACAGGCATAATAGCAGTTGCAGCAAAATAGTTGAGCTTTATTTTACGTTGCAATTTGGGGTTTTAAATTAAGTTACAATGAGAGCGTGTTTATCGTGTAGTAGGTCAAGTCAAAGGATTAATTAATCTCATGCTCCTGGTTTTATTCATTCTTTCATTACCATCAATAAATATTCCAGAAACAAGACTGTTTGTACAACATTGCCTATGCTCTTTGGCCTCACCGTTAACTGATTTATTATCAAAATCATTTTAATTGAACTGTTTCACTCTTAAATTCCCTATCCAAAATTAATATGCTTATTACATATAATTTAACATATGGTGCCATTAAACAATGAATCAAGTGAGAAATATTGACGACAAGAAGGAAATTCAGTCTGTTCTGTAAATAACAACACCCGTGCTAAAAATGCTAATCTTTAGCATGAAGATTAAAAAAAGAAGGCATAAACACCAAGAGCCGCTGCACCAGGAAAAGCACACGATTACCCTTGCAGTCACAAGTTGCAGATAAGATTAATAGAAATGTTGTTGTAGACAAACACAGGAGTAAATGACATTGCCAAGATCAAAGGTAAAGTTACAAACTAGTGGGAGGTGTGAAAAATGCAATGTAGAGGTAAAGGAGAGATGAATGAAAGATGAGCCATGGAACGTGGGGAGGAGGTTAATAGAGAATGCTGAAGTTCAAGGTTATTTGGGACTAAAGAACAAAGATATTAGTAGAGCGGAGGAAAATCAAACCTTTTGACAAGTTACATTTTTGCACAGAGAAAAGAAAACATACATTTGAAATGATTAAAAGTTAAGCAAAAACTATCTGTAGCAACAGAAAATGCTGATTTTAATTTCTTTCTTATTCTCTTTACTTGGACTGCTATTCTGAAGACTGACCATAAGCCATTGTTGAGAATTAGCTCTTCAGCAGAAGAGGTGAAGTAAAAAAAGCCCTTTCATGAAATCTACATTCTGAAGGTGTAGCACATTAAAATGTGTCGGGTGTATGTTCCTCGAGGCTGACTGCACATTTGACTGCAGCAGTTGTGGAACAAGCTGTAATGCTGCATAGTAAACTACTTAATTGTCCTCTACAAAGACAGAGCAATCTGCAACTGCTGGGTACAATAACAGTCAGGTATTTTTCAGCCAGTTGCCATGGGACTGTGAAAATACAATTTCAAGTTCATTTTATGCCCTCGGTGTGACGGGAGTGATTAATCTGGTCCTAACAGACCATTTTCCACAAAAAGTCCAAACGCTCAGCTCAGAGTAAGTAATGAGGATGTCGATTTTCTACACTCTGGTCCTCGGGAGTCGGTTCAAACATCTGCTGTGCTAATGTATTTATTCATTTTTTTCTTTTAATTTAGTTAAACATCTGTGAGGGAATGTGCGCACTTGATGGGCTCAATCAGATACCCTCTCCTTTTCACACTCTAATATCCAAATTAGATTTCTCTAATCACCCACTTTTGCAAAAATCACATTATCATTTATTGCTCCTGCGCCCTGTACCAATCTACAGCTTCTGAATCATCTTTGTTAACCAAAGTGGACAGTAATAAAAAACCAAAAGCATTCGCATCAAAGCGTTGAAGTTAACAAATTCAGCAGTTTAATAAAGTGCATACATTGTGGCTGTGTGGGTGTAAATGTGCCAATATTCAGGCTGAAGTGGTTGTGAAATCATCACCACACCATTATGAGGTCAGGGTTAATTTAGGGTTGTATAAGGCATTTAATTGTGATGCTTATGGTTGGGGGATGTGCAGTGGCACTAAGTAAGTGAATCTAAGTTTCCTTTATGTATATCGTGAGTCCTAAAAATTTATAAGCTAGGAACCTAGTTACACAAATTACACAACATGTACAGGAACAACAACGTGTTTGAAGGGCAAATTGGGAGTCAGGTGTTTCATTCTGTGCAATGACAATTGTGGGGGAACAGAGTAAATGTTGTCATATGGTTAAATAATTACAGGGTTAGGATAATTGTACCTGTACCTGTTATTATTAAAATAATAACAGGCAACCAAGATGGTCAAAGGGTGTGTCATTTTTAGAGGAGTGCTTTAGATCATCATAGGCACTTTGTTGTTATAAGGCCCAAAAGAATGTAGTAGATAGAGGGTCCTGGGGTCACAGGATCACAGGAAGGTAGAATAAAAGCATTTTTTTGCTTCACAACTGACATTAACAGATAACCTAAAAAGGGACAAGAATGGTGACTGTCAACTGCGTGCACCTGGTTTCTTCATTCATGTTTTGTGAGGGTGGTTCCTTTCTTAGGCTTGAGTATAAATAGAAGGGGTTTGAGAGATACAAGTCAGAAGACACAAACATGCATGTCGGCATGTAATAAACTGAGATAGTTCATCACCTAGAGTTCTGTTTTCAGCTCTTCCAAGATCTAGTAACATTGACTAAATCACACAATCCGGTGTGAGCCTGAGACGTCCTGCCTCATCAACATCCCTGAGTCAAAGCTGTTTGTGAGAAGGAATAGGCTATAATCCCTCCAAACTGAGGTGCAGGGCTCATAAACAGTTAGCAGAAACATTTAGTTGATCTTATTGCTGCAATATGGGATTACAGCAGTCACTGAAGGGAAAGGTCCACGTACTTCTGACAAACAAATATTAAAGACTGTATAAGTTTCCACAATAAATACATTAATTAGTGTAATGCTTATGTCTTATCGGCTTATTTAATCTTCATTTCACCTTCATATACTGTAGTTTTAGGATTAATATGAATATCTAGTTATGTTTTACATCATATTTATGTAGAAATACATAAAATTGAGAAGATTTACAAAGGCTTTAGCACCACTGTGCACTCAAGTGTCTTTGAGGGTCCTCACATGTATAGAGAGGTCTGTGTGTGTGTGTGTGGCTGCTTGGGAAAATGTGTGCTCAGGGCTGTCTGTGCAGTGCAGCGAAGAGCTCTGAAAGCTCAATGACATTTCTGCCATGTTAACTGCTAACCATTAAATAGATACAGAGCTCGGGGTGGCCAGTAGCATCTGACACTCACAGAGTTCACACACACAGAATCCCACGCAGGACCACACAAATGCTGAGACTTTTACACAGAAAAGTGCTGCATTGTATACGTAAAAACCTAAATGTTTAAACGCTAAAATCTACATAAGGAAAACTAAAAAAGCACAGACAGGAAATGCAAACAGGCACAGTTACTCCACTGACATATTTCATGCACTGATCTTTCCCAGAATGCCACTTTACTTGAAGTCGTCCTCTTTTCAGTGTTTGGGACCTGGTTTTCAAACACTCAGTAGTTCTGCAGTCTGTATGAAGCTCAGGCTGAAGTCAGTTAAACTGTTTTTTCTCCTTCTATTGTTATCTCCATCATTTAGGCAGTGATCTCTCTGACTAGCTGAACTGTGGGTAATATTGCTGTTGCACATTTCCAGACTGTTCTTTAGTGGTTCACGAACACCAGCAGCGCTCCTGGCAAGTACAGAAGGTGCTACAGTCTGCAATGTGACTTTTTAAAGTTTAATTCAAATCCTGCCTCAACCAGGTTTGTGGGGGTTTACAGTGTAACGCACATCTTTACAGGTACTATAGTTTTTTTAAAGAATTAGAGCAAAATGTTCCACAAAAGTGTGTTAATGATATCCCATACTCTCCAGTCCAAGTCCATTTCTGTCCCCAAAGTGCAATTTACACTAATGTACCTTTTGAGGGCTAAAAAGGTACTTGAAAAAGTACAGAAGATTATAGCAAGAACATCCAACCTGTTTAAATTTTTTCCCACCTTCATCTTTACTTTCATCTTTCCATCCTGCCATTGTTTTATCACTTTCTCTATGGCCCTCACCTCCCCACACTCCCACGCCTCTTCTCCTGCCTCTCTCCCTCTGTTCCGGGAGGTGAAAATTGAATGAGTGAGTGAGCCCAGTGGAAATCCTATCTATTGATAGACACTAAGGTATTTTCAGTTCTTAATTAGTTGAGACATTTATATTACCATAAGCCGAGAGCAAGAGAAAACATGAACAATCCTACAAGTCCACATCCACCATTGGCACTAGGGAAATGTAAGAAACAATCTTATGTTGTACAATATTTACAGCTAGTGAACATGTGTGGGATAAGAGGTGAAGAAAGGCAGGACAAGAATAGTCCATAAAGACTATAAAGATTTGGGATTTAGGAGAATTTTAGAAACACACACACTCACACACACACACATATATATATATATATATATATATATATATATATATATATATATATATATATATATATATATATATATATAAACTACACCCTATAAGTTTTAGTGTTTTCCTTCTAGAAAACAGTAAACTCCCAGTTTCTTTTTAGCACTGCAGCCAGGCTGACTAGGAACCATACTTCGGTTGGGCCTAGTATTCCCTTAACTCTGAGCAGCAATGGCTTTCAGTCAGGATTTAGAGTTCATCAAAGTACAGAAACAACACTGGCAAAAGTCACCAACGATCTTCTCTTGGCTTTAGATAATGGACTCGTGTCTATACATATCTACCTCTATACTTATCCTATTGCTGCAATCAACACCATTGATCACAACATTTTATTACAGAGACTGGAACATGAAATTGGGATTAAAGGAACTGCACTGGGTTGGTTAAAATCTTATCTATCAAATAGATTCCAATTTGTTCATATTAATGATGAATCTTTCACACAAAGTTACTTATGCAGTTTCACAAGGCTGTGTTAGGACCAATACTTTTTACTTTATATACTGTATGTCTCCTTTAGGCAACATTGTTATAAAACACTCCATCAATTTCCATTGCCATGCTGATGATACCCAGCTATATCGATCTACAGAACCAGATGAAAAAAATCAATAACCAAACTTCAAGCATACCTACAGGACATAAAGGCCTGGATGTCCAACAATTCAAAACAGAAGTCATAGTATTTGGGCCTAAATATCTCTGCATTATTCCGTCCAACCATATTGTTACTCTAGATGGGGTAACTCTGGCCCCCAGTGCTACCACCGTATAACATTGACTTTGTCTTTTTTCTCTCATAGTTGTCTTTTTCTCTCTCTGTCTTATTCTCTCTGTCACTTTCTGCAGGTGTCTCTTGCTTTGGAGCTGTGTGTTTTCCAGTGCGCAGCTACTGGTCCTACCTTTTCATTTCTCTCTCCACTTTTCATTCAACCTAATAGGTCAAGGTAGATCGCCGCCCATCCTGTGCCTGGTTTGGCTGGAGGTTTCTTCCTTTAAAGGGAGTTTTTCCTCTCCACTGTTGCCTAGGGCTTGCTCAATGGGAATTGGTCTATATATCTTTATAAACTTCATTATGTAAAGTGGCACATTCTGTAAAGTGCCTTGAGATGACTTTGTTGTGAATTGGCGCTATATAAATAAAGTTGAATTAAGTTTAATTGAATTAAACAGCAGATATACATCACTGTAGTGAACTTCAAGTTGAAGTAAGTAAATAGATTCTTTTGGATCTTTAAGTTCAAAGAAATAAACTTTTCAAATCAGCAACAGCATGATCCACTGAAAACAAGAAAAGCTTAATTTAGCTCATGTGTATACAGCTTTCCACTCCCACTAAAGAACACTAAACACTAAAGAACTTGTTTACAATTAGCAATTTTTGTAAAGTTAAATAAATCCTTTCCAACAAGTTCTGCAAATCTGAACTTTAGTGTATCTGCCTGTTTGTATATTTAACAATGACCTTATTTTTCAAGGTTGTAAAAGAAAATATTTGCCACTAGTGCTCAAGGGTGAACATATTTAGTGCTTATCACAGAGCAATAAAATATTAAACGGAAAAGATTTTAATGAACTCAAGTACAGGATCAAAGCTTCGAGCTGGAGTGAGAGGCTGCAGCAAGAAGCTTTTATCCATAGAATGAGGAAATAGCAACTTGGAAAAGAAAAAGCCCTGACTTATGTAAGAAAGCTGAGGACTTGTGTTACAAAGAGTGTAGACAGCAGGGACACAGGTTCAATTAGAGCACTTGTGCTTTGGCAAGATGATTCAGGCAATATGTGCAAAGAGTGGGAAGTTTAGCAATCAAGAGAAAATGGGCTGTGGCATTCATTGGTAGTGCCTATATCAGTTGCTCTGTGGACAGATTGACAACTATTGCTAGGTTACTTTATAATAAAGAAAACTTTATGACTTGGTGATTTTCAGCTCAGTCTGATTTGTGGATGTTTAATCATTGTGTACATCCGTAGTAATGAGCATATAAACCACACTGAATGTATAAATAAATATAATGATATAATAATAATATAAATAAATAAATATGCACTGATCAGCCCTACTGTAACATACCACCCACCCAATATTAAGCAGATCGCTCTTTTGCTGCCAAAACAGCCCTGACTCATCTTGACCTCTAATGGTAATGTAAGCTGTTGAAATCTGGCACCAAGCACCGTGCACTGGCTGGCATCGGTGCTTGGAGTTGCGAAGTAGGGCCTCTATGGACTAAACTTGTTTATCCAGCACATTCCACAGATGCTGGATTGGATTGAGTTCTGGAGACTTTGGAGGCCAAGTCAACACCTTGAACTCATTCTTGTGTTCTTCAAACACAAAGGTTTGAACACAAACAAAGGTTTGAAGAACAAAGGATTAACCTGCTGAAACAGGCCAATGGGTATTCAGGGAATACCAACTCCATTAAGGGGTGTACTTGGTCAGCAATGATGTTAGGCAGGTGGAATGTGTCAAAGTAACATGCAGAACTCTGACCCAAACCTTGCACTGCCTCCGCCTGCTTGCCTCCTCCTTCCAGATAATCTATGCACACGCACTTTGGTTTCAACATTAGTATGGCCATGCATTTCTATCAGAACCAGCATAAACCTTTTAGGCATTTTGAGCTACAGTAGCTCTTCTACTTGATCAGCCTTGGCAACTCATGATTCTGTTCCTCCTTCACCAGTCATCCTTCCTTGGACCATTTTTGGTAGGTCCTGGGTACTGCAGACCAACACCATCCCTTCCTTTACAACATTGTAGCATACAGCTGCCCTTTTCACTTCAGACAATATCTTTGCTTCACATCTCTAGATTTGATAAGTTCTCACAGTTTGAAAAGGGCACACTAAATTGTTAAATCATAGTGTAACTTTCTCCAGTCTGGTTTTATAGCATAATGTAGTAACAGAAAACATGAGAAAGTTCTGTTGTGTTGGCACTGACAGATTTGCGTTAGGATTACTACTTATTGAGATTGAGTCAGTTTAGCTCATCTAATACAAGTTAGCTACCTCAGTGGTACTCAAGTCAAGATTTGTCATTTTTCTTTTTTTTCCCATGTTGTTTAATCCTATTTGTCAATTGTTAGTAATCTATCCTTCTATGCTGTACTACCTATTCACTTGTCTTTCTTAAACTTGCCAGTGTCCCTCAGTTACGTGTGAAAAAGGCTACAGCCTCAAACTTTGGGCTCTTCTGGCCATTTTCTTGTGCAATTCACTAATATTTGCACTGCTCCCCTCTCACCTATTTGACATTAGTACATCTGGTCTTACATTTGTACAGTTCACAGCTTTCTTTAATTACTTGCTCAGTTCTTTTCCACTTTCTTACCACTTTCCAACATGTTCAGCCAAATTTCTTAAATGCTCCCTAGTAAAAATTATTATCTAATTCATTAACTTCATGATGTGTAATCAGTTCTTATAACACACACACACACTTGTCACAGTGTCATGCTAGGTTACTTTGCATTGTACATAAATAGCCATTGGTTTGAAGCAGCTGTATTGACTGGCCTTTATTGATGATGCAATAAAAGAAGATGTATCTTAGTATTAATAACCACCACAAAGCTTTCCTCTTTGGATAACACAGATATCATTAACTGTGGCATGGCTGTCACATGGGTAATGGCTATAATCAAGCTCCCTGCAGCAGTAAAAAGTTGTGTATGTGTCTGTACACAGTGTTCTAATGAAAGAGTGTAGAGCAACCCTTTGAGCCTTGTTTTGACAGAGAATGGATAAAGCAGGGCTGAGTGCATGAAAGGAAAGGCTATTTTTGTATGTTATAGCAGTAGCTGACTTGAGTATAATTGCACATTGCAGTCAGTAAGCTCTCATTAAATTGGTTTTAACTAAAAGTCCAGACAGTTATTTTTGTGTCTGTGTAAGTTTACAAGTGTTTGTGTGAGAGTATTTATATTTACATATTTACATATATTTATTTATATAAACAAAACATATTAATTATACTAGCTCTATTAAAGTATAGTCAAGCTAATGCACAAACCATATGTGTTCACTTGTGTTAAGCACAAGAACAGAAGTGTGTGTGTTGTATACTAAAGATGTGTACCTGTGCACTGTTTTCATTTAAGAGCTGTCTGCTTGGATGATAGTTACAGTATTAAACAAACAATAAGAATGGAAAGGTTGACATTAGGATTATCCTGGAGGATTGTGCTGAGGTGTATGAATTTTTTAAATGCAGTGCAAAGTCACTCTTGCATTCCATTACACTGTACTCTCAATTTTTAAATACTCAAAATGTAGATATATTTATTCATACATTTATTTATTGTGGCATTCCTACTTGAAATCTGCTGTTAACATCTGTGAGGAGTCCCCACTACCTTAGTGTACAGTATATATGTGTACTGTACGTGGCGTTTTACATATGTACAACAAATTGAACAAATTTAAATTAAAACCATATACTGTATCTTGTCAATAGCAAGAAAGCACCTAAAGCACCTGTTGCAAGCAAGTAACATCACATAATTTCTATACCCTTTGTCTCTCCCTGCATTTCCTGTATATCAACAATCAAATAAAACAAATTTGCTAAAAGTAAATTAAAAGTTATCTTAGTAGGGCAATTGTATTATAATTAATATTGGAATATAATAATAGTTGGAATATATTGAGTAATTAGAGTATTTTTAAAAAAGGTTTATTGTTACTCTGACCTAAAATAAATTCAATAAAGATTAAATCAGACCGCTATTTTTAGATTAAATGTTAAAGAATGACCTTCACACATAGCTAATGCATTAATGTAACATATGGCAATTACAGTGGTAAAAATAAAATAAGTAGTAATAGAGGTTCACTGACAAATCAGCAACTCGTTTGGAGACAAACCTACAGTAAGTGCAAAGAATTAGAGTCACAGAATTTTGAGTTTTGTGGCAACTTTCTTTAATTACTAAGACTGTGGGAGTCACATGATATACTGAAGATGATGCATATTACATTTAATGAAGAGAAAATAGAAACCAGAGTACTACTTACTGTCATGTTGTGTGTACAGCCATATCCAATCAAATAACTCTGCAGTTCATTTGTTAGGTAGAGAATCAAATTGCTGCCTTAGATTATATCAAAGATTTTAGAAGTGTACCTAGTGTCACATCAGAAACAATTCATTATAATCGCAATTTGAAACCAAGCACCATTTAGAGCGTGAAACAATCATTTTTAGTGGCATTAAAAAAAACCCCTTTCCAACCAATTCATCACCTCTCAATTGTTATTTAGCCCAAAGCTGTCGCTTTAAAGTTGCAATACATTTGATCTGCAGACGCAAGTATCTTTATGTGGGGAACACATTTGCAACTGGATTTCATTTTCTTTTAACATATTGAGGGCATAATGCCATTTAATGCAAATAGCCAGTCACAAGTGTGATGACACTGAATATACCACAAAAACCAGTTACCCGGCAACAACATTTTCTTTCTACAAAATATCCAGTGTTGCAGCAGAACATCCAATTTGTCTGACTACAGCATTTTAAACATTTTTAATGGTTTTGTTCAGGTACTGTACTCATAAGACTTTGTTACGATTAAAGGCATACAGTATCACAGGCTGGCTTCCAACAATCCATCCATTATCCTAACCAGTTATTCTGTTCAGGGTCATTGGGGGCTGGAGCCTACCCAACTGTCTGTGGGTGAGAGGCAGTGTACACCCTGGACAGTCTATTGTAGGGCCCTCACAGAGACACATACACAGACAGACAACCATTCACACTCACATTCACAGCTGCTGGCAATTTATAGTCACCAGTTCACCTAACATGCATGTCTTTGGACACCCATGCAAGCACAGGGAGAAGATGCAAACTCCACACGGGGCTCAGGGCTTTCTGTGAGGTCACAGCGGTAACCACTTGACTGCTGTGCAGCCTATGGCTTGATAAACACAATTATAACAGTCACCTCACACAAAATGATATAAAACTACAACAATGACATTCTTGATTTCTAAGCATATTTTCAATATAGTTCTCCAACATTACAGTATTACAGTGCAATACACAAGTAGCAAATGAGCCTTTTTGGTAGTTGGTCCTCTAAATGCCCTTTTCTGTTAAATTAAGCAGCTGTGCTAAAAACAAAACACACAGTTAAACATAGCAAACCCTTCACACCATCAATAATTAATAAGCCCATTCCTTAGAGCTATAAACACAACTGTGTTATCTTTTCAGCATATCTGAGGTTTTGGTCTATGCATACAGTATGTCTGCACGTCTGCTAATGTATGTGAGGACATGAAGGTGTTCTTGTGCGTTACTTACTACTCTCTGTTGTATATTGCTGGGGAGGGGAGAGGACATGCTATCTAACATTAAATGTATGATCCCACAGAAACAGAGGGATAGGCATGCATGAACATAAAAATGCATAAATAAGTGCTATAATTTAATTTTTTGATATTTTATGAAAAATACATTAAATAAAATCACTGACGCTTTTGAAATTACATTCAACAAACAGCTTCAACTGTATGTCTGCATGTTTTATGTGTCTGCTCCAAATAAGAAAGGTGCCGGTTTAAAGCCTGACACAGACATTTTTAAATATTATTACAAACAAATAAAAACTTTGTATTAGTTATATTGCACTTTTGTGTTATTTATAATTACTCTAATATTGACATTGAACAGTGCTTTTATTAAAACTTGATATTAGAAAGTTACATAATCACAGTGTGCATACTAATTAAAACTTGATGACTTTATCCCATTTTCTCTAGTTTTAAATTAATAACGTCTTCAATAAACTAATACATTTAGAAGTTAAAGATGGAGACTATGCAATGCTACTAGAAAATGACATGTTTTATGGATTGTATTAGATTTTGTGGATAATAAAAAAAGAATTATAGAGGTAGTTTAATGTAAAATAACAACATGCACATCACAACTAATTGGTTTAGTTCAATGTTTTTCTCCTGACCGTAGAATTAGCTTTTCCAATTATTGTTTCTTATCTAATAAACAATCTACAAAATACACAGAGAGGAAAGCATTAAAACATTTATCTTAGTTTTCTTATTTTAAATTCTGACTTCAGTTTTTCTGCTGCGACACCATTTTTCATTCAAATGCCATTGTCTTTGATTATTCAATGAATATAAACAAATAATCTGTGATTGATTGAAAAAGGTCTTAGTGTCTCAATTTGTTCATCAGACTCTGCCAGGTCCAGCTCTTACATCACTGAAGGGAACATAATAGAGACATACATACTTTAAATGTACATATTGAATGATTACTCTGGGGTATAACATTAGTTGTAGCATTAAAGTTGCTTAATTAATAATTGTTATTATAGCAAGACACAGTTAGAGCTGAGGAGAATTCAGTGTTTGCCGAATATATAGTATGTGTCTGTTGATCAGCACAACAGCCCCCTGCACAACTGGGGGTGTTCATTTTGTGTGTTTGTGAGTGAATGATTGTTGAAATGACAGTTTAGATATAAATAGAGTGGAAGTCACAGGTTAAGGGGGAAGTAAACCCATGGTCATTTATTATGAATGACATGACTGGACCACTTGTGGTGATATGAGCTGACACCACATATGAGAGACTGAGCACAGACAGATAGATGCTTACTGTGAAACACCAGGATCCCGTTTACAAAATGATGTTTGAAAATGCTTGGAAGCTGTATGTACTGATTAACTATTTTTTTTTTAGATCTGTCAAATAGCAGGTTAACTCCCCAGTCTGCAATCACTGTTAAGACCACACTTGTTGAGCAAGTAATTGCAGCAGCGTGTTTGTTGCATGGAATGGCTGAGGATCTTTTTGCCTCATGAGAGGATGTCAGAACAGAACGTTATCTAACATCTTCATTGTCAAAACTAAATTAATTATAATTTTTTTCATCCGAGAGGGGCTTCCTGTGGAATAAAACAGTTTTTGACAGGCAACTGGCATACACAAGCTTATGCTTTCAAGGTTTGGGCTTCCAAACATATACTCCTCACAGTTTGCACTGCCCACTGCAATGGACAGCAATGAGATTGTGGTTTTAATAATACAAATGTAACAACATGTTTTCCTTTGCAGAGGAAATAAATGCTTGATTCATTATAGAACCAACTTTCTTTGTGAAAAAGCATACAAGCACAATTGTAATGTCAGAGCTCGACACAATGAATGATGCATATTGCCCTGAATTATGTTAGTAATCAGTGATGCGAGTCAAAATAAGAACCAACCCAAATTATTGCATTTTTATGTCCTAAAATTACACAACTGCAGCCTAATTTAGCTCTGACATAAGCCTGAGGAGGAGTGTGAATTCCTGGAGTTATAGTGTAACAACACTTACACTACATTTTTCCAGGTGATGGTACAGTGGGTTAGCGGTTTGTGTGATAAGAGAATAAATGAAGGCCCATCCACTACAAGCATGCGTGAATGTGGAAGCAAATCTTACATCATTTAGTTTGTTTATACACCATAACATGACTGTAATTGGATATGTGGATAACAAGTTGACAGCTGATAACAGGTATTTGTTGCTGTATGTTAATTCGTTGAGCTTTCTGACTTGGGCAATGAGATACCTGCACTCTAGCGTAGCACTTACATTAACATCCTGATAAGTATCTCAGAATCCAACCATTACATATTATTGTAATCTTTGTGTTTGCATGCACATGTGTGTACAGAAGAACACGCATGTACAGTTTGTCTAATGATTTCAGATGACACTTTTTATTCTTAATATGTTTGAGATTACAGTAACACTTTTCTCTGAAGAACACCAGAACTACCCCAGGAGGCATTTGAAAGACAGTATTTATGACACAATCATAAAACTATTCAGTTTGTTTTAGAAAATGAAACGTCCATGAGTCAATATGTATTGAGAGGTCAGTACTCAATAAAGATTTTTCCTTTTATTCAAATTTTCAAAACCCATTAAACAGTTTTAAAAATCAAGGCTGCTGGAGATAACAGGTTTCACAAAGGCAACATGGAACGTGGGCTGAATTCTGAGAGACCTGGGGAGTCGCAGTCTTACCGTCACAGGCTTGACAACCTTAACAATGGGGAACGGACCAATGAACCACGGGGTGGGTTTCCTGCTCTTGAAGTATAAGGGGATGCCCCCAGCAGAGAGCCATACTCGCTGGCCCAATGGATACTGGGGATTACGGCAGTGATGTCTGTTGTCGGATCTTTTGTATGAGTCTGAGGTCCTGGTCAGAGCAGCCCGAGCCCTTATGGAGGAGAAACAAACAGAAGTCCATTTGTACAAGCGGTGGGCCTGGTTGATTGGCTAAGGTGAACTGAAATCAATTGAAGAGTGCCTATCGGGCCTAGCGGAATTCTTGTGAATTCTTGTCAAATTCTTGTGGTCTGTAAGGACCACAAAGGGATGTTCAGCCCCCTCTAACCAATTTTTCCAGTCCGCCAATTTCAATTTAACTGCAAGTTTAACTGCAAGTTACTGACATAATAATTTCGTTCAGCTTTAGAGAGACGGCAGCAAAAGAATGCACATGGGTGCACTTTAGAATTTTCCCTGGTCCTTTGACAAGAAAAGCCCCCACCCCTACATCCAAGGCATCTACATCTACAATAAACTGTCTTCTAGGGTCAGGGAGAGTTAGGATAGGAGCTGTGGAGAAAGAGTCTTTGAGGTGAGAGAAAGACCAATCAGCTTTGGGAGACCAGGAGAATGGTTTCTTACTAGAGGTGACTTGGTAAAGAGGTGCGGCAATGGAGCTGTAGCTCTTAAGAGTCTATAGAAATTGGCAAATCCTAGGAAGTGCTGCAGCTGCTTACGGGAGTGGCGGATAGGCCAGTCCCACCTTCCCTTGGTCTATCTCCATTCACCCAAGCAGATGATGAATCCTGAGAAGGAGACAGAGGGCGAGTGAAAGACGGACTTCTCTGCTTTTACAAGCAGATTGTTCTGATATAATCGGGTCAGCGTCTATCTAACCCGAGTGATGTGTTCGGTCTGAGAGGGGTATAAGATGAGGATGTCGTGGACGAAGACAAACTTGTTCAACATGTCTCCTAACACATCATTGACCAAGTTCTGGAATAGGACCGCATCATGCACTTCAGTCAGGCTGAAGGGCATGACCAGGTATTCAACGTGCCCTGCCAATGTGTTAAAGGTGGTCTTCCACTTGTCCCCCTCCCAGATATGGACAAGGTGGTAGGCAGTGGCGCACTGCAGCAGTTCAAACATGGAGGAGATTAGTGAAAGAGTGTGGCGGTTACACAAGGTTTTCTGATGTAGCCCCCAATAGTCTATTCAGGGTCAGAGCCGCCCCATCTTTCTTACCCTCGAAAAAGAACCCCAAACCAGTGAGAGAAGATGAGGGTAGATGAGGCCAGGAGCCAGCGACTCATTGATATATTTCTCCATGGCCTTGCACTCAGGAAGAATACAATCTGCTGTGTGGGGGGCATAGTGCCGGGTAGAAGCTCAATTGCACAGTCATAGGGGCAGTAAAGGGGGTGGGATTAGGCCCTGTCTTTTCTGAAAACTGTTAGAAGGTCGTTGTAGATTTTATAGAAAATTGGTTAGATCATTGTTATTGGACGAGAACGCTAGGGAACTAGCTGGAGTGGTAGCTTGTCTAAGACAGAGGCTGGAACAGGAATCATCAAGTGGGGGCCAATTGATGATTTTACCCTCAAGCCAAACAAAGTGGGAATTGTGGCATGCTAGCCATGTGACACAAAGGTTGAGCGGTTGCTGGGGGGAATGAATGATTTGGAAAGACAAATTCTCACTGTGATTTTAAATAGTCATTATAATAGGAACAGTGTGGGTGGGCGGCTGGGTTCAGCAGATGGGCGTCTAGAGAGCGGATGGTATTGGATTTGGAATGCGTGATTAATGGGAGACCCAGCTGGCGAGTCAGGCCCTCATCCATGTTTTCTGTCTTCCTCAAGCAACGTGGGAGTGTTCAGTGCGAAAACTTAAGGGTCGCATTTCAAAATGCAATCTGCACTTAACTAAAAATGCTCTACAAGTCTTAGGATCTCCATAATATAACCATACAAGAATCGTGAAAAGAAGGGGCAGGGGTTGCAGCTACAGGAGGTGGATGAGGACAAGGAGTGGCAGAGAGGGCCGGTAACATCCACCTAAGCAAATGGGAAATGGTACTGAGATCAGTTTGAATCTTGAATAGATTGGTGTCATGTTGTGAAACAGCACCCTCTACCTGGCTCTTCTAGTCCTTCACATCTGCTTGGTCCATGGTGGCCAGATGGAACTATAAGAATTAACAGTCAGTTTTATCGACCCCAGAAAGGAGCAGAGCAAGCGATGGAGTAAGAAGGAACTAACTAGTTTATTGAATATTAATAGCAAATAATGAGAGTGGTATGAGATTGTTTATGCTGCAGAGATAGTCAGAGGAGTTGATAATGGTGTAGAGACCTAGGGGCATAAGGTAAGTAACAGCTTAAACACAGAACTATTCTAAAAGTGATTGAACTCTTACGAGCAATGGAAGACTGGAGACACTCTGAGGCGGAGCCAGGATGTAGAGGGTCTGCTTAGCTGGGGAACGGGGAAGGAGGAGAACTAAGGACGACTGGAACTACAAAGGACTCACTTAGTACGATCCCTGAGTAGAAGTTCTCAGGGTCCAGTGGCCTCGTAAGAAAATACAAACGATCAAAGAAAAAACTGATTAAGCTTGATAAACAGGAAGCAGGAAGACGATCTGGCAGAGAGGAGCAGGTAAAGGGTCATATAAAGAGGAGCCCACTGATAGAGAGAAAGAGACAGGGAAATCAAAGCGGGGAGGTTATGCAATGAAAGGAACAAGGGAGCTGTAGAGATAATAAAAACCTTTCTATTTTCTTTGATGGCCAATGACTTCAAATACTGATGGTATTAAGTCAGCGTATGAGCAGCAGCAGATTGTAAAGTGGCTGCACAATCCATCAGCCAAGGAATATATACTGAATACTTTTGCCATTGACCTGGTGAAAATCAACATTTCATGCAGTGTTGTAACCACAGTAGCACTAAAGACATTTACTTATCTGCTTATTTTCTGGAAATTTGTAGATTTCAGAGAGCTTGAAGGAACTACTTACTGGATATTCTACAGGGAATTTCCAGAAATGTTTTTCCAAATATATTTAAATATGAGACAACAATGTGCTTTGAGATGGATTAGGCTCATAATGGGATCGTAAATCAAAAGCAAGTGGTGTTAAATCAGTATACAGTATGTTTTGATACTTTATTAAGGTTCCGAGTTAGATTCATCAGTAGTTTCTTTAGAATTATTTTAGGGTCCAATTTCTATTATGTTTTACAAGCTTCTTTTACTTTCAGTTTTAGTTTTAGAAATTTTAGTTACAAATAAAACTTAGTGTTTGCCTAGTGTCTGCCGAATGACTAAATGTAAATGCAATTGTGAATCTTCATAATAGCATATTGGCATTATGTTAAAGTAATGCAAATATGGCCTCATAGACAGGCTACTGTGGTTAAGGTGTGTTTTTAAACTAACTATCTATTTTTCTTCATTTTTGGAGCCTGGAATCTAACCCTACAGTCCAGTTGTGATTCTAAAAATAAATGTATAATTATAGAAATATGATACTAGTAGATACTAGAGTATCTTTTGCTTCTCCTTTGCTAGTTTATAAGTTGAAGCAGTAACTTTTGATTTAAACTGGACTACCAGCCTGGAAGTCCTGTTTAGACTGTAGATTTGTTATTCTATCTTTTCCTCTATTGTTTTGTTTACATGTAAAAAACAAATCTGTAAATCTTACGTAAGCATTTGGTAAATTAATATTGTTAGAGAATTTTCTCTTAAGCACCCCCTAGCCACATAACAGGGACCAAGAGACAACCATCTCCGTCTTAAATCGAAAGATCTAATCTTGCAAATGGAAGCCATGAAACATTCAGGGTGTGTGCGTGTTTGTGTGTGTGTGCATGGGTGTGTTTATGTGTATACACTGTATGTGTGTTTACCTCAAGAGAATCACTTGGAGACACTTCTGCATGATTAAAAAAAACACACTGGTGACCTCCCCTCATCTTCCTTTATCTTTCCCCTTTTCCCTCCCTCTTTCCATTTTCTTTTTCCGTTTCTTTCTTGTTTCCATGTTTTCTCTTTCCTTCTCAGCTCACTGTCCTTCTTTCCTACTCTTCCTTACTTATCCTTACCCAAATTTGAGTCTCAAGCCCTCCAACTCCCCTCCATCTTTTACCTCTCTCAGCTCCGTTTCCTCCACTGGCTCACTTCGTCTCTTTCTCTTAATATCTTCTGTTTCCCAATATCTGTCCTCATCCCTCACTTCTATCGCACCCCTGTCAACACACACACTTGTCTACTCAATCACTGTAATTTCTGCTCCCCCCTTTCACACTTGCTGGAACCATGTTCTTGGCCCCTGCTCATGCTTATTTATGCTTTTTCATATTTGTTCTTTTTATGCTCCTTTCCCCATCTGGTAAAAGTTGAAGTGAAATTTGAAGGGTATATTCTAGGAGTTGTAATATATTGGTAAACTCCTGCACATGTGTCCTGCACCCATCACCCATATTATCCCATACCCCTCACTCTTAATGTATCATAATGCAATTTTGCATTAGGGACCCAAGCTGTTTTTTCTACCAATACTGTTTTATATCCAATGGAAGTTATTGTGACACTATACTAATAATGTCACATAATGGCACAACACTGTATTTTAACTAATAGAGAATGTGATTTCACATCACACAACTTTAACTGTTGAGGGACGGGGGTGCCATCTTGTGAGCCAGTTAAAGTGGTTCCACTGAGTTACCTGAAGAAGCATGTGTTCAGGCTGTCTTTTGCTTCTTAGTAGTGAAGACATATTTTGTATGTTTTTTAAACTAATTAATCAGTTTAAATCATTTTAATTATATATATTATCATTTGAATCATATTGTTTTCATCATTTTATCATTGTTTTTTATCTTTCTTGTTTGTATCTATGGTTTGTAAATCGGTTGCTTAGATTTTCTGTTTATTTGTTGAAAAGCATTAGATGTCAGCTTGTGGTGTTTGACTACAGGAAAAGTAAAGAGCGTTGATGGCCCCTGAAAGAGTTAGGAGCATAACGTTGACCTGTTCAGACAGTTTACTCTGAGATAAATATGTAGGGATACACAATGAAAACTGTGGTGACATCAACAATTGTCACTGTCATCTCATTTTCACCTCGTTTCAACTACTGAACTCTAACTGGAGCATTGTAAACATGACATGTTAATCTGCCTGAGCCACACCTGCTTTAATCACATAAGACAAGGACAGAATCATAGATACAAATCATAGATACAAACTTTGGCATAAACATAGGATTCCATTACTCATCCTTAGAGCTGATTCAGAAAAAATAGTTTTCAAGGTTTCAAGCTTTGTGTTTGACTCACACTCAAATATACTCAAAGTGTTCAACTGACATTTAACTAAAATTAAGAAAAGCAAGCAATTCCACAGTGTTCAGGTTCTTTAAAAGAACTGCACCTTTTTATCTCTTTTATTTTCCACTTGGCTGCTAGTGAAGAAACTTCACGTCAAATTAGAAACCTTACAATTGGTCACTTTTCCAGCTGAAGAAACAAATTAGCAAAGAGAGATGTCCAATCAGGGTAAACTGTACTAACTGGTGCTGACATCTCCACCAAATTGATCAGTGAAAGGCACTTTTTACGCAATTCCAAAGAAGACAACCCATCAGTGCTCCTGGCTGTCTGTGCCACATCATGCAATGTGAAGGGATAAAGGAATCAATGTGTCTGAGAACTAAAATCCAGATACAGTATAACACACTTGCTGCTTTAAATTGTGTGAGAGAACAGGTGAGGGGGGGGGGGGGGGGGGGATAAGAATGAGCTGATCAGGAGGTGGAACACAGAACACTTCAAAAACTGATCACACTTTTGCTACCAACAAAAAGAAGCTAAGCTGTTTAAATTAAAGCTTGGAGCTTGCAGACCCGCCTCCGAAAAACAGATGTGAGGGCTTTGTTCAATGAAAGCCACACACCCTCAGAATGACAGAACACTCACAAACCTTCTTTGGCAGGCAGCACTTTTATTCAGACTTGGCACTGCTTTTGCAACAGAGGGAGCTTTTTTCACCCAGTTTCTGTTTTTTATATGTCACAGCATCAAGATAGCAGTTGGGAGAGCACAGTAAGAGCAGTCAATCATAATCGCAGAGCTCACCACTGTTAGGTCTGGCCTACTGGATCTTGTAAGGTACTGTAGACAGACAGATAAAGGACCTCTGAGTTAAGTAACACTCACCAGTCAGTGTTTGGCTGTTGTTGGGCAAACTCAGTCTAAGTTACACATAGGACAAAATTGTTGGTACTCTTCTGTTAAGGAAAGAAAAACCCACCATGGCCACTGAAATAACTTAAAACTGACAAAAAGTAATAATAAATAAAAACAACACTGAAAATTAATTAAGCAATCAGACATTGCTTTTGAATTGTGGTTCAACAGAAAAAACAAAGTAATCAAACTGTCCTGGACAAAAATATGAGTACCCCTATGAAAGACTGAAAATAATTTGACCATAGAGACATTTTACACTAAAGTGTGTTCTGTAATGAGCATCGCAGGTCTCTTCAAACTTGTAATCAATCAGTCTGCCTATTTAGAGGGTGACAAGTAGGCACTTTGCTGTTTGGTGTCATGGTGTGAACCACACGAAAGCTAAGGAGAAAGTTGTCTCAGGAGATTAGAAAGAAAATTCTAGACAAACATGTTAAAGGTCATGTTAAAGACCATCTCCAAGCTTGATGTTTCTGTGACTACAGTTATACACATAATTCAGATGTTTAAGGTCAATGGAACTGTAGCCCACCTCCCTGGAGTCAAGATTAAAGATTGAAAGAACATTATTTATCCCATAGGGAGATTGTGTAATGTGACTGCAAGAGAAATACTGATGACAAATTGAAGAGATGGAAAATACGAATGGTAACCAAAGAGCCCAGAACAACAAGTTCCAAAGAGATTAGAAGTGAATTCTAAGGTTAAAGTACATCAGTGTCAGCTCACACCATTCTTCACAGTTGGAGCCAAAGTGGACTTAACTGAAGAAGAGCGAGGAGGACTCCACCCTTGAATGCAAATCATGAAAACGCGTGACTGGAATTAGCTAAAACCCATACTGACAAGCCACAAAGATTCTGGGAGAACGTCAAAGCTGGAACATTTTGGGAAGTCACATTAGCTCTATGTTCACAGATGCAAAAATGAAGCATACAAAAAAAAAGGACACTGTTCGCACTGTGCATCTGGCAAAGGGGTCTTGAATCTGTGCAGGCCAACCAACATTGTAAAGCGCTTTGGATAAAAGTGCTATATAAGAAGACCGTTTACCAAATCTCAAGACTATGAAGGCAATCTGAAGCCAAATGTGCTGTGCAGGTCATAGGTCCTTCAACAGGATAATGAGTAAAAACAACCAGCTAAAAACACCCAAGAATGGTTAAAAACAAAACATTAGACTATTCTACAGTGAATTCTATGAGCCCTGATTTAAATCCTGTTGAACATCTGTGGAAAGAACTGAAACAGGCAAATTGGATAAGGCATCCTTCAAGCCTGAGACAGCTGGAGCAGTTTGGACCAAAATACCTGGTGCAGAAGTCTCATTGAGACTTACAGAATTCACTGGATTGCAGTGATTGCCTCAAAATGTAAAGGGTACCATCATTTTTGTTGAGGCCACTTTCATTAGTTTATTTTTTAAAATGCTTCTATTGAACCACAATTCAAAAGCAATGTCTAGTTTTCATTAGTTAATTTTAAGTCAAATTGTATTTATTATTACTTTCGTCAGTTGTAAATTATTTCTGTGACCATGGTGGGGTTTTCTTTCTTTAACAAAATGGTACCAACATTTTCTTTATGAGAAAGGTTGCAGAAACAAGACAGTAAAGTCAAAACGGTGAAAAACCACAGAGGCAGTGTGAGATCATAAAGGGAAGGGTGGGTTTAAGGGTGTAAGAAAGGAGGAAGGCCATAGCACATGTAGAAGACAGAGTGGAGGAGGGCACAGGCGCAGGGAGGAAAGCAGATTGGGAGGGAAGAGTTTTAAGACATATATGAATTGAAGGAACACAAACGGCTAAAATGTCACTTGGGAAATAGAATGATGGCGGAGAAATGCTCAAAAAGGGGGATCGTCTTCCGCTCAGCTGTGTGTCTTGGCCGGCTATGAAAAGCTACTTTCTTCCCATCAGTGCAGGAAGCCCACAGGGCGCCATTGTACCAGACTCTTAGGAGAGACAGAGAGAAGGACAGAGGTTTGAATAATTTAGTGGAATTACTGATGAATTTACGTTTCTGAAGAGCAAGTGGTAGTAATTCTTATGCTTTGCCTGATAAATCCACACTCCTGCTCTTGCTGTTGTACATTTGCATGGCCAAGACAAGCCAAGTCTCATCAAGACAAGTAAGAGAATGATTTGTGCCGGACTGAATCACAGTCCAAATATCAAATCAAATCTCTATAAGCATAGTGAGCTACCTCAAGCAGTCAAGCTAAAACCTACATTCCAATTCATCCCCGTTGTGCCTATTAATTAAATTATGTGAAATGTTTACCACAGGTCTCTCTTACACAGTCAGTCTATTATCCTTTTTTTGGTTCAAAATTGGCCCTAATGCCAGTCAGAGATTAGTTGCCAAGAGTCAACAGTGGTGATCTCTGCCAGCGAGATTGCTCTTTCAGTATCTATGAGTGAAATAACAAAAACTTTCATTTCAGTTTACTTGTTTTCTTTTTAAGTGACTGAGCCACTCACATAATAACTTAAAGTACAGTAGTTCAAACCGCAGAACACAGCTGTGTGATAACTACATGTGACATTAGTTTGGGGCAACTGTACTGTACAATCCTTCCCTCAACTATCTTCCTCCCCCAACAGTATTTACTTACTGTATAACCGCAGTTTAATTGCCTAATTCCTCTGTTGCTAAAATGTCGAATCACTAATTCCATTCAGTGAAGTAGTTTCCCTACAAAGTAAAACCTTGTAGCGACTCCATTCAGCTGTCACTGCACCACTGTCCACCTCAGTGACATATTACCAATGGAAAAAGAGAAAAACACAGAAAAAGACAGGACAGATGAATATATTAGACCACGGCAGCAGATAGGAGTAGCTTCACATGTGTTTTACTCAGTACAGTATGTGTTTGGGCATGTTTATGGCTGTGTGTTTAAACTACTGTGCTAAATAGTCTATTCCACAGCTGTCCTGCTCCATTTACTGTACAGTGTGTACATCTTGTCTTTCATATGCAGATTGGTTTTACATACTCATCAGTGGTGGTCTTAATAATGTCATGGAAGACAGGGGCACTCTGAGCAGTCTGCAGCTACACAGCCCACACAGCCAATTGTGATACACTGTGTGCAGAAGTACCAAAACAATAAAAAAATATCCAAGTAAAAGTGAAATGATTGACCTATAAAATACTTTAGGACTTTTACTCTAGTTAAAGTACAAAACAGATTCTAAATATTTTTCATCTTTCCTTTCAGCTGTTCCCTTTCAGGGGTCGCCACAGCCAATCATGTGCCTCCATCTAACCCTGTCCTCTGCATTCTCTTCTCTCACACCAACTAACTTGTCCTCTCTCACTACATCCATAAATCTCCTCTTTGTCTTCCTCTAGACCTCCTGCCTGGCAGTTTCAACGTCAGCATTCTTCTACCAATATATCCACAGTCTCTCCTCTGAATGTCCAAACCACCTCAATCTGGCCTCTCTGACTTTATCTCCAAAACCTCTAACATGAGCTGTCCCTCTGATCTACTCATTCCTGATCCTGTCCATCCTCGTCACTCCCAAAGAAAACCTCAACATCTTAAGCTCTGCTATCTCCAGCTCTGCCTCCTCTCTTTTCTTCAGTGCTTGCACTCGCCTCTTCACCTCTTTGCTGCACTCTCCGTTGCTCTGAACCTTTGACCCTAAGAACTTAAAGTCCTGCACCTTCTTCACCTCTGCTCCCTGTAACCTCACCGTTCCACTTGGGTCCCTCTCATTGACACACATGTATTCTGTCTTACTGCAACTAAGCTTCATTTCTCTGTTTTCCAGAGCAGACCTCCACATCTCTAGATTTCCCTCCACCTGCTCCCTGCTCTCACTACAAATCACAATGTCATCTGCAAACATCATAGTCCACGGAGATTCCTGTCTAACCACATCTGTCAGCCTTTCCATCACCAGAACAAACAAAAAGGGGCTCAGAGCCAATCCTTGATGCAGACCCACCTCCACCTTGAACTTCTCTGTCACACCTACAGCACACCTCACCACGGTCTTACAGCTCTTATACATGTCCTGCACCACTCTCACATACTTCTCTGCTCCAGACTTCCTCATACAATACCACAACTCCTCTCTCGGCACCCTGTCTTATACGCTTTCTCTAAATCTACAAAGACATAATGCAGCTCCCTCTGACCTTCTCTGTACTTCTCCATCAGCATTCTCAAAGCAAATACTGCATCTGTTGTGCTCTTTCTACGCATGAAACCATATTGCTGCTCACAAATGCTCACCTCTGCCCTTAGCCTAGCTTCCACTACTCTTTCCCACAACTTCATTGTTTGGCTCATCAGCTTAATTCCTCTGTAGTTGCCACAGCTCTGCACATCTCCCTTGTTCTTAGAAATCGGCACCAGTACACTTCTCCTCCATCCTCAGGCATCCTCTCACTCTCCAAGATCTTGTTAAACAAACTAGACAGAAACTCTACTGCCACCTCTCCTAGACACTTCCATACCTCCACAGGTATGTAATCAGGACCAACTGCATTTCCACTCTTCATCCTCTTTAACGTCCTCCTCACTTCACTCTTAAAATCTTTGCTACTTCCTGCTCCACACCTCCACATCCTTCCGATCTTTTATCTCTTTGTCTCACCAACCTGTACAAATCCACGTCTCCCTCTTTAGTGTCCAACCCAGCATACAAGTCCTCATATGCTCTTTGTTTGGCCTTTACCACCTCTACCTTCACCTTAAACTGCATCTCCCTGTACTCCTGTCTACTCTCTTCAGTCCTCTCAGTGTCCCACTTCTTCTTAGGTAACCTCTTTCTCTGTATACACTCCTAAACTTCTTCGTTCAGCCACCAAGCCTCCTTGTCCCCTTTTCTCTTTCCAGATGACACATGGAGTACCCTCCTACCTGTCTCCCTGATCACATTAGCTGTTGTGGTCCAGTCATCTGGAAGCACCTCCTGACCTTTGAGTCTGTCTCAGCTCCTCCCTGATAACCACACAACATTCTTCTTAATCAACTTCCACCACTTCGCCCTCTTCTCTGCCTTTGTCCTCTTCATCTTCCTCAGAGTCATTTTACATATGACCATCCTGTGTTGTCTGGCTACACTCTTTCCTACCAATACTTTACAGTCACTGATCTCTTTCAGATTACAACGTCTACACAAGATATAGTCCACCTGAGTGCTTCTACTTCTGCTCTTATATGTCACCCTATTTTCCTGCCTCTTCTGGAAGAAAGTGTTCACTACAGCCATGTCCATCCTCTTTGTAAAGTCTACCACCATCTGTCCTTCTGTGTTCCTGTCCTGAAGACCAAACCTGCCCAACGCATTCTCATCACCTCTGTTCCCTTCACCTACATGTTCATTGAAATCTGCACCAATCACCACTCTCTCATCTCTGGGGATGCTCTGCATCACTTCATCTAACTCACTCCAGAATTTCTCCTTCTCTTCTAACTCACATTCTACCTGTGGGGCATAACCACTAACAACATTGAACATCACACCTTCAATTTCCAGCTTCAGACTCATCAACCTGTCTGATACTCTTTTCACCTCTACAACATTCCTCACAAACTCCTCTTTCAGGATAACTTAGTACTCCATTTCTTTTCCTATCTCATGGTAAAACAACTTGAACCCTGCTCCTAAGCGTCTTGCCTTGCTACCTTTCCACGCACAGTATATCCACCTTACTTCTCTGCATCATGTCAACCAAATCTCAAGCCTTCCCTTTCATAGTCCAACATTCAAAGTCCTTACTGTCAGTCATACATTCTTGGCTTTCCACTTCTCTCTTTGCCTACGAACATACCTTCCTCCTCTCCTTCTTCGACCAACACTAGCCTAATTTCCACTGGTACCCTGTAGGTCAACAGCACCGGGTAGCTGTTGTTGTTAACCCAGGCCCCAACCGATCCGGTATGGATGTCATTTTTGTTGTGAAAATCATCATTCGCATTTTTTGTTTGGCATATGTTTTACGTCTGATGCCCTTCCTGACACAACCCTCTCCATTTATCCAGACTTGGGACTGGCACAAGAAGACACTGGCTTGTGTCCCCTTGCGGTTGCATTACAAAGCAGATTATAAATATAAAGTAAAAATACTCCTTTGAAAAAAATATATCTTAAACAATTCTGGTTATGGTAATTAATCACTTTTTGTGTTGTGTCATATTAACCCATTCCAGCTTTGGTGGATGATGGCTGCTCTACAGATTGACTCAGCACTTCTTTCCTTTCCCACTATTCTATTTCTTCCAAAGCTCCTTTTCAGTACCACTGTCTCCATTCCAAATCCCCGGTCTACTCTTATCTCTATTATCCTTGCTCCCACTTCTCTTTGTTGTCCCTCTTATTCTTTTCATTTCTCTCCTTTAGTTTTCAACCCCCCACCCCCACCCCCCTTAAGCTACCCTTTCCTTTCATCTTATCTTTCAATATTCCCATCCTCCCATCTCATATTTAGTTTTTCCCAACCCAGTCCGATTTCTCCACCACTTCAGATTTACTAAGCTGCAACTGTGTCACACACAAATGATAATGCTAAAACAAAACACTTTGGGCCAATTTCTCTGAGTTTTTAAACATGCATTCTAAGTAGCTGTTAGATACTCAAGGGAGAGGTCCCAAGTTGTATTACTACTATAGCTGTGTCAGTGCGGGTTTCTTTTCCCACTTTTCCCACAGCAAGAGACCTACAGGTGCTGAATTGCACAAAGTATGACAGTTGCAGTGATACACTTCTTCTTCATTTTGTTACCCTCGTGTAACAATTAGAGGTCTCAATATTTTCTCACACTCTCACCACCGACCTTTATTAGAAGGACAATGCTATGAACCTGCTTTGTATAATCTCAATTTCCTTTTTTATAAGCTGGATTGGTCAGTAAAGGAAAAGACCTGGTTTCCGCCATGGGAAACTCAAAGAAAACAGATGTAATTTAAATTAATTCACATTACTCAATGTAAAATAATAAACACAGGCTCAGTAAAATGGATGGGAGGTTTTGTGAATACAATGCTTTTTAAAGACGATTTCTTTGATACAAATTAAGACAACTAAACTACTGACAAAACCATAATTTTAGTGATAACATAATGAAAGAATTATTCTGGTGTAATAGCATATTATTCATATATATTTTCTGTAAGGGCTATTCAAGTATAAAGCTGCTGATTTCAATACAGTGCACTCCATTTGCACAAATTTGTTTTTCCCAAATAATAAGAAATGTATAAAAATAGTGCTTTGCATCAATAAACATGGCAGAAAAAATAAATGTTGGTCTGATAAAAGTGAATTTTGATTATGTCTGAGCTGGTTTGCTTGTTATTGTAAACATCTTCTGCCTCCTGTGTTAGCACACTTAATTCACTATGTCACATTCTGTTTAACCTATAGTACCTACCTACAAGGATCCTATATGTGCTAGAGTAGTATTGGCTGCCACACATACACAAACATGCGTGTATGCCCACATTCAATGTGTACACTCACACCACTCCCTTTCACACCCCATTCTCATCATGATCATTTATTAACATGACTTCCACCAGGACAAGTGAGACTAAGAGTTGGGGAGCTCAGGGGAAGCAGGGATTGCTTTCTTAATTAAACGAGGAGGAAAAAAGAAAAGAAGAACGGTGCCACAGGCTGAGTTCCTTTGAAGAAAAAACATTTATCTCATTCACCGCATTCCCCTGCTTCTTGTTCCTCCCTCTCCAAGTTGGCTTAGTTACTCTGTGGCAGAGAGCAACACACACACACATTGCAGTGCACTGCGGCTCATTTTCTTTGTAGAAGGTAACATGAGCTTTGTATCTTTCCAGGTCACATAATACCATGCTAAATTATAGAACATCTAATATTCCTGTGCACCTGCCAATTTGGCTACATGTTATGTGAGACTTCACCCCCACCACCTTTAGCACTACACACACACACCTTGGTTTTGGCTGGGAGAGTCAGTACATAGTAATATAAGTGCATACTGGCACTGTTTTTTTTTCAGCTTTCCATTCTTATATCATAAGCAGAAGTAAAGGAGAGGTTGGAATAAAGACCCAACAGCTGCACTGCTGAGTAAGGAGATGTCTGCTGCTGCACATTGTCTATAGGGTTGTAAGACATGGGATATATCGCTTGTGAAGACAATGTGGATCAGAAGGTAACACAAGATTTATCCCAGCAGAGAGGGCTTGAAAGTTATTAACTCTAACTTCACAACGAGGTGTTGCAATATTTTAAAACTGAAAGAAACTGTGGTGCAGTGACTGCTTAGAAAATGTTGTCCCTTTAAAATGTAGAAAATTTATATGGTTAAGATTTTAGCAGTTTCGGAGATTCCTCTGAAATGCTTTGACCAATATTATGGGGTGCCTCAAAAAGAAAGGGCTTATTGGCACAAATTCTGCTTTTGGTAGACTTGTGTCAACATCAACAATCATACAGGACACATCCATATGCCCTAACCAGTTATACATAGGACTACATTTTGGCTGGATTTAGCTTATATAGGTAGTAGTTTCACTGACACACTGATGGTGAAAGTGTTAAATGCAGCCACCAGTATCATCAGATGCAGGGTCCTTGATCTGCAGAGTATTCTAATCAGCCCAGACACAACTCCACTGCAGATATCTAGCCCTGGTCAGATCAGTGGACCCTTCACAATAAAATCAATAAATCAATAAAATCAGGTGAAAAGCACACCGTCATTACTTGAATGTATTTTTTGTAGCAGGGGTTTCAGGGAGAGTGCATAGAACATACCAGGCATTTTACAGCCCTGCTGGATGCCTCTGAGCACCCTGAAAGGGGCAAACAAATTACCATTAAATTTCAGCACAGTCTCAATATAAAGTAAGTAGTGCTCAATGGGGTCACAAGTTGAGAGATACCAGACCAGTGTTAAGACACAGTGAGCTTGAGACCTCCTAGATATCTCAAATTAGGTAGATATTATCTACCATGGACCTGCCAGACACACATATCTATTCCCCAAACATAACCTGCTCCACAGTTTCTCTCCTCAGCCTATTGGCTAAGGCTTTGGACAGACTTTAATAGTCGGTGCAAAGCTCAGTCTCAGGGCACCAGATTTTGAACTGTAGATTACATTATAGCGTAATTTGTTATTCAGTATCATATACAACTGTCTTCTGTGTGACACTACATGCTCCAGCAGAGGAGATTTACATTTAGAAAGAATATTTATGAATAGTAAAAGAAAGTTGCCATGTTGGTTAAACTCACCGCTGAAAAAATCATCAGTCAATAAAAAAACTACACCACTAATTAATAGACTAATACAAATCATCAGTACATCTAAGACAGAAGAACACACTCAGTCTGTGATTCACTCCATGCTCATGCTCAGACTCGTTCCCAGCATGAACTCCAAGAAAGAGAGAGTCAGAGTGAGAGAGAGAGAGTGACAGAGAATGAGAGAGAGAGAGAGAGAGAGAGAGAGAGAGAGAGAGAGAGAGAGAGAGTGAGAGACGTTATAGCTCTGCAGATAAAGGTCATGAAAGGTTATTGGTTTCTTCCGTTGCTCACAGTCAGTGCTCAGTCGGAGAGAGCACAACGGGAAGAGAGCTGAGGACAGGTATAGAAAAAGTGAGAGAAGACAATGGCGGTGAGGTTACTGTGGCATAAAATAAAGGTGGTCTGGGTGAGAGAGAGGGTGACTATTGAGAAGGATATAGAATAATTGAGGAACAAGAGATTGGAACAGAGAAATCAACAGACTTAAAAGAGAACAAAATACAAACAGGAGGAGGTTGAAAGAGAGAGAAAGGAAGAATCTCACACTAGACCTCTGACGGATGGTTGGCATTTATCACCCCACTACCTCCGGAAATAACTAATTAAGCATGGCTATGTGTGTATGTGAGTGTGGAGACAGATGTGATTGGGTGAAGGGATAAGGCTAGGAACTGCAAAGAGGAAATATGTGCTTTTATCAGATTTTTTTCATGTATGTAAACCCTGTGCCTGGTCTTGGTGCCATATTTGGCACACAAAGAAGCAGTGAAGAAGTTTGGGTAATTCAGTGAAAAAAAAAAAAAAAGCTTCTTTTGAAATTCTTTATTAAACCTGTGTTTCATTCAGCTGCACTCTGATTAATGCTGTCAGCTAATGCTTCTATGCCCCAGTGTAAACAAAGAAAACACACAAGTTTTCTGATTGATAACCAGTTCAAAATGATTCCAAACTAACAAAAGACAGTGTAAGAATAGTGTTCATGTTGTAAAATTAAAGGGTTTCACTTTTTTCAAACACTCCCAGGCAGGTCCTGATACTTAAGGTTTTGTTTTGATTGCCTCTTCTGCCCAGCCATTTATATTACCATCCACTCCTGGAATTAATTTCCAAGTTTTTTGCATATTTGCATGCCTTCCTAGCTTCTCTAACGCCACTGAGTCTGAGAGCTGGGGGGATTGCTTTCATGGTACTACAATGGAGTTATGGTAAACCAGGGGCATTTAAACCTCTTGGTAAGGCACAAGATTACTTTAAAAGGGTATTTTTATATTTTTACCCCTTTTCCCTCCAACATCCAGGCCAGAGTCCTACATTTTTACGTATCTGGTGAGGGCTTCAAGGATCAAGGGCTATTGATGAAAAAATACAAAATTGTAACATGCATGAACATTTAAATGTTGAGACTTATTTATTTATATCACTACTGCACATCATAATAAAAATCCACATTTAGTTCAGCTTCATCTCTCCTTGTTTAAATGTTTGCATGAATATATTTTCATATTAATATATTTCATAATATACTTTATACAAAATTTGCACACTGTACTTGGGTGAATGTGCTATATGAGAAAACCAAACATTAAACATACAAACTGTCAAATTTCTAATCATGACTTGCTCCTACACATAGTTATAGTCCCATAAGACAAATTACCTTATTTTAGGTGCACTGGTAGTAGTTAAAATTACATTAAAGATCACACTTGCATCATTGTGTCCTATATGCGAAATCTGGCACCATAAGATTTATCTATAGCATATAAATAAGCTGTTGTTTTTCAATCCGGTATTTTGTTAAACATCTATATTTACTCATTATATAAGAAGGAAAAAGCAATAATGAGCTAATCAAATTGCATATTGAAAGGGTCCATTTTGCTAAGCAAATCTGTGGATAATGCATTGTAAATGCTGTTGATCTTTAATGCAAATCTCTTAAAAAAGCATCAAGTTCAGTTTCACAGACAGGAACAGTTACTGGCTAGATAATACAAAGCAGCTTATCGTTGCCAGTGTTTATGCTGTTTATCATGGTTGTCAAATTTGTGGAGTTTAACCACAAGCTTTCTACTAAGATGTTTTCCCTTATCCATCTGGTATCTTCCTCTGTTGCTTGTTTATCTTGTTGATTATGTGGAGGTTTGCCAGTCATCCCCAAACAAATTTTGTTTTAATCATCAAATATGATTCTATAACACATTGTTATTAAAAGTACAATAGTGAGTTTAGACTTGGCTGTAAATTGTAGTATGTGGCTCCTCCTCAGACCTTTGTCACATAGACTGTTGTACATGAATGTATTGTACTACAGAGGGCTAAGATCACATGCACTACAAATATGCATTCTTACAAATACATAAAAAAACACTTACTGCTTCCACACTCAAGTATCTGAGTGACTCTTGGTAAATGATGAAAGATGAAGCTGCTCCTCAACACCCAACATCAGTCCCTACGAAGTGACATAAGCTTATCCTGAATAGCTTTGCTCACATGTGTAAATGTATGTGCATCGAGAGAGCTGAGTGGCCAGGCTAATGGGCCCTGATCAGAGGGCTCCACCTGCATACAATTATTACCTCACATTTGGAAAAGCACAATGAACAAAAAGGATAAACATTACTGAACATTTTAATGTAACAGTTTCAGTAATTATTAATAACAAAGTATGGTTGTAGCACTGTAAAAGTAATTACACATAATGGGTTCATGTTAGGTATGGAAGTGTGGTTTAAATTATAAAAAGAGAACGAGAGGGAGGGTGGGAGAACAAGAAACTAAGGGAGAGACACCAAAACAATTGACAGATGTGGTGTGAAATACAGACAAAGAGCACGTATGCTAAAATGTTAAAGCAAGCGAAAAAAAGACGAACACAGAGATGAAATGAGACAGGTGCAGTTTTAACTAGTCCAAACCTAAAATGACAAAATGATCTTCTATTATCTTGAGCTTCTGGCAGACACATCTCACATGCGCACACATGTGAGAAAGCTCACACCTAAACTGCATTCACACACACATTAGCACACATTCTCACACCTTTATTATCTATATATGGACCTACTTGTGTTATATCCACACACATGCACACAAACACACACAAAACTAGGCACGTCTTTTTCTTTTGTTTAACATGTTGTGTTTAACATTAGACCGACAATAGCCAGTATCATACTGACAGTAATATAAGTTATAAAAATAAAGGTCGCCCATTGTCGTAGCACAGATATTTCTGTAATATTTACATTTGTTTATATGTTCTAAATCTACACACCGATTGACACAACTATATACAGTTTTAAATCATATTAAATAATTTGTTCCATGACTGTCATGCATAAGTAATGCCAAAAAACACACACAGACACACACACTTTGTTTCTTGTAGATACACACATGCATTGTATATCAAGGCATGAGTTGGACCACAGACGTGATTCTTTCCTTTTGGCAGTAAAAACAAACAAGTGTTTATTTATTGATGTTGATTAAGGAAACAGCTCAGTTTCTGTGTTTCACAAACAGGCCAAACACAAGGACAGTTCCATCAGCGCAATCATACTCACAAACACACACACATACACACTGTACTGCACACAGCCACATTTAGCCAACTGCTTGCTGTTCACAAATGACAGATAACTCAGCTGGTTGTACATTGATGTGTTGAGTTGCTTGGGGTCCTCGTTTGTCTTTATGGAGTAGGTTGTTTCCACTGTACTCACAGAAAATGTTAGACCTTTCAGATAGAGGTGTATTTCTACCACAGTCAATACACAAGTTACCATTATCTCATTATGTGACTTCAAAAATAAAAGGTCAGTTAAGGGGGGCTCAATGTTTTATTACAATATGTGTTTTGTATTTCATATTTATGATTTACATATTTTATGGCACTTTTTTTAAATTAAAACTAAAGGAGCTCCTTAGTGACAATTACTGTCAAAAAGAGTCACTTCGATTGATTTTTTAAAACAATCAAATATGGAAACTTCCAAGAACATGTTTTATATGCTCTGCGTAGTACAAAAGAAAATAAATGTGGGAAAAAAATTGTGAAAATCTATATTGCAAACAACAAAGAGTTGGGAAAATACACATTTCCCATTACTCTATACTGCATTAACTGGATAGCATAAACTCATTTAAGATTCAAAATTTAATTTAGTTGAAATATAATATCTATGCAATATCATATTTAACAACAGACGATCAGGTAAGATTTCATATTGTCTGTTTTTTACTTAAGAATTACATAGTAAGAAAAAGGATATGATGGAGAACTTCTGTGGTTTACAGATTATGGGTGTCCATAATTAGTTACAACACCACAATAAATGTCATTTGTCCATACAACAAATATAAATTGCCGTACAGCGTCCTGCGTTCTTGAAGACTGTTGCTCGCATACTGATAAGCATCAACACACTATAAGAGAAGACAAGAATGATACCAAAAACACATGCATCCTCGCACACTTGGTGTCATGTACAGACCGTAGATTCTCAATATTTTCATATCCCTATAAACGCTAAGTACACCTCCACCCACCAACTAACTAACACATAAATGCACATGGGTTATATTTATTAGCTTGAAAAGCAGACATTTGGGTCACGTCCCTTATTCTGAATATTCATGAGCACCTGCTTTCTACCAACCACTCATGAAATCACCAACACAACATTACCACAGGCATGTATATGTGACTCTTTTAGTCTTTGTACTTGTGAGTTTATCTGTTTGCAGTAAGTTTTGTAAAGTAAAGAATCTTAAATTATGGCTTGAAAACTGTGGAGAGATGATTTTTTTATTAGGCATGTTCAGACTTTTGCCTGATATTTTGATTTTTAGTTCTACTAGTGTACAGTGCAGGTGGAAGTTGGATAATAGAAATACACATTTTTGCCCAAACTTAACAGTGTAATTAAAACATAGCTAACACACGTACTGGGACATGAGACAGGCCTTCCCTCACACAACTTTCTAAAGTGACATTATTACTTAAAGTACATAAACTCCTGATCAAATTTACAAGTAGTGGATGTTTGCCCCAGCAGTCATAAGCAAGTTTAAATGTTGTATATTTGTGTGCAGCAGTCTTTGAAGACATGGCTTGGACTGTTTCAGTTGCTTCAGTGATCGGGATTGAGTTGCCATTTGGCCCCAGTAAAGCAGTGGTTTGCTTACAAGGCACGTTTTCAAAATCCTAAATTATGGGCAACATCACTGGAAGGAGGGATTACACATTTTCATTTGGGCAATTAATTAATTCTCACAGGGCTCTACCTATCATTATTATGAAGAAATATTTGACCAGACACCATGAGTTCTACGTGGTTATTTCGGATGACATTGTGATTATCCTTGAAACTACCTTTGTTTGGGATTTTTTTTTTTTTTTTCATTTAGAAAAACCTGTTCCTTGACCTTTGGAAACAATGAAGATTGATTGAAATGAAGGAGGTTTCTGTTAGGACAGTTCAGGTCAATGGTGTCAGTGGTGTATAGGTTAAAATCTAAACATCACACTTCTTCAACAGAAAAGCTTGTTGAATTCCTGTAAGTAACACTTTGTTTTAATTTAATACCTAAGGTTATACTAATGTTTCTGTCCTCTTATGTCATGTGTTAATTTAAATAAACATATAAACAAGGATAACATAAACATGCACGGACAGTGATGCTAGCAAGTAACAAACCATGTGGCAATGACATACACACACACAAACACACACACAGAAGTCATTTCCAGCTGACACAAAAGCCTTGATGTAGACCTCCACCTCCCCCTTACAGTCCGATAATTTCTTTGAGGCCGATTCTCTGCAGGCACATTCAAAAAAATCTTTTCTCTCTCACTCACTCATACATGCACACAGTTGTAGGCCGTGATTGGGGTTAAGCCTCGGGTTATTTTTAAGGTAGATGGGGTGGGGGTTAGTGGAAGCTGACGATGAACAGAGACTGTCTGTGTGTTAGAGAAGACAGGTACATTTTGATTTAAAATCTGCTCCTTGAATAAAAGACTATAAATATGAATCCTAATGGTTACAGAGAAGGTCAGTGCCAAGAGCTCAGACAAACAATCAAAACACAAAAAAAAGGAAATCTGAAAATTACATTAAAAAACACTAGACACAATATTATACTTTGTGTACTTCTACTTTACTTTTTACAAATATTGTAAAATAATACAATAAAATAGAGTCAAAACTAAAATAAATAAGAAAACAAACCTCTTCTGTTAGTATCTATATATGTCTGTTACTGTTGAGGCTTACTCACTGAATAGTCAGGCAGCAGTGCAAAGATATTTCCTTCTAAAAGTTTTTGAGCTTCACTTTTCCCACCAATGAAAGAAAGTCATTTACAATATTTCTGTTTCATTAATACGTTTTGCAGCATTCTGCTTTATTGCAATTTCATAATAATGACTACCTAACTCACTAGGTAGAAAGTGGTGGAGCATAGCAGATTTTAACAGAGCATGTACTGTAGCAGAGGGAGAGGGATGGCGAGTTGATTGATTTAAAGTCACTTTAGCTTAACTTGCATATTGTAGCATTAGTCCTAGTCATTGTCTCCACTATTTGACTATTTGCATGTCTGAGAAAACATCTGATATTTCTTCCAAACCTTTGAAGGAAACTTTTTTCTTTTTTCATTTGCCATCCTCAGGCTTCTTTCACTTAACAATGTTACTAGCCTTCCAGATTGTTATGACAAATATTGACATCAAAGCAGGTAATGTGTGGGTTTGCATAATAACATCCTTCAGTCTGATTAAATAAGTATTACTTCATACAAAAGGCTAAAGCTAAAAAATGTCAACAAGTCCAATCGTTTTAGTGACCCTATAGGTCTTCTGTCCCTGCCCTCTCATACAACCCAACCAGTTGTTCAATTGTGCGACACATTCTCATCCCACAACATTAGATAATGGCCCTATCCAAGGCTTCAAATTCTGCAACTTTTGTACATGCTTTGCTTTATCATATTGATGCCAATTTTGGATGCTCCAGGAGCACCACCATTTGATGCCATGTGAGCAACATTATGCACAAACAAAACTGTGGTGTAAAAACGTCTGGGTAAAGTTAAGTTGCAGGACAGACACACACTGACTTCCATATTATAGTAACCACGTGTATCACGTTATGTGATGATCATCATTTAAGTGTACTGGAGTCAAACCCCAGTCTCCTGTGGGAAAGTCCAGTGTCTTGTTGTACCATCCCCAACCCTATCCACTCTCTATGAGAATTTGTCAATTCATATATTCTGCCATTTAGGCATCAACAATTGAAGCACCAGTTTCCATCGTACTTGACTGAACGCCCTGTGTGTCAACTATTGAACCAAACTGGTTCCTTTATTGTCACTATGCACAGCAACATAAAAGGACTGGACATAGCGGTGCTTCCTGACACCTTAAGAATGAGATTGGGCTAAATAGCAACAGCTTGGCCAGCTTCACACTCATCTTTTGTTTTAAGAACTCAAAATAATGGAATTTAAACTGTGCAAACACAACAGTTTGGTTACATCAGGAGAAGGTTAGCTAAGAGATGGGCACTAAATAAAGATGTGAACAGTGAAAAAGTTGCAGTTTTCCTTTAAATTATGGTAATACGTATTTGTTGGTCATTTTTAGAGGCCGGTACAAACAACCCACTCTGTTGTATTTCACAGGAGGATAGTCTCAGTATGTGTGAGAGGTTAAGTGCTGCAACATTAAAACACATACAGCTGGAGCTAATTAGCAAAACAAGCATTAATTATAACCTACAGAAGAGTGAGGGCTACTCACAGATGAAATCTGTAACCTTCCAAACATTGTTGATTGTAGTTGAAGTGATGTTCAGACTACAACAAAGAGGCTGAGTACTAACAGGGATTATTTCTCATCTCATTTTGTGTACTAAATGTAAATTCTCATTCAACCAGGTCTTGTATAACTGCTTGTGTGACTATTGCAAAATAAAGGTTGCATATATTTATGAAAGTAAGTTCATAGTTGCATTTTTTGGCAGAATTAGTGCTAAAAGCTGCTAAACACAACATCTCTACGTAGTAGCACAAAGTTTCACAGTAAATGTGCCACTTTCGCCTTTTACCAACATGAATAATACAGAAATCATGAAAAGATGAAATATTGTATTTTAGTTGATCAGTGTTTTCTGTCTATGACAAAATTGGCCAAAAACGTAAGAAGAAATTATAGAGTCAAAGAGAGGGAGATAAAAAGATGGGTAGATCATCACACTGGTAGGGAAAAGAGAGGGACGGAGGCAGAGGTTTGTGACTGCTACATTAGCCTCTGTGCTTGTCTCCCTCCAGCACCATTAGCATATCATTAGAAAACATCTGAACTCACAGATGTTGGACTCTTAGCCTGGCAGGCTTGCTGCGAAGCTAACACACAGTTACATGCACATGCATAGCCTCATTTTAAGACTGGTGCACTCTCAGGGCGAACACAGACACACACACACACACACACACACACACACACACACACACACACACACACACACACACACACACAAACACACACATGCACACACACAGTGTTAACTCCCAGATGTTTTACATTGGGCCATGGCAGGATCAAGGAAGGGGAGAAAGGAGCTGGCACAGATCTGATTAAAAGACCTGGCTCAGAGATGTAGAGTGACAATGTATGAGTGCATCCATTTATTACAAGCATATCAAAGGACAACATATTTAACTATAGATCTGCACACCAAGCAACAGATGCCAATAACTGTCTATTTTTATATTTTAACATGTGCAAAACACACAAGGGTCTAAATGTGTATGCATAGGTAAGGGCACATTAGCAGTAGTGGACCTTTCTGTGGGATTATGTGAGTTCATATGGCCATATTATCAAAGCTGTTTATAGCCATCTGCCAACCTGTGGGGACAGCGCTGGCTATGATCTGTCAAACAGTCTGCATTTAGTCTGCCTTGCCAGAACTCGGGCAGAGCATTTAAACAAGGTGTCTGATGATCCAGGTCCATTGCAGAATAGGGTAATCATAATCTGACAGGTACCCAGGGATGGCGTTTAATAGTTTTGGCAACTAACCCTGCTAAGTCATTTGTCTGCCGGCTCCATACAGTCTCCACAAGGATACAAAGATAAAATTTAGAAAGTGCTGCGGCAAGCTAGGGCAGCACAGCGGTGAAGTGATTAGCACTGCTGCCTCACAGCTACAAGATCCCTGGTTCAAATCCACCTTCAGACTGCAGAGTTCTGTTTGGTGTTTGCATGTTCTCCCTGTGCTCGCGTGACTTTCCTCTCGGTACCTGCCCAATTGCTCACCTTCCCAGGTGTGCATGATGGTCTGTCTGTGTATGTCTCTCTGTGTTGGCCATGAGATAGACTACCTTGGGAGTTGTTGCAAAACATTTGAGAGGGCCCTTTTCTCAACAATGACTTTATGAAAGAAAAAAACTAAAAGTTTAGCAAGGCTGAAAGTAGAGTCTATGTGTACATAGATGGGCAGTGGAGGTGTCAGAAGTTTAACCCAAATGTCAGCATTGGAACCAAACTGGTTATATTTTATATGGTAAATGATCTGCACTTGCATAGCACTTTTCTACCTTAGATGGAAAATAAACCACTTCTCATTCACCCATGCACACACACACTCACACACCAATGACGGCTGGGCTACCAGGTAATCACTATCCCAAGCCAATGGGGGCAACCCGGGGTTCCGTGTCCTGCCCCAAAGACACATTAATATAGACACCAGGAAGAGCTGAAAAACAGCTGACCCTGTGGCTGGTGGATGATTACTCCACCTCCTGAGCCACAGCTGGATTTGCTAAAATTCACATTGGTTTTATTTACTAGGAGGAGATTAAATTAGATTAGGTTATCTGGGAAACACTTCATAACTAGGTTATTGTAGTAATTATTCAGATACGTTTGGTTATTTTAGTAAATGGAGTAAATAGATCTGCCAAAGGCCTGTACATGTTGTCATGTTTCTTTAATATTGTTGGAACTTTGAATACACTAGACTCCACCTGCACTAGAGTATTTTCATCATGTGTATGTCATATTGGCTTGTGTGTTTTTGCTTGTATATGGTATATTGCAAACAGAGGGGTCTAGAACGTAAGCGACAGAAGTGCATGCACCGGTTCTGTGACTAACCCACTCCTTCTCTCTACACAAAGACAGACACTATGTAGTTCTCTTTGGCAGCATAAGAACTTCAGTACATCTTGCTGAATCTCTTCTGTGGACTCCTGTAAATGTATATGGAAATTGCAAGGAAGGACTTCTAAACAGAATTCTTCTGTGTGCACATAAATGAATGTTACAGAACAGATATATTTTCTTAAATACTATAAGCCATCACATATTTAATTCACTCACTAATGTGATGCAGAAATGTTAATCAAAGTCAAAACAAACACAATCCACAAGGAAAAAACACTCTAAACATGTGAGTACACTGTGTACATTTGTTAATTAGAATTTAAGTTCTTCACACATGAGATAATATCTAATGTCTATAAAAACAACAATAAATTGTGTTGTGTCAAGACAATGATGAGCACAAATGTGCTGGCTTCATCACTGAATTACTAGCTACCGCACAGTTTCCGCTGCCGGTAATTCACCCTGACGTTAATTCTTCCCGGTAGTCATATTGATGTGGCACAATGCCACTCTGTCACTGAATCCGACCATAATACCATTTATTTACAAGTCACGGTATAATGCCATAGATGTCTCTAATTTGACAGGTCTGGGAGAAACTGAGCAGAGTCTGTATATGTAATGAGCATGCTATTTCAGTCAGTCATCGATGTACTCGGCTAAGACCTTCAAAGATCTTCAAAGGTTTGTTAAACTACAAGATTCATCCTTCTACTGCTACACAACAAGCTGCAATGAGTTGTTTCTGTATGAAAATGTGTTAGCAGTTTATGTGCACTGAAGTTTAATGGCCAAGATCCATCAGCACCCACTTTTATAGAGATGCTTGTTTTCTGAAAAGTGTAAAGCAGAAATTTGTGGATGTACAATAAAAACAGTTTGAGCTTGTATTTGCATAACATTAAAAAACACCTGTGACTGCATTGCATGCCAACAGTCATCTGTCGTTTACTGTTCAAATACGTCATACATCCCCTCAATGAAGAAGTCAGTTTGAAGTCACAGGGACCAAGCAGTTGCTGCTGCGTGTTATAAATGCACTGTTCACCAGCCGCCATTACCTGCATTGATCTTCACCTGACTTAGGGTAATGCAACAAATTCTCCGCTGCATCATCAGTGTTACACCATCAATTGAATTGTATCTACTAATGTTCTTTTTGCCTTTTTCCCAATAAGGTGCAAGATAAACCCCGGGGTTATGGGGGAAGAGAGAAACAGAGAGACAGTCAGAAATGAGAGGGAAATAAAGACAAGGACATGGCAGTAGGAGGGATTCTTCAGCTGGAATAAAGAGAAAAGACATGTTTTTGCTTAGTGCAGTAGGTTAAGTTAGAGGAAAGAAAAGCTTAGGGGCAAAAAAGACATGTAAAGATAAATATAAAGGATGGATGAATACAGAGAGATGGCTTGTGGCTATTGGTGTTACACAAATGCTATACAGTATGGTGAAGGAAATGCAAAATGGTTTAAATGAGAGATAGGAAATAGTAGGAATACAGTTAAGGAGATGAGTCATAGGGCATATGGCTAAGGTGGAAGATAAGGCAGAGGAGCTGTGGGAAGAGGAGTATAAAGAGGGGGGGAGGAGGAGAAGGACATTTAGACTGATGAGTCATCACACACTGGCGATGGAGAAAAAAATTATGGATGGAAGGATGGATGAACAACCAAAGATGAAAGTGAAGGGGAGGAGGGTTATTCATTCAAGCAGGAGCGGTGACCATTTGGTCAGATGACCACTGGCACTGACACAACATAACTTCCATTACACTAAATGTGCTTCATATTGTGGTTAGATATGATAGATGGACAGACAGACAGGCATATCGTGAATAATTACTTTTAATGGAAATGAGAAATGCAACAGCCACAACACAGCCTAATGACAAAACGTGTTGTAGCTTTTTGCAGCGCGTTTTGTCATTTGGTTGTGTTGTGGCTTTTTCTTTATGCTGCGCCTGTGTTGTCCAATTATTGAAGTTGTTTTTTAAGTTTTACATAATTAAATTGCTTGTGTTTTGTCTATTTGGAGGTGTTTTCTCAGTTTGCGGTTCCATGAGCTCTCAGGGCTAATGTACCATGTGCTTGGAAAGACTCACAAAAGATCAAAATGTATAATCCTTAATTCTGATCTTAAAATATTCACCTTTCTCTTTGTCAGTAAGTTGCTAAATAAGAAGAAAAAAGTCCAAATACCTGGAGTTTAAAACAGTGTATACTAACTGTTGTTGAAGTGTTTAGGTTTGAACAAGTGATGGGCTTAGACTGACACTGTCATCCCTAGAGCTTCGCTACCACTGTAATAAACAAATATTGAAATGAATTAAGTTTGGGATTCTGGTGTGAATTAAGAATAAATTTATTGTTGGGTTGAGGGCCCAATAACCATGAATATTTCTAGTTTTTCCTACTTTGTGGTGATTCAGTCATGTTCCATGTTGGCAGAGTCTAAAAGCAGTTGAAATGCTGGCGTTGGGCCAGACAGACCATTTCATGTTTGAGCTCTGACCCCTAGAGACTTGGCATTACACTAGTTAGTTTGTCCTTTGCATGTGTACTGCTATAATGTTATACTGACTAAATCTGATTAAACACATTTTGCATAGTGAGATGGGGCCACAGAATACAAAATTTAATTGTCCATATGATGAATATATGATATACCCGCTTTAACATGACCATCATAATGTGGTTTTACACTCAGTACAGTATGATTAGAGCAAGAGCAGAAAGCTACTGTAACAATAGACTATGAATTACCACTACCTACTGATGGATCTCTACTAACATGGTGGAACACTGACTAAGTAACTGATTTTGGTCAATCCAGCATATGCAAAGAATACCTTGGAAGAAATGCTTATATGGATGAATGTATTTAAGTTCACTGGAAACAGATTAGATGCACCATGAAATAAGTGTCATAACCACTGGTTTTGTGGGTTCAGTTGAATAATGGTGTTGGTCATTCATTACCAGTAGCATTATTTATTTTTATCAGTTATTAAATTAATCCCCCCACTAAAGACTGTTTTAATAAAATATCTGCTGTGTTAAGTTTATTCTTAACATTTTGTAATACCAAGCATTAACATTGTGTCCAAGCTTTATAATCAATTTTCTGCATTTTCAAAGGAATGGAAAATGTCAGCTGTACAAAATGGGCAACGCTAGAGATAGAGGGCAAACAAAATAAAAAAAAAAAATGTCAAATGCATTACCAGGGGCAGCAGAGGTTGTGAGTTTGTTGGTGTGTAAAACAAAATGTGTTTTTGTTACCTGTTGATTGATTTCTTGAATCTAATTTAATTCCCCAAAATATGAGTTTTTGGAAAGAATCTCCGGAGGACAAACAAGGATTTACGACACTGGTTCAGATCAAATTGACATGTATGGCTATTATTCCTTAGATACAGTGGAGCTTGAGCCTCTGTGCCTGTTGTTAGCTGAACATCATAAATGATTAATATTGTAATTTAACAGGTAATTTAATTAACATACCTGATTTATCGTCATGATCCCTGATTTTTGTTTTTATTCTTTTCTCTCTCCCCTTTCTGTCACAGACTTTTATTTTGTAGTCACTCGTCCCCACTTCCTATTTTAACACAGCTCTCCCCACTGTCTTCCCTCCCAGATTGTTACCTGTTCACGCTGCCACACACCCGGTCCGTGCCTCCCTATACGGACAGTGACCTACTTGTTTTTCTTTTTAAGAGACTGTTGTTTTGGAGAATCTGTTGGTCTGAGGTTTGGTCCTTTGTTTGTCTTGTTTGTCTTCCTATGTATGGGTGTGTTTTGGTTGTGTTTGCTTATTCTGTTTGATCCCAGTATGTTCGCCTCTTTAGTTTTTCGTTTGGTCTTGGATGTTTTTGTGTGTGTTCCCCTTCTTGGTTGGTTATTACTAATTATTAGTTTTTCTAATAATTTCTGTTTTCTTAATTAAGTACTGATCCCATGTTTGTCTAGTGTTGTTATTTTTGTTAGTGAGTGTTCTCTTGTCATCTCTTGGAGGGATTTTCTTGTTAATAAACCCTTTTTTAAATGATTATGATTCCTCTTGCGTCACCTCTCCTGGATCCTAAATATAATACACTTGTTTGGTTTTGATTGTTTTGTTTTTTAACCTGAGCTGCTTGTCTTTGGACTCTGGAGTGCACATGAGCATCTGGAAAAGCCTAATGCAAACCTTCCTCTGAGGTCCACTGAGACACATTTTCTACATTTTTCTCTTTAAAACATAGCAGTAATGAGGTTGCTACCTGATCATTTTAGTATATATGAGCATGGAGGTTGGTTACAGTTCCCTTGTCTTCAAAAATAATCTGAAGAAACTGGGTTCTAATAAAAATCTCAATGTAAAAAAAGGCTAGGAAATTACACCAATCAACACTTGGTGCTTCTGTGTACATCTCATTTAAAATATTCCATTCAAATGGAAGACATAAATTTGATTACAAATATTGTCTGTTTAAGCCAATCCACAATCTTTCCCAAATTAAAACCAAGTGGGTTGTGTGTCTAAACCTAGCGATGTAGTTTTTGTGCCTGTACCTGTAGATATGGACCTACTGAATGTGATGGTGTGTAGAGTAGGGACCACACTACCCCATAACTATTTGCAGGATAACAACATATAATTGCCATTGACTTGTGTTTCAACTTCAGAAATGCGTGTTCCCTTTAAAGACGCCTCGAAACATGCACAAAGTTACCCCTGTGTAATAGGAACATGTTCCCATTGGGAGGCCATAATAAGTGTATGTAATAATAAGACACGTAAATAGAAAAGAAATGTTTTGTACTCTCTACTTCCAGTTGAACCTGATGAAGGCTACATCCTGAGATGTGTTGGTTTATTAACAACAAAGTTGTTTGACTTTCTGCAGCTGTTGTTGTCAGTTTGATCCTTTTAATTTGTTTTCCCACATCCGTGCACCTTGACAGCAGGTAATGTTGTGGTAGAAGTTTTGCTGAGTGTCATCATACCAACAGGGTCAGAAGAAAAAAATATTCATACGCATACATCCTCTGCATTTCATTTACACATTTTTTGTAGTAACACAATCACAGCAAAACCTTGGATCTTGTGTTAGTCTGTACAAGCAAAAAAAAAAAAAAAACACTTCTACGAGACAACAGTACAGTCAATGTCACATTCAATGACAGTTCATAAATGACTTGAGACATATTGTTCAGGTTGACATCTACAGCAATAATAGGGTAAAAATAAACAAGGAAACAATAATTTATCAGATTATGTTGGTGTGAGAGATGTTTGAAAAATACATTAAGCTGACTTTTAAAGTCATTGCAGTGTAAAGTGGATCTATTATGGCTGCACATTGTGTAATAAGTTACAACTTGTAGAAACTCTGATTAAAATGTTTATTCATGTCTCTACTGGCCACTGTGGATTCTATAGGACTTATTTACATTTGTAAATTACAAATTGTACAGAAACTGTTTGTAATTTGCCCTGTCATTCACACTTCAATTATAAAAAGGCTCATAGTGATAGCTTACTATTTTTCCCCAACAGACAATGTGAAAGCACCCTAGCACAATATACAGATAATGATTGCGTATTTCAGTGGTAGTCAAAGGCTACACCATGTTTCATAAAAGCCACACAGCACTTGAAGTTTGGTGAAATGTATTTGATTAATAGTACTCACACAGTTGTAAGGATTATTTAAACTCAACAAAAACATCCTAAAAGTGTTTACTTGGATACATAGTAAATGTAACATAGGTATGTGATGTCAGGCACATAATATGCTATGAAGGTCAGTTAAGTCACAGTCTGCTTGTTGAGTCCATCTTCAGAGACAGTAGAATATCCAGAGTTGGTCTTCATTCTTCTTCATCAATACTTGTAGACTTGTAGTTCTTCTTCTGTAGAATTTAAGCACCAGGACAGAGTTCATCAATCTGATTGAGGAAATGGATGCTGGCAGCGTGAATTTGAAAACAACCGCATTTGTTGTTTAAAGGCTTTTAGTGCACTGTTGTATATCAGTAATCAACCAGTGCACACAAATCCACATATACCTTTCCAGTGAAGAGGATTTCTAAAGCTCTGGATAGAAGTGAAATTTTAAAAAGTAAGTGAACCCCTTGCATAAAACCATCCAACGTGCAAATGAGGAAAAGTACATCTGTTTTTCTATTCAGTTTGAATAGAAAGTGAATTTTAAGTGGGGGCCGATGCTGCAAAGGACAACTGGATCCAAATCCATCAAAAATGAACACTGTCTGTGAAGGCAAGTGTATTGTTCAATGTAAGAAAGTCGCATTATTACAGCCTGTTGGGTTTGCCCTTATGCTCTGCTGCCGACCCGGAAACCCCCTCAGAGATGGACAGACCGCATCTTTAACTGAAAGAAGCCGTGAAACATCGCTTTTGTTTGGCCATCTGGGCAAACGAAACTGTCCTCCTTAACTTCTCGAGCCCAGGCCGTCTGTCAGTTGTACAGATCTGCTACCGAGAGAAGCCCCAACAGGATACGACTGTAACATGATAGACTCTGAAATAATTCACTGTTATTGTCTTCACTGTTTTATTTTCTTGTTTTAAGCTACACAAAACAATTTATTATATCCGCCTTTTATCACTGTGTGTCGCTTAACGATCCTGCTGTCTTTCTCGCGAGGATCTCTTTTTTTCTGTGTACAGCCAGATGTTTGAGCTGGTGAGATCGTGACGTTGAAATAACGATGATTTTAGCGGGTCCCCAGGGTGCCATCAACGTCTGACAGCTGCGGGCGTCCTTAGGGTCCCCTCTCTCGCATTGCTTGCATGCTTCTGCCTTTGTGGGACACACAGTTAGGCTCGCTCTCAGAGTGGACCGTGCGTCAGGTTGGACCGGGTCTCTAACCTTTCTGTATGTTTTTCATTGCCAGCCTCGACCTCCTCATTTTGCCCTTTTTACTTCAAACGTTTTCTTTGTTTTTTTCCCTTTATGTGACACACACACCATCTGGAGCAGTAGTGATAATGAAATTATGAGTCATTTCAAGCTAAATACGGTCAGATGTAAACGGAGAGGGACCACGAAGTAGTGCGCGCGCCAACACAATCCCTCTTTAAGAAGACCGCAGAGAGAAAGGCGAAAAGTGGGAGATGGGAAGGAAGAGGGGGTAAAGAGGAGACCAGACTATCTCACGAGAATAAAGAGAAAACGGTGAAATTTAGGGAGCGAGAAGAGAGAGAGAGAGACAGAGAGAGAGAGACAGAGAGACCAACTGGGCGCGCATGTCCAGTTCCTTCATGCAGACTGATCTCCCCGCTCGCCAATCATTCTAGCGAGTTTCCCCACTCTTTCTCTCGCCCCTTCTGTACATGTGCATCGGACAAACAGCTCTATCGTGAGCGGACAGTGCAGGGGGAAAAACAAACCAACGAACCCACAATGGAAGAGGAATACTGCTGGACATAACCGGGGAAAAACCTTTCTCATCTTTCTTCTGTTTTTCCTGACGCCTTTTTTCTGCCCCCTCTATCTCGATGTCTCTCAACAGTTTCTGAAGGAACTTAAGGAAAGAAAAAAATGAGGATTAATATTTTTTCTTGGCACTTTTTCGGGGTGTATTCCGCCCTTTGGGGGCTGGCGACGGGGGCTTTCCCCAGCTCAGTGCAGATAGGTGAGTTCAAGGATTAGTGGTTTTACGCACGGACACTCAGATCCGAAACGCTACACTAAACAGTGGATTTTAGCGGACAGAAAATGGGGTTGGGTACTGGGACCCTTCGGGCACCGAAACACAAAAATCCCTGCTAGACATAGCTGATTCACACACGAATGACAGATCAGAAAAACGCACACAAGTGTTGAAACCTTTTCGCTCTAGTACATTTTTCTCTCTTGTTATATCAGTGATTTTTCGTTTCTGTTGTGACACATATGGTTTGCAATTGCACGCACACTATTTGACTTCTTCACTTTTCTCCACACTTTTACTGTATTTGCGTGTATTTTAACAGCTGTTGTGGGCTCATGAATGTTTCAGTAAGCTTTGTTTCCTTCTAGTCCTGTTCACTGTTTAGACACTGCAGTATTTTCTCTCCTTCTCTCTCTCTGCCCTTTTCCATTTACCCTCCTCATGTCAGTGCGGGAGAAGCGTGTCTTTAGACGCACTGTATATCAGAGATTAAGTTAACGAAATCGGTATCTTTATTTGTTGCTCATCGCATATGGACAACGCATACATCTAATGTCTGAATTCACTCTCTCTCTCTCACACACACTCACACACACATTTGTGCAGGCATGTGTGTGATAATGAATGCACTGCATCACTCCTTGTGGGGGGCAGCTGGGAGGTCCTATAATGAGATTCAGCTCCTTGACTCTGTCTCCCTACAGCTGCCAATAAACTTAATACACTAAGTATTTTCTGCTTGGCACACACACATGCACACACATATATGCACTGGCTTTCAAGCATGCATGTGCAGATATACAGCACACGAAATCACACACATGCACTCATAGAAATGCACATATAGCTGTGCTATCAACACAGTTGCAAGTCTACATATATGTACAATGTGTATAGACACAATTACGCAGCATATTTGTGCTCAAACAGTAAACATTCATACATGGACATATATACTAAACAAAGTATGCACATGTGCAAATATGCATGTAGACACTTTTCTTCTCTACATAAAAATATACATATGTGACCACTCACTCAGCTCTCAAACAGTTTCCTTTATATTTGCATATCTTTGCATTGCACAAAGTGGAGGCACAGACGGAGTGAGTACATCCGTGTGTGCGAAAAGATAGATAGATAGATAGAGATAAAGAGAGAGAGAGAGAGAGAGAGAGAGAGAGACTGACACAGATTACAATATTTGTGAAATTACTTCGAGAAACTGGTGCAATAACATGTCATTTTTGGGCATATCTAGACTCATCATCTAGCTGAAGTGATTTCTATGAATGTGAGGTAAAACTTTATCCTAAAACAGAAACCAGGGTTGATGCAGGAGCCTTTAATTAAAATCAAAATGATTACATACTGAAATAATCAAGTTATAGCAAATATACAAATAAGTGACATGTTGCTTCTGTCAATATTCCCCTCCCTTGTCATTTCTTCTCTATTTTTTTCTCTCCTCTTTATATGATGTCTGCCAGTGTAATCCATTTGAGTTGAGTCTGATTTAGTTAAACTTAAGTCACATCAGCTCATTTGAGGTTAGTTTAAACTATGGCATAAGAGGTATGGATTTAGCATAGCAAAGCCAATTAACTCAGTGGTCCCATTAAATTAATGAAAATATTAACTCAGGTGATGATACTTTAATTATGAAAAAACAGTGGGTAAGTAAATGTGTAATTTACCAGTTGAAATTAGGAAACAGAAAGTGCTTCTTAAGTTTCAACATTAAAATTTTATCAGCATATAGTACTTGCAGCATTTTGCATTTACTGGGACTGTTTGGTCAGTTTATTGATTATGGCTCTGTAGTAGTTACTCTATCTTCTGGGTCTTGCTATGTTCACTTAGAACACATTGGATTGTGTTACACATTGACCTTGCAGGATGCCGACTATGTGCAAGTATTTTTTGGTATTTGTTTTCGTTTTTTTTGCTGCTCTTTGACTAAATCACACCAGCAATCTCAGCCAGTGGATTCAACAAACCAAGGCAAGGAAAAGCAAAGAGCTGAACAGTTTACGGCTTGACCTGGCCAATGGAAATGGATTAATCTCCCACAACCTCATCAGTGTGGCAACAGAGCACTACCACTCACTGCAGCCCATTAGGGTAATTATCGCCAGCTACTTGGAGGACTCAAACAGTCATATAAGTCAGCCAGTTTTACCACCACTAGCAACACCATGTAAAAGAGATAATAGGAAGTACAATACTCTCCATTTTATTCATTATGATAATTAATCTCCTCGTTGCTCCAATTAAGGAAACAAGTGTGATAGTAAGAGGCTTTATTAATGACTCCCATAAAATCTCATCACATGTAAAGGCAAGGTGAGTCCTGAAGAAACTGTCATCACGGGCAAGAAGAACATTTAAGCCAGACACGTTAGGAAGCATGATTAGTAAAGGGAATCTAAGGGCATACCATCCTTTAACGAAAACCTTATTGGATTCTTCTAAAGTAGTATGGTGACTCCTTCAGTAAGAGAAACAATGCTACTAGCAGACAGATACCTGAGGACATAAGGTCTGGACTGCTCAAAAAGTTCAAGTCCTGGCTGTACCAGTATGGTTTGCTGCAAAGACTGATGTGACTGCCAACAGTCCATATCCATCCCAGTGACAGTTTTGGAATGACTAGAAAGATGATGTATTACGCATCTGCAAAGTTGGGTGGAAATCCTCCCCAGCTTTACATCAGATTAAACTGAGTCTGCTGTTCAGCGGAAGAGTGGCAAAGTGCAGGCTACTAATGAACTATAAGGACTCCAGTGATGAGCAGGTCAGAGGTTGGAAGCTAATATATAAATGGCACATACAGAACGTGCACCTTTGTCTAAGTACAAGAACCTATGCACAGGAAAACAAGGAGTTTTAATGTTCCACTCATAGGAATGAGGAGAAGCAGACACCAAAGTTAGGACAGAGGTAACCTAAACCAAGTTACAAGGTCTAGAGGAAGAAATTTGGGGGGCACTCCAAGCAACCTAGAGGAAGTAATACCTCCTGAAAAGGAAAGTCTCATGAGCGAAACTCAGAATGAAGCTTTAACCTATCTGGATTCTTCTTTTGCTACAGTCACGCTTGTGTAACTACGAAACCTGAACAGGTAGGCACAAACACAGTGCTGTGGAAGGAATGGCACCGTGACACAACTCGCAAAACAGAACTGGCCCAGCAGAGATGCAGGTTGCTTCGTGATAATGTGAAACCGGGATACCAGCACCATCCAGCTAGTTCGCCAGTGCAGGGGAGAAGCAGACCTAGCAATGCCATTTCAAATTGCAAAGTATTTCCAGCATATTTTAAGGTCGAATTTTGTAGAGATTTCTCTCAAACAGTGATGGGGCTCTGTCATTCTTCACCATATATACTTTCCCAAGTGCTTTCAAATGTTTCTCCTCTCTTTAACACTCCTTGTATGTTGAAACTTTTACCTGCACTACTTTGATTGTGTCAGATGGCCCGTATAGGCCATATGGTACTTTTACAGGCCAGCTGACAATTTGCACTCACCTCTCTCTTCATTTTCTTTTTACCTGGCCCATGCTTCTCCTTTGTGTAGCTGACACTTTTTGATCTTGTCTTTCTCAACCATTTTCTTTTATATCGTCTCCAGCTCATTATCTCTACGACTGCCTTACTGTCAGCTCAGTTGTCTTTCCTTTCTCTTCCAGTCCTTTCTCCCTCTGTCTTTCTCCAGTTTCATGAAGTGTGCAGTGTGTGCGTATTCATGTTTACGTGTTTGTGAGACTGAGGACGTGCTGAAAGACAAATTACCTTTTGTAACAAAGCTAATGAAGATCTTGGCTTTCTCCTTTACCCCCCCTCCTCCATATTTCTTTGCTCGCCCACCCTATCTGTCTATCTTTCCCCACATTACTCTTATACTTCCTGTCTCTTTCCCCTTCTCCCTTTCAATCCTACAATGACTCACTTCCTTTCCTATTCATCATGTCCATTCTCCTCCTTGCCCTCTGTCTTTGTCCCTCTAGGTGGATTGTTCATTAGGAATACTGATCAGGAGTATACAGCATTTCGGCTAGCTATCTTCCTTCACAACACCAGCCCTAATGCTACTGAAGCTCCCTTTAACCTGGTCCCACATGTTGACAACATAGAAACAGCCAACAGCTTCGCCGTCACCAATGCATGTAAGTGCAAATATAAGTAACCAAAAATCATATTTAAAGAAACTCATCTTTTTGTTTCTCTCCATTCCTTTCTCAACACTCTCCTTATCTTTCTATTGGATCAATACTAAATGGTCGGATTTATATCTCTGGTTGTTTAAAGAATCACCATTTTCTAGCCGTGGTGGACTTGATAGTTTTTCTGCATTAAATGCTCAGCAAATTGCTATTTTGAAATGTTGATTTTAGTCACTGTCTAAGTCCTACCACAAGGCTTCTTGAGCCAAAGTCAGTGAAAAGTCATTTTTTCTACCAATTTTGGCCCACACAGGTTTTTAATCTCCTCCATATTTGATCCACATCTTTTTCCCACTTAGCACTATTCATCCCATTTGCAAAAGAAAAAAGTAATATCACTCATCATGAAATACCAGAGCTTATTACAGCTAAAATATTAGCCACGGAACAAATGCAGACAGTGGTAAAAATGGGTCTTTTGTGTTCAGTTCAGAGGGGATCTATTGGTCTTTGTGTCCTCTCTGATCTTTTGAAAGATGACAGTTAATCTGTCTCCACCTCTGTCTGTTCTCTGGATCAAATTCTTATCTTTACACTCCCACTTTAAGTGGAAGTCTTTAAGAGAAACTTTGTGATGTTTGTACTGGGAAGTCAGCGCTAACAAGGCTACTGTATGTGGGCAGCCAACAGATGCAGAAGTTTAAAACTGCCCAGCATGGTAAGGTGTCTCTGTGTGTGTGTGTGTGTGTGTACCGGTGTGTGTGTTTAAAATAATCAAAGTGTTGGTTTGTGTGAAATACTGGATAATTTGAGTAAACAACATCATGTTAGGTTGAACTGTGCTTATTTTTTGGTTCTCCCTCATCTCACACTATTGTTTTGCAGATTATTTTAGTTATTTAAGACTTTTCCTATTAACACACTATTCACTGCAAGGCCATTGTAGTGGATTTATCCATCAGATCTGACGGGTGTGTAGTTACCTGCTGGATTTTCTTACTCTAGCTTTTTACTTACCGTGGCTTTGTTGTGCCTGTTCTCACAGGACACACAAAGTTTATTTGTTTTCTGGCATCTGCTGAGTGACACACTAACCCAAATTACTTCAATGTGGGTTGGCGTATCTCTGTGGATGCTTGTGAGTGTCTGCCCCTGTGTGTTTATGTTTGAGATGGGAACAATCGCTACAGGATACCCTTCATGTAATTCTCTTGCTCATTTGCCTCCTGCTGAAAGAGGAGTGAGTTATAATGTCGGTGTATACGAAGTCACAAAAGTTCAGTTGTTACTTTTAGTTCAACTAAAATATTCACTAAGTTTGAGTAAGTAAGTGAAGTTTATTTTCACACGAATAAAACATTAGAGCATTACATCTGGGGATTGTGTTATGGTTATGTTGCTTAAGGAGAACAGCATGAGGATATATAAATCTGTGTCTCCTTTGCTGCAAAATGTGAATGTGTTTAGTGTTTTCACCTTTGAGTGATTTATGGTGCATATTGAATTCCTCTTAACGTAATCAGAATCCCTTATTAATACAGTCCTCTGATGCATCCATCTTATTTTAAGAAGATGCAAGTGATTGTATTATAATATTTTACTTCCTCCTCTCATTAAAGTTTAATAAATCGACCACTGGGGCTGTTAACTAGGCAGGGTGAACAAAATCAATACAGTATAATACAGCAATACAGTACTTCTCTTTATGGTATTATATCAGTGTATTTAAAAAGGTTCTTAAATATCTCCAGGTTGGAAGTTGTAAACCGACACAAGCCAGTTCATTGCCAAACGAGGCTGTTGAAAATGGCAAAGACATTCAGACAAGTGCTTCAAAATACCTTGAATACTATCTGGAAATCGATTTGTGTCTTTTTCACATGAATGAAATAAAGAGACATTTTAAGTCCCTGGAAAGTATTATTACAGGATTTGACTGTAGCCAAATGCAAGTCATATAAAATCATAAAGCAAAATTTGTAATACAATTCCCAGGTTTGTTTGTCTTCCAGCCACTGCGTTGTCACCCCATAGGAGTGAAGAGACAACCTACAGTAATTGGGAAATTAATGGTCCATCTTCTTCCTCCTACTCACAAATAGCATCACTTGCATCATCTCTTCCCGTTTACTGTTAAGGTGTATGGATGGGTAAGTGCATACTGAATACACCTCCAGTGGCATCCCTTCAATGTAGGGGGAGGAGTATAATTATTTCTTGTGATGAATATAGGGGTGTACTCAGAGGAAAAAGTACACAACGTAATGTTGAAAATGCTCTGTGCCAAGGCTGATTTTTTTAGTAATTAGCAATATATGAAATCTCAATGGAGTTTCGAAAGGGTTTTTGCCAAGTTCTAGACAAGGGCTCCAATGCATCTTTTAATCTTTTTTCAGCTACACCCAAAAAATCCTGACCATATGAATGATGATAAACTAACTCCACATTACAGTACTACATAGTTTACTTTAACTTTACTTTTTATATGTTATTTTGGGACATATTATGTGATCAAAATCAGTGAGTTTGCTTTACACAGACAATTTATCCAAAAGACAAGATTAATACCTACATGTTCCCTTATTACCATAAAGATGGACATTGTAATTTATCTCAACTCAAATTAGCATAAAACTACCGTGAATACAAGAAATAGTAACCAACACTGGCTATAGTCACTAATATGAACAGAACTGTCTAAAATGCATAATTATTTCTGTTTGAGTAAAGTTAGCCAAGCGCTATTTTGCCCGACAGATTGGGGGGGATAAGGTAGCCTACTTAGAAATTAAACTTTGTATTTATGACCCAATTTAAAATATTTATTTTTTCAGTTAAAACAAATTGTCTTAGGGCTCAGACCCACAGACATGCAATCAAAGTTAAGAAGTATTGACAGAAAGTGAATGACTAACGTTGAAAATAAGAGAAGTGCACAGTAACAAAAGATTTATCCTTTCAAGGGATTGAAAATTCCTATTATTTTAGTCTGTTTCCACTCATCAGTTCAGTATATTCTACCGTTCTTTCTCTCAGAGGTGTACATATGTACACATACTCGTGCGCACATACTAATGCAGGCACTGGGCCATAGGAGGAGTGTTTGGAAAATGAAGCTATTCTATGTAAAACATCTACTTTCTACCTCCAGGCTACGCATAACAAGCGTAACCACTTCACTCTCTTCTTTATCCCTCTTTCCTTCCCACTTCTTCAAGCTCTCTTATTGTCTCTGTCCATCTCTTCCATATCTCCACTCCGTCCTCTCTCTATCAGTCTCCCTCTTGTTTTCTCGTCTCCTCAGACTGTTTCCTCCTTTTCCAGTCTCTCTGTTCTCTGTCATATTTTGCCATCTGCACAGGCGTGGTGAATGGATCTCTAAATTAATCCCTGACTCTTGCTCCGGGTGTTGAGCAATGCTCCAAATTAGAATAGGGAATTCTGCCTCTGACCTTGGCTAGTTCCCCTCTATTCTAGTATTCAGGAAGTCTGAACGGATCGTAAAAATACTTGGTCCCCATCGTTTTCCCTATTCACAGATGAGTAACACCCTTTTTCTTGTCTCAGGGTCAAACACCCAAACATTCTCTGTTGCTGTCAATCTTTCTTGTTTTCTAGTTCACATGGACACCTGTGAATCTGTATCTATTGTGGAACAGAGATATCCGTGCTGGGGTGTATTTTGTGTCTCAGTTTCTTGCATCAGTGTCTGCTCTATGTTTGTAACTTTTTGATGTGCCTTAGTGAACATCTCTGTTCACTGGATATAGAAAATAATGCACTTGGATTAACATGACCAAAAGCTGTAGTGGATTTGTTTGTGTTTGTGTGTGTGTGCTTGTGTGTGTGTTTCTGTCCCCACTGAGTTCATGCATGCAAGCTTGTGTGTCATTGATGTGCAACAACACATGTGATTGTGACTGTGAAAAAAACCCTGCTGAGTAGAGCATGATGAATACAGGAAGCAAGAAGGTGAATTAGGAGAGAGAATTGGAGAGGAAGGGGTTTGAAACAAAACCGTGGTTATGATGTGTAATCACAGCTCAAAATATTAATCTTTATATGTTTAACAGCACTTCTATTTGAATAAATTTCATTTACAAAACTATGATAAATTAATGAGTTATTCTGTTTTATGCTGCACTGCACACTGTAATGATGATGATGATGATGTATAGTGTAGTGTAGTTGTGTGGGTGGTTGATCATTGAAGCGATGCATAACCCTCGTTATCATTTAGAGTTGATATAGATTTGTTTATAGTAAATCATTTAAAAATCAATACTGTTTACATTTTATTGACTACCACAGATTGATTTACACGCAGGCTGCACCTGATTATCTTTGCAGGCAAACTGAGTTAGGCTACAATCCCCTTGAGGTGTCAAGTCTTGTTTTATCTCCCTGTTGTTCAGAGTTAAGGACGCAATGTATTAAGTCAAAGATGTAAAGATTATCTAATTTAGGCCTTGGTTATTTAGACCTGCACGTGCAAAATGATTTAAGTTCCTATCCCATCTTTGCATTAAGTATTGTATTTTCAATAAATACATTCTAATGAAATATTCATCTAAATGCACGATATTTCCAGTTCCTGCATGTGTTTTCTGCTTTACAAATAAATCTGTGATCCTCAAACATACTTCATGCTCTGTGGCACTAACTGATGCCCATACACTTGGGTGGATATAAGCTTGTTTCAGTAATTTAGTTTGAATATGTTGAGTCTTCTGTGTACTGTCAAAGAAATAGTAGAGAATGTCTAGGAAACAATGATGAAATAGAAAACAGCAGTGACATCACACTGCAGAGAAATATGAACTAGACTTATTGGGTTTTCTGTTCTGATTGCCAACATCTCTTTTATCAAAGTGTCATATGTAAAGGTGTAAACAAAGGTAGTTCCAAAACTAACATACCAAGCAAATTAGAGCATACTAATGTGTAAAATTATTTGGGCACATTAATGTCTGTGACTTAACTACAGTAGATGCATTTTATTGGCAGTTGAAGTTGAAGTTATCAGCGAACCCGAATATATAGTTGTGGTGTTCCTTCTGCATTCTCTCTTCTCTGTGTACTCTCTGTGACCGAGGGTTGAGCTCAACTTCTCCTCAGGCTCAGAGTGGACAGAAAGATAGAAAGAATGAGCCATTGCAATGTTAGACTTCACTAATGAAAATTTACTTCTGGACTTTGCCATGCTTGGCTTGTTACTGTACATGCCTATAGTGAACAAGAATAACAGCTCTGCCCACAGTCTCTCGTTCACAGTTGTGTTAATAGTTAATTGGCTAATCGTATCTTCTATGAACCTTTTAAAGCAAAAGCTGACTGTAAGTAGGCTGTATAGTACTCATTTATCCCAATGCTACAAATCTTAAAGCTGAGAAAGTTCTGCTGGAGTTTCTGTCTGGCAGCGGCCCACACTCCCTCCCTAAAACACCCCTCCCTCTTCCAGGAGTAGACTAACATCTCAGCAGTGAATCACATGAGACAGAGAAGGGGTCAGAGCAACAGTGAATGATAATGAGACTGATTTCTAGAATTCTTTTTTTCACCCAGTGATAAGCTCAGGACTATAATTTTTACAGTAGATTTTATGGTTAATCTAAAGCAAGTCTGAAGTTGACACTTTACTGTTAAAGCAAATAATAAAGTTTCCCTGAATTATCAGTTTATTAGAGACACCCTCAGCTAAGACAAAGTCAGTCTAATCCGACAGCCCTATAATAAATCCTCTCTGTATGAAGTTTGTTTTGAACCTGATTTAACTGTATAATCATTGTGGACAGTGCCGTTGTTTAACTGTACTGTGTTATTCAGAATGGTAATTCAATACTTAGCTTAGCATCAATTATATAGATGTGGTAAAATAAAAATGTTTAGGTTTCTATGGCAGAGCTGTAATTAACTTAATAAAACACATACAGTCAAATGACATATTTGAACTTTTTGACATACTGTAAAAGTTGAATTTCTATAATGAAACAGTCTACAAATGTTCAGTATCTTAATAGTTCTTTCAAGTGTAATTCTAAAAGCTCCACTCAGATAACCCTCAGCATCTGAACAACCACACTTTTAAGTTATTTGACATCATTGCTCTCAACAGCTCCTAGTGTCATTGTGTTCCGGGACTTGTTTAGGGTATTTTAGCTTATTTTTGCTGCTCATTAGATGCAAAGTAAAACTGCACCCTTGCAAGTTTATGTTCCCTTGTTTACAAGACAATTAATGCTTTTAGTGATATGTTTGTAATTTAAAGAGAGTACAACACAATGATAGCCATAAAGAAAGACAGATACACAAACACAAATTTTTCTGAAACATATATCCATTTGTTGCTAACCTATCTATATATTTGCAAAATTATCAAATACTGCATTTCTCTGGGCTTTTTTCTTGCCCACTTTAAAGGACTCAGTCATATTGTAGATGATTTTAGACAGTCAATAATAACACTATGCCATCATCTTTATTGGTGATGCGTTGCATGGTTGTATGTGTTCTTAGTGGCTACAGAGGGGGGAAATACTTAATTAACATTACTGGCATACAGACAATGCCAAACGAGTCTGGTGCCATCTAAAATGCTTTTTCTGCCATTAAGTTTATTATTTCAACTTTATGTGGTTCAGAGTGAAAAGCATGACAAGAATGGATACATTTTTTAAAAACGTTTTCCCATGTATACCTTTGCTTTAGCATTATTTTGTTAGTCACCAGGCAATAAAAATCTAGAGGCTTTAAAGGTTTCTATTTGTGAGTTTGTGAGTAATTATAAGATTTCTTCACTGCATGGTGATAATAAAAAAAAGAAAATACAGATTAACTATACAGTAACAGCTCAGTTATATACCTCATACTGTGCCTTCCATGATGATGAGTACTTATAAAGAGGTTCAAAGCTCTTGAGTGAGATGGCTCTTTTCACATCCAGTCAAGTACATTTGACAGACATCATCACATGCAGTATATAGTTTGCATTAGCAGGCTAACTGCTTGAAACCACCAGGTTCACGAAGAATCTCTCGTGGCATTCATAAGAGTATTTTATCTTATTTTTAGGAGTTCATCTGAATCACACTAGACATTTCTTATTACGAGTTTACTAAGATATGCACAGAAAGGAAAAGCCAAAATGAGAGGTTATGGAGGGAAAAAAACAAACTGTCTGAGTCGGTCAAACTAAGCTGTTGTTAGATACATAAGCCAAATGTCTGCACTTACCTATTGTGGCTAAAAACAACATTAACTACAGCGCTATAGTGTAAATACAATATTTCCATTTTATTTCTGCAGTACTGTGGTAAAAACATCAATCCCTTCAAGGTCAAAAACTCTTTTCAAGTAAGAGTTGATAAATACAAGCCCTCACATTGCAGCAGCAGCAGCTGCAGCAAAACTGCATCCTTTCAGTTACAGTAACATACATGTATAATGTAGCTGTATTCTTTTCACTCGGTTCAGTTTTGGTCAGTCAGCTTAACAGATGTAAAGTGCTACTTTGCATAGACCATGTTCTTTTTTTGTGACTAAATACTCAGCCACAGTTTTCTCATTTTCCTTTAATTACCACTGACAAGAAAATGCTGAACATCATGTGCATGATGAGTATTCAAAGTGCCCCCGAAGACTTGTTTGCTTGTGTCACGTTTTTCTAGCCTCAGTAGTAACGACCAAACAGCAAGCAATATTATTAGACCACAGTATGACACAATGAATCCACACTTGTGCTCCAGGTAATCTGATTTCATTTGATGGTACAAAAAACCTGTTTCTCAATTTCAATAAACCATCAACTGCCAGGGAGTAAAAGTGACACTAGCAGTAGCTGGGGGCTACGGTACACAGGCAGACAGCATTAGAGTTAATTCAGTGCCTATAAAACATTTTCAAACCCCATGGTTTTCCCCCTTGTATTTGTTTATTTATTTAAAACATTTAATCATCATCAATTTGTTTTGGCTGCTTTGACAAGACTTTACAAAAACAAACCTTTTATGTCAAAATGAAAAGATCCTACAAAGTAATCCAAATTATTAAAAATATAAAACAGAAAATAATTCACTTCACAAGTGTCCTTTAGAGTTTAGAGAGCAATTTTTTTTATACTTTATTAATCCTCGTGAGGAAAGTGTTGTTGGACAGCTGCACATACATGATGGTTGTAGTACATGAGGATTTATTGTGTTGTCGAAGGACATTTAAATATGTGGCTGGGAGGAATTGGAAATGGAATCACTAATCCTGGGTTTCATGGATGACTAGTCTACGAACTGAATCACAGTCACCCTTCTAAATTGTTCGTGGAAGTCCCACAGTTAGTTAAATAGATATGGGATTGTAGTATCCTCTGAATGAGCTTCTGTAGCTGAGATGGGAGATACTGTGCATAGAACAACTGCTGCCTGGGTTCTTACCAATCTGAGCTTTGTGAGAGAAAAGAAAAGTTCCTCTCAGGTAGAGTTTGTCAGATAAAAAGTGGGAGACCCAGAAGTAAAAGACTTCTTCGGTCTGATGAGACAAGAATTGAGCTTTATGGACTGTATCTCTAACTGCTGAAGAGCCTGGGCAGTAGTCTTTTTTTCTCTGGTGTTGAAGCTGCTAATATCACTTTACTCATTACTCAGTAAATCATTACTGAATAACTTGCCAGTGCAGGCTGCAGCTGGTGTACCTCTGATTAGCTCTGTGGCAGCTGTGCACATGAATTCTGGGAGGTGCAGTTACACCACTCCAACTAATAGAATTTGTCGATTTGTTATCAATGTAAATGTCAAAGTACTTGAAATCATGGACTAAACCTCTAAAAGGTTTGTGGTATTTTTAAAAAAGCAGTATGAAATGATCCAAAAGCAGAATTCATACTTGCTTATACATACATGCTTAAAAGGACAAACATCCTAAACTGAATCTGCCAAGAAATATCATAGAGCATGTAACAGAGGACTTCTTAAAGGGTCTAAAGTTATCTTTAGAGCAACAGGTCATTACACATTTAATAGACTCATTTTAAAGCATGCCACAAGTGTCATTTGGCAGTGATGTTCATTAACCATAGCTTGGATTAACAATTTACAGACACCTTTAGTTATAAAGGAGAGAAGAGACAGTGACACAGCATTTGGGAAACATACCTATACTTAAAGCTGCACGGAAACTTATAATAATGAAAATAATTTTTGTGGGTCTGCAGTTCCTCGAGGGAAGAGGAAACAGAGTGAGACAGGCGTATTGCAGGTTTTAAAGAATACCAACCCTAGAGCTGCATTGTTCTATCTGGTTCATGCAAGTGAGTTTAAAGCAACAGAAGAAAACCATTTTAATTAACTTGCCATGGTCAGTGTGAAGCACAGAGCTTTCAGGCCTGTATTCTCTTGCCTGTTTTTTAAAGCCGTGATAGTGATGAACAGTGAATAATATTATTAGAACATGCAGCAAGTCTCACTGAATAGCCACGGTCCCTCAAGGTATTGTGACTTCACTGGAATAAAAAGCTGTGTCTCCCTACCACACAAACTGACCCACACCTACAGCCTTGTACACTCACCATAAGAGCCTTGACTGCTTCTGTCTGTCTAATATGTTTCATTAAGACCTCTGTTTTCCACTGTGTTTGTTTTTAATGCTCTGGGGTTTGAAAGATGAAAAGCATGAGAAGAGATGACACCAGATTTTAAGTGTTGAGTGTCGCCTTAGCTAAACACCGTGTGTTTATACTGAATAGAGCCATGTTCGCAGTAATTGTCTGTGACGTCTCTGTGTTGGTCTTCACTCTCTCGCCTTAGCTGCTGTTGTTTTCATGTTCTGATCAAAGGATTTCCATTTGCAGACTTTCTTCTCTGTTTCTCTTTCATTCTTTTCACTTTTCTTTTTTATGCTCCTTAGCACAAGCATGCAATCACATATAATAAGAAACAAACGTGGTGTTTTTCTGTTGTCTCTTTTTCTGCTTTTTCTTTTTTCTCATTTTCAATTCCCTCGAGTCAAACTCATCATTTATTCTTTTGATTTCACCTTACTTACCTCTCTCCTCTCTCTTGCTCCTCCATTCCTCATATTAAGTGGCTTTTGGTATGCTACAAAAGCTGTGATGTGTGTGTAATTTAAACTCAGACTGACACATCAGATGCTGAAGCACACTTTGTATCTAAATCTACATCATCATATCTGTCACCTACAGTATTTATCTCTTTCTTTTGGTTTCACTTTCTGTTTACTTTTCTATAATTGCCTCAATCTGGAAATGAGGTTATAAGAGAAAGTCTTTGAACAATATAAAAATCTCTACTTTATGAGAGCAGTCACCATCAAATTCACTCACTCTTCCTGTTGCCTTCTTTGTAAAACAAATACTTTCTATTGTTGTAAGGACGCTCATTGACAAATGCATTTCTGGCTCCTTACATTAACCCAACTCCTTCCCTAACCTTAAGCCCTGAAACCACATGTTAACACGTAAGCTAAAAAAAACCCTAAATATTGCACCCACAACCATAGTAACACGTGCGTAGACACACACACACACACACACACACACAGACACACATAAATGCAAAATGTATACCATTCTATGAGGTAGAACTAGTCCAACTTTTTTGTGTTTTTCTGTGGGTGTGCATGTACTGTATGTACATGTAAGTGTGTGTAGTTGTGTGTGTGCGAGTGCACGCGCGCGTGCGTGTGTGTGTAAAGGTCATGCCTCTCATCTCTAAGTGAGCCTCAGTGAGAAGGACTGAGTGGCAGCACTCATCAATATTAACTAATGCCCTTCCTTTCATCCACATCATAAATCCATGGAAACACACACAGGCACGCACACACAGCAGTTTGTGGACAGATTCCTGCTGTGCGTGTTTATACACGTGCAAGTTGTTTTGCGTTGGTAAAAACATGTTTGCTAATCAAGAACATTGAGATTCTCCCAAACCTCAAAGCCAATGTCAAGCTAGAACCAATTCATCTCTAATGGGCCATTGGTATTCAGCAAGGGTAATAGATTTCTAGGTAACCAGCAGGTAATTCATCACACTTACAAATAGGAAGAGACAGAGTAGGAAGCAAAAAGGCTATTAAACTGATCAGAGCAGAAGCAGCGCTCGTGTGAAGAAAGAGAAAGGCAATAGAAGAAAATAATTCATTATGCAGTCTGTGGCGATTATCATGGGAGCTGATACACACAAAGAAGACGGGAGGGCAGGCATGCGGCAACACATGAGCTTAGACACACCTGCACATACGTGCACGTACTTAGCAAGTCATCTAACCTTTATGTTCGGCAAAGGGATGGCTGCTGTGCATGTTTGGATTTGTTCTAGTTTGTGTATTTACTGGTCTTGGAGGTCAATTTCTTTCTGACAGCCCTGGTACTTATCTCTTTAAGCTCACTGGTTTACCTGTGTGTGTCTCTGTGTGTGTGAGAATGCGCATGTGTGCGTGTCTGTGTTTCAAAGTCACATCATGGTTTTCCCACTCACATTCTGGCTTTCCCCTGGCTGAGATAGTAGAGTGCATCAAATAACACACATACACACTCACACACAATCGATCTGGCCCTTCAGGCAGTCACAGTGATGGATGGACACTCCCTTCTTTCTATTTTTACCTGTGCCTATGGACACATGACACGAAATCGCTGCATCTTAACTACAATCCAAAACCAATTGGTATGTATGTGTGTGCTTGGAGGATATTTTTGATGTTCTGCATTCTTATGACTGCTTTTTTTCCCACCCCGGTAAGCACTCAGCATCTTTCTTGTTCACCCAAGACTGACTCTCCTACTTCTGAGGCAGCAGAGTGGCAGAGCTCTGCCTGGTACCACTCCCTGCCTCAGAAGGATGCTCCTGAGAAGTTTATCCATCTCTAGCCATGCAGAAACTTGTCAAACCAAAACATAAAAAACACAGGAAACTGCAATGGAAGGTCAAGCATTATTTCAGAACAAGATGCCCCCCCCTCCTCCCCCAGTATCCAATCTTTTCACTCTGTGCACTGTAATCCTAGAAACTGTGCACTTTTTTATTGCTGACCTGTCTATGAAAGATTTGAGATGTTTGAGCCAAAAGGACAAACTGTGGATGGTGATCATATTTCCTTTTTAGAACCTCACTGTCCAATATTATTAGAAATATTTCTTCACAGGTTGTGACATTGGCAATGTTAGAGCTCAGGGATACTAGGCTCTTCATTATTTTGATGACAATCCATCCTAGTGTATTTCCTTTCATTGTACACAAATCAAAACAGTAGTTTTTAACACTTTAAATTTATTTGTCGTTATTGTATGTGCTCTAGCACATACAATATCAAATAGTGGAATCACCACTACTGTCTTTTTTTAAAACACACATGTGCCAAACATTTTCAGCCTGTGTGATACTCACTGTTGCACATTCTCAGTCTTTGTCTTCATGATGACTCCATTGAAGCATTGAGTTAGGAAATGTTAACTAGCTGAGCATGTTACCTCTTGGCAGTGCAGGAAGAGTTCAAAACAAGGTCAAAGCAGGTCCCATCTGGGGCCCTTTTAGTTGGAGGAGTCACCAGAGGGTGCTTACTAAATGGGATCAGCAACTGCCTGTAGGGTCCCCACTGCTGTTTTTTTATACCCCTTTAATTTTCTGAAGTTAGAGGGCACAGCTCACTGCCCGTTCCACATAGCTGTTTCTGCACTCTTTCTGTCAGTATCTAGAATATCGTAAATATATTTGTATTTTGAGTGTTATTTTTCATTCACTGTATTATTTTTGTACATCTATCGTAATCTGTGTCTATCCATTCGTCTGCACTACATACTGCCTTTGGAGTAGCTAAATACTGTTCATCAGCAGCTATTATTGTCTGTCTCGGAGCAGATGGAGGAAACCACTCCACTCTGAAGTCCTTAATTGCAATTGCTGTTGAAGTACAGTTAGTAATTACACATATACAAGTCCCATAGGTAAATGTCAATCAACGTGTGGGAGAGTTTTTGGTGTGTCAGGATAGGATTTTGCTCTATTTCACTTTGCTGTTTGTTTTGGTTTCTTTTTTCTTTCTTGTCTCACCAGAAGCACAATCAGCACATCACAACTTAAAGGGCAACTTCACCAAATTTCAACTTGCTTTCTATGGCTTTAGTTTAGAAATGTAGAAATGTACATTAATAGTTTTAAATGTCATGCTTGACTTCCTTATATTAAAACATTTCTCTGCTTCTAGCAGAAAAACTAATCCAGATGACATCACCCGGAGTTTTTCATCTTTGGGAGTTCAGATGATGTCATCTTGGGGAGCTCTGGAAAAGCAGGTTGACCGTGATTACAAGGTCCATAGTGTGAGAAACAAGATAACATAATCTGAACTGAAGGTTCCTCCAAGTGATGTCATCTGTAGGTATTTTATGTAGTTAAATTAACAAAAACCCTCACAGATAAACATGTGCATGTTGATTACTAGACATCACGGTAGCGTAACAGACTGTGAATTATTGGCACATGTACTTAATTTTTCCCCTCAAATCATGCATTTACACAGCTTAAGACATGCGCGTGCACACACACACACACACACACACATCCTACTCTTTTCTCTCCTGCTCCTACAGCACAGGCTTTAGTTGGCGCACACAGACACACACACATGGTCACTTGCTCGAGGGGATGTTAGGATGATAGTACAGATGGCATACTAGAGTAATATTCTCCATATGGGAAGGTAATATCGTCAGAGCAGTCGTCTGGGGAGAAGGCAGGAGGGAGATTAGATCTGCAGAGGGAGAGACACGGAGGGTGAGTTTCTGTTGTTTATGGCCAAAGGATCAAGCAGGACTGAATATGATAGTAAGAAAATTGCTGTGTCTAGTGTAGTAAGTAGATAGTATTAAAAGTAGCTTATAACAGAAAGACTGACTTTATCCACTCAGCCTATGGTTTATTTAAAACTCAACAGTAATCTTTCTCCTAAAGTTAGTGTTGTCAGTGGGATATCACAAGAAAAAGATAACTGTGGAGACAGCTAGAGACAGCATGAGTGTTATATTGAATTCACACAAGTGACTTACTTTACATTTATTCAACAGATGCTTTTCTCCAAACCACATTACAATGAATACATTCATACTCCAAAGGAAGAAAAAATACAGGGAGCTGCAGTTTGATTAAAGCTTCCACTACCCAGTAGGCCAGCAGCAGCATCTTGACCTCCATAGGGTAAGGTAAACTTGAACAAGGCTGATGACTTTAGTTAATCTGGAGATTGATTATGGTGGCAACAGTTACCCACAGACAGTAACACATGTAAGAACACTGGTGCAATTGTGAGCGTTTGATGCGGTTTATAGAATCACCACCATGGATACTGCTAGTGACTCGCTTTACTGGAGTTCAGCACTTCAGCACTAACATCAGTAATGCTATGCACTAAGTTTGCCCAAGTGCTTATTTTACATGTCTTATTTGTGATAGGTGACCGTGATATATGCAGAATATTAATCTTTCATAGCATGTACCAAAAGAGATGTTGCTCTACATGTTATAACATCTTGTTTTTTTTTAGGAACAACATGGAGGGTATGAATTGTATGTTATTTTTATAGAACAAATCTATTTTTCATGAGAAGACTTCGGCTCCCTGAACATGATGTTTGCATGCTGTGGATGCTGCATACAATCTTGCCACCTGGGAAAAAAATGAAAGCTGATGGAAAGAGATACTGAAAACGCTTATATAACTACACTAAATACACATTAAGCTTTAGAAATCATCTTCATCTTTCATTATTAGCCAGTTGTAACAAGAAATAATGATAAATAAGTATTTTTGTTGAGGCAGATTAAAGGCAACAAACTACAGTGTTTCTTTAATATGTTTGTGTGTTTATGCACTTGTGTTCCTCCAACCATCCATCTCAGCAGTTGTTCATATCCTGCATGTCTTTGCACAATTATATTTCATTTTGTGTGTGCAATTAGCTGCACTGTTTGTTTATGGTTATCTTGATGCAAACAGCTTAGCCCCAAGAAAGAAAGAGACTCTCAAACGAAGCTCCTGAGAGCTTGATGTGCAGATAAGCCTTTGAAGGTGTAAATGATGATGGTGTTTGTGATGTGTGTAGTGTAAAAGTCCAGTGCTGTAAATACATGAGTTTAAATGAAATTAAATTAGTAGTATTATCACTTAATGAATGTTATTGCTCAACATAGAATTACTGTGTATCTGGTAAAAAACAAGAAATAATTAATTTAATCCTGGTATTTAGATCCAAAGGATGTATTCTATGTCAAAATATGCAAAAATAAAATTATTAATGCTGTGTTGTACCTAGATAATAGTTTATTTCTAACTATAGCTTTATTAAAAGTCCTTGTTCCACAGACTTGTTCAATACCAAGAAGCTTTCTGCTGATATACATTATTCTTCCACTAAGCCCACTTTATTGGATTGGCCTAACATCCTAAGTAAAATTACTTGTAAACTGATTGTGCTTACTGATGTTGCAGGACCAACTCGTAATTAGTCATGTTTTGTCTTGTCTTGTATGTGTTTCACATGGATGAGGCTTTACTGCTGAATAACTGCAATATAAATTGCTGGAAAGAGAAAAATGCTTAAAATTTTTTTAAGCATTTTCTCAGTCAAGGAATAATGTTTTTCAGAGAGGTTTCTGGGATTTTCTGGTGCTGTGTGTCTGATAAACATTTTAGATTTTCATTGAATAAACCCTCAGTATTCCATCATATACCCTGAAAAAAAAAATAAAAAACAGGGTGAATGAATATTAGAGTGTATATTCATCAATGGAGTCCAATGTCTTTTTCTTATCCATTTTGAGTATAATTGACAGCTGACTTTACTAGAAATTACACAATGTGCATTATATGATGTAAAAAAATCAACTTCAGTTTGTAATTGCATGGTTTGGATTAGAGAAGTATGAAGGTTTTGAACAATAAAGTGGAGATCAAGCAACACCCTAATTTTCACATATGTACCCACACTACCGGCTCCATCTTTTTTCTGAAAATATTTCCATCACAGAAATAAATATAAATCTTATATAAAATCTTTTCAAAAAGGGATCTCAACAATGGTTGTTACTGAGTCACACATAAAGAGCCCCCCTCTGCTTTCTCCTAACACAGTAAACCCAGTCATCCTACGGTCACAGTTCTGTCTTGTGTAGCTACCATGACCCCAAATGGGCTTATTTTGATATTTAAACATGTTCCGTGTTTGGAATTGCTGTACTATTTTACAAGAGTTGGGTTTCTTTTTGCTTGCTGCTTGAAGTGCTTGACCAATAAATTGAAACTCTTTTTGCTATTTCATTATAATTCTCTGGATGAGAGTCTGTGGTGAAAGGCTAAAATGTAAAATGAGATATTTTGTAAGGCAAAGAGTGCTGAATACCATAAATCCAATCTTTAGGGATGTACACATTTGGAGCCAATTCCTTATCCCTTAACTGAGAAGTGGCAACATAAAACTGAACTCCTTAACCAAGGAAAACCTACAAAATAGATTAGGTTCACAGTTATGCTTAAAAGTTAACTGCTTATAAGGGAAACCTAAAAATTTTACTAGTCAGATATCTGAAAACACTTCTGCAACAAACTGTATGGATTATATATATGGAATCTGTCCTTCCATATATAGTTTTACCTGGCTTAGACACAGTAGCTCTTTTAACTGGTTAAGTCTGAGGAGCCCTTGTGTGTTTAATCCAAACTTTAGCTGCAGAGGTCGACTTTTTGACTTTTTGCTTTGGGACATAGACTGCTCACTGTGCTGCTATACCCTGCAGTGTTTCTGTGTGCGGAGACTCCCAGGGGGACTGAAAGTGTAGTTATACTCAGGACAGAGCTGTGGATGCTCACAGTAACAAGGAGAGTGAAAGGTCCCATTCTCTTACAAACCTCTCTCTTCATCTCTTTTTTATTCATTTTCTTTTTTCAAATTCTCATGTGCTTTACTAAGCCTTTTGAGCTAAATGCCCTTGAAAATCCAGCGGATAACTTTAACAACAGATGCATCTGGCAGCTTTGCTTAAGACAGTTTAAAACATCGCTGATTACATCATGGAAAGTATTAATCAGTCAATCTGTTTTGTGCAGGTGCATTCTAGAATCAAGGTAATCACAATGTTGGGTAAACAGTCTAAGTCTAAATAATAAAACTACCTCTTCTCACTCAATTTTCCATTTTAGGTAAATTACTTTTTAAAACACTGATCCAAATTGTTTTTTCCTATGTGTTAAAGAATAAAGAATATATCACCCAGCCCCACTACAGTAGTATAGTAAAATCCCATTCAAATATAAATATCTACTAATCCCAAGTACAAGTGGATACATTCCTACTTGCTTATCCCCCATGAAACTACAATTTGTAATTTAAAAGGCTATGAATTATTTCATTTTAGCATTTTGGTGTCGATACCAAAACTGGAACAGATTTTCCTTAATCCCCCTTGACATGTACCTTTGTTTATTGTTTGTTGCATCTTGACATATGGCAGATGCAAAATTACAGTGTGTGTATGTAAAACATACAATATATGAGCCAGAATATCCTCATTTATAGCATTTGAGTCATGTTGGTGTTCTTCCTGGGTGGCTGATTAAGGTAATATAGGGTACTGATGTCTAGACAAAATGTCAGTATGTTGATAGAAACAGACAACATAACTGCAAAAACTTAACAGCAGATGAAATACTAGTACTGAGGAAATAATCTCGTTCTTCTTTGGTCCAAAGGTCTACAAATGTCAGAAGGTATGGACTGGAGATCAACCTGACACCGCCTTTAGCTTTTCAATATTATGTGCTGCTTGTGAAAACTTGCCACATATATAAGTCACCAAATTAATCAACATTGTTGCATTTTCACCTTTTAACTAGTGTCAGTCATTGTACTAATTACGTTTTTTTTTTTTTTTTTGCTTTCTTTTTATATCAACTTCCTTATTTAGTGGTTAGCAACTACATTAGCATTACAAATAACTTGTCATTACCAGACATGCTTGTGCACAAGTTTTTTTTTAATGATTAATGTGTTGGTTTGGGATTCCCCAACCTTCTGTATTAGACAATCTGTGTTTACCCAGGCTGGGAGCTGAGCAGACACCCAGAGTTTGGCCACAATCTGGTGGATGATTTTGAGACAAAGATTGAAAATATGACAACATGTATTACGAAAGTTGTAGACCAAACACAGAGTATTTGGAAGCTTCACAGGTGCACTAGGATTTAGTTACATGATGGAACAGTTACAGTAGTCTGGCAACAAGTTTAATTGTACTATAGTAATAGTCTTTCAACCAGAGTTCATACATTTCCCTTTATCATAATGTGGACATTGTTTATACATGATAATAATTTATTTTTAAAAATGTAAAAATATGCTGGATTGAAAAAAATATGAGATGGAGACATTGTGTAATGTACAAAAAAAGGGTAACACTAAAGCCTGTTTCACATTCGAACTCCGGACAATGAATTTAGCCTCAGGCATTTTCCGGATTGGCACTTCAGACAAGTAACACACAGCAGGAGATCGCTCGAGTAAGAACCGTCCTCACATGTGAAAATTGGCTTTATTTCTGTGCAACAATTCTGGACAGAGCAGCATGCTACATGCACAAGCTCACGCACATTGTACGGACATTGAACTAGAGGGATATAAAGATATAGTCAGGATAATGTCGGCAGTGTCTCAGTCGGACCTTTGCGTTCACACATAGATCCCCTCCTTACAAAGTCAGGATCATGTCAGAAATCCAGTGCATGTTTGAAAGAAGCTTAAGACTTCAGTTAACAGGTTCAGTAATTCTTCTGTGCTGTTGTTGGCTGCCATCTCTTCCGTAATTGTTTTTGAGTATGTTACAACTGAAACCGAGCCCCTATTACTGAATCAAGGTTCACTAAGATTTACCAAACATGTATGTTTTTGGACTGTAGGATGAAAAGGAAAAATACAAGTGAGCGAGAACAAGGGAGAACATGCAAACTCCACACAAACTCCACACAGGCACAAACCCACAACCTTCTAGCTGTGAGGCAGCAGCGCTAACCACTCTACCACCGTGGTGCCCAAAGTTGATACCCTTTGGTTTAAAAAAAAGGTTGACATCAACCAACAACTAAATTGTGATTAGTCAATATTTTAAGGGAAGTCAGTCACATAGAAATTGGCCTTTTTGTGTTGATGTCAATGTTAGCAACTTTACCAAGTTCAGTTTCTTTTAAAAAAAATTAACTTAATTAAATCACCACAACAGCAGAAACTTCAATTAAATTCCCAGACTAGCTATAGAGAAGAAAAATGAGGAATTTGGACTCCCCATGAGGAAAATCTATCATTGTATGGAGTCACTAGCTGGTAGGAATACTTAAGCCATTAATTTGCTAGCTGTGTCTTTATGCTGTAATTTCCTGCATAAATGCTTTAAGATTTTATGTCTGTGATTTCTTAAAATGATGTGTGTTTATGTAAGCACATACAGTGGCCTGACATGCAGACCCCTTTACCTTTGCCCTATTTATTGTGTTGTAGTACATTTGTTGCTCAATTCATTAATCTGTACTGACAAAGGGAAAGAAACCTTTCTTTTCAGAAATATGTATTTTACAGTATTCATATCCTTAATCTTGTACCTTGTAGAAGCCCCTTTACTTATAGCATTGAGTTTTCTTGAAGTCTCTACAAGCATTTCACATCTGTATTTGGCACTTTATCCCATGAGGTCAAAGGAACTGCCTGTGGACATCAGAGACAAGGTTATTGTAAGGCACTGATCCAGGGAAGGCTACAAAAACATCTGCTGCACTGTAGCTCCCCAATAGCACAGTGGCCTCCATAATTCTCAACTGGAGGAAGTTTGGACTCTTCCGAGAGCTGGTCACCTCGCCAAGCTGAGCAATCCAGGGAGTAGGTGACCAAGAGCCCAATGGTCACTTTGGCTGAGCTCCAGAGATCCTGTGTGGAGATGGAACAAAGGTCCAGAAGGACAACCACTACAGCTCTCCACTGATCTGCACTTCATGGCAGAGTGATTAGATAGAAGCCTGTCCTCAGTGCAAAACACAAAATAGAAAAAAGTGAAGGATCTCTATGATACAATCTTAGGTAGAACATTGATACCTGGTGTTCTGAAAGCTCTTCTGGTTTCATTATATAGAACACAGATAAAGACTTTGTCTCACTTGGCTTAACTTCCTTAAAACATTTTGTGCATGCGATACTATTTTATTGTGAGTGTATCAAACTGCGAGTCTTGTATTGTTTATTGAACTGATTTGCAATCCGGCTCCAAGACCCCTGATTTATCATAATAATGTGTAAAAAATTTTTTTATTGGAATACAATTTATAGAGAGTGCATGTTTTCCTCATACGTAGATGTGTAGACATGTGCATTTTGATTATGTTGGAAATAGTGCTGTATGGGAGGTAATACTTATGTCATGCAAATTATTGTATTTAGATGTGAAATAATTACTTTTATACTTGCTTTTTGTTTTTATACTGTACATGTTTTATACAGGATAACTGTATTATGTTTTACTGATCCAAAGTCATTGAAAGTGATAAAAAAATGAAAGACATGCTTTCATTTCATCTAAGAGCTGATCAGACAGTTCAAATACAGCAGTGAAATTATGCTCCAGAGATGAAGTATTTGTGGGGGCAGGAGGCATATCGCTGAATTGGAATAAATAAAAACTAATATGATTCTATACTCCTAATTAGATCGCTGTCTTTGCTCATTCTAAGAGAGAGATAAGGATCTTAGGGCTTGTGTCCACCAAGCACCTTTTTTTTTAGCTAGCAGCAACTCTCAGCAGATGCTCGAAGAAAGCACTAGTCATGGTTCTTACTGTTGCTATGAGACGATTTAAGATTACTGGAAGCACAAACCTCTTTGAGTAAAATAGTTTTTTAACTTTAATAACACTGGCACATTAAGTAAAAATATGCTAAGCTCTTAGCACTTCTGTGAGCGAGCATCTTGTTCATTGCAAAGAGCGAGGTAAACAGGCCAGTGAAGAACGTGACTGTATGTGGACTTCAAACATCTTTACAATGATATTGTTTTAGTTGTCAGATTAATATATAGGATTTCTGACTTGTTAATTGAATAATGTCACAGGAAACCTCTATCAAATCAAAAAATCCAAACAGAATAGGTTAGTCAGGTGGGAAAAAAACTAATCAAATACTGTATCAAAAGTGTCTGAAGTAAAGTCTTAAAGCATAATCATTCCAATTAAGTGCCCTGAGTTACATGCCATTATTTGAAGTTTTAACGCCCTAGTCTTTACTCCAATGCAATTAGTGTGGAGCCATAGTTAGTACTTATTTTTCAGATTAAGATTTCAAATGTATTGATGATTATGTAAAAAGGTTGTATTAGGCTTCACAGTAACAACATTAAAAACTGTGCACAATTTATTGCATAAACAATAATAAACACTGAAAAGGCCCCACATGAATAAAGGTTAACTTTGACATGCATTTAGTGACCAGTAACTACTGTAATGAGTGTAGGCAGTGAAGGTTTAATAGAAAACAGTGCACCTGCACTATGAGTGGATTTTTGTGTTCTGCATCGTGCCTGTTTTTTAGGCTCTCCTTAGCATTTCATTAACTTTCAATGTGGGTAACCTAGAAGTAGTAGTAGTAGTCTCAGGCTCAGATTGTCACTTTACAACACATTATACGTGAAACGGTAAAAAGGCCACTCTTTTATAGCTCTTTTCCACTGTAGTGAACAAAGCAATTTACAATTCCTTTCGTTCAACCGCCAATGACAGGGGAGCTGCTGTGTAATGCAGGGCCATCAGAAGCACTTTAGGTTTCAGTTTCTTGCTTAAGGTCATTTTGACATGTTGACACAGGTAGCCAGAGTTCAAACCACAAATGAAACAATGAGTAAACAACTGTCTCAACCCTCTGAGCTGCAGCCACCCAGCATGTAAGATAAGATAAGTCAGTTTAAATTGAATTGACGAAATCCGATCAAAACATGTCAAACTGAAGGGAACTGAATGGGAGAGTGAAGCAAATGGGAGATGAGCAGCCAGAGGATAGAGAGAGACATAGAAGGAGGCAGAGGAGACAAGTGGAAGAGTAAGATGGATGGAAGGAAAAAAGAATGAGGAATAGCGAGGTGAGGAGTGAGACAGCAGGAGAAATGGGTGGTGGGATGTCATTTCCTCTGGTAAATTACTGCTTTGTTTATCTTGGGAGCACACTCAATCACTGTGGACCTACTCATTTGGAAGGGCAGACACACACTAGGACAAGGACATATTTTTATTACTTTTTATGACATTCCATCAAGTCATATTCCTCTATTCTTTGTGGTTATAAGGATGGGAAAAGATATACATACACACATGCACACATGTACTGTGAATACACACCGTTCTGCCCAGTTTCGGGTTGTTTGCTTGAATTTCTGTCTCATGTCGCTGGTCCACTCACATTTCTACTCAGTTCACTCTCAATATGTCCTTTTCCCTCTGTCTTGCTCCCTCTGACCATCGTATATCCATAAATGTTATTGTCAAAGAAGAGACAAGGTCATCAACAAAAATGAAAGCAATAAAGGCAGAGAGAGATTTTAAATTTTTTACAGCAACAGTAGACAAAGAAAAGGTTACAAAAATTGATCTCTGTTCGTATCATTGTGTGTTATATGTACCACTCACTGGTCTGTGATTTGTTCTATGGCGCTGCAAGAAAACTGTTTCTGCTAGATGGACCACTTTGTGAGCTTGATATGTATTTCCCAGCCAATACTGGAAAACCAGACTTGTAACCTTCATTTTCTCTACATTATTCTTCAGCTTGCTGTATGATTATTCATGTGAAAGCACACCAGATGCAGGATTACCTTTGGCATTGGACACTAGTCCAAATCCTAACTGCTGCATTCACAATTGAATTTAGTAGAAAATTTGCCCAATTTGCAGCTAAGAAGGAACATGGATGACAACAAAATTTGAAACTTTGCAACAGTAGTGCTATAATTGTTTCCTACTTTTACTAGTAAACTTGAATGGTAATTTTATATATATGTGCTTGAGGTGAAGAATATGTTTGTTTTTGTTAATTCCATGAATTGTTCTATGATCTCAGATTTATATTATCAGCCTACCTGCTATATGCACTCGTCTGCAATAATTATGCCCAGTTAGCCCTCTGTGCAACTGCAGTACAATAATTAAGTTCATGCTCTTCTAAGGAGCTGTCGCACAGAGGTGCCAGCTTAAAAAAAACCCATAGGTAAAACCTTGAGGACTTTTATCGACCTGTGGGTATTAGGCCCCAAGTGTAGAACCGACAAGGTGAGACAATGTTTTAAGCCTGGCTACAAAACTGCAAGGAAATGCTACAGAAAAGGGTTATTTTGTGCAGGTTTCTCTGTGTGATTGCCCCCTTAGAGGGAGTTGAAAGTACAGTACTTACATACAGCATGTGTCTAAAACAGTGAGTTAGTTTCTCCTCCCTTCCTCACTTTCTTCTTGTCTCCTCCTTCTCCCCTGTCTGCTGTGATGAATGGTTTTGATATCAGCAGTGTGTGTGTGTGTGTGTGGGTGTGTGTGTGTGTGTGTGTGTGTGTGTGTGTGTGTGTGTGTGTGTGGGTGAGACGAATGGATGTGTTCATACTGGACAGGCCCGTAGGGCTTTAGCTACTGTTCATAGTGCTTAAAGATGACTGGAGTAAAAAGGCTCTCTGTCACATCTCTCCTACCTCACGCACACACACACACACTCACATGCACACAAACACACACACACATACTGTACACACTCACACATCCACAAACAGATTAGCCCTGTTTAAAGAACTGTGTCCTAGGGGTACACAGCACAGCACTATGACAGGTGACATGTAGTTTCTTTCCTCTTTCTCTCTTATCATTTCCCTGCCTCTTTCATGCTTTCTCTGTGTTTAACTCTGTGACTGCAGACATCATTTGTGAGGCAAAGTTTCTGCAACACATTGTCAATATTGTACAGTGTATGCACCTCCTTTTAAAAGGTTCAATATTACAAGGTTCACAAAATATGAACACACGTTTAACCTTCCTCTTGTGTTAGCTTTCTGTTACCATCCCTTGTGTTAACGGGTCAGTTTTGACCCGTGTCCTAAATCAGCTGTAAAATACACAAAAAAAAAATTATTTCTCATGTAATTTGTTTCTCATTTGCTGGTTACCTTGTTAGGCTTCTTTTTCAATGAAAATATTAGTTTTAATGTTTTAGGTGTGGGCCTTTTGGGGCTTTTTTTTGTCAGCATACCCCTCAATCTTAGTATAAGAACATTGTAAAATGAACCTCAATAGAAAAATATAAATAAATACAAGATTGTTTTGTTACCTTACCATTATTAAGGGTTGTTAGAACACATCACTTTAATAATTTTGTTCAGTTTTTTTTTTTTTTTATATTTTTAACAATAGTAACATCTATGGTGTTACGGGTCAGTTTTGACCCATATACATTTACTTCAAGGAAAAGCCAAAAAATAAAATTATTTCACTAAAATTTCACTAAAAGTTTCCTCCTGAGAAGCTCTTATCCAAGGTCATAGCTGGTACAAAGAATTATCACAAGTGATATTGTGACTCTGCAGTCCAGTAGTCATATCGAGGACCACACGTTTTCCTTGATTTTTCTCTGGGATGCCACCAGCAACTTTGCCTGTGTAAATCTGTAAATTCCAGGCATAGCTTGTTTTTGAATCTCAGGCTGCCCAGATTTTTATACCATAAGTGACATTGTTGCGCGAAAAATATTTCTGTCTGTTGATGCGTCCCAGAGACTATCAGTGGCCTCATTGCAGGATCTGTACCCTCCACCAAGAAGAAGAACACCAAGGTAAGCATCTAGGTGTTCCTCATCAATGTCTTTCCACTTGTCACCGTGGACTTTTTTTTCCTTCAAGGTTTGTCAAAGCAAGAATTACTCTTTTTAGTGACAATGGCATAAAAAGCTCAAAACATGTCTTGATGTCACTGACTCTCGTCACAGCAAACCTTGTGAATCCAGGGGTCATTTTGATGACATTTGCAGCAGCTGCCCTGCCATGTGCATCATGAGGTACTGACCTCCAAAAGATCTTACCATCTTTGGACTTTCAGCAAATTCTTCAATGGTGGCCTCCTTATCAGACTCATCAGATGTGTCTGTCTCTTCTGGATGAAACTTTACATTGTCTTCCTCCTCAGAAACCTGCTTATGCATGTCGCTTTGTTCCTCTGTGTTTACTTCCTCATTTTTACCAAAAATACTATCCAGAACTTCGCTTATTTAAAATCTTTCTCATTTTTGAAGCTGTAAATTGGAGATGTGAACTCTGCAAGTCACCAATTCAATACTGAGTTCACACGTCTGGACGCGTCCATGTTTGTTTGTTTGTTCTGTATTTGTGCAGCTATACAGGAAAACAAGAGTCACCTAAAGCTCACATGATTGGGAGAGGAGCTGGCTGTCAGTGTTTAGGCTGACAGTGCACTTATTGTTTCAGTTTTTGCTCTAAATATTGCTTTATAACCTTATTTTTAGAAGTGGGTCGAAACCGACCCTAACATCACAAATGTCATAATTTCATTAAGAGCATTTCATAATTTAGTTAGAAGTTTTAAATGTTTTTTATTTTGTTGAAATAGAGGTTACTGACAAAGTCAAAAAGCCTTGATGTAACAAACAAATGTATATGTTTTTTTTATGCATTTAAAACTGAAAATGGGTCGGTGCCGACCCTAACACAAGAGGAAGGTTAAGGGACATTTTCATGATCATGAGTATTTTGATTATTCATTTTCTGAATGTGATGAACCAAAAAGAATATTTCCTTAACAACGCTGATAAATGATCTTCATCAGGGACTCTCTTTCTAAACCATTCTTTTTAACAGATTGTTTTGCTATATTGTTTCATGACTTAAAATGGTGTGCACTTTGAGTTCTGTATTATATCCTTATCCAACCAATCTCAACAGGTGTAATACTGTAGTTAGAGCCACTTTACTTGCCCCTGGAGTCATGTAGGAGCGCAACTAGTTGTGGCAGGCTGCAACTCCTGAAAATATCATACTAACAGCTTTGTCTGTATAACTTTTGTGTCACTTTGATTGAAAAGCAACAAAGGGTCCAACTCTGTTACTGTATGTGTGATTATCTGAGTCAAATGAGCTTAATATTTTAATGTGCTGAGCTACAGATATGAACTTAAGACACTAATTTGATAATAATTTCTCCATGACTTCACAGAAAAGAAAACAGAAGTGCTGATTGTTCATATCCATGGTTCATTGGAGTGAGATTTACCAGTTACAACCAAAATACAGTAAATGTTCAATTGCTTTTGCATGGAATTACTTGGTTTTTTGTCACTCTCAGTTTTCACTGTTAAATAATACAGAGGAATTTTACAAACCAAATATTTAGTAATTTTTGAAGACCATGTTTTGTCTAATATGCTGGGAATCACATCTCATAACAACAGGTAAACATGTTTTTTTGTTTGATAATAAGACATTTCTGCCTGGATTGTGTTACTGAAATCTTTCTTTGAATGAGGAAAGTGTCATGTTTTTTCTATTCATAAAACTTAATGTGTGGTCCAGACAAACGTTGTGACCAGGGTTTCTGTCCTCCCACATGTGTTGATGTTTCGTCAACTAAAGGTTAGCACACACTTACAGATGATTAAGTTGTGTGATTTATGCTAATTATGCTAATTACTGGCAGTCAGCAGAGACAATTGTTGAGTGTGTGTTGTGTAAAGTTTATAGTCTTCAGTCCTAAGACACAGTCTCTGCCAGTGCTTTTGTAACAAAGATTTTTTAAAACATGCTTAATATTTATGACACTGTTGACTGAGTAAGATGAAGTTGCAGAGAAGTGGAACATTTTAATCAAAGATACAGAAGTGACAGGAGAGTGGCAGTTTTATTTATGAGCCTTTGCTCCTGCTGTTTCTCACCACTGACCACAAAAGCAGTCACGGGTGCATAAAAAACATAGTCCTGTTGGTCTTTCAGCCAGCTCTATGCACGGTGTGTTTAAAAATAAATGTGTGTATGTTCTGCATTGATTTGACAAACTGGCTCGAAAACATGCACACAAACAAAAAGCTAATAGTGCAGACTGGGTTCATTTCCAGCCTCTTACACATCATTTTCTGCCCTGCACGGTAGCTTTCTGGATACCATTCTGCATACACAGTATCGCCTTCAGCATTGCATTCAGTTACTGCTTTCGTCCCTTATTTCTACTTCTTGTCTGCAGTACTTAGCAAAAGCATACTCTTTCTTGTTACTGTGACAGTCTCTTGTTGGTTCTGGATCTACTTTCTTCCTGCATTACCCCTTCTGTGTTTATGTGTGTGGGTGGGTGTATGTGTGTCTTCTTTTCTCCCATCAGTGAGAGTAACTGAAGCCCCCTTTTCCTCTCTGCTTGAGGCAGTTTTGTGAAGAGGCAAGACAGACAGGCGGAGGAGGCAAACAGAGGGTTTGAATGGCCTCATTCACAAGCTCACTGAACTAGACACACAGATACAGCACAGCACACAATACACTATCACTCTCAATAATCACTGGCCTGTTTATGAAGCTATTGCAGCTCAGTTATCTTGTAAACTATGTTCATGTGGAGAGGATCAGATATAAAATCCATAAGGTGGCTGAACTCCCTTGCCAGACCATTGATTACTATGCTTTATCTTTTATCTTGGAGGACTGGTGTGTTAGTGACAGAGCACTACATGTTTGCATATTTTATATTATAACATTCTGATAAAAATCAATTAGAACATATCAGTCTGAATCTAAAAATAACAAACATTTGCATATGTCTATGAGAAGATAATTACTTAATATATCCTAAAATTGTATATGTTTTCTGTGGCTGAAAACCTTTGTGCCTTCTCATTATTAATATTACATAAGTTTTTGCTTATCTAGGTAAAAAAAAGTGATTGCTTGTGTTTGTCTAGTTAAAGCCTCTGCTTGTATAGCACTTTTATCCAGCACTTTACAATGTTGCTTCTCATTCACCCATTCACCCACACAAAGTCTCAGCACTCACCCAACGGATGCAACTTGGGGTTCAGGGTCTTGCCTAAGGACACTTTGACACATAACCAGGAGTCAAACCACTGCCTGGACGTTTTATCTGTACTTTTTATTAAAATCACCCAATTTGATGATTTTAAGAGTGGGATATTTGACAAAATTCCCCTTTCTACCCTACAAGGTTCCTTTTATTCTGGGAAGTTGCTCCACTGTGCCACAGTCTGTGTTATAGTGTAGATGAACAAATATGAAATCTATACAGAGGCTGTGCTCTCTGCCAGATACTATTGATCTCCAGACTTTGTCTTCTGTCTTGTCTTTAAAATGCTCCTCTTTAACAGAGCTAGGGTGCCAGTCGTGATAGTCTCGCTATTTAAAAGTTTGGCTATTCATTAATTCCACTAAAAAAGTAACATCTTCTATATTGAAAGTCATTGGTCTGTACTCGTTTTTTTTTCTTTTCATTTGCAGGCGCTATGTTCTATCTGCTTCATTTTTCAACTCCACATTTGATCATGTGTCTGTTATACAGTACAATGTCACACTGATGGGTAGGTGAAAGCAGCTATCAAGTACTAAAGGAAAACTAGATAGTATTACCCAGCAAGCACCATCTGTACCTAGTGAGAGCAATGCCATTGCAATAACTGAAGCATGGAGAGCCCTATTCTTCTTCCCTGAATGCTAAAAAATGTAATTCTATGAATTCAGAGATGTGCACAAACATTTTCAGTTTTTTCAAAAACTGTTACTGCTAAACTACCCTTTGCATGTTTCTGCTGATTGCATTACTTATACTACATTAATCTAAAAAAACTATCAGTAAATTATTCGATAATGAAAATAATCATTGCAGACAACTATTGTTGTAATATTGTTGTTTTTACTGTATAATATTACTACTGAATATATTGTTAAGATACACTAGAAAGGACCCCTTTCTTAATCAAATGGATTTTAGCTTAGCAAATTTAGCATGTATGCGTGTAGCCTATGGATAAATTGATGGATGGATAAGTTAAACACCCAGAACTATTTGCAAATTTCACACAATTGTTACTCCAGTACTTGTAAGCCTTGTAAACTATTTACACAATGACAGGTTGGATAAAAGCTTCAGTTATTATGTAAATCATCTAAAGGTGAAATGTCAGTGAAAGACATTGGGCAATAGATTTCGGTGTAAGTGTATAGCTCATAAAAGCCTATTATTGACATTTACCTTCCTTCACCTTCTGGGAATCACTGTGCTGCACTGTAGATAACCCTGGGCAATGCCAGGAAAAATGGAACCTATGACTTTTAAACTAGTTTGTATTTCTCATTTACTCAGGTTTTTCCTTTATATCAGCTTTTACCTGCAGATAATGAGAGCTCACAGTATTTTTAGGGTTTCTGTGGCTGTCTGGAGAATATCTATGCAGTTAGGGTTGTTGTTCAGGCTAGTGTTTCTGAAGCAACTGCATCATCAGGACAAAAAGTCTAAAGGTGTATATGTTAGTTACAGTATGCAGGGATTTTGTGTGTTCACAATGTGAGGACGTGTGTGTCTTTTCAGCATGTGCCTTTTACTTTTTTATGTTGTAAGTGCTACTTTATGTAATAAATAGCAGGTATATCTGCGAGCATCCATTCTTTCTGTCATGTAAAATGCAAACAGGACACTGGTCCAGAGACATTAAAGCACTTTACTGAGAAATAAAGAGGGAGGGAAGGAAAAATATGTGAGAGCACAGACACATGGAAAACATTAGAGAGATTTACAAATTTGAGAAACAAAAATAAAGTGATGTGCATGTAGGAGATGCACATGATTGAGAGCACTTTCTAAATGCAGAGACACTAATAAAATCAAAGAGAGGCAGAAAAATCTGCAGAGGAAGCTACAGGATCCAGAGGGTGGATAACTGGGTACTGTGTAGGGTAATGCAGATAAAAGAGAAAGAGATTTATTTAGAGGTCTGCACAGAAAAAGAGAGAGCACTGATAGACAGAGCAAGCATTTGAAAACCTGAAAAAGACAGAAGATGGTACACAAACACAAAAATCGACATATGGAGATAGTGAGAGAACAAGCAAGTAGGAGACAACAAGAGACAGAGGTAGAGGAAGTCCGGGGAGACCTATTGTGTCCGATACTTGTACTGTGGTGATGATGCACCATGCCGCTGGTCCCCTCCTCTCATTAAAGCTTTATGAAGCAAGCTTAGCACACATTTTATTACAATGACGCCACTGTCTGGCACATTCCTGCCTTGCGGCGTGTTGGTGGTGGTGATGAAGGCGTAGGGTGTTGCAGACAAACAAGCCCATCGAGACATACATCAGAAAGGGAAATGTAGGAGAACGAGAGAATGAAAGTTAGACAGGCAAAGCAACTATCAGAAGGCATACAGGAACAAGGGAGACATGGAGGAGAGAAATAAGGAAAATAAAGAGTAGATAATGACAAATGAGACATACATAGAGGTTTTTGCTATGTGCTCTGGGCTTGTGCGTGTCATATGGTTGCTGATCTCTGTTGTCTAAAAGTACAGTGGTTTGGGATTAAAGTTATTAGTATTTACTTCAGTTTTGATGGAGACTCAGGAGATGGGTGAAAAATAAAATTTGCAGACGGTGATCTCCGGAACTACATCTAGGCCAGTAGTTTCAGTGAAGTTAAAAAAATGATCAGTTGGCATGGGAACAGCAGTCAGTTTACATGTAAAAGGTTTCTATTTTGGTTTCTGTGTCTCTGTTTTTTTACTCAGTTCCTTTAAACAGCTGATCCCAAAAACTTAAATTAATAAGTAAAATGCAGGGAACCTGCATTAGCCATGCTCTCGAAAAAATTCAGTTGCATGATTTTGTTTTGTCCTGGTGTACGGACATAATTTCTCTCAGCCAAGAGCCATTGTCATTTTGCCATTCCTTTGATTTTAGATAAACAAGTACTCTTACCTTCTGAGCAATTATACTGTAATATAAGAAGTGCACTTTAGGATAAACACACAGTATTTATGCATTACAGGTACTGAACAGGAGTGTTCTGCTGTTACAGTAAAATATAGCACATACTGTTATCATGCATGGTTTCCTCTCTATAATCATCATTAATGTTGCTAATGTAAATGTAAAAAAAATCTCCAAAGACACTACATATGTTGACTTTGAGAACACCATGACTCAGCTCTTGCTCAATGATGCATGCTAAGTACGTAGTATGCTAGTGCTCTGAATTGGAGACATTTAGCTCCTGTCATAATCTGAGAGTAAATCCCTGTCTTATCACCTCCAGGGTGCAGGGGCCTCAGCTTTGTTTAATTGCCACAAGCCAAACCGTCAAAGCTGCATCTCCCTCAGTGTTTACCCCCACTGAGGCTTATAGCTGATAATGGAATTACTCTGAATCCCAGGAGGAGGGAGAGAGGGAAGAACGGAAAGAGGAGGAAGACATAAAGAGAGAGAGAAGAAATTTAGGAAAGTGGATGGTGGAAGCTGAAGAGAACAGGGTAGGTTCAGTGTTGTTCCTGAAAACAGAAGAGCAATGAGAAGATATGAGGTGAAGTGATGTACAAGGAAATCAAAAAAGGAGAAAGAAGGAAATGATGGTTGCCTGTTGCCAAAAGCAAAGGCCGCTCTCTATCATCTTTATGTTATTCCCAGTTTGACATATTAGAGGCTAAAAGAGTGAATTGTGACACAGGATAGACCTCAAGCTAAAAACAGTGAAAGGAGAAGAAGAAATAAGAGGATGAACAAAAATGGAGGCAGACATTAAAGACAAAGGAGCTGACACACTTTTAGTTACTACAATTGCTGATTTCTTTGAAAGTGAAAACATTTCAGCTGATTTGTCAGAATATGTAAGTGCTCTTCTTTTTTCTTTTCATTCAAAAGCATTTTCAATTGAGTGACAAACCATAGCACAAGAGACATTTTTGTGGAAGCAAAAAAGCGGAGGACGTCCGTGCTCCTCCCTCTCGTCTCTCTCACATGGTTGAAAGCTTCGGGGTGTTTGAAGACTGAGTTTCAGTGTTGTTATGGAAAATGACTTCACATTTGAAGTGAGCTCAGTCACGTTTTGTATCTGTGTATATGTATGTATATGTGTTTGTGTGTCTGTGTGTGCGTGCGTGCGTGTGTGCGTGTGTTCATGAATGGAATTTGGACATTTAGCTGTAAGATTCATTTCTTAATGGCAGCTGTTTAAGTTACTATACCAGACTTTTAGGATAATTTGACTTCCACCCATGTACAGTATTGGGAGATATGTGTATCTAATAATTACATGTGTATGTATATAAGGTGGCAGAGAACGATGTGTGTCATGTTGTTCAACATAAAATGAAAGTTGTAAAATATATGTGCAAATTCCAAAGATCCATCTCAGTTTTATACTTTAGTAAACCAGTAGCACTTATAGATGCCTACACACATCACCCAAAATGTTTGTTTGTTCAATTAGGAGTGAGAAAGTACAGTATAGCTCACACAAGCTGAAGTTGTCGCTCATTAAAACAGACATGTTTAACTAGACTCCACACTGTGAATTTCACTGTGCCCTTCTCCACTCCACCATCTTATGTGCTCATCTGCAAAATCAATGCAAAATGTTCAAAATCCAGTCTATACACTGTAATTGCATTTTTCTAATCTTTCTCAGTTCATCTTTTTTTTTCTCCTTTTCTCTGGGTGTACCTCTATTTCGCACCATCTATCTTCTTCTCTTTCATCCACACCTCAGTCTGTTCTCAGTATTCAAGGGGGGTCTTCGCCATCTTCGGCCTTTATGACAAGCGCTCAGTGAACACATTGACGTCGTTCTGTGGGGCCCTGCACATCAGCTTAGTGACACCCAGCTTCCCCACAGAGGGAGAGGGACAATTCACCCTGCAGCTCCGGCCGTCCATCAGAGGGGCTTTGCTGTCACTTTTGGATCACTACGACTGGAGTCAATTTGTCTTCCTCTATGACACAGATAGAGGTAAATGCACACTGACAAATACATTAACGAGGTAATCAAAGAGAACTTGTTACAAAATCAAAAATGCCCTCACACTTTACTAATCCTGTATGTACTGTCAGTTTGTTGAAGATTCTGAAAGAGATTGCAATTAGGAAAGTCCCGATCCATTCCATTCAATAGGTATCTAACATCCGACATAATCTGTATTTTTTAAAATACATTTGATCCAAACATTGGGGGTAAAAAAATATAAAGTTTATCACCTTAAATTATTGGCATGAATCAAGAACAACGGGGATAATGGGACTTCTGAAAGTAACTCTACGGAATCCTCTGGAGTGATGACATGTCACAATCAGTTTACAACAGTGTGGAGCATTTTCCCTCACAAACAATTTTTTAATTCAAGCATCAGCTGCAGAAATGCTTCAACCAACAAAAATTACTCACAGCAATATTTTTCATTAGTGGCAGCTTAAAGCATATTTGTCATTAAACCAATAAATGCAGTGTCAGCCCTGAGAATCTGCTGGCTGAATCTTTTATAAACAGACTTTTGATTATGATAAAAATGCTCTTTGTCTAATTCTTACTCATCTTGCCCCAAGCACCTCAGTGTCATCTTCATATCATCTCACTGTTGTTCTCCAGATGAGTAAAATCCTGTGGTGAATGTTGCATTTGCCTTGTAAACAACCTGAAAAGAAAATAAATAAAAGATTATTAAGACTTAAATAAAAGATTATTAAGACTTCCTATTAGTGATGGCTTGCGGTCATGTCCCTCACAATGTCTCACCTGTGTTCAACTCTGTTTTCCTTCCTTATTGGTTTAAAGGCCAGCAAAGGATTTGGCTGAATGTACATAAGGGGCTGTGACTCATTAATATAATCTACATTAACTACAATAATCTACAATAACTGTGAATGCATTGTGTACTTATGGCATCATCAGAGATTCATAAGCTATGCTGTAATAACAAAACATAACAGAGTAGGTCTACTGTCTTCTATCCCTTGGTCTATTTTCAAAACATGGTTATAGCAAATTGAGTCAGTAGTAGTCAGTGGAATGGCACACTGAGGGCAAGAAACTATCATCAAACCATAATTATCTCTTTATTAGTCTATTTGTATGATATTATTTGGCCTTAATTGAGTCAAAATTAAGCCTTGTTTTCACATGGAAAAGTATAAAGCTTATGGCATTGAAACTGCACTGACCTGATGATTGGAAGCAACTGCACAAACAAGAATTTGGCCTCAACTGCTTCAGCATTACCTGTTTTTAATCTAAGCATCCCATCATGCTGTGCATGTAAGTTAGCAGAGCGGGCAAACAGGCACAGCTGATGCTCTCAGGCCCTAACCGCCGTCATGAGAATACTTGGCACATTGTCACAGTCTCACGCACACATTCTCACACACATACAAATATAGACTAATTCCCTGTCACACGGAGTGAAACACAGGTCAAAAACGATGCAAATGTCATGTCCTCACCAGGTATAGTGATGTGTGAGAAAGCGTATAAACCGTGTCAATGCGTGTGTGTGTATGTGTGTGTGTGTGTGTGTGTGTGTGTGCTTATGTATGCGTGTGTGTGTCTGTGTACCCTGACTGTGAATGTGCCATCCTCCCTCTGGTCCAAATCATCTGGGTTAGGACCAAGGGGGAGCAGAGGGAAGAAAGAAAAGGGATGAAGGAAAGCTGGAGAGACAGGTTAGGTCATTCAAGCTGGTAGAGCAGCCAAAAGAGAGAAATTATGAAAGACAGGTGTGAGACAAGGGGGAAGAAGCCACACAAAGCGGTCGAGGAAGAGACAGTGGAGCATAATGGGGGACAGTGGACGGGCTCAGTGGGGAGAGTAAAGAAAGGGCACAAATGAAGTGCAAGAGGACAGGTAGGATAGGAAGCCTGTGGGGATATACAGTATAGAAGAGGAAGGAGGGGTGAGGATTGAGAGAATAAGGGAAAGGAGTGGGAAATGAAGCAAAGGATGGATGCGTAGAGTTTGGGCTGTGCTCACCCGTGACTTGGCCAAGGCAGGGCCCTTCATTATAGGCTCCCATCAGGCCCTGCTGCTGGTAATGTGCTGGAAAATGGGCAGTAACGGTGTGATCTGTTTTATGCTCCCTGCTCTGCTCCACAGATAGTGTGCTGACACACTCTCACACAGACATACAAAAGCTGGGGTTTGTCCACACATTTGCAAACGTGAATGTAAAGACAAGCGTATTCCAAAACGCAGATACTACATACCAAGTACAGATTTGCCTGCAGTGGATGAATTCATCACATGCGCATCTCTGCTTGCATTAAATGAATGTACTGTATGCACACGTGGTACACACAAAACACACATACACAATGTTACTCACAGGCAAATCCCCCCCAATACAAATACATTCTCAACATACATAATTGAGACTGGTTAGTCTGACACCACACATAGAGTAAAAAAACAGACCCACATCTGTATGGTGTAAACCAAAATAATACACACATATTCACTGCATGATTACTGGGGCTTCAGATGTGGTTATTGCTTTCAATAATTGGATTACAATAATCATGATAAAATGCACTGGGTGTGTGGCAATATTACAAAGGGTTATTACTGCTATGTTATTATTGTCATTTTTCCACTTCTTTTGACCCATCTAGACAGCTGTTCTGTGTAATATACCATAATTCATTGCTGCGTGTGTTGCCACCTGCTGTTTGTAGAATCATATTAACTTTGAAACCCTATTGAAACCCATCTAATTTCACACCGAGAGGCACACTCACCCTGATCAAAACTGTGCTCCATCATTTTTAGCAAAATAATATTCCTTTCTGTTTCTTTTTGTTCCAGTCCATAAAACTGATAAGTGGCTCTGTGTTCTCTGATTGGTTGCACTTAAATCAAAGATCACTACTAAAAAGGAAGCAGTGTGAATTTCAATAAAATGTCACTTTCAAGATTATCACTCTCAGTGAGACTTGCGGTCTGTTGTTTTGGCACACAACTGATCTGGCTCTGTGGGTTGGTTGATAAAGTGACATTCAAGAGAGAACCATTGCCTGGTTTGCCAAGTGCTTTAACTCCACTTTTGAAGACAAGACACCAGGGTATTGCTTTTGTAAATTAGGCTGTAGCATCTGCTGGAAAGAAAAGCACACCTGCTGATTTCAGAATTTGTGCAGCCTTGTCAAACATACTGTCCTAGTACTGGTAGGATTTTTTTTTTTTTTTTGGCTTTAAGTTTTGCCTGTAGAATTTGCAAAACACAATCACTGTTTGTTCCCAGTACAACCTATGCCTGGTATAGCATTAATGAACTCTTTCTCCTTTTTTCCTGCCTTACTCTCTGTTGTCTAGGTTATGCAATACTGCAGGCAATTATGGAGAAAGCGGGTCATAACGGATGGCAGGTCAGGACACACAAAAGCACACAAGTTCCTGGAAGCAGGCCAAAAAAACACACAAGCAAGAGCACAACTCACACTGCATGTGTGATGTGTAACATATGTAATTAACAGAATCACAGTCACACACAGACACATAGTGCATACACATAATTATATGGTTTTTTTTGTCAGCTTCTTGTTTGTATGCTGGTTCCTATTCATGTTTGCATGCATGTACACATTCCCTGTAAATTAAAACATGTATCTTAACACAGGTGAGTGCTATCTGTGTGGAGACTTTCAATGAGGCAGCATATCGGAGACTCTTAGAGGAGCTGGACCGACGCAAGGAGAAGAAATACGTCATTGACCTGGAGCCTGAGAGACTACAGAGCATCCTAGAACAGGTAAAGTTATTGATAATTAACAACAAAATTAAATATTAACTAACACTGTGAATTGCAGTACTGCCGTACTTACATGGTACACTCTACACTCCATAGTCCCCACAGTACATAACTGTAGGCTTCGTCATAGTTTTGTGGCACTGTTACTATCACTTAGATTATTGCAGGCAGGGCAGAGATTGTATCATTGACCTGGACTTACAGTGAAGTACAGTACAACCACAGCACAGTGACATGTTTTTACCACAGGCAATGGAACAGGCTGTGGTATGTAAGGAAATAAAGCCTGTGAGACTCTACCCTTTGAGTCAGTACTTCACTGCTAATTATTGTACTATTGCATTTGTTAGCCAAATTACTGGTGCTATTGGCCTTATTTCTGCTCCAAGCAGTGAGTTGCAAGCACAATGTTCATGCTTTTTGACACCTGGAAAGACAAGTAATTTTTTCCTGGAGTTCAAATTGTGGAATACTAAAAAAGACTTAAGACACAATACAGTGTGGAATAAATACATGGAATTTTCCACTCACATACAGATTTCAAGCAGACAAACACAAGAAGCACTATAAGAAGTTAGGCTCTGACCCCACACATCATGACACAATCTGTTTCTGAAATCAGTGTAGGGGACTGGGAAACTTTCCCCAGGTAGACTTCTCCTAGTGAATACTGAATTCTCTGCGACATATACGTGTAATCAGCTTTCTCCAACTGTATCTGTATAACGAAAGGCTCCAGACCGACAGTGTTCAGTGTAAAATCCCATTGGTTACTTTTCATAACATTCGATCATCTGTCTGCCCGTCAGAAAAACTCAGTGACAATACACAGACAAACATACTCAGACACAAATGCATACCTACAAACCCATAAATGCTTACAAGTAATATGTAAATGAAAGAACACAAGTTACAAGCAGAAGGCAAAAAAACATAACATGCAGTACACAAACCAGAAGCTGCACAAACATGATTTAAAAGCAGCAACCCAGACTGAAAGACTGTCGTAAATGGCTTCTATAGTGAGTAAGTGTGGAGATGGAGACACACATAAATACACACAGACACACAAGTGTAAACTGAGACAGACATACAGACACAAACACACACTCCTGTCACAGTGGGCTCTGCAGTGCTGGCATTGGCTAATGTTCCTGCTCTGAGACAGAGATTGCTCTGTTTGTCTGCTTCTGCCAGCTGCGATCTCTGTGTGTGTGTGTGTATGTGTGTTTCATTTTATTAGGTTTGTGCACACTGTTCATGTTATTGTGCGGTTTGTCATATTCCCATTCAATCCAACAATACATTTAAATTATGATCAAAACATTGCAGACTTTACAGAGTGAGCAGAATTACAGTTTTTACTTCCCTACTATACCAAACCATGACTCGGGCAATCCAAACACACCAGCCAGACAGGCAATACTGACTGATGTGGAAAACAAAAGGTGTGTGTGTGTGGATGGTGTTCTGTGCTTTCAGATTTGTGTTTCCCTAAGTTTACAGTGAAGGAAAAGCTGAGAAACTTTTGAAAATACAGTATGTTGCTGTATGTACAGTGCCAAGAAAAAGTAACGACACTTTCCTGTTTGCACTTTCACCACACCAATGTAATATTTTTAAGCTGATAAAACAATAACACTCATAACCTTTAATGTCTTTACTGAATATTGAAAACATAGAGTGTAAGAGGAAAACGTAATGGCAACCCTAGATTTCCAATGTCACTAAATTTCAAGTGGAGTCAGGTGTTAACAAACCTGTAATCCAATCAGTGAAGCAAGAATAGAGCTGTGGTTTAGAAATACCTTGACATAAACCACTTAGTGCCATCGTGCTCTTTACAAGCAGCATCAGCTGATGTTAGCCATAACTTATAAAAAGAGATCTCGAAAGATCTATGAGTGAGAGTTGTTAATTTGCATGTAGCTGGACAGGAATACAGAGTAATTTCAAAGATTTTTAGATATTCATCAGTCCACAGTTAGACGGGTTGTCTATAAATCGAGATGATTTGGTAATGTGGCTACTCTCAATAGATGTGGGAACCCAGCCAAGATCACTCCAAAGGGAAAACACAGAATGGTCAGTAGGTAAAAAAAAGAAAAAAAGAAAAAGCAAATAAGAGTAACAGCTAAGGAGTTGAAGGCTATTGAGTTTTTATTCCTATATTGCGCAGATGCGATTACATTTTCCTGAAGTGCAATCTCAACCGCATTTACTTTGAACATAGAGAAATGAATTCCCTGGTTTATCAAGCTGTCCTGCAGGATAATGTCAGGGTGGCTGCTGAAGCTCAGAAGAAACTGGACGATGTAGCAGGACAATGACCCTAAACACTGAAGTAAATCTACTACAGAATAGTAGTAGATTTGACCTAAACCCAATAGAGTTGCTGTAGAATGACCTCAAGAGAGAAATTCACACAAGACGTCATAACCATATTAACTAGTTGGAAGAAATGGTCCAAAATACCTCCTTAAAGTTGTAGAGATTTGATCCAAAGTTACAGGAAGTGCTTGCTACCTATTGCTGTCAAAGGTGGTTCAACCAGTCACAGTATTAAAACACCATTGCCATTACTTTGTCCACCATTGTATGTTTATTGGGTGTGTTCGATAAAGACATAAAAGTTCATGACTGAAAAAAGAAATAATCAAGCTGGACAAGGCTGCTAACAGAACCCTAAAGCAAATAACACAGCTGAAACTCCTTAAGTGTTTTAAAAGGCTTCACAGTCTGAGCCAGCATGGTACCAATGATCGGTGAAGTCCTAATTAGCTCGTCACTTCACTTTTAATCAGCATGAGAGAGAAGCCATATAGCCACTGTGTGGAACTCAAGGGAGCCACATATGGGAGGGTGTCTCCTTTATTTGTAGTTTGACTTCCCTGCCCTGGCCCCTAAGACTTAATTAAAGCTACTTTAAGTTAATTGTGAATCATATATGAAAAGTAGTAGATAGCAAAGTAATAATCTTTCTCTTGGTTTCTGTTTTTACTTGCAGGCTGTCAGTGTGGGGAAGCATGTGAAAGGCTACCATTACATCATAGCCAACCTGGTAAGATCTCGTAGGGTGTTGCTTTTATTTCGAGACATATTTAATATGGTGTTTTTTGACATTGTGTTGTAATAGGCTAAAGGGAAAGTTCACCTTTAAATATGCCAGAAATATCAGACATGACTTGGGTTGTTTGGACGCACAACAGACAAATATGATGAAAATTAAGCTTTGAAACATCTGGCTTAGCAAAAATCTCTGTTTGTTTTTTAAACCAGATTTGTGAGTTGTGTTATACATAGTTCTATTTTGACATTGAGGTTGCCTTAAAATATTTCCTGCTGTTATATTAATATTAATATATCTAGAAAAACTGTTACCAGTTCTGTATTGTTTGTTTAACATTCCTACCCACTGTATGTGACATTCTTCATTTTACTTCAGAATTAATATATATTAACACTTGTGTCCCCTTGAAAAAGTCCTGGTAGTCAGAAGCTACTGGAATCCACATCAGTAATAGAAGTATGGCTTCAACCTTAATCCCCTAAAATCAGTTCAACAGCAGTTCTCGGTGGGATGGTTAAAAAAGTGGCCACTGAGTGCAGGTCAACCTCAAAAGGCTCTCTGAGCTTTTAGAAATGAGCATCCATCAACTTAGGGTCACCCTTGCATGTCTTTACTTTCTATCTCTGTCTCTGGCCATTTCATACTGTTAATGTATCCCACTTTACAACCACTTCACTATGAAGTGTCACTCTGTATAAAGTCACGCTTGCAGCTGCAGAGGCCACTCCATATTAAGTAGGGTTATAAATAATCAGGTAAACTGTGTGAGTTTTGCCCTCACACTACGTATCTTTCTTTCTCAGGGTTTTAAAGACATATCTCTGGAGAGGTTTATGCATGGTGGGGCCAACGTTACTGGTTTCCAGCTGGTGGACTTCAGCAAACCTATCGTCATAAAACTGATGCAGCGCTGGAACAAACTAGATCAGAGAGAGTATCCTGGATCTGAAAGCCCACCCAAGGTAATAAAAATATACTGTCCCATTTGGAAACCTGTTTCCACATGAGCTACCACTGCCTAAATCAATCAGTGGTGTGTAATTTGTTCTTTGTACATGAAACTCACCAACGAAAGCACATATACTATACACTGCTTTTAGCCGGTAACTAGTCACCGGAGGATGTGCTCCATTTGAACCATCCAGAGCGTTATAATGTGCATTTGGTGCAGCTTCTTATCCATTAGTGTGACCTCAAGGTGTCAGAGAGGTAAATTAGCTGATCCTGCAAGTCAGCAAGGCCATAAAGTCCACTGTAAATTTGTGATTTAGTGCAAAGGTTGACAGGTTGCATGCGTGTGTCTGTCCTTCTTTATATTTGTTTTGCTCTCCATCCACCATGCCCTGTCCCCTGTCACTGTAGTAAGACTCTGTTTAGTCTCTTCCACCAATCTACCCTCAGACCCCCTCCCATCCTTTTTTTCTGCCTCTGTATTTGTCCTACTCTCCACCTTCAGCATGCCTTTATTGACCGGGTACTGACCGGCAGCCAATTGCGGTTGATTTGTGCATATATTAACATGAAATGTGTCCACCTACCCGTTAAAAATGCATTATACTGCATATTTCTGTACTCTCTGGCGCTCACTCACAGGCTGGCAGTCACTCTCAGAGCACTAACATACCATGTAGTAGTAATGATAAAAAGGTGATGTTGTGTATTAATATCCCAATGATGATGCAAATGAACAGTAAAGATCATGCTCTTTCATTATTGGCATGCCATTTTTCACCCTGAGGCCAGTGGCAATTGAGCCACTGGCCTCAGACTGGCCATTGTTCTCAGATTCACCTGATAATACATAACCAGATGCTTCAATCTGCATCAATCATCAGTAAAGGTTTAGTGTTTTAATGGAGGGATAGGTGTTTTGTCTATACTATAAAGAAACAGTGAATAAAATAAAGGCAAACACACCTGCAAATGTACTCAGTTTTCCGGACAATTGCACACATCTCAGATAAAGTGCATCGAAAGGTTCACTTTCTGAAACCTCCATAACAATTATGTTTTCACTCTGCTGTTTTACACACAAGGAAACATGATTTTAATGATTTAACACAATAACAGAAAACCACATATCTCCAGTGACAACAGATGGTTCCAAATTGCTCTAGGCTAATTGGTACCGTGTAAAAACTGAGCTCAGTTAGCCTTGGGCCAACTTGTAGCCTCGGGCCAAATAGAACTCTGGTCTAATAATGTGCAGTGTGAGAAGCCCTGATGGGACTTGTCCTTTTTGCACTGGAGATTTACACTGAACTTTGTGCTAGCTGCTTTTGACCATCAATCAAAATCCCTTAACCCAGTGATTCTTGGCTGATTTGCCTTGAAATGAGCTTTGCTGTGCCTGGAGATTTTGTTGAAATGTACTGTAATGAAAATGGTCACTGACCTGGCAAAGTAATATATTATCCCTTTTAAAAATTCAGCCACAAGTCTTATGATCACACATATCTTCTCCAAGTTACAGCCTTTTGGGGGCTTTTTCCATCCAGTTTTTTCACACTCCCACTGATTCTATGAGCCTTATGCCATTGTTGTGAGTCATAATATCATGATTTATTTCTGGTCCTTTATCTGATTTGCATTATCCATATTCCAATTTCTTTTTACGATGTGGATGACATCTTATATAAGTCCATAGTCCATATTATTTTAGAGAACCCTCTTTATGCCTATGCCTGCATGCTTTGAAAATGGATCTTACTCAGTAGTAGATAAATATCTTTGTACAGATATGTAAATTTTAATAAATACTAGTCTCTGTGTGAACAGCGACACATGCCTTCTATTAATGCATACATACTTTATAAATATTTTATGGTCTTGGTCTGTTATGGAATGGTAGAATAAACTTTTTTTTTTGTTTAGTAATTCACACTTACTGAGGAAATCTGTTTTGACTGTGCCTGGAATTTGTTGTTTTTTAAAGCCAGTACTGTTTTCTAAGTGTCCCAGTGGCGTTCCTGTCCTGCCCCTGACAGAAACAGAGAAGGGTGTGCTAGCTGGCTCAGTTTTGTTGTTGTTCTCGTCTTGATTTGGATTCTATAGTCGTCATCTGTCAGTCGGGAGCCTAAAGGCTTCTTTAGTTTCAAAGGGAAGAGATGAAAGGAAGATGACATGGTTGTGCAGTCTTCCAAAACACACCTTATGGGATACAAATCAAGGATGTCAGTAAAAGAGAAAACAACCTACCAGCAAAGGCACGGAGAGCATGGGCAGAGTTTGTCAGTTTTCCTTTCCATTTTCATCCCTCCACTTGTTTCCGCCATGATGTGAAGGCGGCCCCGCTGTGTGTTTGACTGCCTCTGTCTGTGTGTGGGCAGGATGGGGCTGCCGGGTGCGTGGTGATGTTCCCTGCTGCGCTGTGTCTTACCTGTAATGAATCTGTCAAACAATCTGTCAAGATCACCACCACTTTACGGGTTTCATAATGCAAATGATACTGATGATCACTTTGCCTGTCTTCTACTCACTGTCATGTTTTAAAGGATCCTTAAAGTTTTCGTAATGTACTCCAACTCACTTCTCATGTGCTACATCCATAGATGGATTATACTGTATAATGACTGGGCACAGATGTGTAGAAGGATGCCAACTCTCCCAATTCTTATAGTATTTTTTGTGTCTCTGTGCTCATTTTACATCTTCTATGGTTAGTTTTGTTGCTCTTTGGTAATTTTGCAATTGTTTCAGTTAATTTCACATTTCTTTAAGGTCAATTGTAACCACCTTTGTGTATCTGTGTTAGCACTGTTAGTGTATATTTGTGCTCATTTGAATGTCATCTTTCATGTTTCTTTATTGTTGCTTGTTGGGCTTTAAACAGAGGCTGTGGTCAAACAGAAACCTAACCTCTGCCCAGTAAGCCATTTAGTAATACAAACATCAACACATCCTGTATATAACATGTATCCAAGTTTACAGTATACATGCACATTTAATTAATAGGAATTTCCTGACAATATGAATTTAATGAACAGGTGTGCAACATTATTTAAAGACATTTTAATGTAATTTTAATTGCTTTCCCTTTCTACGCAGTCACTATATTGAAAAACTAGGCATGTATAAAACTATACATTTACAGTGATGTTGACTGATGTTCACTGGTGTTGTGGAAGTCAAATAAAAGTCAGAGCGGTGAGATAGATTAAGGTACACGTCAGCAGGTTTGCATACTGGTGAGGTTAGTTCATATGGAGTTAAGGTGTTCTGAGGTGCAGCAGTACAGCTGTTGTTAACATCAAATTGCTTCCCCTTTTAGGAATAAATCACATTGGCCCACTGCATAGCTCTGCAATGTCAGCATTTTCTGCTTTGGCTTTGTACAGTAAATCACAGAATGCATCTATTCAAGGACTGTTGTGTATCTAAGCTCACTAAGCTCATGTAGTCTAACAGCATAAGCTACAACCATAGAAAAGACCAACACTGATTTTGACGTTATCCTACGTAAAGTCAAATTGGATCTCATTAAACAAACTTTGTAAGGCCTTTATTTAACTTCTTTTGCGGAATTAATTCTATGACACATATTGTGTACAGCACAGATAAAGGAAAAACATGTATTTGCCTGTCAAAAAAAAAGAGCCCATTGAAATCTTGATGAATATTTATTTTTTTCTTTAGTATACCTCATCTCTAACATATGATGGTGTCCTTGTGATGGCTGAGGCCTTTCGCACTCTTCGCCGTCAGAAAATTGACATCAGTCGTCGTGGCAACGCTGGTGACTGTCTGGCTAATCCAGCAGCTCCGTGGAATCAAGGAATAGATATGGAGCGTGCACTCAAACAGGTTGGTACAAGTTTGATTTTTAATAGTTTAGGGCAGATTGTCAAACACTGAGAAAGATGTTCATACAGTAAACACAACCACACATACACACACACACACACACAAACACACACATATACTCAAATGCAGTCAGCAAAACAACTTAATGGAAAGGAAGAAAATGCTTAAAAAAATCTATGCAATCCTTTTTTTAATTCTCATTTAGATATTTTGATATTTTTAATGGAGTATCCACACCTACATTTGGTACATGTACTAATACTTCTGTACTTGTGATACATTTTCTTTCAAAGGTCTTGTTGCATTTCCTACCTAAACTTATCTTATACATAATTCTAAACTTCACCCTTAAACCTAGTCTTAACTCTAAAATATCTAAACAGATCATTAACTGCTAATTCCAACCTAGTATTTCCTCTTCCCCTCCTGTACAATAATTCTAATGAATGAATTGCAAACTCTATCTGTTTGGCTGCACTATTAACATATACCTGTCACATTTCTGCAATGTTTGTTGCAGAATTCAGGGACTTATAGTTTTTAAACGCTACTTGTTATAGTGGTAACAAAGGCTGAAATAATAAAGGGATAATAAAGAAAAACAATGTTTCTAAAGTACTTTGTCGGTGTTACTTTAGGTGCGCATTCAGGGCCTGACTGGAAACATTCAGTTTGATCACTACGGTCGAAGGGTGAACTACACCATGGACGTGTTTGAATTGAAGAGTAACGGACCACGTAAGGTAGGCCTCATGGCTAAGGAACAAAGACAAACAACACTCACAGTGAGTGTGAAATTATATGGTCACCTTAGTGCTTTCATATTCTCCCATATAATGTTAGTCTATGGTGCTGAAAAGTGATGTTAAAAGAACAATAAAGTTATCATTTCTCTTTATTGACTTTTCATCAGTGGAATATGCTTAGTGTTGTTGTTGAGGGATAATTCTTTCGGTTTCATCCCTCATGATGGTTATTTGTTAAGAAATTAATTGCTGCATAGTTATCTCCATAAGTCTTAATTATCAACTGTCATATTGCAGTTATAAATATCATTAGATACAGTAACTTTAATTGAACCATTGCAGCTTGTGTTTTAATAGCTTTTCAGAGTGTGAACTGTGAGAGCATCTCCCAGACATTGTGAGGTACAGTACATACAGCTCTGCATTGATGTAAATAAGGAAAACCTGAAAACAATCCTTCATAATGGCAAAAAGTAGGATAAAGTCCAGAATGAAAATTTATTGTTAATGAAAATAAGCACCCAGCTTCTGAAGTGTTTCTTCGACAGCAGTGTGTGTTTATTGAATGTTCTTGGCTCACACTCGGCATTTCTCAATATCTTATACAGTTCCAATGGGAAATTTGCTGTAGTGAGCTCATTCTGTTGCCAAATTTAGTTTTACTCTATTCCTCTCTTTCAGTCTCAATCAGGTTTGGTATCTTTTTAATGTCTGTTTTATTTGTTTTTCCTTTATATGTCGATTTTGTTGTACTGTAAATTTTGTTTATACAAAACTAAACTTTAAAAGCTGATTGATTGAATTATCATTTCTTTTGATTACTCTCGTTCCCATTTTCCCTCTTTCTTTCGCCCTATGTTTCTCCCAGATTGGCTACTGGAACGACATAGACAAACTTGTGTTGGTGCAGAATGAAAATGGTTTGTCCAACGACAGCTCAGGGATGGAGAACCGGACTGTAGTTGTGACCACCATCATGGTAGTGTTTTCATTTTTTCGTACTTTTGGGTGCTGTTTGATTGTGGTGATGTGATTCTGAAATACTGCTTAATCCAAATCTCAGTCCAATTTCAAAACAAAATTCACAAAAACCTTTTTCACATTTGTTTTTCAACCTCACACCTGTCTCATGTAGAAATTTATTCAGATCCAATTTGCTGCCAATCTATGACACATCAGGTGATTAAAAGCATATAGCCGGTATTAGATAAAAATGTACATTTTTGTTCTTTTATCCTGACATGATGACATACAGGGATGACAAGGTGGAAGGGGAAGCTTTGACAAATATATCTGACAGCAGATAGATGTGACAGCAACATTGAGTGTACTGTATTGTTGCAGCAACATTAAGGTTGTATAGGTACAGTAGATGTCTTTTACCACCATAAGAAGTGACCAGATTGGCAAAAACAGGTCATTGTACAAGTCATATAATCACGGTCAGGTTTTGACCTTAGCCTGAAGCCTGGGGTACAAGATGCATTCCGTTTCAGAAAACAAGGGGACAGATGAATAAAACCATGTGATGTTAGCTTGTAGCAGAATCTTTTAATGCCGAAGCAAAATCCAGTTGAGTTGTCCGAATTAAGGAGAGGTTGCAGAGCACACTGGCACTTGTCCAGCTGGAAGATTACGCTAATGTCTCATTAGTAGTCAAATCTAAATCTGACCTCAGATCACCATTTAGAAGTGACCTCAGTCGAGTCTCTTCTAATAGCTTTCACATAAACATCGGTCTGCAGCCTAGTATAATTATTCCTCTTTTTTCTACAAACAAGGATGAAGGAGGGTAATCGGCATATTTTTTGCACATCCCCTGATTACGTTTGATTTCAACTCACCCATCTGCAGCCTTTTTATGGTGGCCACCCCTTCCTGTAAATGCAATCAGTCTAATTCAATTGGGCATGCAAAATGATGCAAGTGAAAGCAACTTGAAAGACTAATTTCAGCCCAGAGATAAAACAAGCTACAGATGCTTGAGCTTTGCAATTTAGTATTGTAACAAGGCGCATCCACTAAACTCAGAAGTATTACCAAAATATCTGTAGTTGGTTACTGTTGTGTCATAATGTGAGAAAATACTATACCTAAAAAGGGGGACTATTCAGAGCGTTCATAAAAAAGCAAGATGCGACAGTGCCTCTGTTGGCTAGAAGCAGCAGTAACAGTCATGACTGCTGGTGGAAACAACACACATGCTGCAGCAAAGCATGCACTTCAATAAAATGAATTGAGGTGGAGGAAATCTCCCCACGAGAGCCCCACCTCCAGACATGCTCACTTCAACTGACAGAGTAGTAAACCCCAGTGCAGTGCGTGGTGCAGTGCCTATAGCTAGCTCTAAGAGATTTGAATGAACACACATTAACACAATCAAAGTAATTAAAAAGCTTTGTTCTAGGAAAAAATCTTACTTGGAATGTTTGGATAACATGTTAAATACGGTTACTATTCTACTATATCACACCCTGTGTGATACGTCTGTTTGAATGGCAGTGTGGGTTGTGATCCTTGGTTGTAAATGGGATGATTGTAATAAACAGTATGGCATTATCGTATTTGTCTTTTCTACGTTAGCTCCTTCCCCACTGCTCCCTTCCAATGTCTGTCTGTCGTTTGACTTTTTCCAACACCACAATCTTCTCTCTCTTTTCATCTCTCATACTTTGTTTTGCTGTCGTTCTTTAACTCGGCTCATCTGTTAATCTCCCACACCCCTCATTTTTACATTCATGCCGCCCCTTCACCTGCATATATCTCTGTGGATGGTGACCACAGCAGGCCTTGGCTAACTTTAGCTCAGCCACCTCCTCCTCTTTGCAGCCTCTGATGATGAGGAAGCCTCTGCTGCGACACTGATGCCGGGTCTACAGACACAGCAACAGACTGAAACACAGACTCACCTGAGTCATAAACCCTCGGGAAAGACAAAGGACAAAAAAGCTGATAGAGTGTCTCTAAAGTTCTGTACAAAACTCAGCTTACACTGTTTTTATTTTTTCATGATGCCTTTTTATGTATTTCTTTGTTTGCCAAAGAGTTTTTTCCTTTTTTTTTTTTAGTTTATTGTTCTGTTTAGAGGTAGAGTAACCTGTGTTAATGAGACAAAGTAAAAATGGTAAGTAAGATGGAGATTCGTGACATCCATGTTTTGATCCCATGAGGCACTGGAATGTCTTGCTCGTGTCTTTGCTTCTGTCTTCCTTTCATGATGAAAGCCACAGTTGGACAAGAGCTTTGTGAGGGATTCTGTGGCCACTGTCAAGATTTAACTTTCAACCACACAAAATCACAGGACCATCAGACAGCCCTGTTAATTCAGATTCTTTTCACTGTTTGAGCACATCACAATCACCACCAACATCTCTGTTATTCTACAGAGAAATTACCTGTCCAAAATGCGTAATGTTGTTCCCTTTATTTGAAGGGTGTGTAGGTGTGTGGGGGGGTACTGACACAACAACAACTTTTCTTGTCACTCCTGCATTTTGTAGCCCTCATCTTTTGATACCGCTCTCTCAATCTACATCTTTGTGCCTGGTCACTCTATATTTCTATTCAGCCTACATTACTGAATTCTACTTTTCTGATGGGGTTTCTGATTCTCCAATCCTGAATGAGTGTGTATTAATGTGCACTTGCTCTAGCCCCTGAGAGTGTTTTTTTTTTGTTTATTGCTTTTGCTTTAGCCCTAGTTCACTGCCACATCCAAAATACCATTTAGCAATTAGTATGTACTGTATATTTCGGCCTTAAAATAATCACATCATTACAATATATCTTAATTTTAATCAATGAAATTTTGCTTTTCACTTGTTTCCATGGTGCTGCTTTTCAGGTTGCAGAACTGTCAAACACAGCTATGTTTGTGGTAATTGAAATTAGGGAGGTACATTATTTATGTTACTTATAAAATGGGTGAAATCGCACAAACAGAAGAGAAACCAGACAAGTTCTGATATCTAACTAGTTCAGCTAAAAAGTAAGTTTTGGCTAGTGACTCTAGTGAGTCATTGCCTACAGTGACAACAAGACATGTTTTTGGCTGGCTGGTTGGTTACCTGGTCAGCGGACTTACTTGCCACCTGACATAGTTGTGACTGTGTTTAACCGGCAGGGTGACGTGGTGACAGATGAGCTGGCATGCTCACTGACAGACTGGAAAAATGACTGTCTGACTGCTAAACTGCCTTTCCGCCTTTGTGCCTCAATAACGGGGAGATGATCATGCTGACTCAGTGGTGATATATGTGACTCGATAGATGATTATGTACTGTAATTGCAGTAATTATTTAATTAATGAACTGACTGACTGAAACAACTTGTGACTAACGGCTTCCTGGCTTGCGTCTCTGGCCATCTGAACTGAAGGCTCACAGGCTGATTAAATGTCTTAGCGACTGCTAACTTTTTACGTGACAGTCTGGCTTTTTAAATCCTGAACTGTTTGGGCATCTGCTTGGCAGACTGAATGAATGACTGGACAGTTAGGTGACTGTCCAGTTGGGTGCCTGTCTGTTTCACAGACTGGTTAACTGGCATACATATCGAGTCCTCTCTGGCTTTTGGCTCCGGCTTTTGGTGTTTCATGTCTTATCAGCCCCAACCATTTGCTTCTACAAAGCTACCTCTTTTGCCCACCATTTTCTCATTTTATTTCTGCCTTTTCAGCCCAACACGCTCTCTTTCTCTCTCTGCTCCTTTCCATTTTTCATTGTCATATTTATTCTCTTTATCACTCTTTCACACCTTCCCTTTTTTCTGTTTCTATCTTTTCATCTCTCTCCCTTTAGCCAACTTTCTTTGTATTCTGATCTGCTCCTTCATCTTCTTCTTCTGTAGTTTTACCCAGCCAATGCACCCTGCATCCCTTTATGCTCAACCACGTTTCCTCTTATTTCTCATTTCCCATGCCTGCCCTTTCTTTTCCTTTTACTTTCCTGCTCTTTGCTCCCACATTCGCTTGTTTTCTTCTCTTTTTTCACCTTCCCTTTCCTACAGAGCATTGACTCACGATGACACATAGAGTAACACCCAAACATGATGCTTTCTTCCTAGCAGTAAACGCTGCACATGCACTAACACCCAAACACACAAACAAACAGCACTGGCATTACTACCTTCACACGGTGTCAAAGGCATCTGTGGAAAAGTGATAACAAACCTAAAAGAGGCTTTAAAGTGAAACATTTATGTGTAGTTGCTGCCATAATTAACTCAACAAAGTAGTCTGCTTTGATTTCAAACACTTGACCTTCTAACACAATAAACCTGGGGCTAATTTGATGTAGGAGGTAACTCAGATGGTTGGAATCATCTTGTTAAAATAATTCCCCTTGAGAATTATTCATTTAAGATGAAAAAAATGAAGCACATAGCACACAGCAAAAATACCTAAAGGAATAGTTCAACATGTTGAGTTAAGAAGAAGACTGATAACACTTTCATATCTCTCTGATTAATATGTAGCTGGTGTCAGCAGTTCCTTAGCTTGGAAACAGGGAAATGGAAATGGGGGGAACATCAAGCCTGAGTCGGTTCAGCACTTTTGAAAAGCACAAATTAACAAGTTATATGTTTTGTATTTAATCAAAAATGGCAGATCTAGTGTATAGTATAAGGGATACATGCTGTATCTACTTCTATAATATGTCTACACAGGAAAATGTTGGTTGCCCGGCAACCTCACATTAACAACTGTCTCCCACCTGTAGAGTCATGTTTGATTGATAAAAAAAGAGCATCTATCTTCTCTGTTCTTAGACAAATCTCGACCAATTCCTATAAAATGCACTTAAATATTGTTAAAAAAATATTCATTTAATTTTAATAATTTAATCTGCTGCATATTTTCAAAATAATAAAAAAAATTATTCTTTGTCCCACCACAAGAATCAACAAGAATTACTGAACAAATCAAATCAACAGAGATTATAAATGCTGAGTATTTCTCTACATTTGCTAGACTAATTCTCTGTTAATATTAAGTGTTAGTTACTGTACATCATACAGCCTTTTAAAGCCTTTTTTTTTATTTGTATTTTCTTTTGTTGCCTGGGGAAAATATCCTATGATCAATGCATGTTTACAATAAACATACACTGAAATCTTATTGTTCAAACACCCCAATTATTCTCTGCCCTAAAATATTACTTTAAACATTTTTTTTCTTTAAGCAACTTAATATACACAAGGTTGGAAACAGTATGCAGGTTATTTGTCACTATTAATTTTTTCTGAGCCTTATCTCTGGTACAGAACATTCTTGATGGCTGTGTTGATTTATTAGAGGGCGTTTACTTGAAACTGTTTTGTTGTTCATTAACATCATGATTCATGCTGAGTCAATGAAATGAGCGCCCCAGGATCTGCTAATGACCCTGATAATGACATTTTAGTAGAAATGTTTTTGAAGATAATGTGGCAGGTTTTTTTTTGTTTTTTGGGGGGGTTATTTATTTTATTTATTTTTTTGTTTTTTTTGCATTCGATGATCGTAATGTTGGTAATAAAAGTGTAATGTGAAAAACTAAATAAAAGAAGAACTGGTTAAAGTGGAACTGAGAAAGTGATTGGTTCTGGAAGATTTTATGCTGATGCCTGGATGGTGGTTCATAAGAAATGTGATCATTTTATGTTTGGAATGATTTTTGCTTGTTTTAAAATGTTTGTTTTCTAACCTTTCATTGTTACATTTATATGATAATTATATTATCATCACTGTAGCAGTTATTCACCATATTCACAGGGATGGCCAGATTGGGGCCAGTACTGAGTTGTACCTGTTGTAAATGTTATTCTATTTTATACCAATCTTTAGATAGAATAGAGACACACATTAATATAAAGAATTACATTTTTAGAAATGTAAAAGAAAAGTTTAGAAAGTTTAGAAAAGTTGCTGCAGCTGTTACTAGCAAAAATGACAAGATCTTGGCACTGGCCTCCCTGTCCACGCCTTAGAACAGCCCCTGATTCACTATTGTTTCTTTACACAAAAAAGTACAGACATTTACACCCAAAGAAAATGTTGCTGTAGTTGCAACCTAATAATAGTATTAATAGTATGGCAATGTTAATCAGCTATAATATTTCCCATGTTCATAGTCTTGGCTTAGTGTCTTAACATTTGCTAATTATTACTAAACACAAAGTGCAGCTGGGACCAATTTCATTAGTTTTGCAGTTAATGAACCGAAATACTTAACAAATATTTAATTAATGTTAGCGTACTTCCACAAGAATTCTTCATATTTACATGTTTATAATTTCTTCCAATTATTCTGATTCAAGTGCATACTGAAGGTAAATGTTTTAATTTCAATCTCTGTGGTGGAAGAGAAAAGGGATCGATTCATAAAGCCTGCTTCCTTTGTAGGTTTTGTTTGAATATTCCAAATTGTATTGTCAGATTAGTTTTTAATTCATCTGCCTGTCTGCTTCCAGTTTCCTTTATTGAAGATTATTCTATCCATTTTCTCTAAAGCAGAGTGTCAGAGTGATTTTTTTTCTCTTTTGACACCCTTTTAAATCACATCAGTCAAAAAATCCACCTTAATTAAACTGTACTTGTTTTCAGTCTGAATAACTTTCCCCCGTGAAGAATTAGATCTAAAATATGTTGTCATTTTTATTGTACAGTTTTACAGCTGGGGAGTTTTAGATACTACAAAAGCCTGTTTGATTAATTAGATTAGATTAGTCCTAGATTAAAAGGGTTTGATATCATTTTAATAAGCTTGGTTTCAGTTGGATTACAGGGTGAGCAGCCTCAGGCATAGTACCATAACAAACTCTTCCTGATGGATGCACTGTCACTCAACAGTCTGTGTGTGTGTTTCCTTTCTCTGTCGATACCCTAGCTGCTGTTATAAGTATGCGACCACAAATCTGTATGTGTTTGTGTCATTCCTGATATAATCAACATCACACAAAACATTCAGCTCTCATTTTCTTTACATCTTCTAGCTCCTAACATACATTTTCAAAGCATCAGTATTCCTCTCTCTTTCATTCTCCTGTCTGTTTTTTCTCCTCACTTTTGTACTGTTCTCTCTTCTCAGCATTATAGTTAGACTGAGTCAGGTGCAGGTCCCAGTGGAGTCATGTCGAGTCAGGTGAAGGCGTAAAACAGAGTCAGAAACACAAGATATGAAATATTTCATGTAGGACTGCTCTAATATTTTCCACAATTTATAAACTGTGTAACAATTTCTATCGAGTTTCGGCAGCGTCGTTATTTTCCTGACAAAACGGTTTGTCTGTGAGAAGACGTGAAATACATACAAAAGTGTAGCTTTCAGTTTTCATTCATTGTCACACATACAGTACATGCCCTGTCATATTTATGTGCATACATATTTTAAATCCCGATGGTTTGATTAAAATTTTGTTTTATATAAACCAGTTTCAAAGTTTATTTGGAGTAAATAAGTTGAATTGATATGTCTGCAACATGTCATTACTGTACTTCAAAGAACTGTGCTACTCTGGCCATCATTAAAATGAACATTTCTGTTTAAAATGTACATATCTATAATTTTTTTTTCACAGGAATACTTTTTTCTTTGTATTTGTGGCTCTTCAGTACAATGTTTAAAACTAAAATAGTGGCCCTTAATCATACATTTCCATTTTCTTTCTTTTAATAATGGCTGCTGTCATGTTCCTCCAAACAGTTGTGTCTTTTTCCTCTTTTGCTGGTTTTGTAGGAGGGTCCCTACGTGATGCTGAAAAAGAACTGGGAGCTTTATGAAGGCAATGACCAGTTTGAGGGATATTGTGTGGACTTGGCTTCTGAGATCGCAAAACACATAGGGATCAAGTACAAGATCTCCATAGTGCCGGATGGAAAATATGGAGCCAGGGATCCAGAGACGAAGATATGGAATGGAATGGTTGGAGAGCTTGTGTATGGGGTATGTACTGATGGGAAACATTTCAATATGCTGTAATGCAATCACACTCAGCCTTAGCATAACTTGAACACTGTAATCATAGAGGTCACACACACAGCCGGGCAGTAAGTGTACATCGTATGTGCTCCTGCTATTGTGAGCCTCAGCAAAGTCCATTACACAAGAACTGACAAATGCTTAAAATAACTAAACTTCTCTCAAGTGCCACGTTTCCTTAGTTACCATGTCAGATTCCCAAAGATATGCCGTGTCTCAAAGGGTTCACTTATTTCTTGAGAATTAGGCGAGCTGGCTAATTATTCCATTGACGCCCATGCATGGTCAGAGATTTTATCACTTTGCGGAAGAGTAAAAGTGGAGACGCTGCTGCAGAATAACAACGGAATAAATTAGCCTCAAGAATCAATGTAGAGGAGGTGACACAGCAGAGCTGCTGGAATGACTAATCAAGTTTGATGTGGCTCAAAGACTAGTAGTCCTTTCTGATGACTCTTCTGGCACACAAAGAAATACATTTGTGAGATTGTCTTTATGACTTTCTCCTTTTTTTCATGTTTGTGTTTTTGTCTCTAGCTTTTTAGCTCGAATTTATTTAACCTCTTTTTACAGTGTGTGGTGGGTTATTGAATTTGCTTTGCCCTCTCTCCTTCCCTGTTTTCTTCCCATATCATTTCTGAGCTCCTTGTCTTTCTTTTGCTGTTTTTTTCCTCCTTACATTGCAACTCCAGTACCTTGGAGTGAAGGAACACTTGTTATTTGATATGCTGTTATTGTAGCCTCCTTTCCCGTTAAGATGCTGCTGCAGACGCTGTTTAGACACATGAAGCTACTCAGACACAGACACTCAGTGTGCTGAATGAATGATGTTTTTGACTCTTCTACAGATTTTGCATGCGTGTGAGACCTTGCTGACTTATTTATATTCTGACAGCATCACTTTAATGCCTTCCTATGAATTACTTCTCTGTTATTCTACTGGTTTTCCCTCTCTCTACTGTTTCTCTTTTCCCTTTTCTCTGCCACCACCCCCACTGTACCAATTCCCTTTCTTTATCTACCGTTTCTCCTTTATACCCTTTCTTATGTTGCTTGTGATTTAAAATCCACTGATCCTTTGCTGTACTTGTCTCTTAAGTAGCACCTGCTGCTCAAGCTTCGGTCCATCTTCCTCCTTCCTCACCATTGCTCAACTGTTTAACATGTAGCTGCTGCAAATTGGCTGGTCAATGATATGACTGATCTATGTATTCACCCTTTTCTTACAGAAAGCAGAAATTGCAGTGGCTCCACTCACTATCACTCTGGTGAGAGAAGAAGTGATTGACTTCTCGAAGCCCTTCATGTCTCTGGGTATATCCATTATGATCAAGAAACCCCAGAAGTCTAAACCAGGTGTTTTCTCTTTCTTGGACCCACTGGCCTATGAGATCTGGATGTGCATAGTGTTCGCTTACATTGGAGTCAGTGTTGTGCTGTTTTTGGTGAGTGTACGCTGAAGACTAAGAGCCCGACTTAGTTTGCAGCATTGTAACAGTTGGAAGAGTTATCGAAGGTTTTCACTCAGGGATGAAAGAACAGATCACTTAATTAGCTCCCAGGATAAAAAAAATACTGAATCACTGAGCTGCAGCTCATAGTGTTTGTCTCTGTAAATCCTAACAGGAGACATTACCTGCAGAGCAAATGTCAGTTTGGTTATTTTGATAACAGGGATAGAGGGAATTAAACTTAGTTTCAATGCATTTTGCACTAACCATTTTCTGACAATATAACAACTTGATCTGAATGAACTGCCACTATGATTCTTTTCAATTCACAAGGGGTGGGGGGGGGGTTAAGTTTATTAAAAGGTTTCTATAAATATATGCAATTATAATGTTTCAAGCTTAGTAGCATTGCCTTTATCCACCAAGCGTAAATGTATATAATAATGTTTAAGAAATGTTTCTGAGCAACCTACTCAATAGGTATTCAAAGGGATAAAGCCTGTCACAGGCACCGTTTTATGCAAATAGGCAAACAACTAATGTAAGATACAGAAGAAATGCAAGTTCCTGTGGTCGAGGTCGTATCAGCATCACTCTTTTGAAATCAGAATGCATGCTTATTCAAGCAAACATTTTTCTCTCCTACATCAATGCAAAAGTTTGTATCTTTTTCTGATAACTTTAAAAACGTACCTATATATTTTTTTTTTCTTTTTTTTTTTTTTTCTTTTAATGGTTTATGTGTTTCTGCCCTTTCCTTTCCTTTGTTGCCCCAGGTGAGTCGCTTCAGTCCGTACGAATGGCATGCAGAGGAACCAGAGGAGGGTGCCACGGAGCAGGGCCCTACTGACCAACCTCCAAATGAGTTTGGCATCTTCAACTCCCTCTGGTTCTCACTGGGAGCTTTCATGCAGCAGGGTTGTGACATCTCACCGAGGTAAGGGGGGAAAATGGACGAAGTGAGATAAATTGGGTGTATTTGTGAATGCATGCGTCAGAATGAGAGAGTTTGAGTGTATTTGAGACTGTATACCGGATGTGGGGTTAGCGTGAGTGTTTTAGTATAAGGCCGTGGTGATTCAGACTGTCAATAATGTGAGTCGGACCTCCTAGCACTTTTGTAGCTTTCATTAAACTGGATTGATACTCCAAATGACTGAGTATCACAGAAGCTTCAGATGTACAAGAACCACACATGTGCCCACAAGAGAATGAAAACACCTGCACACAGTCCAGTTCTCATGTCCATATGTGTATGCAGTGGTGGGAGATTTAGCATTTTCCTAGGTGTGTATGAATTTTTAATGCTCTACTGAAGAGTCCAGCTGTATTTTTAGACTATTTATAAGAATACAGCATTTTATTATTGATAACCCTGGAATGCAGTTTAGTGAAATATTTATGTCCATCATCCTCAAGACCTTTAGGGAGCCAATCTAAAGAGAGAAGGAGCAGCAGGGAAAGCTTCACACCAAAACAAATAATAGAAAAGAGAGATTGACAATGAGCAGGATAAAGGATAAGGAGGGAGCTGTTTAGCAAATGCCCTCTAGAAAAGAATAATAACTCGTAGCAAAAATGTGACTGCTATAAATGAAGAATTAATAGAGGTGGAGATTAAGTGGTCAGTGACCCACATAGATTAAAAAAATTACATATTCTTATTAACATATGTGATCTTTGGTAATGTGTCCTTCACATGATAATGTGCAACATTCTTTTTTTTGACAAGCAGTCATTGCTGTGAGGATTTGCTCACAATCTAGAAATTTTCTCAGTGTCTTATGAAAACAATCTTGGTCTAGACAGAGGCTTCTCTCTTTATTTTCTATTTCTTCCAAAAAAATGTCTGCTATGTTCTCAAACTACCTCTGAAACATTCCCACTACATTGGGGAAAAGTACAAAACTTCTAAACCAGCCACTCAAACCTCACTCTCTTCCTCCTCCTCCTTTGCTCTTCTGCCCTTCCCCTTCTCTCTTTCATCCATCTCTTTCACACTCTCTCGTTGCCTTGCTCCTTTACTCCCCGACACCTGTCGTGTTCCACTCCCCCTCACTTTACTGTGACTGACAGGCCAATTCTAGCCCCACACCATCTACACACAAACACACTCACGCAAACACACCTAATGTGCACATACAGACACTTCACACACTGACATTGCTTAAACACACATGCAGGAAAACACTCAGCTTGCAGTTTCAACAACAATCCAACAATCACATGTAGACCTCTCTGTCACTTGCAGGATCTGTAATAGATGTGTGGGCATAAGCTACAGCTGTCATAGTAATAATGTGATACTTAACATGAAACCAGTGTTCGTCATATAAATCACCTGGCTCTGTCACTTCCAATACAGCACAATTCCCCGGTAGAGCAGGATTACTGCAGTCATAAATGCCAGATTATATTCATGTAATAAGAAATATGTCACCTTTCTACTTTTTTCTGCTCCATTTGTTTTTACTGTATTTACAGGACTTTTTATAAAAGAAAAAAGGTTTCAACGCAAACTTAAAGTTACAATGTGCAACATTTTTTACATGTTTTTGCCATAAAAATATGCTTCAGTGTTCATCTTAATGTGGAGAGATGTGATCGGAGCTTACTTCGTGATCAGCACTGGCAGCCGTTAAGAGATATTTGTTTCTACAAAAAGTGTGCGACCGAGGCTCGTCCTTCTGACATATCAGGGAAAAGCAGTAATTTCTTATTGAGTAGTACATTTTGTAACATTTTTATTTATTGTTATTTTATATCTATGACTACCTGGAGGGCTGTGCAGAGCACAGCAGAGTGTAAAAAGCAAAGCAAAGCTGTATGAGAAGAAGATGAGGGCAGAGCGTTAGTGTCAGGTAAATTCAAGATGATATGTATTATATAATAATTTCAGACCAATGAGATAAACCTTATTGCAAAATATAAGGTATCCACTATAGTGTGGAGGCTCGTTACACACCCTGTGTAAGATTACAGGTTACAGGTGCTTGAAACAAAGCTTGTATAACATGTCTAACTATATCTAAAGACATACGTTTCGTGATATACTGTAAAGTAGATAGAAAGACAAGCACGTTTAAAGAATTTCTTCTTGTGGTTATTTGTAGTGTCTAACTTGGCAGCACATACAAAAAGTGATGCAAATAATTGTGAGAATGATGTAAAAAGAGAGTTTGAGGGGAAAGTTCCTGCCCTGCATATTTCTCCACTTTCTACACACCTGGTCAGTTGCTGCATAAAGTAGGTGGGTTTGTAAGATTGTAATTTTCAAAGGGTTATAAATGTTGTCAGCCAGAGCTCCGTAATTCAAATGTAAGAAAGACACTTTTAGAAAATCTAATATTCTCCTCATTTAATTGAAATGTCCTAACACTATAAAACATACTAAACAGAATTTTATTTATTTATTTTTTCGACCTTTCGGCTTATCCCGTGAGTTCAGGGCGGATCATTGTTCGCATGTTGATTTGGCACAGTTTTTATGCCGGATGCCCTTCCTGATGCAACCTTCCCCAATTTCTACCGGGGTTGGACCGGCACTGGACAGCTGGGGATGGTAATGGGCTGTAAGGAGTTGAGTGTCTTGCCCAGAGACCCTTCGTCATAGGGCTGGGACCAGGGATCGAACCACTGACCCTGTGGTCCGTGGGCGACTGCCTTACCGCACAGAAGGTGTATTTACTTTTTAGAGGTCATTGTAATTACTGTCCACGTGAGCTGGAATACATTAATAAAAGTTTGCATAATAGTTGTCAGTGTTTCTCAGTAGCGTGGGATAATCACAAAACTTTGTTGCTTTTGATTTTGCACTGTAACAATCATAGACACATACCCAGCACACACCTTCACTTAATCCGCTTCGCTCTGATAACTCTCTTGTTTTGCCAAAGCCTGCAACTGCTCACTGCGAGCATCGCTCCATCATCATCTTCTTTCTGCTCGTATATTGCATTTAATCAGCCCCACCTGCACCCCAGCATCCACCTGTAACTAATGATTGTAGTGAAAGAGTCTGAAGGAAGGAAGATTTGTCTCTCCCTAATCTCTCTAAGTGCTATTGGAGGAACTGATGGGGACTGAATAACACACTTGGAATTCATACTTGTAATTTGTAGTCACATAACATTACTGGACAAAAACTGAATGTCTGAAATAACTGGTTAATAATGTGGTTTATGATTAGGCAAGAAGAGGCAGAGCAATGGAAAAAAGAGGTAGATTAAAAAGTAAGATAAAATAAGGGATTTGTCATGTGGCCTTTATCATCATGCTATATCATTTTTCTGTCCCTTGAGTGTGAGATCTTCAAACTGAACTCCCTCCCCCCTAACTTGAGATCCTGTCCATGAAAAACACTCACTACAGTTAGACAAGGCCAGAAAACTCGAGGCAAAGCTTTTATTTACCAGTCAGTCTACATTCTAGTCCTCATGTGGTCGTGAGCTTTTGATATGACTGCAAAAGTGAGGTTGGAAAAGCAAGCATTTGAAATTAGTTTCCTCTGTAGGGTGGCCTGGCTTAGCCTTAGAGATAGGGTATAAAATTCTGACATCTGAAGGGACCTCAGAGTAGAGCTGCGGCTTCTTCTAACTAAAGGAGCCAGTTGAGGTGGTTCAGGCATCTCATTAGGATCCCTCCTGGGCACCTTCCATTGGAGGTTTTCTGGGCATGTCCAACTGGTGCTGACCCAGAATGTGCTTGTATCTCATCAGAGCTGGGAGCAACTCAGAATCTCACTGGAATAACTGGAAAATGTTGCTGAGGAGAGGAACAGCTGGACTACTGTACCTCTCTAATTTATAGTTATATGTTTCTGAAATATTTAAATAAAAGTTTATATGCTGCATTAACTCGTTTTGCATTAACTAAGTAATTCCCATCACTCTGTTTGCTGGAGGATATTGTCATACCAGACACCACTTTTCCCATGCCCAATACGTCTGCGCCTCTTCCCCCCCACACTGCCACTTGTACTCTCTCCCACTAGTTCAGCAGGGAGAACAGTACTGAGGATGACATTTACTGTGGAGCTGGGAATAAAGGGAAGGAGGCAGCCTCCCGGAAGAAATTTTCTTACAGAATGGTTGAGTGCCTCTCTATCTATATGTTTGTTTCTGAATGTGTGTGTATGTGGCCATGTTTTGCAGTCTGCCTGTCATCTCAATCTGTCTTACAGCCTTTATGATCATTTGCTGGACAACTGGTCAATGTGTCGACTTCATACACTGTGTGTGTTTTTGTGCGTGCGTATGCGTGTGTGTGTGGGGGGGGGAACTGTGTGAGTTTGGTATTGGGATACCACAGTAGGTCCATTGGTATGCAGTGAGGGTCCCTCTCTCCTTGCTGCAGTCATCTCTGCAGTCTGGGAGACACAGCATAGCACACACATCTATTCAACAACTGCATGCTCTTTCTCTTTTTTTGATCTATCTACCTATCTATCTGTCTGTCTTTCTGGCAGTCTGCCTGTTTGTCCTCTCTTTCTTTTTACTTTTTACTTTCTTTTACTTACAATAGCTAGAATTTCGGTGTTCATCTCTGTGGTGTGTCTGAGTGCTCATGATAGTAACCACTTCATTCTTGCATACAGTCTTACTTTTGTTTCTTTCACCTTTCCAATCAAGCAGAAGGTGATGTCTGTCAGCAGACATCAACAGTTTCACATACTCACAGACACACACACACACAAACACACACACACACACACACACACACACACACACACACACATACACACACACACACAGACACACACATCATAGTCAGAGGCAGGGTGACCTTGAGATGGCATTTGCAACAACCGGTACTCATCTTTCAGCCCAGGGTTTTGGGTCTCTTATGTGGGTCTGGGTGCAAACCAAAATGACAGACAGTTTGGAGATGGGACTGTAATTTTTACCAAGTGGAAATAAATAAATGGCAGAAAAAGTGTCAGGGTGTGCATTAAGAAAGACAGCACATGTGGAAAATGTTGAGAGAGGTAAACAGATCACCAGTGAATATCTCAGAGGAATTGGACCTGTCTGTCAATAAACACCTGAAATTACATCTCTCTTTTCATGAGTTGGTGTGTGTCTGTGTGTGTGTGTGTATGTGTGTGTGTGTGCGTGTGTGTGTAGTGTGTGTGTGTCTGTGAGCATACATTTGTGCCTGCTGCTGGGTGATAATTCATGATTAGTCTATAGGTCATTGAATAGATCCCAGAGGGGACTGACTGGTTCTATTAAACTGGCTAGTTTTTTTATAAATTCCATGAATAATCTTCTGACTGTTTCACTCTGTCTACATGTCTTATATATTTTCTGCTTCGGGTTAATCATTTCTTTTGTTATACCATTTCATTGCCTTTTTATTACCTGTGTGGGAGCAAACACATTCACTGCCCCCCTGGTGGCATGAACTACTGTAGAAAAAGAGAGCCTGTGAAACCAGAACTGAAGAAATGCAAGCGCCACTGCAGTAGTAAGAAAATGTAATCATATTATAAGACAGTTAAATTATATCAGATTATTAACCACCTCTGACACATTAATGTCACAATGTGCTGGAACAATCAAGATAAAACTGTTGGTACAGAACAACAGTAGTCAAACGCATATTTAATACAAAGTCCATAATAAGTTGGTTAAGTTAGGTCATAAGTTGAGCTAATTAAAAACCTAAGAATTATTCTTTAAAAAAGCACTATTTAAAGTCAAGGCATAGAAATGTTTCAACAATCTCTACGGAGTCAGAGAACAGTGGCATGATAGGAAAATGCTCTAAAACCTGCCCACTTTTTTTTAAGTTTAGGGACACAGTGAAATTGTCATTGCACCTGCAGGGTGATATTACAGATGTGGTACTGAGACTTTTATTCATCAACACCAACAACATGCTCTGCACTGCTTTATCTGAAAAAAACTGACTTGATTGTTCCTCCCATCACCCCGATGTACTGTGCAGTCTGCACTCAGCACCAAAATACACAAAGCAAATTTTAGGGATTGGAAGCACTATTATCAGTAGGTAAACACTTCTGTTTCTCTGGCATATAGTGTATGTATAAGCACCAAAAAAATAATAAATAAAAAATAAATAAAAATAAATCTGCCACCATCTAAAGTAGTGTTTCTGCCTGTTCCAATGAGTTTGTTGAATGTATTTACCACCTGTAGTCATTAAAAAACTACAGACAAGAAGAAAAAAAGGACAAGCATTTGTCACTCATTTGTGTGTCCTAATCAAACATTTATTCATTTTTCAAAAACATCAGACAAGCAAGTGACTGAGCCTAAACATTTCTTAACATCTCTGTCACCATCACTTGAATAAACATGTTTTGTTTGTTCCACAGTCAGAAAGCATCAAAAACTATTGTTTTTCCTCTGTGTACGCATGTCTTATCAACAAGGACATGGGATTTTGACGAGCTTCAGTTGCAGTGTTTAGGGTTTTGTTTTTTCTCTGCTTGTTGTTAGTTTCCTTGCTTTCCTGGTATGGTTATGAGTTAGTTTATCTCCCCTCTCCAGTGTGATTAAGTCTCGGTCTGTTTAACCCGGTTTATTTTGTTAGTACTACGTGTGTTTCCCTGCCCTCCTCATGGAGTGATTTTCTGTTGTTTGCCTTTTTGTTAATAAACCCTAATTTACTTTAACACCTCCCCTCACCGTCTTCTCTTTTGGGTCCTGCTAACATTAAATATACACAAGTGTGACACACACTTAAGATTGTGCTCTCATCTGTTGAGTCAGAAAATCCAGATGCACCATATGAAAAGAAACTGTATCTCAGAACTGTGGGTGCCTGTCTGTGTGTGTAAGAGAAAGAAAGGAGGAGGAACAGCATGCTATTAATCTTTCACACAGAGGATTGGGGAGGCAATCTGTTGGCTATCATAGATGATACATGACCTGCTATAGAATGATACGCCTGTTGCATACCAACACACACACAAAACAGTTACACACACAAGCCACCCACAGTTTCAAAAAACATGCACACTCCTAATGACAGACATGTTGCCACACTCATAGACTGAAATGTACACAGCAGCAAAATCTACGTGCATAGAGGGGCACACATACATTTCACAGTCTCACATATGCTATGATCTGAATTCAGCACGCTCCATCAACCTCCAGTACAAAAGTGTCTTCTCTGTCTTTAGTCCAAGGTCAAATGTTTGCTGACCCGCTCCTTTTTTACTCTCTGATACACACACACACACGCACACACACACACACACACACGGAAGAGTAACACAAAAAGACACACATTACACATTTAACTTACACATGTTGTTAATCATGCTTAACAATTCCATACTGTCTTTTATGACCCTTGAGACAGAACGTTTTTGTCTTGAATTAAAAGCTCCAATAAGCCCCATACATCATGGGCTCCCATAAGGATGCTATCTGACAACTCTACTGGTTTCATTTACACTTTGATTTATTTAGTCAACATCACTCTTTGCTCTGAGATCCTTACATTGGCAATGCAGAGTGAAAGATTGTTTTATTCTGGATTCATTTTCTAAGTGTATTGAGAGACATTTGTTTCAGCTCATTGTAAGGTGCTACTGCTTTCTTGTTACTATTCTAAATAAGACAGTTATAAAAGTTCTCGGCATTACTTTGACTTTATTTACAATGACAGTTAAAGGTTACACCACATTTATATTGTGTTGTTTACAACTCTCCTGAGAATTGCATTCCTATTCAACTAAACTGCAAATAATGTCAATTTTGTCATCATATGTTGTAATTACTGTTATGTTATTGCTCTATGCTCAGATGCCTATAAATGAGGCTAAAATGTATTGTATGAATAAAAAACTAATTAGTGGGAGAGCTGTAAGCACAGCTCTCACACTATTGAGATCCTTTTCTTTATTATTAGTGGGAGAGCTGTAAGCACAGCTCTCACACTATTGAGATCCTTTTCTTTATTAGTGGGAGAGCTGTAAGCACAGCTCTCACACTATTGAGATCCTTTTCTTTATTAGTGGGAGAGCTGTAAGCACAGCTCTCACACTATTGAGATCCTTTCTCTTTATTATTAGTGGGAGAGCTGTAAGCACAGCTCTCACACTTATGAGATCCTTTTCTTTATTATTATTATTATTTCGCCGTTTTTCGGTCACTATCTCCTCCTAGACGGTTTGTCGTAGAAACTTCGTTCCACTTCCTAAACGTAGGTCTCTTTTAGGAGATCTATGCTATTACTTTTCTCATTAATAACTTTTATACTTTTTATTATATTTCACTTTTTATGAACTTTTTTTCCCATAGAAAATGAATGGAAGGCACTTAAAATTTCCCTTCAACTTGCCACTTTTCATCTGCCTCTTGTGTCGTCATACTTTGGAGTAGAAACTTCATTTAAAGTTTATACGGGTCTAGTCCCTTTCAACTTTTTCTGGGTGGATCAGCTTCTTTCTATCTTTTATACTTTTTGAATAATCGCAGTTTTAGTTTTAGGCAACTTTTGGAGCTTTTTCAACTTTTCCATTAGTGTGTATTGCGGAATGTTGGAGCAGCTAGAGTGGGTGACATCACACGCACTCTAACTTTTCAGCTTCCACTTTTAGCAACTTTTTTCCTTCTTTTCCTTCTTTCCTTCAGTCAACTTTAATCTTACATAAACAAACTATACATCAGAATGTAGGTATTTTTGTCTTCTTTCAGTAAATGTAACTCTCATAGTGACAGGAGAGCAGAGAGAGTGCCGTCAAAACTCCCATTGGAGCCCATTATAACAGAGGTTCTTAAATTCTAATCAAATCACAAACGGGGGGCTGTTTTAAAATCGCCACCACGCCTTCATTTTATGGAGTATCTTCAAATAAAGTACATCAGTGTGTTCATTGAAGCCTTTTGTCACTCACAGTTTTTGAATTGTTTCGATAGGACTAATACTTTTTCATATTTTGAGCATTTTGCGAGGCATAGTCTTAGCACTTTTCCAGCCTGCCTTTGCATTTGGCTCACATGACTCAGCAGGCGGGCAGCGGTCATTGTCATGGTAACGGACACAGCTGCATGACGTCATGTAATCAGCCTCAGAGCTGTGTCCACACACTTTACCTGAGTTTTTCTCCCTCAACATACACAGTGGAGACACACACAGACACACACCCTCACAGACAGGAAATACCCTTTCAAAATAAAAGCCTTTCATAATATGTTATCCACTTTTTAGCATTTAAATGCTAAAATGACTTTGTGGTGAAGTTTCCCTACACACACACCCTCACAGATAGGAAAAACACTTTCAAAATAAAAGCCTTTCATAATATTTTATCCACTTTTTAGCATTTAAATGCTAAAATGACTTTGTGGTGAAGTTTCCCTACACACACACCCACAGACAGGAAACACACTTTCAAAGTAAAAGCCTTTTATCATTCTTATTTTAATTATTTAGCATTTAAATGCTAAAATGAGTTTGTTTTGAAGTCTCCCTACAGTGGACACACAAACTACCACGCAGACACAGACAGGAAACACACTTTCAAATTAAAAGCTCTTTTCAACTTTTTTTTTTTTTCAACAGTTTTTCAGCATTAAAATGGTTCCTTCATTTCTAATTAGTTACTTCTAGCTTTTTTCTTTACACTTTAATAGCAACTTTTTTACTTTGCTTCTTTTTTTTGTTTCTTTTAACTTTGGGAATATTTACCTTTTCCTTTGTTTCTTACTACTTCTTTCCACTTTTGTTAATCAAGTTGTTGCTTTTTCACTTCTTCCTTTACACTTTTAATAGCAACTTTTTTACTTTGCTTCTTTCTTTGTTTCTTTTAACTTTGGGAATATTTACCTTTTCCTTTGTTTCTTACTACTTCTTTCCACTTTTGTTAATCAAGTTGTTGCTTTTTCACTTCTTACTTTTTTCTTTACACTTTCAATAGCAACTTTTTACTTTGCTTCTTTTTCTGCTTCTTTACACTTTAAATATCAACTTTTTACTTATTTACTTCCTCCATTGTTACTTTCTACTTTTTTCTTTTCTTAATTCAACTTTTCCTGGGATTTTGGATTTTTTCCTTTTCTTGTCATCTTCTTCTTTCTCTTTTTGTTTGTATTTATCTCTCTTCAGCGTTTGCGGCTTTGAACGTACAAACGCCTCTGCTCTCAGCCGCTTCTGAGCGGTCGGCCTCTACCGGGCGACTTAACAGCTCTCCCACGTAATTTCCTTGGAAATTGCCTTTTCTAGTTATTATTATTATTATTATTATTATTATTATTATAGCCCGTTTTTCGGTCGCTATCTAGTCCTAGACGGTTTGTCGTAGAAACTTCGTTCCACTTCCTAAACGTAGGTCCCTTTTAGGACAGGGGTGGTATCACTTTTCTCATTAATAACTTTTATACTTTTTATTATATTTCACTTTTTATGAACTTTTTTTCCCATAGAAAATGAATGGAAGGCACTTAAAATTTCCCTTCAACTTGCCACTTTTCATCTGCCTCTTGTGTCGTCATACTTTGGAGTAGAAACTTCATTTAAAGTTTATACGGGTCTAGTCCCTTTCAACTTTTTCTGGGTGGATCAGCTTCTTTCTATCTTTTATACTTTTTGAATAATCGCAGTTTTAGTTTTAGGCAACTTTTGGAGCTTTTTCAACTTTTCCATTAGTGTGTATTGCGGAATGTTGGAGCAGCTAGAGTGGGTGACATCACACGCACTCTAACTTTTCAGCTTCCACTTTTAGCAACTTTTTTCCTTCTTTTCCTTCTTTCCTTCAGTCAACTTTAATCTTACATAAACAAACTATACATCAGAATGTAGGTATTTTTGTGTTCTTTCAGTAAATGTAACTCTCATAGTGACAGGACTGACGGTTCTTTCTCCAAGTGTCCAGAAGCAGAGAGAGTGCCGGCTGAAACTCCCATTGGAGCCCATTAGAACAGAGGTTCTTAAATTCTAATCAAATCACAAACGGGGGGCTGTTTTAAAATCGCCACCACGCCTTCATTTTATGGAGTATCTTCAAATAAAGTACATCAGTGTGTTCATTGAAGCCTTTTGTCACTCACAGTTTTTGAATTGTTTCGATAGGACTAATACTTTTTCATATTTTGAGCATTTTGCGAGGCATAGTCTCAGCACTTTTCCAGCCTGCCTTTGCATTTGGCTCACATGACTCAGCAGGCAGGCAGCGGGCAGCAGTCATTGTCATGGTAACGGACACAGCTGCATGACGTCATGTAATCAGCCTCAGAGCTGTGTCCACACACTTTACCTGAGTTTTTCTCCCTCAACATACACAGTGGAGACACACACAGACACACACCCTCACAGACAGGAAATACCCTTTCAAAATAAAAGCCTTTCATAATATTTTATCCACTTTTTAGCATTTAAATGCTAAAATGACTTTGTGGTGAAGTTTCCCTACACACACCCTCACAGACAGGACACACTTTCAAAATAAAAGCCTTTTATCATTCTTATTTTAATTATTTAGCATTTAAATGCTAAAATAAGTTTGTTTTGAAGTCTCCCTACAGTGGACACACAAACTACCACACAGACACAGACAGGAAACACACTTTCAAATTAAAAGCTCTTTTCAACTTTTTAACAGTTTTTCAGCATTAAAATGGTTCCTTCATTTCTAAGTAGTTACTTCTAGCTTTTTTCTTTACACTTTAATAGCAACTTTTTTACTTTGCTTCTTTTTTTGTTTCTTTTAACTTTGGGAATATTTACCTTTTCCTTTGTTTCTTACTACTTCTTTCCACTTTTGTTAATCAAGTTGTTGCTTTTTCACTTCTTACTTTTTTCTTTACACTTTCAATAGGAACTTTTTACTTTGCTTCTTTTTCTGTTTCTTTACACTTTAAATATCCACTTTTTACTTATTTACTTCCTCCATTGTTACTTTCTACTTTTTTTCTTTTCTGAATTCAACTTTTCCTGGGATTTTGGATTTTTTCTTTTTCTTGTCATCTTCTTCTTTCTCTTTTTGTTTGTATTTATCTCTCTTCAGCGTTTGCGGCTTTGAACGTACAAACGCCTCTGCTCTCAGCAGCTTCTGAGCGGTCGGCCTCTACCGGGCGACTTAACAGCTCTCCCACGTAATTTCCTTGGAAATTGCCTTTTCTAGTTACAATGAGGTATTTGGAGTGGATAGAGGATATTTAAATCACAGGACTTTTAAAGCACAGACCTGAGTTGGATTCCAGCGTCCTGTGTGTGGATTTTAGGAGCTGGGTTGTTCTACAGCATTTCTCATACTATTCCGACAAATAGCAATTGTTTAACACAATTAAGCAAATTATTAGTACAGTGCAGTTTTAGGAATTATCAAATCTCACTGCCCTCTACCTCAAAAAGATCAGCTGCTTTTTACTCCAATGGTTTTCCCAAAACACTGAAGATTTACTTCACTTTTCACACATGACACAGAAATGTGTATAATATATGCACATTGCTCCAATACGTGTTTACATCCCTTTACTTTTTGCACATTTTATTGTGTTATAATTTTATTTTATAATTACAAAATTACTATTTGCTAAAATTGCACATTAGAGTAATTTCTTTTTTATACTTAATCCCAAAAAATCGGACCAGCTTCCCAGTCTCTGCAGCTAAGAAGCTGTATCAGCCATATTTATTAGATATTTTCTTCCACAGTACATATTTTTGTTGAAACATTACTGCAAATTTACAGTTGAAGGTTTTGGGTGAGGCATATTGTTTTACTGATTGTTGTTCTGCATAAACTGGTTTGAAAGATGCATCTTATGCATATTATATGGATATGATAGTGATGTAAAGAAATGACCCAAAGCTATTAAGAAAATTGTAACCACCATTATTACAATCTGTGTTTACACAAAGAGACTCACACATACACACAAACTACTTGTAGCTTTGTTTTGCTGTAGCCAAAATTGGTCCAAAATTTATAGGTTTTTTAATACACTATAACACATTTGTAAACAGCATACATTTTGTGTAGCCACAGGAGTAGGTATGCTTCTTAAACTTAATAAATGGTGATATTTTTCTTATGAATGCTATAGGAGGGGGTCAAAGTAAGGTGTTAGCAGTTTTGTCCAAATTGAACCACACTGAGACTGCTTAAAGATATTAGAGTTCTGCACAGGTCAAATAAAAAAGAAACGTTTGGCTTAAGCGATCAATAAGGTGTAACTTCCGCTTTAGCAGGTCCTTACAATGTAACAAAACTTTCATGCCCCTGCTTCCAAACCCTGGCCCTGCTATCATGCTCGACTGGTTCGTGAGGTGTTGTGCAATATTGTAGTACCTCTAACACTGGTTTGAGTATATTGACGACTGCTGCTGGACTTTCTCTTCATCCCTTTATCTTGATCTTTCTCTTCCTTTCTGCTCTTTTGCCATTACCATTTGCTCTTATATTTTGTCCTGTCTTTTTGTTTGAGTGTCCACTTAAATCACAAACTCATTCCATCAGGTCACGCCTGGTTACCCACTAACTAGTCGAGTCACAGTCTTCTGTTGGCAATTGTAGGAGACTTTGATCGAACTGATGATTCATAATCTTGTCATCCATGTTCCTTTCATCATCAGCATCTGGTTAAAAAAAGATGTTCCCACTGTCTTTTAATAAGTATAAAACAAAACCCCAGCAACCCTCTCTAATCCATCACAGTATGTGCCACTTTAATTAATTCAGTTAAACAGATCAATGCTTCAATGACAACACTATCAATTCATATTTGTATGTGTGTGTGTGTGTGTGTGTGTGTTTGTGTGTGTGTTTATGAGGATTAAGAGGTGTGCTAGCTTTTGAACAGCAGCAGAATATGAAGTTGTTCCAAGAGGTAAAAATTTATGCCAAGTCAGGCGTCACTGCACTTTTCTCTGTAGCTGACGCACTGCTTAAAACTGGTAAAGCCACAGTCACACAGAAGTTAGGTTTAGGGAAGGGAGATGGAGTAGTTAAAATACAGAAACAACACTGACTACAATAAAAACAAGAAATACTCTACATTAAGTCCAGCCCCAGCACCCTTAATATTACCTGTGGCCATTAGATGTTTTTAATTCCTGACACATATTAACTCTTATGTTACTGTTTCTATTATTCTTGTATTTATTGTGAACTACAAAGATTTTTACTGCGCATACAGTAGATTAGGTGATATCGGAAAGGTAAACATAACAAAGCACATTTCTTTTTATTTTCTGTGAATGTAATGCATTTGTACGGTACCCTCTTCAATTTGTCAGCGTTTCTTTAGTGTGGATGTTTTATGTCGCTTTCTGTAGGCATTCGACACTCAAGGCTGTTTATTGACTAAAATGCCAAAAATGTAAACTTAACATTTTGCTACCTTGTCAAATATTTCTCACCTCCTCTCTGATGTGCTCAATATTGTTTGCGCACTTCCCTTTTCCTCAGTAAAAACAAGTTCATGTAAACCAAGTCGTATTTCCACTTATTTCAGTGCTTTTTGCTCACACTTGAAAGATAAAGAGAGTAAACATGGGAAATGAGAAGAAAGAGAATGAGGATAGAAGAGATGGAAGAACAAAATTACAGTCTGTTTCATGTAGCCATTCTTATTGTTAGTCCTGAATTGGTTAGAGGGTTGAAGGACAATTACTCTGGCAGTACTGTCATTTTCACAGCACCCAGTGTTAAAATGCTTTGTAAAACTGCAGTGCGTTGTGTTTCATATCTCTGACTCAGGAAATAATGTCAGTTATGTTTTCTCTTCCATCATTTGTATTCTTTCTATTGCTTTAACCCTTACCCTCATTTTTTTTTTAATCATCTTCTATAATTTCATATATACATATAATTCCTTTCCTTCATTTTCATGATCTTGCCCTTTCTTCTACTTTCTCCTTCTTCCAAACCTTCGGCACCCTCTTTCCCTTTTTTCTCTCTGACGTGCCTTCATCTGCCTTCTCTCCAGGTCTCTGTCTGGACGTATTGTTGGAGGTGTGTGGTGGTTCTTCACACTTATCATCATTTCCTCCTACACAGCCAATCTGGCTGCCTTCCTCACTGTGGAGAGGATGGTCTCACCCATAGAGAGTGCAGAGGACTTGGCCAAACAGACAGAGATAGCCTATGGGACACTGGACTCAGGCTCTACTAAAGAATTCTTCAGGGTAGGTACCCTGAACATTTTGCAAATTTATTTCATTATTTTACTCCTGACTTTTTTTTATGGATGTTTGTATTCAACACTCCCAACAGCCTCCGCGTATTTACATAATGCCTTTTGATGAAAAACACTGAATGTAAACTTTGTGTGTTTGTAAGAAAAGGTGATGGGTTATTATATTATTCCATGTTCTCTCAAAACAGCTCTTGTAAAAATGTGATGGTGCACATAGATACAGTATGTCATTTTATGCAACATGATGCAATCAGAGGATGCCTCTCTCCTCCGCTTCGCTACATCCCATACCTTCACTCCATGCATTTATGCTCTATTTCTTCTTTTTAGTAGCATAAAGTTGCATACAGTATAAAGAAGTGAAATGGAATACCAGGATGTAAGGGGAAAAGATTCAGATTCAGTGTAGGCACCAGAAAAAAGTTTGTTTAAAAGCAAAAACTAATTCTTAAGTATGAAGTAAATTTGCAGGCAGTGCAATAAAGTCAATATGAGAGAGGTGTCGACTCCTACTGAAGCCAAACAAAAGACGTCAGCAGATTTTGGTTCTGACTGTAGGTGGGACAAGGACGAGTGACTAATGACAGCATTAACCGAAACAAACGTCCAGGTGTGAGGAGAGAAATGAACGGATGACTTTGAGAGAGAGGCTTACATTTTAGAAATGACACTAAGCTGGGATGTCTGGCTTTCAACAATCTAAAATGATCATGATTACTGTGGAACAATGTTTACCACATACTCCTGTTTCCTTTCAACGAATCACTCTCATGACCTGCAAATATTCATAAAAAAATGTAATGTTGTCCAAGGTCAACAGGTGTCAAAACACATGGTGCATCACAGTTTGCCGCATATGAGGCTGCATAGCTGCAGACTAGCCACAGTGCCTATGCTGACCGCTGTCCACTACCACATTAAAACCATCAGGTGCTTATAAAGGTGTAACTGTTTAGAGTGTATTACTGGGACAATAAAATAATAAGCAGGAAACTATAGCAGGTTGAAGTAGACTGTAAGACCTTAAATGCCTTTATCCTTTTCACTCATGTGAATAACTTAAACCATCATGTATAACAAATGTAGCAAAACATAGTTCAGGCAAAACACCAGTGTCATCACATGTTAAAATAAATCTGCTCTGTCACACAGTCATGTTCTATAGAAATGTTCTGAGTTGTGTGCTCATACATATTGTGTTTGTATACATATAACAATTTACAGTTGTGCTTTGTAAAGATGTGCACACTAGTGTGTATGTATTTGGAGATGCAGGGGAGGCAGCAGGGTGGGGAGGGAGGTTGTAGCAGACAGTTTGTGCTTCTGTGAGCAGCTCTGGCATCATCAACATAACGAGCGGGCTGAAATCTGTGGAGGGTGAAAAAGCAATTTACTCTCCCACAGCTGAGGGGGATTCACCACCACCATTAATTATCTGTGTGTGTGTGTGTGTGTGTGTGTGTGTGTGTGTGTGTGTGTGTGTGTGTGTGTGTAAGGATGCATGTATGCACATTCAGCCGTGTATGGGCATGGGTTTACATACTGGGCATGCAAGTGTGTGCAGCATGTGCCTACAGAGCAGATGTTTGCTAATGTATATTTAAAAAGTGTTTTCCAAAGTGTGGACACCTGAAGGTGACTTGCAGCGTCCATGTCCTCCTTCACAGCCTGACTTACTGTTAAAGAATCTGGAAGGACTCACACTGTAGTGTCATACATCCATCCCACCAAGGTCAGACGCTGTATGACGCTTATATGTGTACAGCCATCATCATCACTTTCTCTTTCTGACATACACACAGAGAAATCGTTAGACAGAATTTGAGGAATAAGATTAATGGGCTGACATTGTAAAGAAAGTGATGTGGAGAAGGTTCTTTTTTAATCTATGATAGACTGTAACAGAAAAGTAGAAAAAAAAGGAGAGAGGTTAAAAAGGGATGAGGACGAAGCTGCTCGTCCGTCTGGATGTGAGTGACAATATTACGGGATAGGTGTTCGTCACGCATGGGTGACACACTCACACACATCCGCAGCCTCCCCTGAGCGCTGGTTTTGATGGCTGAGGCTGTGGCTTGTTGCTTGCAGAGCGACCGAATAACACTTTATCACCAGGAGAGAAAGAAAAGAATGAAACAGGACACTTGTGGAGGATGACAGTTTGACTCTTTTCGCTCTTGAATACACCCACACAAACACACACACATTGCACATACTGTACACACACTTGCAAGCATATACATGCATCTATGCAAGCCGGGTACACAGTGTAAAACAATCTGTTTGCCACCAGTCAAACAAATCTCCTCTGCAGAGCCCGTCTGTTAGAGCAGGTGACCATTTTCATTACTGCACATAACTAAATCAATATACCACTATTACTCGTCATACACCTATCCAAAATTGATGTTTATGGCTTGTCAGGGGACATATACTGTTACATTTAAAATTTTGTTATAAAATGGTAGATGAAAAACACAACAATTCATTAGCATAATTTTATTCAAGGTCTATAAGAATGAAAAACAGCAATTTGTTTCTAAATAATATGAAACTGGTGAATATCATGAAATACATTTAAACATATTCAACAATGTCCCACACCCAGTACTGTTGTTGCTATGGTAGGGGCGTGTGCCTAATCAATAAACAGTCCTGATTGTTACTGTGTCAACATAATGAATAGCACACATTATTTTCATCTCTCATTTGCATCTCAGATTTTCCTATTTGTCTCTGCAAGCATGGCACATTGATTGAAGCAATCAAATCTGTGGTTAGAGGAGCTGCTAATGCTTAGGGCATTCGCAAGTGTAAATTCTAAAATAGACAGCACGGAAGTGTTAAAACACAATTGGTAAAGGAAAGGTTGGCATTGTCTTCTTCCTCTTAGTGTTGAAAAACCAAACCAACAGTAAATGAGTCTGTTTCTCAAAGCTTCCCTGTGCTTTTACATATGTGCCACTTATTATTTCTCATTCCTAAACCATACATCTTCTAAAATAGCTGTTGAGGTTTTTCACATGGTGTCATCAGCTCACATGACACATCAGTGTCCATCATATTGCACTTGTCACAATTTGTCTCAACTATACAGTCTATGAGACCAACATTCTGCTGTGTGACACGGTTTTGTTGATCTTAGCTACTGAGATAAACATTCTCTTGATGGATATTTAGGGAGATGATCCAATGAAGACTTTAATGTATCAGACAAAATTGTGAACATTCTCGACATGTCCAGTAAATGAGTTCGACCACTTGTTTGCTGGACCTCTTCATAACAATTTTATTGTCTTATTAAAAAATGGAAAGAATTTTAAGCACATGCCAGATAACAAAGAAGACAGTATTTGCACTGCAATCCAATATGGCAACATGAACAAAATATGACTTAGTAACGTCTGCGGAAAACACAGAAAGATATACAGATAGCTTGAATGTTCCTCGAATAGTCACACACAGTTATAGAATAACAGTTGACTCTAATTTGCCCATCGGTGTGAGTGTGAGCGTGGATGCTTGTCCTTAATTGAACATTTTTCTGTGACAGAAAATCACAACATGCCCGGGATGTACCCCACCTCATTACTAAATAAAACCCTCCGTCTCCTATTTCCCTATCTACAATGTCAGAGGTCCAAAATAGCTGTGTACGAGAAGATGTGGTCATATATGAAGTCTGCCGAGCCGACTGTCTTCACCAAAACCACTGCTGAGGGCGTGGCAAGGGTCCGCAAGTCCAAGGGGAAGTACGCCTTCCTCCTGGAGTCAACCATGAATGAATACACGGAGCAGCGCAAGCCTTGTGACACCATGAAAGTTGGCGGGAACCTGGACTCCAAGGGCTATGGAATAGCTACGCCGAAAGGCTCACAGTTAAGGTGGGTGGGATAGTGTAACAATAGGAAACAGTAACAAAGCTGATACTGTACTATTGCTGCGATATTCCACCTACCCTGCTGTGCCTTTTATACTAAACCTAAATTACCCTTTTACTGCTGTCAGGTGATAACATTTCCAAAACATGCCAAAAATTTAAAAATATAGTGACAACTGGGAGATCTTTATAAGGTTACCTAAAAAATGTGGCAACAATACGTTCTCTAACCTTGATAATTCGGTTTTCACCTTGCAGAAGTGGTATAGACATGTGTGTTTAATATGTAGATTGCATTTTCCATCAGACTAGTCCCCTTCATGGTTTTATTCTCTTTCTGGATTTCTTTTTCTTTCTTGTGCATGTGTGTTTTTTATTTCTGCCATCTGTCCCTGCTGTAGTTTTCCTCACCCTCTTCTGCAACCTCTGTTTTAATTTAGACCCTGTTAGCTCCATTTATGTGTCATGTGTCACTGTCACTCATCCATCCCTTTATGGCCATATCCATCCTCACCATCCTGCTGTTCTTTCAATCACTCCGTTCCTCCACAGGGCCACCTTTCAGGTAACTCTATCCATTTGTCTGTTGTCTCATCTCTTTGTTCCTTTCATCCTCAGAGATGGTAGTCATGATTGTGATAATGATGATAATGATCATGGTGATGCTGATGCTGATGATTATGATTATTATAGGAGAGATTTATTAACAGAACATGACCGTGAGGAGGGGCAGTACCTCAGACTGCTGCCACTACCTCCAGAGCCACAGAGGGGAATTTATAGTCAAACAGGAAATCGAGCATGAGAAACAGAAATTTGAGGGGCCTGGTCAAAGGGGGGGGGAAATGAACATACTATCACATTCCATTATTAAATACCAAGTCATAAATAAAAACAAAAATATTACTTAAATTCTTATCCAGTTAAATTTGTTGGCAATAACTAATTAAAAACCAAATCAACAGACAACACACTACAGTGTGTTGTCTTCTTAATAAGGAGAACATAAGTTAGAGGAAATGAATAGAAAAGTGACTGAAGTCATACATTTGGTCCTTTTGCTTTGATTTTCCCTCCACAGACACTTGTTTATCGGGCCTGCTAACTTCAGCGTTCAGTAACAGTTCCACTGTGGTATGCTAGCAATGCAAATAATTCATTTTTCAGGTGACTGTGACAGAAAATATGATGACTGTCTCCACAATATGACAAGTGCCTGCTGAGGGAAAATAATTGACTAAATTCAGTAAAGTCAGACCATTGGCTCTCTCGTCTCATCTTCCATTTCTCTCCGTCAGCAATTCAGACTTGCCTTATGAAAAGCAAAACACAAACGGCACATCAGCCTCACAACCTGTCCCTATAACTTTCCCCTGTGTATGGTGCAATCAAGTCCATCAAAACCCCTGTCGCTGCAGTTTTATTCGTTTAAAACAAAAAAAGGGGGTTTCCGTTTATGGGGGAAAAGTGACAGACAGTGGGTGGATAGATCCCCCTTGAAGCCCCCATCTAAACATATTCTTGGGACTATCCACGGTTGTCTCTGGCTTCTCTCAGTCAGCGGAGACCTGATCTTCCAGGTGCACACATGTGGCTGGGAGTGTGCACGCCAGGTGAGCCTGTCTCTCCTCCCGGCGTACAAATCAAAGTGCTAATTTGAGATGTTAATGTTGATGAGGAGACTGAATATGCTGCTGATTTAAATGAATGTTCGGAATATATGCTTTCTGAAGTATAGCTACCTTTGATATGATTATTGAAATGTGACTATGTGATTATCATGACACACGTGTCTGTTTAAACTGTTGTCATCCACACCTCTTAAGTTGTTAAGACTAGTCTTTGGCTGTAGGTTAGATCACCCCAGAGAACACCATCTCTCAATGAATCTCTTGATCTTGACTCACAGCTGAACCTGTTTTCCCTTTTGATTATCTTGTCCAGATAACTTTGAATTTTAACGAGTGATTCATCACGAACTGAGAAAGTTCCATTAACTTGTGTTTTTTAGTTGTGGAATACAAGAAAACAAATGTATCAGTAATATAGTATTAGTTCATCATTATCAGATAAAATCAAATGGCTTAAAATCGTCACAAGTTAAAATGAGAAAAGCAACTCAAGTTGCTAGAGACATAAATTATTTAATATACTTAAAAAATTACAGAACTAAACTCTTGAAAAACTTAACTTAAAGAAATTAAGTTAAACCACATAACTTTGTTTGTTGCCTTGCATTTTCTCCATTTTTCTTTTCCTTCAGTGTAGAAGCAAAAACTGTTGAGTATGCAAAGCATGTTTTAGTCTCACGGTCCTAAGCTGGCAGCCCCTCAGTCCAAAGCTCTTACCTTGACTTTACCATTACACTTTAAGATGAGATAACCCATTTCTAAGACGGGGCTCTGAGATAGGTAGGTGTACAGACAAAGGGGCAGACTTAACAAACAAGCAGGCAGTGACTGCACTGACCTTTTTGTAGAGATTAGCCCAGCTGATTACAGCATCTCACAAACAAAACGGTGGTCAGCAGGGATGGTGGTTGGAGAAAAGAATGACAAGAAAGTCTTTCACAGGTACTGTAGAAGCAAAAAGCAGACATATGGAAGAGGAAGAGATCAGAAAATGAATCTATATAGCACAAGAATGGGAAAAAAAATAAAGTTAGGAAACAGGCTTCAATCAGAAGATATTTTCAGGTTTGAAACCTATTCATTGGCAACTGGACCTGAGCAAGTGCACTTTGGGATAAACTGTTTGTAAAGTTTACCATAGCTGACTGCATAGTAGCCCCCAGGTAAAAAAAAAATCACTGGTTTCAGTTCACGTCAACACAGAACCATAATCAACTTGGGAAGATTTTAACATTTCTCATAGTTGTTTAATCTGTTTTGTGAACTTTCTTTTTCTGATAGTTTCTTTAAAATGGAATTGTAGTGCCATCGTTAAGAAATGATTCAGCCACAACAAAAGAAAATAGTATTTTCTGGTATTTACAAGGTGCAGTGTGTCATTGAATATTTAACAAAATGACAATCATGCAAAACTCAATAATATAAATGAAATGGTTCGCATGTTGAATGTTGAATCCACTATACAGACTTTTTATACCCTATCAAGCTGCATTCTAACTGCATTGCAAGGCAATGTCACGATTGCTTTAAAATCTAAAGGGAACAAAATAATCTATTTCAAATAGATTTCATATAGTGACAAGTTCATTTTGATAATACAAAAAGTGTCACAAACAAAGAGCTTAGTTGAATTCAGCACATGTGTATACACAGAGTGAATGTCTGATATTTAGCCTTGTATCCACAAGTTTTGTTTGGAGGTCAGTCCCATGAGGGGGGTGAGCAGCAGGGCTGTAGGAAACTGGAGCCATATAACAACAAACCAACACTCGGACAAACTGTTAAAAGATAGGGAAGTAGCGGGCTGCAGAAACCTGGTTAACACACTTTATACCAGCAATCTGACACTAACCGTATTAGTTATAGGAGCAGCAGAAGAAAAAAGAGTAAAGTCAAAGAAAAAGAGTAAGAGAGAGTGTTGTCTAGGGTGCATCCTTCCCCACAAAATCATCTTTTCTCCCTTCAAACCCTCTGATTCCTCTGCTTCTCATTTCCCTCCCCTTCTTCCTCCTGGCTGTGGTCCACATCCATCTTGTCTGTCTGTCCCCTTCATCCTCTGCTCTGACCAAACTATCTTATCTGTCCCTCCTTTTTTACTTAAAGAAATGCGGTCAACCTGGCCGTGCTAAAGCTCAACGAGCAGGGCCTGTTGGACAAATTGAAAAACAAGTGGTGGTATGACAAAGGAGAATGTGGCAGCGGGGGAGGGGATTCCAAGGTTAGCCCTCTCTGTCTGCCCACCCCACCACTATGGGACGTGGGCCGCTCACTGGCTGAGCAGCCAGCGACGGTCCCCGTCCTGAGAGTGTAATGCATGCATCTGCCCTGGCAAAAAGTTGAAAGCAAATGGAAAAGAAAAAAGTCAGATTCCTGAGTCACTCTTCAGATTCAAAAATGCAGTGTTGCACCTATTGTCAGTGGTCTGTGCCTTTTTCTGCAGAAGGTTCAGACAGTGACAAAGGTACAACAGCTGAGCTTGTTGAGAAAATTCATTTTTTGGTACAGTATAACATAAATATGATTTTCTTAAAAATCAATTGGCTGTACATTTTCCAAAAAGAACCAAAGTGCTTTTTTTAAAATATTAATATATTCTTATATATTGAAACATCAAAAAAGTATTTTCATAATCATGCAGGGTAATATATCCTTTTTGTGAGTGTGCCTGCCAAGAGTAACAATTTTCAAATATGTTTGGCACTGATTTGATTTCCCCCAAAAGGACAGAGTGCAACAGTGACAAAACAAGGGTTCAGTGACGGATTTGTGGAAAAAGAAAAGAGAGCAATTACTGTCAAGACAGGAATATCTGCCCCCTAATGGTAAATACGGGGAGAGGAGAGATATGAGGGAGAATTCGAAAATGAGACCCAAGTGAAATCTCAGCTCAGATTCTTATAGTCTCAGGTTGACTTGAGGCAGAGGGGAGGATAAATAATGTATAGAAAGAAAATGCAATTACAGGATAATGTTTGCTATTCTCATGCTCATTTGTAGAATTTCTGTACAACAAAAACAAAGAGTTTTTTGGCTGTTCAGTTGTTTGTTTGTTTTTCTGGTGTGATAGCATCAACATTTTTAAACCGAAATACCATCTTATGCTCTATATTTTTCAGCAAAGATGTAAGTTGATTTTTATTTGGTCAAATCATTTTTTTTTACAGCATTTAAGAATCAGATATAGAAACTTTGTTTTGAAAAAAGCTATGACCATGGAGTCCACAAGTTATCAACTCTTTGATTATTAAGTAATTCTAAGTAATTTTGGTTAATCATCTGGAGACCATGAAAATGTATGTAGTAATGCTTGCTGTTGATCTATTTACTACATAAGCACATTTATTTAACCTGCAGGTGGTTCAATATGAAAGGATTTTTAAAAGTCAGAGCAATACAACATTCATAAGGATTTGCCCTTTGTGGACCATGAATGTCTGTACAAAGTGGCATTGCAATCGTTGGAAAAGTTAAGATATTTTAGTCTGAACCAAAGTAGTCATGAAAATATGTAATATGTAAAATAGGGTGGGTCAAAGTCGTTGGAGTGTATGAAATTCCCAGCTCTAACAGACCTGACTCATTGCAGGGGACTCTCCATGTTGTGATACATTGCTATCATAATGCCAGTTGTCCTGACTTGACAGTACTTGCCTCTTGTTCAGTGTAGGATGAGTTGGGGCAGCATGGGTGTGTTACCTGAAGTGACAAAGGTGGGTCCCACTCATATGTCTGTAGCTCGCCTTAGCTCCTCGCACCCCCCAGCCCCTCCTCAACGAGCATACACACATGTACTCAGTGGGATCCACGCTAGGTCACTTGATCTAAACAAAAAGTTTCTATATGACTGAGCTGTGCAATGCAAATGTGAAATACCCTAATAACATAAAATAACATGACCTATGATGTTATTTATGTTATTTTTACACGCGAAGAACCCCTGTAAACCTTGCAGTTTTGAAACTGAGCGAAGCAGGCGTCTTAGACAAACTGAAAAACAAATGGTGGTATGACAAGGGAGAGTGTGGACCCAAGGACTCTGGAAGTAAGGTCAGTCTCATGCTGCTGCGGCCCACAGAACGCTATTTATTTAATAACATCCTATGTTGTTTTCTAGGAGTCTGCTAATAATTCTAATTATTTATCAGATAAAAGGACATGTTTAAGTTACACCCTGGAAATCAAGTATTTAGATTAATTATATTATAATTATAGTTAAAAAACATATACTAGTGTAAAAGTGTCATCACTTAACATAAAATTGTCAACAAGTCAGCAAACATTGTAACTAATATCGAAGAAAAAGGTTTTTAATAATAACTTTATAAGGAATTTAAATTACCTGGGTTTAAAGGTATAGTCCATGAGTCTGATGGAAGATTGTTGATTTGGATGAGCACCTTAACAAATACACAACTCCCCTCTATTATGAACATACATTAACACAGCAACAACACTTGCGACTGAGGCATGAGCTAATCCAACTTTGTTAACACATATAAAAATGCCACTATTATACTGAAAAAAAACTGCGGCCACATAAGTGACGTGTTTTATATTTTGAAAATAACATACATAACTAATATGGCATACATGTACTGTAATACTAATACGTGGGTGTGCTACAGAGAACAAATGAGAATAGCAATGTAAAGGTTTGTGCTCCGTGTGTTTGCTCTACCTGTAACTGTTTGATTTCTAACTGGCTACATATGTCTAGACGTATGCAGCAAGCAGCATATTCCTTATCACTTTCAGAGTCAGAACAAAAAAATAAAATGTCTACACACATACTTTAATTGCCAACTTATGAAGAACAAAATCAGATAATGACTAATTTTTCTTATTTTATTTTTAGAACAAAAAACAAAACAGGTAATTTTGTATTTGTTGTTTCCCTGGTTGTTCTGTAAATGGAAACCAGAAAAAGGCTTCTTTAAAATTGTTTGTATATCATTTATAGACATCAGTCGATTGGCCAGCTGAAGCAGCAACAGGGACATGTTTTTGTTGGATCAGACAAGTTGTGTGATTATTTAGAATCTTGGACTATACCTTTAAGTGAAATTCAACAACTGCAAACAAACTGTGAACAGCACGCGGATACTGAATCTAATTTATAAAGTGGAAACATAGACTTTAATGTCCAAATAAAAAAGAACAAGAGTTTTACAAGATACACCACAGAAGTTGCTCAATATATATTTACTGTAGAATAGGCTCCTGAAGCCATGTTTCAGGAACCCATTGGATTTCTATAAAACTGCAGTAAAGTATCATCACCGCTCAGATTAAAGCTGCTCTGTGATTTGTTAGCAGTGATTTACACTCTTTTTAACTTACTTCTTAAATTAGATGTTGATTAGAGCTGTAAAAATCTAGAGTGTGATGTATTTGTCCTGATTGCTGTTGTAGTGACAGTAGCAATAAGTGTAGCTGTAGAGGTTTCATAATGTAAGAATTCACACCTTAATTTTAGCAGCATAGTAAAATCAGTTTATAAACCCAGAATTTGTCTGACTGTGATTTTTCTCTGGCGATCTCTCATCTATTTGTGTCTAATCCTTGGTGTTCTATATTCTCTGTCTGCTTTTTTCCACCTCTTTAACCATACTCTCCCCCCACTCCCACATGTTCCCACCCTGCATCCCTTTATTCCTCATCCCACCATTTTCTTTTTATAAACACAACCAAATCTTACCCTTCATCATCCTATTTCCTTATATCTCCTTTTTTTTTTTTTTTGCTTGCACAACCTTGTCTCGTTGTCTACCTGTCATTCGGCCTTGACTCCCCAACCCCCTTCCCTCCCTCTCCACTCCGCCCCACACCTGTCTGCCTCAATCTCTCCAGGACAAGTCGTCCCAGGCTCTCAGCCTGTCCAATGTTGCCGGGGTCTTCTACATCCTTGTGGGAGGCTTGGGTCTGGCCATGCTGGTGGCCCTGGTCGAGTTCTGCTACAAGTCACGGGCCGAAGCCAAGCGCATGAAGGTGGACCTTAGCCCCCCCCACTGCCCCAGCCCCTCCCCCAGCACCCAGAACCTAGCCACTTATAGGGAGGGGTACAACGTGTACGGCTCCGAGGGGGTCAAGATATAGGGGTAGGATTTAGAGGCTGCCATATAGGTGGGGTAATGGTGGTGTTGATCATGGTGATGGTGCTGTAGATTATTGTATTGGCAATGTAGAGGCTGTCGCAGCAGCCTCATGCAACCGTGTTGTACTACATGTACATGTGGTGATGAATATGTGGTCAAGCATTGTGGAACCAATGTAGCTTTTTATGTTCTGTGAAGCTTATTTTTGCTGTTTTGTTTAACTATTGGTCTAGAATATTTTTTTAAAGTTATTTTTCATTCTTTAGCACCTCACCTCATGCTAGTTTGGGTTTAGATTTGTGTGAATACAGATTTGGTTCCATCGTCTTTGGCTGCAGATGATGATGGTGATGATGATGATGATGACGATGATAATGACAGTGATGGTGATGCTCTTATCAAATGACTTGATTAGGCACCTCCATTGTAATTTTAGCTAATAGTTAACATTGTTAATGAAGCAGGGATTCAAAACTCCATCTTACAACACTCGCATGTAAAAATGTATTTTAGATTTAACTGAAACAGAAATATATTTTCTCTAATAAATAAACCCTTTGAATAATAAAATGTCAAAATTTAGTGAAAGATTACCTTCACTGTTTCCTAAAATCCAAAGTGAAGAGAACATTTTACTTGTTTTGTATAAAAATGCATAAGCAGCAAATCCTCACTATATATAGGAGCCAGGTCATTTTAGGCCCTTTTGCTTCGACATTTATTCACACAATCAAAACAGTTGCAGATAAATCTTCTGTCGACATGCAGCATATACTGTACGATATAACTAATGATTTACAAAAATAAGCTGCATACATTTTTAAAAGTTTAATGCTAATATATGAAATTCATATACTGAGATTTTATTTTTGCAGTACTTACAAAGTTTGTGAGGATAGTTAGCTTTGGTATGTCACTATCCTGAGAGCAGATCTGTCAAAAAACTGTTAGTGTGGTGTTCCTCATTAAAATCTGCGACCGCTTCTAGCTACAAATTAATTAGCCAACGTGTGGATACCAATTATTATGGATTTGGGTCTGGCTAAAAGTTTTTCACTTATACTGTGACAGATATTTAAAGAAGAAAAAAAACTGCAAGATATTTTTATATCAGTGGATGTCCACCACACTTTTCATAACCAGACTAATAAATCTTCAAGCTCCACTGCAGGTTCAGGAAATCATAGGGGTGAAGTACTTTGCAAGATAGGCATGAACACAGGCCTGTTCAGACCAATTTCTTTTTTGACAACTTGACCAGAGTCCCTGAAAATACCAGCAACAGACAGCTTAATTTATTGAGGGAAAAAATGAAATAGTAGGATTTTTTTTTTTCATCCAGCATCATTTGTAATTTCTTTCATCATTTTGTAATCCATTCCATGAATAATAGTTACTGTAACCTGCAATTATTAGTTGATTGAATGGTAGAGACTTTTTAAAATTCTAAATACTTCACAATGTACAAATGTTCTTTTATTCGTTTCCTTTAATTCCTTACAGAGGTAATCATGGGATAATGGATAATCTACATTTCACTTTTAAATCAGGCAGACCAGGACTACAGTAAAGTATTTACTTTACAGTTATACATTTAACAAGGATACTTCTTCTTCTTCTTTACACAGTAGCAAAGTTCCTGCAGAACTGACAGTTCACACCTCTAGTAATCTGCATCCAAAACTGGAATAACTTTTAATTTCTGTTTAAACTGGAGTTGTGCACCCCTGCTTTTAAGCACTTTTACTTATTCCACCTTCAAAAAACAGCCAATTTATTTAATTGAAGCAAACACTTCATATAGAAAGGCTACTTAGTGATGTTGTAGAAAGGTGACTCAAAATTGATGTAAATTTGTAATTAAGTGAAGTGATACTCCTACCACTTAACAGCTTTTTAATGATTTGCTTTGAAAACCATTCAGAGGCGTTACATTTGGTGATCACCTTGCGACAATTAGAACAATAAGCAAGATGTAAAAGTAAATAATGCGGTCCAAATAAGATTTATAATGCCATTCAAAACATAAAGCATAACAGTCTTTATCTTAGAGATTAGAGGCCAACAGACATATCACCAGTAATAGTTGACACTGCAAATGCTGCCATATATAGAGGTGTGAAATAGTAAAAATAAATACCTGTGTTTAGATATTTCCTAACAATATTTACAGAAGTTATTCTCTCTGGGTTATATAACTAACTGTAGTTATAGTAGAGATATTTGTATCTGAATCATAGCATATGGCCATCTATCTGAAAATTGAGCTTTTTGCACATCAGAAAGACCCCATGAGCTCTTAATTCCACTACATCAGCAAAAACTCTACACAGACGTCACAGAGTAAGCCATCTGTGTGAAGTGTCACCCTACTCTGAGCAGTATAGTCAGTTACTCCCTCTCTATAAATCTGAAACCTTGAAAGAAGAACCACCCCTTAGTGTTTTCCCTTTATCTTTCCAAAGTCCTCACTTTCCAAATCCTAGCGTCTCAAATCCTCACCTGAAGCTGTCAGACTACTGAAACCCAGAACCCAGACGTGCATGGTCACTTTTGAGATGCAGATGTTTACAACGTTTATCTTGTTCTCCATTTTGTATGTGTGCTGTTTATTGCCTATGTGTGATGATTATTGCCTGCTTTTTCATTTACTGTTCTATGCCGGTATTTGCACAATGTGAAAGATTTGAATGTGTTGGTTGAGGTGCATTCACATTGTACCTTCTTAATTAAATGTAAAACAACTTTGTTTAATTTAGTACTTAGAATAACAAAATTTACAGGTACCACAGGCAACTTTTGATAGCTAGTAGCTTTATAAAAACAAAATCTACAGAGTGTATCACTGTTTATACTGTGCACATGTACAAGGACACGTGCACGGGAGCACACAGGCACCACAATTCATATCTTTTTGTAGATTCGCACTATTTTACTAACAACATCGAGTGGCAGTAATAAACCAAGAATGTAGTGGTTCACTACAATGAGTAATCTTTTATTTCTTTTTTTACATAGAATGTTTGAAAATTTAAACTAAAACTGAAGACGAGATGCTGCCTTTAAATAGCCTGCTTTTTTATCCGGCCAATAAATTACAACCAAGAGAAGAATCAAGTCCTTATATTTGAGAAGCTTGAATAAAAAAATGTTGTTCTGTTTTTGCTTGGAAACATACACAGTCATTTAAAGTATTGATTATCGGATATTATTGTGGATTCCTGAATTACCCAACTAATTGATTCAGTGTCAGTGTGCTTTTGTACTGTAGTATGAATAATTAAAAAAAGCATAGGAGGACTGAAAAGCAAATGGCAAAACAGTGTTGTTGTAATTATACGTGTGATTGCACCTTCAGACCTTTTTAACTGTTAGTGTACAGTGCCTACAGTGTGTAAAGGCACATGCATGTAGAAGCATTTATAGTGCATGTGTTTGTATGGAAATGTCTGTCTATACACAAGTGGCTGCATTTGTTATGATGTTTCTGCATCTTTTTCAAACAAACTCTGCCCTCTGCTATCTTCTCTGTCCTCCCCTTCATCTCTCCTCGTATAGCTGTCGTTTTCTGAAGCCATGCGGAACAAGGCCCGTCTGTCCATCACAGGAAGTGTGGGGGAGAATGGCCATGTCCTGACGCCAGACTGCCCCAGAGCCGTGCATGCTGGCCACACATCCCTCCGACACCCCGGCCTTGCAGTGGTCTCCTCCGGACTGCCCTGAATACCAAAAAACACCTGCCGTGCCTTAATGTCACACAAACATACAGACTTGGACGAGGACAGACACTCTCACATTTGCTTATACACACAGTCACACATATACCACATCGAGCATAACACTCACAAACACATATACAGTAGCTACATAAACTCAAATACTGAGATCAAGTGACACGGAAAAAACATTTTCACACACTTGAACACGCAAACATACAATTTGTTTCATTATCTCACTCTCCTGAGGCCACTGGCTCACAGTGTTTTACAAGAGACAAGGGAAATACAACTGTGGAGTGAACAGTGGAGAAAACCTGACAACTATGATTATCACGCTTGCTTGCAGCATTCTTTCTTTTTTTTTAAATCTGTGGGAGGATACCACCCTGATATCAACAAATGACCGGAAAGCCAGCACAGACTTAGATGTAATGAACATGACCATGAAACTGATCATGATGATGACGTGACAAACACAGCTGATGCTAAAAAAGACAGATCAAAAACTCTTGTCTGTCTCTATTGGATAATGTTAGTCAATAAGCCACATCCCTTGACAATGCCTTACTAAGACTACAAACATTGTTTTCATCATCATTATCATCATCACGGTCATCATCAACTTGCCTGCAAAGACTGAGTGCCAGGTATTATCACCCTTCGAAGACCAGAAAACTGTAAGCTTGAACGGACTGTGCAAACGTCCTACTTTGCCATGGACTGTAAAAACTGAATGAAAAGAATTTCTTACTACGCATATTAGTAGAATGATTTCTCGCTCCAAACCAGTGAGATAATCATCCAGTTTAGAACAGAAGTAACCTCCAAACTCGTATGTATGGCTGATCTCAGCCACAGAATTCACAGGGGTTTGTAAAAGAAAAAAAAAAATTGTAGTAATTAATTAAGTCCATCATCAACAGCATCATGACAGTAAAGATACTAAATAGCAAAGTGCTGACTACATTTGCCCAGTGGCAAAGTCAAGGTTTAATCTGTGTATTCAGTGATAAAAATAAAAAATAAAATGCATAGGCAGATCTCAAATGGCTAACTAACAAAGTGCTTCTCAACCTCAACCGCTATGGGAATCAATGTCATGTTCCCTTCAAAAACTTAATCCAAACAGCTCAGTGACAGAGAAATTAAACCAAACTGAATTTGTCATTGCGAGCAATGGGGTGTGTATAAAGTAGTAGAATCCGTGCTGTGTGCACCTCCGTTGATTATAAAAAGACATACAGGTACAATTTCCAATTCTAGTACAGACTTTGTAACGAGCTGTTATGTTGTCATTTGAGATCCTCGGTCGTTTCCAGTGGCCAGGGAAAGGAACCATATCAGAAAGCTTGCTTTTTAAAACTGTAAATAATTGCGTAGCAAAACAGAACTCACCTGTCTTTTTTAATCATCTTAGATAACAATTCATTGCAATAATGGATATAAAAGAAAATGCCACTACTTGTAATTAAGAAAAATCTTTTTTTATAAAGCTACATATTATATATAATATAAATAAATATATATATCTATATGTCTATAGAGAGCTATAGAAAACATTGATCACTGATTGTCAGAGGCCATGGCATACATTCTGTTATACAGCTGTTTTTGATAACTTGAGAGTATTAATGTCTTGCTGTCTTTGGGTGTCCCACTCAACACTGAATGTCCATCTGGCACTCAGACAGACACACACGAAGAAACGCAAGGACACGTGCATGCATGCACAGGTTCTGCTCAGAGTGACCCCAGCACCATAGGAAGTTTGTATGATTTTGTTTTTAACTGTCTCTTTGTTTTTTCCATTAGTATTTCACTATGTTTTATTGTCTAAACATGTTTTCTTTTTCACCCTGAAACCATCTGTTGATAAGCTGCAAAGGCCCCTCAAACAGTGTGTAGATTGTATTAAACACTGCAGCTGATACAATGAAAACACATTGAAGTAGGTCTCTAGAGCGGATAGGCCACGGTGATTACTCTACGATAGGGAAACAATGCCGTCTGACATTTCAAGAGTGCAGTGTTTGTGTTGCATTTCATATCGCCTCAGTGCTTTTTCGTATTTGTCTTCTCACCAGATGTGAGTCAGCTACAGATTGAAATCCAGAGTTCAGACTAGAGGGCGTTTGTACATTTTGGGGACATGATTGGATCCATCATGCTAGGCAAAAAAAACAATCAATACTACACAACATTTTAGGTCTGTTATGAACTGGGGCAGCTTGTTTTAGCACATCAGCTTAGTGCCAGCTTCAGGAACAGGAAATATACAGTGGCTTCTGAAAATAATTAAATCCCTTCAGTTTTTGCACACTTTATGGTGTTGAGGACTTGATTTTAAATGGATCAAATTGCCATTTTCCCATCAGTCTACCCATATCGAAAGAGTGATATCGTATTTTTAGAAATAATAGGCACGTTATTTGAGCTTTTAATGTTCAATACATAGTATTATTGAGAGACCCCTTTAGCCCTATAGGGATGGACAACACTGGCAATATTATGTATCTGATTTGCAAAAAGTGAAGGGGTCTAAAGGGGTCTCTGTATATTGTATTAATATCTGAGGAACAATTAGGAAAAGAATAAAATCTATTTTTATGAACATCATTTTTTTTTAATGCAATTTTAGCATAGTGGTGATATTTGCATATGGCGTCACAACACAGTCTGATACTTTATGTGGGAATCAAGTGTTGTTTTTCTTCCCTTTCCTTCCTCATTGTCTTTACTCCATTGTTTTTCCTTTGCCCCAGCTCCCACCTCTCACTTTTCTTTTATTTTTTCTCATTTTGTCTCCCCCTCTCTCTGCTTCCACACCCCCTCTTCTCCCTCTGTAAGACAAAGCTCTATGTAGAATGTGCATCTCCATAATGACAAATGACAACATTTTCTGCCCTGATACACTGCAAAATAATGGAATAGATATGAATTGAGAACTTGAGACATCAGTTGACAAACCACATTTCTGCTGGCTCTTTGTTCAGAACACTGCGTACATTGTTGTGTTGTAGCTTTTAAAATTTCGCAGATAATATTCTCATAAAATATCTCATCTGTTACAATGCACGTATCTCTCAACATGCATCAGTCCTGTATCAAATGTTCAAGTCAAGTCAGAACCATAAATAGAAAATAATATTTTAAGACAGAGAGCATCCTAAACAGTGTCTTTATTGCTAAAAAGTGAACAGTTTACTCTGAGCCAAGGGAATCAGGACAGCAGTACTGCAGCATTCAAGCATGTGCAAAATAGTGGAAATAGTGGGCTTCTACAGTGAATTCATTTGTGAAGAGACAGTGAACACTTATTTAGCTATCACCACACCAGACAAACCAGGCAGTTAAACTGCACATGCCACTGTTGTTCATCTCTCTGCCCCTTCAGCACATCTTGCGTGGATAGCAAAAAGCTGACTGCTGGGCTGTTAACACACTGGCTTTAACACTCTCTTTCTTTCTTTTTTATTTCTTTCTTTCCATTTGGTATCTTTTTCTAGTAAAACATCAATGCCGAACTTGCCCCCTTTGTGTGTGTGCTTTTTTAAATCTGACCCTATTGTGCCTACAGTGGGCTCAGTCATAAAAGTGAGGCTGTTCACTTTATTGGACTGCACATAGGCAGCATAGGTTGGTGTGACATTATGTTCATATATATAACCTGAATGCCAAGTAAAGCAGACAGCTATAATAAAAAAAAGTATATGCCTTTTCATTTGCAAGACTTAAAACAAGCACAGATATCTAGCTTGAGTAATCGATAATGACCCCAGCTGTTGAAGGCAGAGACAGCTGTGTTGGGAAGTACAGATTTTACACAACTTTTATAGAAAAATAATTTCATATGTTGTTTCAACTTGTTAATCCTCCAAATTCTATACCATATGTCATCCAAATGTGACTGTGTTTCAATAAAACACATTAAATAGTTATTAATATCAGCTGATTAAACACATACTTCCAAAATCTCATTAGGTGCCAAGATATGAAAGCTCCAATTGAGTTTAAGAATCCGAGAATGGCTTCACTTCAGGACAAACTGAACTCCGCTTACCATCAGTGGGTTTGTGTTTGTGAAATTTCAAATAGATGGATTACGTGTTGACATGTTCGTTCATCAAACTAAAGCACAATATACACCCTGAATTTCATTGGTAATAATTAAACAATCCATGTACAGCCATGCTAGTGGCTTTGTGAAGCTGCACGCATATCTGCGCTTTAAACTTATGCTCATGTCAGAATGCTCACCTGCTTACAATGAGTACACTGATATTTAAGAAGCATTCAGTAGTAAAATGTTTACTTAACGTGGGTTATCACATTTGAGTATTAGCACTCAGCTGAGAAAACATTTGTTTTAGTGTTAACGCTATTCTGTAAAACAATAATGAAATAAATTATGAACAAGTAAAACTTTATTTTTGATAATGGTGCAAAAGAAAAATGAATGTGTGTCTAGGAATCAGTCCAATATATTACAGTAGTTACAGCCAAATATGTAAATATCCCAGATTTAGTATTCAGTATTTAAGGACTCAAGTAAGGAGCCGGCCAGAGGAGGGTTAAATGTTAGGGGATTTTATTGTAGGGACTAGGGGGCATAAGGCAACTGAAAATCTTTCCAATAGTAAGACAGGAAAACAAAGTGAAGGTAACAACTAAATAAACACAGTAAAACAGAACATTAACTTAAATACAGAGGAGAGGGAAGATACATGTAACAGTGCTGGAGAAGCAAGAAAAATGCCCATATAACTATGGTAAATGAACATGGGAAAACAAACAAGTAAACTAAGCATAAACACAGACTGACAGACGGGGACAAATTAGTAACCAAACCTCACACCAAAATGGCAAAAACAGAGTCCAAATACAGGGGAAAAAGGCAGAACAGAGAAACAGGAGTCCAAACGGAAAAGATCGAGAGGAGAATTCAACATAACAACAAAGGGGAAAGCCTGGTCTAAATAAGCAGGGGCACTGGTGAAAGTAATCAGGATAACCGACGTGGGTAAAGAAACCAAAAAGACCACAAACAGGAAGTGACACAGAGGGACAACAACAGGGCAGGAAGTCATGCTGGGACGGGATTAACTAAACACAAATGATCTTCACTTATAAAACACTTTACACTGCTTCTCATTCATCCATTCGCACTCACAAACACACACACTCACACACTGATGGGGGAGCTGCTATGCAGCTCGCCTGCATTCACAGGGAGAAACTCACTTGGGGTTCAGTGTCTTGCTCGAGGACACAACATTAGACAAGCGGAGCCAGGAACCAAGCAAATAACCCTGGGATTGGTGGATGACTGCTTTACCTCCTGAGCCACAGTCACCACCCAAAGGTGGATCAATCGATCATGTGACAGTGCCATCAGAGTCACTCTGCTACCACGACAAAAAATAACGATGAGACATTTAATAAGTAGTCATCAGGATTTTCATTCATTCATTCATTCATTCATTCATTCGTTCATTTATTTATTTATCTATCTGGGCATCTGGGCCTCAAAAGTTACATCACAGAACTGTTTAAAGAAAGGTTATAATTAAATTAAAGTCAACTTTGGATTTACTGTATGTATAAGTGAATCCTCCATTATTGCATTTAGGAGGTTAAAAGATCCCTGTGGTCACTTTGTCATTAGAGCTCCCTTTCTCAGTCCACTGGGACCAAGGATTTCTGATGCAGAGCTATCACTGACAAGCATTTTCCATTATTTGCCATCTCACTCACATTCCTACACACACACATTCACATACCAGGCCTGGTTATTACTGACAGCTCAGTCCTATTAACCGAAGGATGAAACAAAATAACAATTTTGAGGTGTCCTCTCACCGTTTTAGCCTTGCATTTTCACGTGCAAATATGCATGCACACCTTCAATCTGCTGCTTTAACCATCAATGCAGAGTGAACCCAGCCTTTTTACTTTGTTATTTTTATTGGCTCATTTCATTTTCTCTCTCTCAGTCCCACTTCTCAGCTCTGCATTATGCCTCTTTCTGCACAGCCCCATGCTCATTTCTCTGTTACTCTGCCTCTTTATCCTCTTTCCTCCTGTCACACTTCATTTCTCCATTTTTGCAATCCTCTCTCAGGAGAATCCATCGCAAACTCTGATTTCTCATCCAACCTCCTCTCCCATAAAGATCATGTGCCCTGCTCTTACTTTTGTTTTGAGGTGTTTCTCATGATTGGATAGGAGATTAAATTCCACCAGTACCATCAGCATAATCAGCTCCTCCCTGTGTTTTGTGTTTACTGCTGCTGTGGAGGCTGTGGTTACTTCAGGAGTGCTGGGAAGTGAGAGATATAATGTTACAAACGCACAGGGTTACAGCTTTTCTACAGGGTTAAATTATTGCAAAACTACTTGTCTGACTCATTGAAGAATAAATCAGAATTTTATCTGAAAAGAGTGGCAAAAAGATTTTAATTTTGGATGTGAGATAGAATTAGATGGAAGTGATTACTGTTTGATTAAAGCCCAAAGGATAGTTTCAAGAGGCTTATCGTAGATATTTTTATTCACAGGGAAAAATATCTCGTAGGAAATTGTAGAAAGACTTATGAAGAAACACTGCAGTGATGGCATTTTCGATGCACAATGACTTTTTAACCTGGAGTGCTACTACAGCCACTGACTAGTTCTTAAAACCATTGCCCACTAACCACATCATTATCATTCGGTCTCCTGCTTAGTATTTCAAAGATAACATTTAGATTGTGTTTAATTAGAAAGCCTCAATACGCCAGTCTTTCTAGCAGAGTAATAGTCAGGTAACATTATGGAAATAATACGATAATATAGAGATAATACCTTGGTAAAAGCACTGTAACAGCGGGTATAGTATCAAGTTACTAACAAGGTTTAATAGGGGTATAATATTTTCCTAAAAACAAGAATGAAACAAAGTAATTAAAACATAGCAAGACATATTTACCATTAATGTAAATGTAAATCAAACATCCAGAATCTGATCAGCACAGACGGCCATGCTCAAGTCCACAAAACTTAATTGGAAAAGCACAAAATATTATTAGGCCATTTTTCATAAAGACGTGACATGTAACAGAAGGAAAAGTGCAGGTACAAACATTACAATTATGGCTTTATGAATTTAATTTAGCTGCTTTATTGTGGTCCTGGTGTTATTGATAGTGGCTGTCACAGAGTTCTCACTGGGACACGTTATTATGACTGTATGACGAGACAAATTATATCAAAAATTAAAATTGCTGAAAAAATGTCCTAAGTCAGAATATTACCAGGTAAATGATATTTAAAGACATAGATCGCTGTACAAATTGCATGATAGAAACTTTGGCACTGACTTGGTGAATAAATACAGAATAAACACTATTAAACATTTTGTACAACAGTAAGGAGGCCATTGATCATAATGCGCATTAATCTATTCTGATGGGACACTGTCTTTTTTATACATCAAATATGCTAGCCAGCTGTGAGCGCCAAATCTTAAAAATGTGTTATCATCATATATATCAACTTTTTATAAAAACGTCATAAGGCACTACTTTATCATGGTGGTCATAAACATGAAAGCCCTGCATCTTGCTACTCTCCTTGGCCAAATACCAACTAGAAAACACAATTTAGATGTGTCCCACACCTTCCTTAAGCAAAGGTGTGTTAAAATCAGGCAGCAGCTGTGGAAGGAAATATTTACGTGTACAAAAAAAAACACTGGTTAAAATTTCATTCATCATTTTCAACTGCCACTTTCTGTATCAGTGGCTCTGATGACCTTTGTGCAGCTGCATTCTCTCTTTTTCCACATGGAGACGTTCTCTCTCAATCTGCAGTCGTCCAGCCTCAAATTTAAAGAACTGCAGTCTCTCTTTCTCCAGCTGCAGTCTTTCCTTCTCCAGTTTCAGCCTTTCCGTCTCCAGGTCTACCACTGACATCCACCCTTTACCTTCTTTTGCTGTTTCCCTCTGTCCTTCATGAGAAGATAAACACGATGTGGAAGATGATGGCAGGCCTTGTTGTGACGGTATGTCAACAGGTTCAGACTGGTTCAGGAGCAAAAACCTCAGCCTCTCCCGCTCCACTTGTAACCTCTCTCTTTCCAACTGCAGCCTTTCCCTCTCAACATCCATCTGACAAAGTCGCTCCTTCTCCACCCTCAGCCGCTCTTTCTCCACAGCCAGGCGTTCAGTTTCCACAGCGAGGCGTTGTTTTTCCAGCTCCAAACACTGTTTCTCAAAGGGCACCGGAAACCCTGCTCCCATGTTTTCATGACTGAGTCCACACAATGCATGAGCTGGCACTCCCATCAGGCCACTAGAGAGCGGAAGCTCTGTGCTGGTCGTAGATGTCGGCACCTTGGAAGAGCCTATCATGCCCAAGCTGTTGTGGGAATAAACATCACCAATATGCCCTTCACCACGTGACTCGATGTCGCTGAGGAGGGAAGGGATATCATCTTCATCTATTTCTCCTGCATCTCCCACATCACCATCGCCTTCCAGCTAAAGAGACAGAGTGTGATCAGTAAAGAGGCACTGCACCAATGATACATCTGACATTCACTCATTGTGAGATCTGCAGGCTGTGAAAGCAGCTATAGACCGTAATGTTGTTTTGGAGGGAGCTCTGCAAATTATGAGAAAGATAATGAAAGATGAAAACCATGCTTTCTAGTTACATTATGCTTAATCTATGATCTGTGTTTTGAGGGCTTGACTCTAAAGATAAATCAGGATTTCTATGCCTCTGCAGCTTCCACCTTGGCATATATCTTTTTTACATATATATTTATTAAATGTATCTGTATTATATTTTTATACTGTCACTGTCTATTAAGTTTTTATTTACTGTGTAAACATTTGTACTAATGCCATGAAAAAGTGAGACATTTCCAAGATTGACTGAATCTGAAAATACAATTTAACACTATAACAAAAAGGTGACATTTAATTCTAATTATTTAAAAGGTTTTAAATCCTAATTAACACATCCTAAATTTGATCTGATCTCTACCTTATGAATCGACGTGAGCTCATTGAAAAGACCAGATTAACAAGAGCCACTTGAGCTGCATAACGTATTGCATAATCACTGTGATATATTAAACATAACTGCCTCTGCTGATGAGGATACTAATTAAGCTAATTACCTCATTAACACGTCAATATAGGCTTCCCATCTTTCCATAACACAAGTGTCTTTAATATGTTCTCTCTTCAGAAAGCATGAAGGTAAATAACTGTGTTCTAATTTACATGAGCATTTATTTATTTAGGCTCGCAGGTTTAATCAGAAGTTTGAATCTATAGAGGGAACCTGTGGTGTAAGAAGGAAGCTTCTGTCTTGTTGTTAGTGTATACTCCGGGTAGTACTGTGGCACTGTAGTGTTGATGATGAGTTTCTGTTTCTTACTCTGTATTCACTGACATCTTCTTCCATCTTCACACCCGGCGGTGCCCTTGTGTCCTGGCCGCTTAGCTCACAGACAGCCGCCAGCTCCAGCCAGTCACAGTGATACTCCTTTGAGAGGCCTGAGAGGTCAAGCAGTGGGTGACAGTTAGAGCCCAGAGAAGCTGCCTCATGCTCAGGGGAGGACTGATCATACTCAGTCTTCAGGGCCAAAGAGGAGGATGAGGAGGAGGAGAGAGAGAGCTCAGCCTGAAGCTGTTTTCTCTTCATCATTGCACGCCAGTCCAGATACCGTCGCTTCACCTGTAGACAAGATGGGAGAGTTAGGGAAACAGCAGATAAGGGGGAAAGCTTTTTTTGTGGAATGAAGAAACACAAAGCAACAAAGACTAGACTGTATGTACTGTATGATTTGAACAGAGAAATGAAAACACCTCAGTAGCTGTTCGTAGCTCACCCTCGCCCACTGAATTGACACCTTGTGCCACTTCCTCCCATGCCTGTCTCTTCAGCTCTTTAATGGCCGTGTTCTATTTATACACAAAGACAGGAGAATAATAACAAGAACCAACAATTGTTGTGTTAATTGAGGGTGTTCTTGAAGGGCTATAGAACAGTGTGAACAATACATGCCCCTCTCAAAATAACAACCAGTTTTCCGTAAAACATACCAAAGCTGCCATATCTGTGAACTATCTTCTTTTGTATTTCTGAGGATGATTTAAATAATTTAATATTAATATATGAACTAATAGTATTTGTTTTAAAGACAAAACATACATTTTTCTTACAAGGATCCCTAAATGATTTAACTGTTCAAGGGATGTATTATGCAGCATATACTGTATTGTAGTTGAAAATCAGTCAGTGCTCTCTGGTGGACAATGAAGATATTGGAAGTACTTAACTTAATCATATACAAATCTTGGTGTGTACACAGAAGAAATCTGGACTTGTGTGACATGCTAACAAATTTAGACTAAAATTTTAACATATTTAACATTGAGTGTACATAAGAGAAAAAGTGAAAACTTGCTAATTGGACACAGTAAGAGAGCAGAGCTAATTAAATTATTTGTGCTGTGGTTCTTGTTAATCAGCCAAAGTTGACTCACAGCATAGAGATCACAGAGCATTTTCACAATGAATGAGTCTGTAAATGAGGAGCAGGTTTAATATATGTATCGGGGGCAGCTTCTACAGAATATCCTACGCTACAGTACTGGGTAAATGTAATGGTGAAAATATGACATATGTGGTAAAGACAGTAAATCAACACCTGCTGTCGGGAGAACAACACATCTCTCCTCTTGTGTATCTCTTTGATGAGAGTTTGTGTTTCTCTCACACTGTAGTTGCTCTTCCGTTTCCTCTTCAGGTGCTTCACCTGCAGGAAATCCAGCTTGGCAACAAGGAAGGGAAAGAACCCCCAGAAATACAGAGAATAAAACAGAGATAGGAGTGACTCGTGTGGAAAAATAAGTACGCAGATACAGGGAGGAGAAAATATGTGTGGGTATAGAGACTGTGTTGAAGGGCAAATAAAAAAAATAAATAAATAAGTATGTATTGGAAAATAGAATAACAACAGAAGCAAGGTTAGAAAGACAGATGACACGTCAGAGTACTGCAGAGACTCAGTCCTCAGATGGAGAGAAGTATGTTCCAGTAGTTAGTCCATGGCTAACACTGTAGTTTTTCTTCAGAAGCAAAGCAATTTTCATCAGAAAGGAATTCCTCTGTGTCTCTGATGGTCCCTGTGAAGTTTTCCACTCGGGGGACTGATCCCAGCCGTTACTCTAGAGGTTCACCTTGTGTAATGAAACGTGAGACATGGATTTATGGAGATATCAGGTGAACAGGTATGTGTGTAGCTGCACAGGTCCTGCAGGTGAGCTTACACAGCCAGACCCACCACGAGCTGAAAGAGCCTGATGGTAAAACAGAGTGTAGTTAGCATGATGTGCTTATTTGGTAAGAAAAAGACTAACATTCTTATGGAGGAATCCACAGAGGCATATATTTATCTAAAAGTAGACATTTCGTTTAGATATAACATCCAGATGTTGGTTAGTATAAAAAAAATTATGACATGTACACATGAATCAAAAACTGTGCATGTCAAATAGCCCTGTATCCCTGTAGCCCTGATATATGCCTCTATTACCTTTATCAGCAAAAAAAATTAAATAAAAATAATCCTGCAAATTTAGCAGTCAACGTGGTATCCTGTTTGGTTTATACTAGATGCAATACACTCGACGATATCTAATACAAAAAAAAAAAAACACCAACATTTTGAGTGTACACAAAGACTTTAATAATAGGTATATTTAGTTAGTTATTTGGACAAAAAGTAGATTATAGCAGATACATTTAGATTATACTATCAGCATGTATGAGATATTTCTTTAACAAGACGTGCACGTATTTCCATCATCACAACCAGAAATGCATTGTTGTCTTGTGTCACTAACTCTAGCTCTAGCTCTAATAAAACATTATCTGTAATATCCTCTAAAAGCAACTCACCTTGGGAAGAAAAATATGCGACGATGAAAACAACAACGTAGAAATGCAATTTTAACGCTGCTTTCATGGCGCCTCGAAATCTTACCCCTTTTAGATTAGCGGCGTCATTACCACGCAGGCTTGGTTAAACAGTTCATATTTATGTATATATTTATGTTGTAAATGCGATGCAGCCTTAGGTAAAACATGTATATTAATTTATAAATGTGTGTCATGGAAAAGCACAAAGCGGTCTTAAATGTGTTTTTATTTACAAATCACACAACGCAACAAACAACGCAAATTAAAGGAGGAACATTTACCCGGACGTACCCGGATCTGATGTGCATCTGATGTACATCTGATGTACTCTACGTTTGTCTCTATACACCTTTCTTTGAAATGTCACATCACAGCCGACTTAAATGCGTTATTGCACTCAGTATTTCAAACCTCTGCAACAAGCTTTGTCCATGCGTATGTAATATCCTGTAAGCATTTGAATGCAGCGTCGTTGGCGCATCGTTTCACTCGCTCCCATTGGTCAATCCTTCACCGCGCCCACTTATGACGACATCGAATCTCGCCTAGCTCTTTTGGGCATGTGCACTTCTGTCATATTCAAAATGTAAACACAGACGATGTTTCAGTAGTTTAGGTAACAAGCCACGCTTAATTAAAGCTGTGTGTCTTCACTGTGACGGTCTGGATGCGTGAGCTATAAGATTAACATTTTCTGAGTTTTGTTGTTTGGAAAACCCCTTAATACTAACGTGTGATGCTAACGTTAGCTGAAGTTGTAACTGAAGTTGTGGACAAGTCTGGATAACGGGTTTAAACAGAGTTGAGGAGATGGGGTCTGTGCGATGGGCTTTTCGTTGTGGGTCATGGACACCAAGCAGGTCGGACTGGCTGTTCGCTACTCGCTGTGTCCAAACGGAGGAGAAAGACAGGATCGGACAGTATATGTTCGCCAAGGATGCTAAATCCGCCATGGTGAGTCGGCTGCAAATTCCGTGTTACTTTGTGCATGGTGATTAATAGCGATAACTTCTTTTTTCTCACTCCTTATTTGATGGTGTGTAACAGGTTGTCTCTGTGTCACCCATCAGGCTGGCAGGTTGTTGCTTAGGAAGTTCGTGTGTGAAAGGATGGCCATCCCCTGGTCAGAGATCAGACTGGAGCGATCACCCAGAGGGAAACCTTACCTCGCAGCGCCACTGAAGGTTTATAACACGTCATTTTCGTGCAGAGTGTTTCTAGGGGCAGTTGCTTGTCTTCTGTTTCACAAAAACAACTGCAGTATGTCAAGGGAGGAATACACATTAAACATATTAATAATACATATACATATTTCTGACCTTATATTTGCCATGTGTTTTTAATCACGTTCACTGTAGTACTTTATCCTTAATTTAGCATTTGTTTTATTGCATTGTTATTGCATTGTTCCAGCTCCTCCTTTTACAAAAATTATGATCACACTGATTAAAAAAATTAAACCAAATTTTTGACATCCCAATAAAATGTTATTAATAAATATTTATTTAATTGTTAATAGCTATAAGAAATATGTCTGTAAACCTTTTGTACAAGTCAGTTTATTTACTTACTCAATATAATTGTTCAATTTCTCACTAGTTATTGTTTTTTGAACATTTTGTATTCCTATGTTTATTGTCATATGATAAAAAATATTGTGCTTTTTTTATTACATATTTGATCTCTCTTCTTGCTGCCTACTCCCAGGCCAGTTTGGATAATGGCCAGGCCTGGAATTTCAACGTCTCCCACCAGGGAGATTATGCTGTGCTTGCTGCAGAGCAGGGGGTGCAGGTGGGAGTGGACATCATGAAGACCACCATGCCAGGTAAATGCTGAGCTTAACACATGCATATGTAGCAATAGATGAATCAGTATTTGCAGATAAAATTTACATTTTAGTCTATTGATTATATATTTAAAATTACAAAATGTTTACAGTTTTTGACTGAAATTAAGCAAAAATTTAAAACAAATATAGAAACACATGCAGTTCAAGAATATAAGTAAGTCCTTCTTAGAGTTGAAGGATCAAGCTCAGATGCAAGTGTGGCATGGATTTGTAATTTTTTCAAATCAGCTGTTTTTCGTTCAGGAAAACTCTACAAAATTTTGCCTGAGGGAAAAAGACAAAAGGAAGATTAGATTTCAGACATCTGTGGGAAGAAAATAGAGAGACTGGATGATGGTGACTTTGTCAAAGAATTTTATTTTTTTAAAATAATTTTCTCTCTTGTTACCATAAACATTTTGTCTTTGCTCCATTTTATTTTTCAACACTGTCTTCATTTAAGTAAAATCTAGCTCAGGTTGGATAAACGTTATGACTGAATAGGTTGAACAGTTTTGGCATCAGACTTAGACATAGTCTAAGTCACCACTGAAACAAAGAGAGATTTAATACTGTTGGTCCTTGCAGCAGCAACCCTAAAATGACGTTTAGATGGAATTAACTCAAACTGGACAAGCCAGATTAGCCTCAGTCTTGCTATAGACATGCTTTTTAAAGATGCTAGAGAGCTGACCTTGTCCTACCTCATTTTTCTTTTACACAGTACGAAGATTATTAAGTCTGTTTTTACTGGACAAGCAGAGGTTTCCAAACGACCACAAATCATTTTAGATCCACAGACATTTTTCTAATTTGTTCTTCAAATCACAATTTACTATCAATGACGGTCCCAAGATATTTGTAACTGTTCACCAGGGCAATTTTATGTCAGGTTTTGTAGAATGTAGGAAACAAAATGATTCTGACAAAAAGCCTTAGGATATTCTGTAATCTCTAATGAAATTTACATTTTAATTTGAAACCTTGGTTGAACTCATCACAGTGCTGCTTTGTGAATCATAGTAAAGCATATGCATAAAACTATCTAAATCTGTCAGCTGTCATTTCCACTATTGCACACTAGTGATAATTAATCCATAACTGGCCAAATCTGTTAGTATAAATAGTCTTTGTATCAAATGTTGTGTGTGTGTGTGTGTGTGTTTGTATACATATAAACACACACACAAATATATTCCTCAATTTCTCCACAAGGTGTCACTGTTTGCCTGAAAGGTGTACATCACTAGGCCGCATCACCATTATGGCCGAAGCTGCTTGGTTGTGCAAATGTTTAGGGCTGTGTGTTTGTGCAGTGATTGTAGTTTGTTTCTTTTTCAATGAGGACATGTCAACATTGTGAGGAGTCCTGTACTCACAACTTCAAAAGGCTGTTTGAGAGTTTAGGTTCGGTTTTACTTCTAGGTTTGGGGTTAAGAGTTTGGGTTGGGGTTATACAGTCTGTTATAATAAGATGCTAGACAATGTATTAGATCAAATTCAAAAGTGTCCTTGCAAATATGGTAAGAACCGCACATTTGTGTGTCATAACCACATTCTGTTATAAGATGTTTTTAAGTGAGGAAACAGATCACATTAATTTCAAAAACTGTTTCTTTGAAACTCACTACACATACACCACCAACTGTTACTCCCACATAAACACGTTCTGCTTGTGGTCTTATGTCTCCCTCCTACTTTTCATGTCCTTATTTCTTCCCTTTCTGCCTTCATATCTCTTCCATGTTCCTCCTTCCAGGTAGCAGCTCTGTGTCAGAGTTCTTCCGCATCATGACTCGTCAGTTTACAGCGTACGAGTGGAGCATTATCCAGTCAGCCGGCTCAGAGCACCAGCAGCTTGCCGCGTTTTACCGCCACTGGGTAACCATGACAACCATACTACCCTGTCATCACATTGCGTTGCTGCTAGGCCCCGTGGGTGGTGTTTTTGTGTGTGTGTGTGAGAGAGACAGAAGAAAACAGAGGAAGAAAATAACGTTGCCAGTGTTCTTTGAGACACACAGGCATTTGGACATTTTGCACATGTTTTAATTTCATGTCTTTTTCCTCACAATCTGTTCTGCTTTAACTGCCTTATGTTCTCACAGACACCCAAAACAACAATAATAAGATAATAAAATTTATTCATACAGCACTTTTTTAAGTACAATTACAAAGGGATTCACAAATTTAAAAGACAATTGGAATAAGTGCTTTCTGCAACTGCTTTCAATTTTGTCGATTTTTTTCCACTGATTTTCTTTCTTGCAGACACAAACACACACACAGATGGTCAGACAGCAACTATGGTGCTAAGTAAAGATGTGAGATTTAGAGGGTGGCACAGAGACGTCAAGCTCTGATATCATCACCACACTGTTGACTAATGGCAGAGCTCGATGGTTGCCATAGCGATTAGCCTTGTAATACTCTTATTGTGGCTCATTGGCTGCCGAGCAGGGTTGGTTTTGGCTGGACGCACATATTCTCGCACACACATACACAAACACACACAAAGTCCCTGTATACACACAGTGTTATATATGTGAACCCTGATTCCCATCTGCTTTGGTTTTAAGTTTTTGTGCTGCACAGCCAAAATACGCAACACAATGAAGCACACACACTGCTTTGTCTGAATTAATTAAATCTCCTTTTTGTGTTGTGTGCCTGTGTTAACTGATCAATTTTCCTCCCTCTCCATCCAGGCCTTGAAAGAGAGCTTCATCAAAGCCATCGGCACAGGTCTGGGCTTCAACCTGCAGAGGGTGGAGTTTCACCTGTCCACCGAGCCGCTTACACTGGGCCGGGTATTGCGCCAGACCAAGATGCATCTAGATGAGGAAGAAGAAGAGAACTGGCTCTTTGAAGTGAGTCTGTTTGAAGACGGGTATAGAGACAGAAAAACAGCTACCAAGATTCCAGAAAAGATTATCTTTCTTGCACATATTCCCTAAATGAACCTGACTGAAGACCTACTCAGTCATTTAGGAGAACGTGTCCCAAAGACAAACAGCAGCATGGAGTTTACCTACGACTTCTCATGCTTTCAAAGAATTTTATAAGACAACATTTCAAACAGAAAAACTGCGTAGGAAGCAGTCTGCAGTGTTTTTTCCTACTGATCAGTTTCCTATAAAAAGGCCTTCTGCCAAACTCTTTTATTCTCAGTTTGTTTCAGATGCAGGCAGCTTTATTCACATTTTCCAAAATACATCCCGTGCAGTTCATATGTTGGTTTTAAATATAAATACAGAAAATGTATTTCAGTTTTGTGATGTCTTTTTTTATATTTTCAGCACCAAGTTGTTTCGTTTTTAATCCGTTACATAGTTTATTAATGAATAGCACAATAGCAACATGTATAGAAGCAGTTGGAAGTAGCCTTTAGGAAACCAATGGGCTTAAAAGTAGTAGTTCAAAGGACTTGGCTGAGGTCCTTCATGCACAACTCGCACAGTGGCTACTCCTTTGAAAGCATTAGGAGAGTGAATCACAGGTGGTTGGAGGGGGGGGTGGTTCTCAAGTGGCCCTCCAGCCACTCTAACGCCACGACAAGAGATTACAGGAGTGCACCTCTGTCAGAGCAGAAGAATCATCTGTTGCCATCACTCCTCTCCCCTTGTATTTCCAATTTTGTCTTCTCTTTTCATGTCTTGTCTTCTTCCCCCCCCCACTGTCCACTTCTTCCTGTGATGTTGTACCTCTTTCTCTTTCTGCTCTCTATTCACTCTCTGCCACTAGGTAGAAGGATCTTTTTGTCATAGCTGCCTTCTTTTTTCACCCTGTATTTTTTCCTCTCTGCTCCCCCTCCTCTCACTTTTTCCTTTATACCCAGTGGCAGAGGGATTAACAAGTGACTGCTAAAAGGTTACCACTGGTTTGAAAAGCCTGATGTTACTGTACATCTTCTCTCCTCACTGTGTCCCTGGTGAAGTCATAGAGGTCTAATGCTGTTTTCGTGTCTGTGTTTTTTACGTCAGGGAATTATTGATCACAGGTAGATCAGGGTTTTTTTTTTTTACGGTTGTTCATCAGTTCTTCACAGTGTTGGACACAGTGAAGTAACAGCAACAAACAGAATGCTTTATTTACGACTTTAAACAACAGTCCTATGATAATACATGTTGTATTTGGTATTTTAGCTAGATTCCCTAATTAAAGTAGAGGAAATTAGGTCAACCTCTGAACGAAACACTTTGACAAAACAAATCAGTCCCCAGATTATGATTTAGAATTTACAATTAGTTAATTAATGAATAAGCTTCTAAACTCAATGTTAACTATTTTTAGAAGCAGTAATATTGCACACATTCAAGTGAAAATGCCCAACATTAGTGAAAAGCTTTTTTATTTTCTTCTTTGTTACATTTTATGTCATTGTAAATGTTATATCTTTGACTGCTGCTCAGACAGAAGAAAACATTTAATGATGTTATGTTATGACACTATGAAAAAGAGTTTTTACCTGACATAATGTCTAGTCTGATGGTAACAAAGACCGGATTTGGTTTCATCAAACCAAAACTTTTTGCACTCGAGTCTCTCATATACCTTTGGACAAACTAGCTGAGATCAATTTGACCTTTTATTCTATTGCCACTATCCCATAAAGCTTTAACTGCTGCAGAACCTGGCCAACGCCTGCATGTACAGTCTCTTCCATCTATGTACAGTAACTCTATCAGAGGAATCATATGTGTCATGTTGGCCTCACTCACTTGTCTTCTAGTCAGTCTTTGAGGATGGCAGATTTGGACGCACTTCCATTTTCCTTATTCACAAGATAAATGGGTTAATAATTTTGCCTTGTTTTGTCTTCATGGTGTAGAGTCTGGTCAGGATATTGATTCACCAGTAACTGGACCTTCCAGATAGAGGTGTACTCCACGTCAATACTTTAAACACATTCAATGTACTCAGGTGATCTCTATTGAACCTGCTGTATACCCTCTAAACCCAATTGGCTGCATCTGTGATGAATTAGGTGAGCTACTTTAAATGGGGTGAATGCCTACTGTATGCAATTCATCTTTCATTCAAATTACTAGGTATAAATCTTTTTTTCACATTTTTTTGGACATGTTTTAAAAAAGAAATTAATTGAAGAATTACAGTGACCAGAAGTCAGTGTTATTCTAAAAGAAAAACAAACCCATAAAAACTTCAAATACAGTTTATAGCTGCTGCACTAGTACATTCTTCTGAAAAAACTGACACAACAGTATACATAATGATAGAACTGGAGTGAATAATGGCTTAACCAGACAAATCCAAATATTAGAAATATAAAACAAAAAGACAAAGGCTAGTTTCACAAAGCAGTACTGAAGGAGTAAATATGTTTTAGGTGCTTTATACAATAATTATCTAAAAATCTGATAACACAAAGATGAGCTTTATAATCCACAGGTTTTCCACAGGCTACACCAAGAATCCTCAGTGACGCTATGCAACTTTTTACTTCCTGTTGACCTCTGATGAAGTCACATCCGCAGCTTCTACATAAAAGTCACACCGAGGAACACAAACTAATTACAAATGACAAAATATGCAAAGTTGTATAGATTTCCTGGTGATATTTTTCTCCCTTACTCTGTGCAGTCTTGTAACCAACCCCTCACTACACATACACCACCACCTGTTACTCCCACATAAACACGTTTTGCTTGTGGTCTTTCATGTCCAAGTCTATAATGCCAGCATCAAAGGCCACTGTGACACACCATTGGTATTTGGTGTAGACGTTATATCATGAACATAATTCAAAAACTAAAAAGATGTGAAAGGATATTCTTTTAAGACACTGCAGGGTGGATTTTTAGTGGGTTTGGAGAAGCTGGAAAACGTTTGTGTGTTTTAAAATGTGAATATAGGATGCAAATTATTTTCAAATGAGGCCAACAGTGAAAACAAAATCTGCCTGTCTTTATATAAGTCAACAAAACTGAAAATAAATCAGTTTTTGCTCCGTCTTAATCATATTTGCTGTGAAATGGTTTCATTTATCAAACCTTGGCATCTCAGTTATTTAGTGAATATGTGTGTGCTTCATGTTTCCTTGGCATCACAGACGTCATGTTTGCCTGGTTTTCACATGCAAATATTCAAGAGATTGCACATAGTGGGAGGCATACATGGAAGCGACTGTGCATTATTTCATATAGTGTCATATAGTGTATGCTAGCTCGGACTTACAGTGATTTGCTTTTTTCTGTGTTGCATACTGTACAGGCTACACAATGTTTTCATGTGCTGATGCATATGTATGTAATTCTACAGGAGAGCCTGCTGGATGCTGACCATCACATCGCTGTAGCTCTCGGACTAGCTGACATACCAGGCCCTTCAGTAAGGAAGCATAACATTTAACATGTTCCGTCTTTTAAACATGTAGGGTTTTTTTTATGGTTCATAATTAAAAATAAACAGGTTGTATGTTAAAGTGCATTGACTTTAGAAACACTAAATGTCTATTTTCAGCCAAATAGTGTAAACATTGACTAATATCGTGGTATTAGACACAACAAAACCTTCTTAAATTGCAATTTTTGATCTTTCTCAGCCTCCATCTCTTCCTCCTCCTGCCACATTCACACTGCTGACATTCAGTGACCTCATTGCCTCAGCTTCACCTCTGACAGAGGAGGACCCTGCTGTCTGGGAGAACTTTAAGTTGAAGGATGAAGCTCCACAGAGACAGAGAGAGACACACACATCCACATAACTACCTGTCTCCCACTGACACTCACCTGCCACACACACGAACACACACACACACACACACACACGTATAAACTCTGTTCAGATATGTGCCAAAAGACACAACTACACTGATATTAAAGTTGCTTTGTTATTCAACACAAGTCCACTCAAATTCTGTCAGTTTTATTTACTAAAAAAAAGCAGGTTTGTCTCAGAGGATTTCAGATCTATATTTAGATCCTCAGGCTGAATAAAGAAACTTTTACACACTTCTCAAAACACAAGATAGTTTTAGATTGTTAAAAGTAAAATGAAGCTGTGCTTGAAATACAAAGCTATACAGATTATGTAATTCCAAGATGCAAATTGGATTTAGTCAACAAATCTGCTCCTATATAGACTACATTCATATTTATTTTAGTCAGATATCCATATCAATCGTGTGTAGGATATTCACTGGTTTATCTGAAAGTTGATGGTTGTCCTACAGTAACAAAGTAATGTCCCTCTCAAGTTAATTGTATCTACAAGTTACTTTAATTTAATGCAAAGCAACAAACAACTACACCTTCTACGCATGAAGATTTGAATCCTCTTGCTCTCATTCTTCTTTTTGTCCTGTGTAATTCTCATTTTAAACACAAACACATGTAAATACTGCATTACAGTAGTACTGGATCATATGATTATACATTTTAGAAAACTTTTCAATTTGAGTTTATAATTTGATGCTAAATCTAATTAGTTGTTTCCCAGCCCTATATGGGCATGTACACATCTTACCCTGGCTTTTCCTTTTAACCTCAGTCTTATCTTCCTCCAGATAATCTCTGTCTTTTTTGTTTTTTCTTTTTTGTCTCTGTGTTGTTTATCCATCTGCTAATACATCTATTTTAGTTGACCTTTTTACTCTCTCTCCTCTTCAGGTAATTTCTCTACATCCTCTCTTTCTCTTGGGGAAAGCTTGTAGGTGTGGTGTCAGGCCTGTGAATTTAACCATTTATTTCTGCATCCCATGACTTCATTTTCAACCTGTAATTACAGTATAAGCTTCTCCTACACACACAGAAGGAAATGACTGGACTAGAAAGGTAGAGGTCAAATACAATGTAAAAGTATGTTGAGGGCAGGTATGCACCGACTAGATTTTATAATCAGATTTTAATCAGTCGAAGTATCAATACAATCAATATAAATCTAAAACTATAAACCCTGACAGCATATTATCAGATGTATTAGATAAACATTCAGTTATCTGCATTTGGTTGAACCGGCACACATGACCCTCATTATTTTCCATCATGCAGGTTGTGCGATGCGACTGAAACACACACAGTGGCAATGCATATAACCTATTCAATTCTCACCTTTTATTAGGATTGTGTAGCCTTTTAGGACAATGGAGGAAACTGGGTATGGAGTGCAACCTGTTCTCCGGATGGCTTTCTTCCAAGTGTGGACAGTATTACAGAGAAAACGTACTCAGTCGCGTGTGTGTAGGTGAGCATGGGCTTGTATAGATAGTGAGTGAAAGAAAAAGAGCCAGAAAACAGACACATGCAGTCTGAACTGCCTCCAGATGGAGTGTTTTTTCTTCTTATTGTCTTAAATATTGGGTTTTATGCAGTAGTGAAGAAGGCGTGAGGAGACAGCAAGGTCAGACTGGAGTTATGCAGTCTTTCCTCAGAGAGGCCAGTTTTAGTTGCTCAGGTTTACTGCAGTGTTAGAGATATGACCACAGTTTATTTTATATATGGGATGGAGACGATTGCTTGGGGCATCAAACTGAGAGTTTAGCCTGAGATGAGACATGAGATCTAGCTCAGCCTGCTGTTGAGGATAAAAGTTTCTGCTGGTGGAGAACATTTTGTGTCACATTAATACTCTTAAGTAAAAACATCTTAAAAATGTGATTATGATTTAAGGTTGCATCCATCTTTTTTTAGGATTTTGCTTTTCAAGCATACAGTATCATATATACATTTTGTACTGAGGGCCCAGTAAGTAACTCATCACTTAATAATATATTTTCTTAATACTAATTTAACAAAGAAACTATGCTGAAAGGACTTATAAAGTAAAAAGCCTTATTAATTAGCAATAAGCTCACTGGCTAAGCAGATACATGGCATATGTTATATTGTTCTAACTCTGTCCTTTCTGCATCAGAAGATGCATAACGTTGACCCCTGCTCAACTTTTACCTGTTGTGGACCTGGGTTCTTGTTGAATCTCTCTGGCTCTGCAGGCTGTCCAGTTTATGGCTGCAAAGCCGGAAATCTATTGATATGTAATGTGTGAATGGCCCAGGCCTCTGTGTATCCCCACAATGGTGTGGGGGCCACTAATGTAGCCAGCAACCTGGAGTCAGCAAAGCAGAGGCTTTGAGCGGAGCTTTGTCCTTCGTGCGTCACTGAATCAATCATGTTCCACTTTGATCTTGATGTTGGAGTTCTGTAGTGTGTGTGTGTATATCTGTGGTGGTGGTGGATGTGTTATATGTTTTATTGTTTGTGTTTTCTCCAACAGCTACCATCCTGAAAGAATAGCAGATGTAAATTGCCCGCTCAGCACAATACACCCCAGAACAACAGATTCACCAGAGCCCAGCTACTGCCAACTACTTCCTGTGTGTACTTAATGTGTGTATGCAACATGATGTTATACTTTTGCCACTTTCCATCCCAACTAACTACTGGAACTAAACCATGTGGTTTGCCATAAAAAATATATGTAAAGAGAAAATAAGTAAACCACCTGTCTGGTTGGCATCAGTGAGTATGTTTGTTGTAGGTACAGGATGCAGTAACACTAATTTTGAGTAGCCCAGAGCATTAGTCCACTGTGCATGAAATTGAAGTACAAAAGTACCTAAAGGGTGAGGGATAACAAGTATTGTAATACTTGATGATATATTTCACTGCACATTGTAAAACATTTGGTAAATCTAAGACTCCCTGAAAGTGTAAATTTTTAGTCCTTAGTCTGTTCTAAAGGTGTGAGGACAAGTCAGAGCGGCAAAAAGTCTGTTTTAAAGGTTGTATATTTAGGATTCAGGATTTCAGTTTGCAGCAACTTTTCCCCAATTTCACTAAAGACAGAAAGAAGCAGCAGGTGAAGTGCTGACAGTTTGAATTGTGTATTAAGCCAAACTAAACTTTATAATCCAACAGCTTACCCTAATCCTAAACCCAATACCATAAATCAGATCATTTGAGCAGTAACAACTAAGTGAATATGCCGTTTGCAGATTTTTCCTCATCCTTGTGCTGTGCCTCTGGACATACACCCCTGCTTCTGGGAAATTAAATCTCTTCACCCATTTCTTACATGGGCAGAACAAGTGGCCTAATGACACACATACACATTTACGCACCTTAATCACATCCACTCTCGCTGGCCTATTTTTCAAGTAACTGGGGCACCTACACTACGTCCAGCTAGGTCTATCTTGGCTCCCTTTAACCATGTTGTGTAACTTGTAAATACAATTGGATGCATCTGTGATAATGTAGTCACTTACTTTCAGGTGTTCAGTCGGTCGAGCCGATCATCTCTCTGTGTGTGCTCTTAACAGCAGTGACACACATGATTATTCGTGATTGTGAATGACTGCAACGCCCATGAGAGGTCACTGTAAAGTGAAACAATTTATCACATTTGTCTCATTTAGTTGTATGGATTTCCTGGTGATATTTTTCTCTCTTACTCTGCGCAGTCTTGTAACCAACCCCTCACTACACATACACCACCACCTGTTACTCCCACATAAACACGTTCAGCTTGTGGTCTTTCATGTCCAAGTCTATAATGCCAGCAGCAAAGGCCACTGTGACACACCATTGGTATTTGGAGTAGACGTTATATCATGAAAATAATCCAAAACTAAAAAGTGTTTTAAATGGATATTCTTTTAAGACACAGCAGGGTGGATTTATAGTGGGTTTGGAGAAGCTGGAAAATGTTTGTGTGATTTCCACACAAACATTTTCCAGCTTCTCCAAATCAGATCTGCTGTGAAATTGTTCCATTTATCAAACCTTGGCATCCAAGTTATTTAGTGAATATGTGTGTGCTTCATGTTTCCTTGGCATCACAGACATCATGTTTGCTTGGGAAACAACAAGCGCCGGCTAACTGCTGCCTGCACTTTCACTTGCTCTCACCTAAACTCCTGCAGAGGGTTTTCGTATGCAAATATTCAAGCGATTACAAATAGTTGGAGACATAAATGGATGCAAATGTGTATTATTTCATATAGAGTCATATAGGGTATGCTAGCTCTGACTTACATTGATGGTGCTTCGTCACCTACTATTTCTTTCTACTTCAACATAGATTCGCTAACAAATTTATCATATTTTACATAGTGTGTCGACGGCATAAAGTTTATTTGTGTAGTGGAATAAATATGTGAAATGCTGTACTGTATAATATAGACCGTATGGGGTGGCATTGAGAGTAACGGAGGCGCAGATCCTTCTGTCATCACCTGTCTGGGTGCCATCAGTCAGTAACCTAATTTGATTTCTTTTGTAGCTCCCGGATAGAATTACACTGATTCTCAATAGCACAGCGTATTAGCGCACTGTGCAAAAAATATAGTTTGTGTGCCCTAATGGCGAGAGATGACTAGAATCCAGCAACCCATCTGATGCTTCTATAGATTATAGTAAATTATGGTGAAAATCTGTCTTTGTTGCTGCAAATATTAAAATTGCCATGCTAAAGTAATTTACTGTGGGTTAGCTGTGTTGTCCTCTGTAAAGTATAAAGGCATCATATTTATCAATTTTACAGTATACTAGTCTATTAATGGCCATTGTATAGACCCAGTAACTGTTAAATTACCTTTAAGTGTCAATATCTAGTACCCACACTTTAAAACTTTATTCTCACTAAAAACCAAATGTATCAGCTAAAAGCAGAAACCAACCAGTGAAGATTAGTGAGGCCTTATTTTGCACAAGGGATTTTTAAAAAAGTAAATGCTAAATCTATATGAATGACTAAAGCATGTTTTAAAGGTTGTTTATACACTGATCAGCCGCAACATTAGGACTTACGGTCTTAATAATGCATAAATACTTGAGTAAAGGTGTATGGTACAAGTACAAAAGTAAAGGCACCCCACTAAGAAATCAATGTACTTTAAGCTATCTTTTCAGTTTTTATTAGTTCATTACATTTTTATTAAAAAGCATATTAAAATAAAACCATCCAGTGGTATTAATGTTTTGGCTGACCATTGTGCGAGAATTAGAATTTCAGCTGGCTGCTAACACAGCAAACAGCAGCAAGGAAAATGCTGACTTTTGGAGATGTATTTTTCTCATCCTTGTCATCTACCTCTGGACACACACACACATACAACTTGCCCAACTTAATCAAAACACCACCTCTGCCCTATTTTACAAATGTAACTGGGGCACCTACATCCAGCCAGCTGTATAAATGCAAACAAATGTGTGTGTGCACGTGTGTGTGTGTTTCAGCCATCTGCACACATGCAATCTAGTGCTTCAGGCAGAACTCTAGCATCACTCACAAGAGCATGATGGAGACTCCACTTTCTTTGGAGAGAAGCAAAGAAGGCAATAGGGAATCGCTAATTGAGTGGATTGTTATGAAGCAAAAGATTCCAAGCATTTCAAAAAAAGGTGTGATGTGTTAAATGCAAAATAAAAGAGGATGCCAGTGATCTGCAAATTATTTGTAAGCTATTTTTGATTGTAAATAGTACAAAGACAAGATGGAATGTTAAAAATTTTGGTTGTTCTTTCAGAAAATAATTTGCTGATTTTGAATTTGATGCCAGCAATGTGTTTGAATGAAGCAGGGACATCAATACAAATAATCATCATTAGTACAATGTTGCATTGCCTCTTCATTGAAAAACCCTCCAAGCATTTGAGAACAGAGACGACCAACTGCCTTAGTTTAGAAGGGAAATATTTTTACCATTCTTGCTTTAATTTAAGCTGATCAATAGTTTAAGGCCTCTTGTGTAGCAGCATTAATTTTTTTATAAACCATTGAGCTTATTCTACTGGGATTAAGGATTTCCAGCTAATATAAACTTTTTCCTGATGAAGTCTGTCATCCACTATCTTTGTCAGTTCCCTTTGAGTAATTAAAAAAAGATTAAAGAAGCAAAAATGTATGTTTTGCTTGCACACATTCTGCGTAAACAAATGGGTAATCACCTTAGAGTGATTGGAAATTAATGGGGCACTTAGGCATGAGCTTTAAAATGTCATGTTTCATTGGTACAAATGTTTATTTTGCCTGCACAAATGTGTAAAAAGCATAAATAATTATTCAGTTCCTGTACTGATGATATGGGATGCCCATATCTGTTAATGTTTGTCAGTTAATAGACAGGATGGTACTCACAGATTGCATATGTAAAAACGGGGAAAAGGTCAAATGTTCTCAGTAACATACACATAGGACAAGAGTAACACAGATAAACTCATCAGTGATGGTTTGGAGAGATAGGAATAATATGTTTATAAAGCAGAGATGTAATGGGGAAAACTGCAGCTAATGGATAATTGAAGAGTGAAAATGGATGGAAATTGATGAAATGACAGTTGCAGCAACTGAAAGTGAAAGCGTGAAGAGAGAAGCCAATCGAAAAGAATGAAAAGCACTGAGAAACCCGAGGACACTAAAACATGATGTTGCCAATAACAGCAGCAATCTTTAGTTGAGCTAATGAAATTTATTGATAGTTGTGTTTTGAAATGAATAATCAGAACATGCACACGCACGTGGCCACGAAACTGATCAGTGATTGGTCAGGGGTTTACCAAATCAATTACCCTTAAGGCACTGACACACATACACACCACGGCTTTACCGTCAGATTGTCGTCAGAACTGTCACTGGGGATCAGACCTCAGTCTTAGTCCTTTGACCCTGAGATGATGCTTTATATATAAACTAAGGTGTTGTAAGTTTCCTCAATGCACTACATGTTCAAATCATGTTCCTCCATTTACTTTGCTGTGCAGGTACCAACAGTAACTTTTATGTGCACTTGTCGACCATGACTACAGGCCAGGACATTCTTGAAAAACATTTTTAATTTCAATGAGATTTTCCTGGTGAAATACAGATTAAATTGATAAATAAAGTGCACAGAGACAAATTCTAACCGTGAGGAGAAAGTAACTGAAAGCTGACAGTGGACTGTGCTGAGCAACAGTCAGGTGGTATTTCTCCCCTTCTGCCATTACAGGATGTTTTAGCTGATTCACATTAAAAGGACTTGACTTGTTAAGTTATTGCAAGTTTGTATTACAGTAAATTTACATGACACGTTGGTGTAGCTGCCTGCCAGAACTCTTACTGTTTTGACAATAAGAGTCCTGGGGGAGCAAAACATGATACATCATCTTAAAAAAGCTCACTCCTCAGGCGGGGTATGGAAGTCTGACACACACACACAATCATTGAAATGCGGATCCCAACCAAGTGAGTTTTGTGCACACACAGCCAGTGTGTGGGGATTTGGAAGAAGTTACGTGCTTCACATACATTATTTGTTTGTGTACATGACTTGTTTGTATGGAAAAAATGTGGTTACCATGGTGATAAGGAAATGGCATTGTGAGGACCTTTTGCTCTAAACCTATAGGCATAAGAGTTAAGCCTTGGGTTTAGGGTTAGGTATAGTCGATTAGCAGGGTACCCAAAGCATCATGTCTGAAAAGCCAGTAGTGTGTACTATAATATAATATATATATAATATAATATAATAACCACAGTAGATGCTGATAGGTTCTGCTGTCTCTTTTCTTTTCTCTCTTGTGTGTTTGTGTGTGTGTAAAACTATCATACTGTAAATACACATTAGACAATCAACTTAATCCACCAGCTATTTATATAAATGTGTGAATAACTATGAGTAGTTGTGGCTGAAGTCATCAGTAGGTTTAGGCTCCACACATCACAAATATTGTCCTTACTCACTACTTTTAGGCCACGTCTTTGAACTTTGAACACTTTCCTTTACATTTTCACCATTTCATTTAGCACATGAGATTTTCTCGTGTTGTCTTGTGCTCCGAAACTGAAGATATAATAATACATCTCCTCAAAGTTATTTATTATGCAATTATGTTATTTAAAAAAAAATTACAAGTCACTTGAATTAAAGTGATGGATTATCCATGTCCAAACAGCTCTATGTTGCTGTAGCATGTTGACATGTTTTTTGTAAAGCAATAGGCGCCTGTAACTTGCAGGTTGGCCAAACCTGCTTCTGGCTGTAATAAATGCTTTACAGCATATCTCCGACGTTAATTATAGGCAAAATAAAAGACAAAATACAATAGGTTCAGTCTTTGCAGGCCTTTTCCATTAATACTTTTAATGCAATGTCTTTTATTGTGCAACAGATCTGGAGAACAACAATTTATGTTTAGCAGCCTCCACCAGATGTTAAATATTTGACAGTAAAAACACACCAGAACACTCATGCACACACACACACACTCACACACACACACACAAATTCTACTGTCCACATTTTTTTACCTTTAATAGTAAAATATAAGATGATCGCACATTAGATCCAACATTGTGACTCATATGAGTGAAATTATAAGTTTATTAGACATTTGGTGTTGACATAACAAAAGCCAACAGAAACATGGTTGGAAATTTTAAGTGTCACAGTAAACACAGCAAAAAGGAAACTGTTTTCAGAAAAAAACAATACAATTTATCACTGCAAGCAGGTCATAGACCTTTGAATAAGATGTGCCAAAACTTTTTGCGGCCAATACACACAGTCTCACACAAACACACACACACACATACACACAAGTACCATCACATACCTTTCTGACATCTAGAGGTTGAAAAATTATCAAAACAAAAATAAATTCCCATCTTATTTATCAGCGTGTGATTTAAGGCACGTACACACACGGTACACACTCATTCTCACAAACACAAACACAGTGCGGATCGTTGAATTGTTGTTGCAGCTGAGGAAAAGTAGACAAATAGATAGAGGTCACAAAGGTCAAATGTCAAACAGGCCAGGGGAATGTTTACTGTTAGACTGTATTTAAACTCTCTGCATACTCGCAAGCTCAGAAACATGAATCATATAACACTACATACTTCGTATGGTATGTGTTTATTCATGAGTGTATATACTGTATCTGTGTGTTCTGAATTTGAAAAGAAGCAGCAGAGAGGAAAAGGATGAAGAGGAAACTGTGGAGAAGGAGCATTCCAATCCAGTGTTTTCACTAATTTGCTTGTGATTTACAAGTCTTTTTATTATTGTTACCTAGTAAATTTATGTTGGAATCAAACTATCCATGAAATGAATAATTATTTCCAAGGACTATCACATTACATAGTTGTCTGAGCAAGAAACAAATAACCTTATTAGAACAGGGTTTCACCTCTAAGGAGATGTGTCAATGTAACGTAAGATTTTTACACTGTATATGGCTGCTGAAGCCTGTGTGGTGTAGGAAAAGTATACAAGCTACACACTTTAATAGCACAAACACATATTTACTGTAAAGTTTTGAGGAAGGGATACATGTGACATACATGTGAATGGATGTTTTTATATTTTACACAGTATGGAACTGTAGTGTTTCTTTTCCCAGGTACCATTTTACAGCATTAAGTGCAAACAAAGAAGAGAGAGTGAATTAGTCTGTTTTAGTTGTTTAAATTATTTAAATTGTTTTACAAGCATGCAAGCGTCTAAAATGGTTGTTTTATAGGGAAGAACTTGAAACTAAAGAAGAAGAAGATGGTCGCACGTCTCTGTAATTGAGAGATCTCTCAACTTATCCTAGAGGTTGTCCGTTCCACCTCAGCACCACCATGTCACTTGGTATGGATGTTTTGCTCCAAAGAACCTCTCAAGTTGATGAGAAGCCTAAAGCTCCACAACTTTGCCGAAACCTGTGGATGACGTAAAAGCTGCTACAGTACAGCTGCTACCTCCATGTTTTTTTCACGGTTGATCCTTCTAAGACTGACAGCGCTGGTGTGGCTGACACCTCTGGTTTGAAAATACCCTTAGCTAAAGTCTTCTTGGACTAAACTGTGCTTATGTTTTTTAAGGCAATTAAATTTTACTTTTGTCTTTATTTAATAGGCAAAAACTGCAGGTGTGGTCCATTAAAATTATTTTTTTATAATAATTATTAAATTAAATCCTCCAAAACTATAACCAGACCTTAACTATGCACTTAAAATATTTATTTCTTCATTATTCCCCACTATCGTTGCATCACTCTGTGGTTTGCCTAAAACAAATGATGATATGCACCAACGTCTTTTTTTCTCAGTTGTCTGAGGGTTTTACAGTATTTCATTTCCTATGTCACAGATAACAACCAGCTATGGTAATGTACTACCAGTGGTTCTTCTCAGACTACTCGTGTGAAAATGTATTGTTTCTCATTCTTCCCTTTCTCTCTTAAATGTTTCTTTTATACTTTGTTTTTATGTGCTTCTCCTTTCTCTTTCCTTTGTCCATTCCCTCCCATCTTTCCAAATTTAATTACTATTCCTTCATGTCCCTCCTCAAACAAGCATATGCCATATTTCCAAATTATTTCTGTTCTTCACATCTGTCTTTCACTTGTCATCTCATCGAGGCGGGCACAAGTGCCTGTCAGCTAATGAATGAGGACAAATATGTCCAAAAAATCCCAACAACTTAAAAAGCCAAAAAGCACACACTTTTCTACTCACTGGTTGTGAGCTGAGAACATGCACAGGCTTCCTGAGTCACCAGTGATCACATCTAAGTAAAAGCAAACTCCCAGCACACCACATGACCTGACCACCATGTGCTGACTTAGTAATGGGTCAGAGTGACCGCTTCGCTCCTCCATCTACAGCTCACACTTTACAAGTGCTGGTTATTTATCAGGAAGAGCATGAAGCAGAGCACACATATGCACACGGTCACTCTGTGTCCATATAAAATGTAGTGCAATATTTTTCCCTGCAATCAGTTTCCAAATACAAATTGAAATCAGTTCAGTAAAGAGGTGAAGACTGTCTACATACTCTTGAACAGTGTAAATCCCCCAAAGTGTACAGATACATTGCAGGGTGGTGCATCCCAGCTCTAATTAGCTGGATATTTGCAGTTATAATGGATTTATCTTATAATTTATGCGGAATGATTAGATTACATAGGAATCTGATTGTCCTAAATGAGCACCTAATGAGAGCATGGTAATAAAGTTACAGGATCTTCCAGGAAGTGGGCTGGTACAGAGAGCATATCCTTAATTCACAACCTCAAAAACACACACAGAGATTTGTGCGTACAGTTTGTTTTAGTGTTTGTGTGTCTGTGATATGGCTGAAGAATGGTTAGCTTAGCTCAGCATAAAGGTTGCACACCAGGGTAAATGGTTAATTAAAAATAAAAAACATTCCAACTTATAGCACTCAAAGAGCCCAGGGCAGACAGGACATTACATCATCTTTAGAGCAACACTGGTGCTAATCGTGTATTTTTTAGTAATTCTGTGTAAAAATGCTGTCTTATTTCTTAGTTTTCACAGAATTTTCTAGGAAAATACACATCCACATTCCACTCAACAAAATAAGCATCCTAGCTTAGTGAAAGCTAAGTAAGTGCAAAGGGATACATGCTGGGTGTTGGTGGCAGTTGCAAGCCTTCATAAACAGACGCATGCAAGTATCAACATAAAAACACATGCAGTTTTCATTTAACGCAAAGGGCAGCCTACTCACACGGCCTTGCGAGGTAGCCTCTATGATCTTTTAATTTGCATGGATCAACACTAATCCCCTGTCCCACTCATCTCTTTTCCACTCTGGTGACCCTGGTGGAAAATATCAAATCAAGGCAGGATGTGTGGATTATTGTTTGGCATGAAGGTATCTGAGCTTTCACTTTATCTCTTACCTATTTCACTCAGAGTCAGTTAAGTTTGCTGTATATTTTTTAGGTTTACTCCTAAAGATTGCATTTTACCAATATGGTGACTTGGTCTACATGCTATTTAATCATCCCCCTTCTTTTCCTCCTCAAACAGCATCAACACTGCAGAACTCATATGCCATCTAAATGAAGGGGTGAGAAGAACACGCACAAACAGCAATAAGAGAAATTCACAGGCAGGCTGATGAGAAAGGGATGTGGATTGGACTTAAAAGTTATGGATGAGGGGAAAGATGAGAGAGAGAACAGATAACAAAAGGAAACAAGGGAGATGGCAGCAGTGAATCATTATTAAGAAACACGTCCTTTGGCTGAACTACAGCTGAGAGATACACACTCAAATACAGATGCTATTGTTTGCTATTGTTGACTGGCAGGGTCATCTAGTGTGCGTGAGAGGGGTGTGTGCTGGAAGGTAGACTTGATGAAGGTTGCACGACCGTGACCAAGACGTAATGCTGTATGTTTGTGGATCAATAGTTCTTTTTGTAAAATCTTACACTACTTTACTTTTTAGATCAGCTCTTTAGTTTTGTGCCTCGTCTCTTCTTGAATTTGATTCCATTGTATCCCCTGTTCTGTCTCCTTTTGGAATAGAGGTTGCACACAATGACGATTGTGTAAATGTTGGGGGTATTGTTCTGCAAATTGCACCCCATGTTCCTGTAAAGTAAAGGCTTTTCATTAGAAATAATTTTGCCGATTGCTCTCTTAGTAAAGTGTATTTAAAATGTCAAAAAAGTCAACTGTTTGTTCGGAGCAGACTTTGCTTTATTTACAATTAGAAAATTTAAAGGAATAGTTTTATTGTGATCGTGCGAATGGGATGGATCTGAGGTTACAGTGACCTCGACCTTTGATCTGCGGCCACCATAATCTTATCTTTAAGTTGAAATGGATGTTTTCAAACTTTGAAAAAAATTCCCTCATGATGCTCCTAAGACAGCACATTAACACATTAGACAGACAGACGCATGTATACACAACCTGAAATCGTTTTGCCACCAGCCAAATCTGTTGGCAGCATAGAGACATAAAGGTCTAAGATAGGGTATTATTTAATTATTTTTCTTCTAGTTAGAGGTTTAACTAAAAAAATATACAGCATGTATGATACCACATTCTGTAATTCAATCCCATCTGCAGACTGAAAGATCAGAGAGCACCTACTCCACAGATGCATCAATCACTCATATCTCAGTACAATGCAGAGTAGTCTGACACACACACATACCGTACCGTAATCCAACCGACCCTCACAACTCCTTGTTGAACCTTTACTACTGTCATCACCACTAATAACACAGACCTGTTTTCACTCATTCACCTTCACTGTGGGTTTATGTGTGTGCATTCCCATTAGCGCATTATTTTGAGTAGTGCTATGGCACTGGTAGAATACTCACCAGCCTAAGCAGTGAACATGCTCCATGTCAAATATCCAAACCTTACAAAGCCAATTAGAGTAATGGAGGTGTATTTGCATATGGCACACAGAAAGGGTAAAGGGTAACAGATAAGGAAGGAGAAACAAGGCCTGGCGGCTTAGTGAATTAAGGGGACAACAGCTAAAACTGAATAGAGAGGAGTATTTGGAAAGAAAAAGACCTCAATTGTCATTCAACATTTTGCAGGTGTCTGGCTGCCAATTACCACGACTTTGCACTCTTTAAGAGGATTCTTTCAAAGAGCTGCGAAAGACTAACAACGGGTAAACATGTCTGGTTACTGTAGTTTACATAGCAACCAGTTTCATTCACCTTAAAGTATCCTGGTCAGTCAGATTAGTGCATCTACCAGCCCAGTATCCAGTTTCCAGCAGATGCATTGATAAGATCCTCCATGTTGCATTTTTGTTTAATTATAATTTTGTCTCTGCATTAGTCACACAACCAATCAAATGCATAATCACAAACTTTCACTTTGCACTTTCATATTAATGATATATACATGTATATACACATGAAGGCGTGGCTGTAGCTCAGCTGGTAAGGCAGTCATCCACGGATGACAGGGTCAGTGGTTCGATCCCCAGTCCTAGCTATATGTTGAAGAGTCTCTGGGCAATACATTGAACCCCTAACAGCCCCTGAAAAAAAAAACATGTATATACACATGCACACACAGTAACAGCCAGTCTGTCTTTCTTATTAAAGATACTTGGTGCTTTTTATTTACATCATATAAGACAGAAGATGTGCCCTTAATGTCAGTCTGAAACCAACAGCAACCCTCTTCCACACTCACATCTGATTCCAACAACAGGGTCAAACTAGGTTCATGTCCAGGGTCAGCTCTGTATTTTTACAACATGACATCCAGGTACAAAACACTAACCAGATTTCTGACACGTGACATCAACCAGACATTCCCAAAGTGAGGACTGAGCGAGGTCTCTGTAAAATGATGAACTGGTAAATGTCACAAATATTTTGTTTTAAGCTAAACTAGTGAATAAATGTCATGGAAGCTACTATTGTCATGTGGATGAAGTTTACAGACATGCACATTTCTTCAGGGAGCTGCATTTGTTTTTGTTTTTTTTGCTTTTTGACCCTGGATGACAAGCATCAACCATGTTTGTTTCCACTGTTAAAACCAGACTAATGTTTAACAAATAAGGACCAGTTTCGCATCAGTATAGACCTGTCAGTGGGGATGAAATTAATGTTGGCAACGAAACAGTTTTTAACCACGTCCTGGAAAAAAAACAACAAATGTTAATCACCCCTTTTTTAATACAAATGATAGTGTCCTGCTTTTTGAGTTGAAAATGTTTCATAAATCTGTCATTAAAAAAAAATCATTCAAATTCTTATGCTTAATTGAAAAATTTAACACTGTCTATGGGAATCTACCAGTTCAACCATTATTCTTTAAGTAAAAGACATTTAGCGGACAGGGTTTGTAGGCATGTTGAGGAAACCAGCCTGGATTTGGATGGCACATATACAGAAATAATGTACAGTATCTGGCTGAAATAGAAAAAGGACAAAGCAGTGGAAAATGTGAAAACATGAAATAATCTGTCAAATAATAACAAAAAGTCTGCTGTATAATTGTATTACAATTAAAAATGTTTCAGTTTTTATATATATTAAGTTGATCTACATTGTACACATTTGTTACAGGTAGAGAAGACTTTTGTTAATAAATTATTACATTTGTACACTGGCAAACTCAGGATGTCCTTATATTGTTTAACACACACATATAGACTCACACTTGTAGGCGCACAGACAACAGTTGCTGGAGTAAAGGATGTATTTGGTTTTTTCTCACTGGATACTAAACCATTCAACACTTACCTCCGGCTCATGACAACATTTGTTAACGTTCATTGTTTGACACACCTTATACAGTACAGCTCAGTTGTATTGCCAGTGCAACTGCGACATGTGCCTTTGTGTGAGTAAGTCACTGACTGTATAGTATGCACTGCAGTATGTAATGATCCATGACTGACAGCGACACTGTCGAGAACCAGCACCTGCAACAACTCCACATTATACCAGCAAGACTTGTAAAATCTGACCAAATGTTATTATGCCATGATTTTACAGACTTGGAGACATGAGTACTGGGACACAAGTTGTGTGGGTGTAGCTCTGGTGTAATATCTTTTATTAAGCCTAGAAGCAGAATTCAGGCACAGCGCAAAATGAGTATAAATAACACCCGCACTACATGTATGCTACAATAGATTTATTAAGTACACATCAATGCATGTATTGAAAAATCTCTTGTGTGTCTCTATATGTGAAGCCTACCACAGAAAAACCTCACCCCAGGCTAAATATCACTAGTGTTAAATACACTTCAGAGTGGTTCACCTACCTTGCAAGGACCCCTAAAGAAATTCAGTTTGTTTGTTTTTTTACTGCTGGATGCAATGTAATAGTAGTCCATCCACACATTTCCACATAGTATATATAACAGTTACACTTGCTGATGTAGTTTTATAGTTAAATTCTGTAGGCCAATAAGTTTGCAATGGCGAATAGCTAAAAACAGCAACCGTGGTCGGAAATTGACATATTAATTGGCACTTCCTCATCATTCTTTAATTACATTTATCTAATTGTGTTTACTTGGTCCCTGGACTGAAATGTACTGTCAATATTGAACCATATGAGGCTAAATGTAATTTTCCATAGGTAACATACTATTGCATGTCCATGTTTCTGGTTTAACTGAAAATAATAGGGTTATGAACAAGGCTTGGATTATAGGTTCATTTGTCCATATAAAACTAAAATAGACCCCAAAGAGCACTTTTGACATGTCTCTGAAAGATGGTGTTATATATGAAATGTCCTGTGTGTAAAATTATGCATTGTCTAGTAGAAAACTAAGACCAGCCATAATCCATGTCCCTGTCCTTAAAGGCACAGAAAACCTGTCTTGTGCACTTGGAGAAGTTGGTGAACCATTCTCTGGGGTATCTGACAATTCATACTTTACGTTAATGGTCTGTACCAGAGATGTTTACATATACTGAATGTATTATGTTCCAGGCTGGGATTGCAGATTCTGGTTCTCTATAATATCCCAAAATATGAATGTGCTGGCTTTGCTGTCACAAAGCATTAAAATGTGAACAAGATGCTGCTTTCAAACAAATTCTGGGTTGTATAAATAAAATTATACGGTGGATCAGTTCTCTAGGAATAAGAGTACAAGATTGACCTACTAAACAATGGCACCTAGATAAGACACATATTTTCTTTGTGTTACCACTTCTGACATTTTTAAGCTAAAACCTACATTATGCTCCATTGTGTCTGTTGGATTTAATTGATCTTTGTGTGTTATTGTCTGGTCTATTTGTTACTTCTCTACTGCATAGTATACTTTAAGCTAGAAAAAAATTTGTCATTTGTTTACAGCGAATACAGATTGTGTGTTGTATGGGGAAATAAATATTGTCAAAAACATGCTGTAAATATGCAAGAGATTCAAGCTTTCTGATGCTACTCGTGTTTTTAAGATTATTTCTGGAAATAATCAACCATGATCAAAGCTGGAACTTACAACCCATTTCAAACACCAAAATATCCAAAGGAAATCTTTTTGACTTTTCATTTCCTTTAATATGGAAAATTTAAATGCGGGTGGAAGTTTAATTTAGAGGGCACACTGCCCTTTAGTGGGTGGAACCTTCAGCCAGATGGAGATTATTTTTCATGTCCAACATAGGTTGTCCTTTGATGTTTCACCTGCAGTAGCATACGTCCACATATGTTCCTGTTGAATCCCTGCCAAGGTCAGTACATAGACAAACTAGTAAATATCCCATACTTGAAAACCAAGCTCGGCCTGTGCTGGCTCAACAAGGCACCTGCAGCTGTAACAAGGCAACACAATTTTACTATGGGATCAATAAAGTTGTTTGAATCTTGAAATCCAGTTTGGCTCAATTATCTGATCTTTCAGAGATTCAGTTACCGGTGTTTCATTTTGTAGAAACCGCAACCTTCTATTCCATTTCCATTACAGGATTTGTGATATATACATCAATTATAAGAAGCGTTCATTGTCAAAAAGTTTATTAATGTTTTTGAAGAGCAGTTTAGTTATTAAGGATTTTTTGGCAGTAATGGAAGCCATATTGTGATGCTCTACAACTAGCAAAAAACACCTTTTGTACATGAAAGGTTAAGCACACAGTGCAATCACTTTTTAATTTGGAACAAAGAGTTGTTTTTTTAGTATAATCAAATAAGGATCTGATCGTGAAAAAACCTCTGTGTACCGCTTATTACAATAAAGACATTTCTATCAGCATGAAAAATGTAATATATCAAATATACCTTGTGATGTACCTACAAATACTTTTTATATGTCAGTGGACTTCTAACTGCCAGTTATTAAATGTGACATAAACCTGATATTTGATTTCTATTGGTCTGATGAAAAACAATGGCAGCTGTGTAATGTAAGTTACATTAAAAAACCACAGATGAAGATTATTTTAGACAAAAGTTGACCCCCCCCATGCCGGGGTTACCAAGCTACGCTGAAGCATTTGGAAGGCCTGAGATTTCCACTGAGTAAATCATACTCAATCTACCAGTAATGTAGCAGACTTCAATTTAAATCCTGTTGGGTGTGTTTGCACGGGGTTACATCCATGTGGTAAAAAAACAATCTAATTAAAAAAGATTATGTATGCAAATGTGAACCGTGTCAAGCATGCATACTGTGACTATGTATACAAATTATTATAGTACTATAAATAATAATACTATATTGTGTGTATTATTGGTTGATCTGAACAAAAGAAAGATGAATTGTATTTTAAATATTTGAACTCTTTGAGGAACGATTGATTTATCTTGCTAGCCACTCATTACCATCTCAACATGAAAGACACAACTAGTCAGGACTCCTCAAAGATCAGTGGGATACACCACAGGTTCAAATGTGGGTCATAAACTTTGGCATATGTCATTCCTCCGTTCATATCTTTACTCTCAAGTGCAGCCAGAGACAATGAAATCGCTGCCCTCAATAATATCTTCAAACAATTGTTACCGTAAGATAAACAAAGCGCTCCTTTTTTTCCTTTTCAAATATTTCAAATACCTCCATCTTGTATTTGTCCTGATTTGAGCAGTTAAAAGGCACTGAGCTGGGAATAATCTTCAGTCCTAAACATATTACCTGCAATGAAATGGTTGCTGTTGGTTATAGTTTGCTGTGGTTTAGAAGCAGAAAAGGTTCTAGGATCAGCTTAGTGTTTTTGGCATTTGTCCTTTGATGACCCCTTTTCAAATCTTACTCTTTATGTTTAGGCCTGATAACTCGTCCTGGTGTAGCTTAATGGATGGATATAACAAGCAGCAGATGTTAAGGGTAAGTTCGGTAAAGCATGACATGATGTTGGGACAGTTGAAGAGGGGAGCAAGAGGAGGTGCAGTGTTTTTCAGTAGTGGTCTTCTTTATACAAGAGGCCATGATGCACAGCAAACATTTGTGGCACCATTACCACCTTCCAAAAGTTCACTAAACTCTCTCATTTTCTGCACCCACTTTGTGAATGGAAAGTGGATTTGTTCTATTTGCGCAATTCCATTGCTAATATGCAACACTGGTTTGTGCAAATGGTCTCTCTTCCAGAATGTTTCCAAGCACTGTGACTTTTATGCCTATTCGCAAGAAAGGGCCACTGGAGAGAGCCGGTAACCAGGTATGGAGCTGAGTCACCCAACTAAATCATTAACTTTTACATTAAGGTTTATCCTTTGACTGACAGTGGGAGATGGTTCATGTGAGACTAGCACAAGTGCTATTCCTGAAGTCATTTGAACCATGTATTTGCTCAGGGGAGATAAGGGCATGTTATTTTTTTCACCAATGATGAGTTTCATTCATGTGGACTTCTCCACAGTTTTAAATTTAAGATTTCATGTAATGCATTTGCATATCCAAAGACCAGAGTGATCAGATTCCTGCATGTTCCACAAGATCAAATCCAGCTTCTCACGTAATGAACATCTGTGTATCCTAGTCTATGAATGGGACCTACAAACTTGTTTCTCTTAGAAACATGGTCCCAATGCTGTAGGAGACTTTCCTCATAGAGGCTGGGGGAGCAGAGCGAGAGCTGGTCAGTGAGGCATGGCTGTGAGATGTCCCTGCCTCCAGGAAGTAACATGTCCCTGGGATTTCTTTGGGAAAATTTTCAGGGAGGTCCAGCCGTGAACGAGGAACAAATGAAAAAGAACGGTCATCTTTCAGCAATCTGTTGGAAAGAGAGAATGTTGAGTAACATAGTTGTTTATATACAGAAGGACTTTTTATAAGCACCTCCCACAAACAAAATGACGGCTGTATGACAAGACCTAATGCTGTCTGTATCACATGATACTCACTGGTAAGTTGTAGGACTGACATTGATGCACCTCGGCTGACTCCCCGACTCAAACTTGCTGGCCAGTGTGACATTGTTCCCAAACAGGCAATAACGTGGCATTTTAACCCCGACCACGCCAGCCAGCACTGAACCTGTGTGGATCCCTATCCTCAGCTGTGATAAGGCAGGGAGAGGGTGGTGAGAGGTGATTGTAGAGAACAAAAAAAACAGGAAAGAAATCAGAGCAGTAAACAAGATATCAATTAACTGATAAAATATTTTGACACCAATTATGTGGTTTATTTGCTTATCAAGTGGCAGAGTGGCAGACAGAGTTTGAGGTTTTGTGTGTTGGACTGCTAATCGCTTAACAATCAAGTCATCTCCCACATTAAAGCCCCAATATGTAATACTTTTACAATAAAATAAACACTTCAAAACAATTTTGATCGTAAGTTAAATCTGCCATCAGGACAGTTGCCTAAATTGTCTCATACTCCACTATGTAACTTTCCACAAGCTCATAATACACCCCTGGGTATTTAAAGGACAACACAAACATGCTTTTGGGATTTTGACCCTGTGCTACAAAAACCTGACACTGTTGTGAATTATTATAAATTAGAAAAATAAACCTTCCCACTGAACTACAGTAATGCTTTTTTCATGCTCTGCCTATCCTGCAGCACAAAGGCTAACAAGAAATGTGTGCTCATTGAGTCACTAAATGGAAATTGTACAGAAACAGTAGTGTATCTGTTCTCTAATCTGATTATTAGTGTGATGAAAATCTTAAAATAGAGAGAGCGAGGAAAATTAATCAAATAAATAATTGCTTCCATCTCCTCTTGGTAACAGATATAGGGCAGCAACATGGTGCTCATGTTATAATTTGGCTGAAGTATGAATCTATTAATAGCTGGAGGCAGAGTGGAAGCAATCCAGCCATCATTCCAATTTGACCATCCCACTTCATGGCCATTCGACCAACCTTTTTTTTTTTTACATCCATTTGAGAACACGTCATCATGCATACAGTACATACATTTTGTTTTTAATTGTAAAGACAGTCATTGAAAAAATGCATTCTATAGATCATAACCTCAACAATCACAACTACATGCCAATTTCTCACACTAACCTAAACCTAAAATCAAGTCTTAATCGTCAAACAGCCATTTAAAATTGTGAGGGCTTGCCCAAATGCCCTTACAAGGGTGACATGGAGCCAAAATGTGTCCATGAAATTACAGAAAGCCATGTGCAAACACACACACTCACAAACACTCACAAACACACACACACACACATAGACACACAACACACACACAAAGCCATTGGAACCCAGTAGATTTATAATAATCTACTTGAGCATCTCATCACCTAGGCAACCAACGCTACTATGTGCATGCCAGCACACTGAGAGGTCGTCATGGCAACAACAGGCGACGGGGGTAGTGAGGTAGAAAGGAGCAAAGACAGGCGAAAAGAGTGAAAGAAAGGCATTGTTGCGAGAAAGAGGCAAGAAATAAACCTATAATTAGATGGCGAAACCTTGATGACACCAAAAGGAAAGATAAAGAAGATGATGGATACAAAACGCTAGAGAGAAAAAGCTGGTAGGTGTAGTATGACCTATTTTTCAGCTAAACTGCTCACAGATGGCCATGCACTTGTCTTTCTGTTTCTATGACAGACAAACACTCACAGACATGCACAAACATATCTGCATCTAGCAGACAAACACACACAAACACACACACATGCACATACACTTCTTTATTTCTTAGTCTCAAAAAACACAGACGCACTCTTGCACTGTTCCCCTCCTTTTCACTGTGAGTCAGCAGCCACAGCACATGGCCCCTCAGATAACCAATGAGCAAATGGCGCAGCAGCACAGACAAGCCAATCAAATTTTAGCGTCTGGCCAAGCTGACAGAAGGATACAGAGAAGGAGAACGACACAGAAAGGAGGGACTAATTTTAGGGTCAGTGTTGTTGCATGTCCATTCATTTGCCAGTTTATTAGGTACATGGAGCTAAAACTAATGCAGTCTAATGCATCAGCCCTGCAAAATATTCTCCATTCATGTAGGTTAATGTTTGTATTGTATTATAATATATAAAAAGGTAATACTGTTATGTAACCTATTCTTACTGTCATGAATGGGATGGACAGAATAGTACAAACATTTGTATAAGCCCTTATAAGTTGTATAAGGGCAGAGCAAACGTCACCCTAAACTGAGCACACAGTTGAATTAACACCTATACAAAATTATTTTAAACATGACAAGATCACATCACAAGATGTTTTGCTGAACATATAGTTCACAATTCAGATATTATGATACTTTGTTACCTTTAACAATAATAGTCTCATAATATATCGAATATGCGCCTGCATTCAGAGTGTGACCTCAGCATGTGTAGGATACACTATAGTCTTACTAGTTATGTTTTGAAAACCCTTAAAATCTGGACACAGTTCCTACCACAGGTAAAAATATAAGCACTACGTCCTTCATATCCCCACCCACTCACCTACTCATACACCCGCTCGTGCATAAAACCACGCAAAATCCAAAAAGATCATGCTACAGGTCTGAAACTGAAGCAGTTATATGATGAAAAAACTAAGGATGTTTGGGTTCCATATGTGTTTTTTCTCTTGACAATTCATTCTGTTTCTCTCTGTTTCTCTCTTGCTAAACATTTTTTTCTCAGTTCTCTTTCACAGCTCTAATGCTAGTTTGCATAACAGTGCAACACTGGCTGGAGTTGAGTGCACTCACTGAACAGCATTTATCATGCTGAAGTGTTGAATATCTCTATAACTCCTCTTTATACCAACATAAAGTGAAGAGAGATAAGAAAGATGAGAACATAACAGAGAATGCAGTATATAGAAAAGCAGGACCAGAATCAAAATCAGAGAAAAATCAAACAAGAAGCTGAAGGGGAGATGAAAGGACTGGATTTCACAGAAGCTGCAGAAGAGAGAGTGAGGGAAATATGGGAGGGAAAGATAAAGAGGGCAAGAGGAAAGAAAGAGAGAATGAGAAATAAAGTGGAAGAGCAAGAGAGTGGGCCAAAAATGCTTGGCAAGGCATTTCTATTTTGAGACAAATGGACAATGTTAGGAGGACGTCTGTACACAGAGCAGTGTCCTGTCCGTTGTTAAGCAGCTATCTGTCTTAGCCTTTCTCTTACGTTATGTTTTTTCCTCTCTGAACCATTCTCTATGAATATTTTTTATCAAGCCATGACAAAATGCAAAAAATAATTTCACATACTGTATAAGGTGATCAAGTTCAACATGATTGTTACATTAAAGGGGTAAGTTGGCCTGATAAGGCTGTATGAATTGTGCCATGCCAAAAATAAATAAATAAAACAGGAGCTAATGACTTTGAATTATTTTTATGGCATTGCAAGTAAGCACACAGGCCTGTGAAGGCCACCTACATGTGCTGGGTGACCTTGATAGAGATTGAACTGGATATAAAAAAATCATATCCTATGCTTCCTTTTCATTCCGGTAAATTAACATGAGTCATTTAAATCCAGGTCTTTCTATTCTGCATCTTTTATTTGCTCCCTACCTAATATTATCATCTTTTTCCTGCAAAAGAGCACCTTACATTTCTCTATCACTCTCCATATAGCATTCAGTTGCTTTTAAATAGACACTGTACAATCAAGCATACATGAAATACTGCAGTTCTACAGCAGACAGGGATTTAACATTAATTTTCTGTACTCTTTAGCAATGTAACAACATTAAATCATAAGGGTAAAAAATAAGGAATCGGTTTCTTTTAAATAACAGCTATGGCAAATCTATTTGCAACATCTAAAATATACTTAATAAAAAACCCAAATGAAAATAATTTACAACAAGATCAATGAAGCAATCTTAACTTAAGAGGCTGTATACACAACTAAACTATCTCTTCATATGTCACCTTGATACAAAACAAAAAAAGGGGGGGGAAAGAAAAAAGTAAATTAGGAAAGAAGAAGAAATCGGGATAGTTGAGGCAGACCGAGATGGTATAAAAGAGCAGAATGAGATGACAAGGCTCAATTCCACCACACACCAGTGAAGCATAACAGAACCAAATATCACATACAGTAGTGTACACCCACAAATACAAACAAGTACTATATATATATACTTGATATATATATGAAGTATATATATATACTTGTATACTTGTATAGTATATATATATATATATATATATATATATATACTTGTATACTTGTATAGTATATATATATATATATATATATATATATACATACATACATATACATACATACATATACATATATATACTATATATATACATATATATACTATATATATATATATACTATATATATATATATATATATATATATATATATATATATATATATATATATATATATATATATATATATATATATACTATATATATATATATATATATATATATATATATATATATGAAGAATGATGAATGTTGTTTGCAAAGCCAGACAGTTATATAATGAAAACAAACTGGAGTTGAGAGAGATAGAGTGAGAATAGCTGATCTTGAAGAAGAATTCAAAGAAATACTACTGAAATGCTCAGAAAATTGTTAATGACATTTCTAAGCATTGTGGACTTGAATGACCACATCAGCACAAAGCTTTTTGTTAACTGTGATGCTTTGTGCTATAACCTTAAAAGTGAGATTCTTCTCTATCAATGTCACCTTTTATGATTGGAGAAAAACTTAATCTATTCTTCTAAAGTTAATCTATTCTTCACATCTTCCAAAAACCATCCAGCCAACACTAAAATATACAAAAAATGTCAATCACAACACTTCTGGTCAATAACATACTCGTCGTCACCATGCCAACTGTACATGACCCAGTCTGCAGTTGTCCAATGGTATGCACTGTAACATATATCCAGCAGCAACATATTTCTAAAACATACATATTCAAAGTCAGAAACCTACATACTTGAACATGCAAGTAAAAACAATGACACAAATGCATAATCCTTTCATTCATACACTTGAGATCACAATAATAATATAAAACTGAAGGAAACTGTCGTCAGGTGGAAATGATGTTGGCGATCCTAGAGAATAACTGATGTTATTCATATACTATGTTATATTAAATCTCAAGAGGTCAACAATTTCAATGATGCTGTTCTTACTTACAAGCTATTATTAAAAATGAAGAATACATGGTTATAATGCGGTGACAGCTCAGTGAATGCTGCACATGAACCATGGTGGAAAATAGTACATAATTATAGAAAATATTAGGTGGCAGAATGGTGGAAGAGTGGTTAGTGCTGCCACCTCACAGCTAGAACCCCAATTCGAATTTCCAAATACATATATTTTTTGTGTGCTTCATGTTGTATGTCAATGTGTAGCTTGTGAAGTTGTCATCTTGGCCACACCTCTTAAAAAACAAGTTGCATACCTCTGTGGATTCAGCATTTGATAAGGTTATTCCATAATGTTAAACAATTGTTTTTATATTATTGTTTTAAGTTGGAAAATAAAGAGACAGTCACGGTGACATGATTCACCAGATATCACTGTTTTTACACTGAATAGATATTTTTTGTGAGAAATACTAAAATTGGGTAGGGGTCGTGGTAAAGTGGTTAGCAATGCCGCCTCACAGATAAAAGGTTCTAGGTTCACATTGCAACCAACCGTGGAATGTGGAGTTTCCACGTTCCAAGATGTTGCAAGATTCCCACATCCACACAAGCAAATAAACAATAAGTCTAAATGTGAAAGGTACACAGCCACAGTATGGATGTAGTAAAAGTATACAGTATAAACAAGTAAAAATACTGAGCTACATGACCTGCAGACAGGTGATGTAAAAATCAGAATGAACAAGGACAGATTGTGATAAATGCACAGATGCAGTTTCTGTGTTCTAGCAGCTGAAATGACTTCTTAGGCCTGATCCTTGTTTGTGCTTTAAAATGTTTTGGCACTTTACTTATGTTTAAAGATCAGGATGGCCCGGCGTCCCTCCCTCTACACTTGTCTCAGTAGTCATGTTACAGCACATGGTAGCCAATACCGAAAAACTCACCTTGATAGGTTTCCCATCTGGTGTCAGCACTTCCTCAGAAAGTTCCATCATCTTTAGAGCCATGTGAGCAATTGGCTTCGCATGACTATCAACCTTCTTGTGAAGCCCTCCTGCCACACAGTAGGCATCTCCTATTGTTTCAATCTGTGCGAAAAATGGGAGGAAGACAGAGAGAAAATTGAAACGTATATACGCCTGTGTCAATCTAAGTAGTTATTCCATAGAGCACACAACATCCACAGAGAAGTAGAATCTAAATACCGTCCTTCATTCCTCTTGTAACATGAGAACTACATTTTTAGTCTCTTTCTCTCTCTTGTCCTACCCCCTTCACAATAAGAGTAAAATGAGTATTTGGAGAGGATCTCAATAAAGCCACTTATAGAATGGCAGCTTGCTTTATCAGCTTTCTTGTATTACTGATGAGAAAATGTCTCATTAGATCATTTGAACAATTATACAATGTGTCCTACATACAAGAAGCAACTAATTTGTGTATTTACCCAAATATATTTGTACCTTTGAAACATATTCCTGGCACCTGCTTGGTTGACTTTTTTTTTTTATTTTGTCCTTTCGGCTTATCCCGTGAGTTCAGGGTCGCCACAGCGGATCATTGTTTGCATGTTGATTTGCCACATTTTTCACGCCGGATGCCATTCCTGACGCAAACCTCCCCAATTTCTACCGGGCTTGGACCGACACTGCACAGCTGGGGAGGGGAATGGGCTGGGAATGGGGTTCAGTGTCTTGCCCAGGGACACTTCGACATATAGCCAGGGCCAGGGATCGAACCCTCACCCTGTGGTCCGTTGACGACTGCCTTTACCAACTGAGCTTGACTTTAATAGTAAGAAATTTGATGCAAAAATTTGAAAATATAATGATACCAAATTACCTTTAAAATTGTGGGGTTTTTTTTGCTTTTTTATTTATTTATTTATTGGTCGTTTTGATCTCATTCAAAATTTGCATATACAAATGAAGTGAGAATCCATGGAGATAAGAAATGGCACATGAGTTGAGGACATGACACATGACACATGACACACTACTCCAAAAATACCGTAGGTGGCAGAGGCGGAGAAAAACGAGGAAACCAAAGAATTTAGGACACAAACTGCTCTCATTTAGGCCTGTCACTAGCTGACAGTAACCATGACAATGACAACATATGGGTTCCTCAATCTCCCCATCATGTCCCCCTGTTCATGTTTTCTCTATCTCACACACACTCACTCTTCTACTGCTACACACATAAACCCTCTTACATAAAGTGAATCTCTCTGCCTTCCTCCCTATATATCTTCTTCCATTTCTCCAGACATGTGATATATGACATTTCTGAGAGATAACAGAAATGAAAAGTATGTTTTTATAGGGATGTGGTGAATATATTTTACTGTGCCAAGGGCCAAGGGTTAAGGTAATAAGATAGAAAGGAAAGGTGATGACAGTAGTAATGATTTTGAGAAGCCACGGGGGAAAGAGCAAAAATGAAATGAAAAAATCTGATCGGATGATAGAGAGTAGGGATGAAAATAGAAAAGATGGCAGACTACAGTGATGACTGTAACTAGGCCCGAAGCCACACTGTCAGATGGACAATATTGACACATCTTTGTTAAGCTCCTACAGACTGGCCATTAATCAGTTACTTTTTCCACAAAACAAGTGCACACACAGAGTACACTAACTGGGCACTTCATAAGGGACACCTGTACAATCTAATGCAATTCAATACAGCAGCTCTGTCATATAATCTATACAGTAACCTCAATAATAAACAGAGTAGAAGTTTCCCCTTTCTGACAGTTAGATCTAAAAACAGAGAAATTACAACATTGTAACAGTAGAATTTATGGCAGAGCTGCAGTAGTGGATTACATCAGATTGTACAGGTGTACCTAATACACCTGAGTAGCCAGTAAATGTATACAGACACACACATGTACTGTATTTCCAGTAACAGTGATACATACTAAAGGCTTTGATGATCTAACTGCACTGGTGACCCAAAGAAAAAAGAGATTCAATGCACAGGTGGACACATTAACCAAGAAATATGTTACAATTTCTTTCTTCTCCCTTAGAAATGCCCCAAATGTACTGTACTTTCTGTCTACTAACCTTATAAACATCCAGAATGCCACACTGGTAGTCGAAGCGTGTGTACAGCTCATTCAGCATGGAGATGACCTGCATAGGAGTGCAATGGGCACACACAGCAGTAAAGCCTACGATGTCCGAGAACAGCATGGTGACATCATCAAATTTGCGAGCGGGAACTGGCTGACCCTGCCACAGTTTCTGTGCCACATCTCCTGGAAATATGGAATAAAGGAGATCTACAGTTCTTCTCTTTTCCTCCTCCAGTGCCTGATGAGTCCGCTCTAATGTGGCCTGGGAGAAGAAAGACGGAAAGGAAATGTGGAGGTTTTGTTCTGTGCGCTTTGCTTTTATGAAGGCACTTTTGAACATTGGGCACTTACTTGTACCCTTGTGGTAATAGCTGTACTTCACTGAATAAATAGCACATACTGTGTGTGTGTGTATATATATATATATATATATATATATATATATATGTGTGTGTGTGTGTGCGTGTCTTTTTGGTCCTCAGAAGCTACACCTAGTTACCTTGAGGTCCAATAATTAGCCCCAGTGGGTAGCGTAGATTGTACCTATGGGTACAGAAATGGACACCTACACCTTTTTCTAAGAGTGCATGATGGTCCAAGATTCAAGATTCAAACTATTTTATTGAATCTTGAATCTTAAATCACCTAGGGGAAAGAAATGAATGCCTACAACTAGTGTATGATGCACCAGTACTGCACCAAAAGAAAACTGCAGTTGAGTGTAAATATTTCTATATTAGTTTAATTTGATTTTGATTGTGTGTATCCGCATGTGTTTATTTCTGTCTGTGGGTGGCTTGTTAATGCCAAGTCTGTCTAATGCAGTGCTATACTGTACCATCGTTCAAGCAGTCAAGTCGACTAACGCTTGGCTATTTATAGATACAGCTACAGTGGCCTGGGGGAGTGATGCAGTGTGCAGATGCATAAGATTGGGTCAAAACTCAGTGATTTCCTGAAAAAGTCCTTTAAAGAAAAATTATAAGAGCAAGTCCCAGGAGCCACATTCCAGCTAGTATGAATTGAAACAGTCAACACTAAGATTGTACTAGTGGATTTAACATATTTGAATTATAAACAATGAACATCATTCTCTAATTTCTAAATGAATATGCTTGCTAAAAGCAAGTCAAGCTCATTGGAGTTTGGGTAAGACCTCCCTATTTGTTGGCAATTAGAGGTATTAATGTAGTGGCAGGTTAGGAAACTGGTTAGTGGTCTGGGGAGTTCTAGTTTGGGGAGTACAGTGTCTAAGTTGTGATACAGGGAACGTTATTCAATTTCCATCTGCTGCCTCTATATTTGAAAAAATCTGGTTAAAATTTTAAAAACAGGTTGAACTAGTGCCTTTTATCAAATATAGTAAGCGATCCCCACAGCATAAATGAATATATGCTGGTCAAGCAGGTCCAACATCGGGAATGAATTATTAAAAGGATTCTTGCTCTGTAAATAGGTCTTAACCAGCAACCTTTCTACCTTCAGCTTGTCCATTCTCTTCTTTAGACCATCCTGTGCTTTGGCCTGCTCTCCCACTAGGATAACATCCCTGGTAGCATCGTGGATGGGAATATCTGACAGGTGAAGGCCCCTGCCCATCAGTTCCTCCAGCTTATCAACACGTGGTGAGCCCAGAAACATCAGGGAGCAGGACTCGGGTACATGGATCATCTGACCCTTTAACTCCATGACCTAGCATATAGAAAAATCCAATGGAAAAGAAACAGTATTAGTGTTACTAAAGACAGAGCATAAAGTTGGCCAGAAAACATCATTTTTAACTAACATTAAAAGCAGCAACAACAGTAGCATTGTTGCCAACAGTATTATAAAAAGTATAAATAAGAACTGATTTCAGCTTCTTAACATTTTGCTCCCATTTCTACCTGGTGACAAATAAGTGCATGACCTGCTAAGTGCCCTAACAAGGAGCACAAACAAAACACGCTCCTTATTTGCTGCAGACACAGAAGAGAGAGATTGAAACAGGTCTGGGTGTCACATTTCCCAAGAAGATGTTGGGAAAAGATATTACTGACCCTTTGGAGATGACTCTTAGCTGTTTCATAGTGCTAAAGCCACTGTTCTTCTTCACATCTGGACAGTTTCTGGCCCCTCTGTTGCTGTTTTTATCTATTTATTTTCTCTTTTCCCTTCTTGCTCAATTTTTACCTATTTTTCAGTTCTATAGAATCTCTATTCTCATAGTCTCCTCTCCCTCTGCATCTTTTCCATAACGTCAGATAGATTATTCCTCAAATGAACACACTGCAGCCCTATTTTATTTATAGCACAAGGCTCTCCTAGGTCTGCATAATACATACAGTCCACATCTACACATACAAACGCTAACACAAAGTATTTCACTGCACACAAACACAAAAAACATCTAACACAGACACACATAGCAACTATATCTGCTTCTCAGAAACACTAAAATACATACATGCAAACGCACATACAGTCGACAACCCAGTTTAAACTACTGACTGACAGACTGAGAATACACACACAAACACACACTTAGTAGGTTAGAAGTGTATGCCTGTATGCCTAATATCTCATGCTGTAACACCTACTGTATATAAGAGGACATGCCTGTCATTTGAACAACCATCTACATGGAAACAACAAAATTAGAAAAGGTAGAAGGAAATAAATACACTACTCTAATAATACTTTTATTAGACATTAGTGTTTGAGATCCTTGCACTTCAAATATAAAGTAATTTCAAGCAAAGTTAAAATAACAAATTCATCTCTCAAAATAAATAAAAACCACGCAAATCATTTTAAGCAACAATGTACTCACAAGTAATTCCTGGGACGTGGAAAGTCAACAAGAGGGCAAAATGCAAGTAACAATTTCACTGCGCATGGTTCACCATTTCTGAAGTTCTCAGCAATTAACTTGGAGAGTATAAAAAAGAAAAATAAGATGTTTCTATAAGGAGGACTTATCTTTCAATACTTACAAAGAAGGAAATTATTTAAAAAAAATGATTGGTTAAAAAAAGAATTATGCTTTGATTCACTTTACATGTGGATTAAAAATATGGGATACAGCTTAATCAGGAGGTTTTCTCGTACAATGATTTGTATATGTAGTGAGTACTAGAAACATTTTTCTGACATTTTGTATAGAAAGACACATGAGATAGACATTAAAGTTACCTTTAATTATTTGTCAAATGTCCATTACCTAAAAGCATAATATTGTGTACTGTATATGGGCCCTGCAACGTGCCACTCACATAGACTGCCACAGTGGCCCAAAATAAAACAAGGTGAAATTAAGGTCACAACACTCTTGTGCAGACTTAGTCATTTTCTTGCGATCCCTTTATTGCATTAAACCTGGGTTGCAATGAAGCATCATCCTTATAACAGCTGCATTTTTAATCATATACAGTATAGTAGGTATAATTATGCCAGTGCCTCACCTGCTTACTCTCAGTGTTTGTGTCTGTCACAAACTAAACACACACATGCATAAATATAAACATACATGGAACCACACATCCCTGGAAGCAGTTATGTTGACCTAGTCCTGTGTCTGTTAAACTTCAAGCTGTTTCTCTCCCTGTGTCACTGTATCATAGCACAGGGAAAGAGGAGAGTGATTGAAGGAAGAATGGAGGGCAACAGTAAGTTAGTGCTGAGGAAATTAGAACAGCTAAGAATGTGGGGTGGGATGACAGAGGTGGTTAGGTGGAAGGTGAAGAAAAAACATTCAAGAGAATGGGAACAATTCTGAGAAATAGCAGTACTGAGAAAAAACAATCAAATAATAACAGCCTGATAAGACAGTACACTCCAAGTAAACAGTCACAAGGAAGCAAAAAGAAGCCATGACTGAACTTTACAAAGGGAAGAAGCAGAGAAGAAACATACAATGTATTTTTATAAATCAGAGCACACTGTAAGAAGAGGTCAGTAGGTTATGTCTACAGTAGTACATAATGTAACAGTGAAACTTCTTTGTAGCACATTGTTAGATGTTTACAAAGAGCTCTTGTTCAATCTCACTGCATTGTTACCGCAAGAAAATCTAATTTTTAAGGGAGTTCTGCAGCAGTAAGTGCATAACTCTTTATTGCATGTTACAGTGTATAATGACACACTCTATACCACGGCATAAAAGTAGTATGTGTGTAGGGCTTGTGTAGTAAAAGACCTCCATTACATTATTTATGTTCTGGGCTGCCTGGTTAAAAATATCAAAATGTCAGCATGTTTTCTGCATATAACCACTGGATACACCACTACATGGCATTAAAGCTCTGCAATAATAAAGCTTTTTTTAGATCAAAATAATCACATCAGATCAAATCGTCAGTGAAAATTTAAGATCCAAATTATGTTCCCAGTGTTACACAAGTTACCTACATGAATGTAATATAAAAGAGACCCCCAGTCAGAGGTCAAAGCTACCATCGCTGTAGGTACTTCCAAGTCCTTAGTAACTGACTAGATTAGCAGGCAGCAGGTTTTTCCAAACCTTGACAGAACAGCAAGGAATTAACTTTAGTTTCTTCAGAACACAGAGCTAAACTGGAGCAAATTTGTTTTCCAATCAGAAAAAATTTAAGTGGCTGATGAATTTTGTCATTGAGAATTTCCTTTCTCCCAGCTGAGTCTTTGCAGTCAGACCAACAGAGGTTAGTGTTATGCTGCGCTAGTCTATGTAATTGGGGTTGTTCTCTAAAATAGAAATGCCAAGGCAGCAAGGACTTGAAAAATGGAAAAGATGTAGAAAAGAAAGCAATGGAGAGAAGGCTAGCAGGAGGTGGAAGGGACAGCTAATGTCTGGACAGCTGGATTGCCTTTCTGAGCAGACTCTGGCATGTCAACATACTCTCATTTGCATGAACAAGCACTGGGCAGAAAAGAGTCAGTGAGTCAGTCTCTCTCAGCACTCTCTCTCTCTCACACATACAAAATGCTGCAATGCTCTTATCTTGTCAGACCCTGGTTATATTGTGATAGTACCTTCTACTCCCACAATAAAACATGTTCACAACCAAAATCACACACTCACATAACATATAGTCTAGATAAATACATTACAAAAATACACGCAACACACATACACACATTTGCTTGGGATGTCTTTGTACCCTGCTGTTTTGAAAGCAAAAGTCAGCAGATTCTTCAAAATGCTGATTTCATATAAAATAAAAATCCCCCTGTAATTTAAATTAATTTTATTCCTGAATTGGAAAAAGGTGCAAACTTGTGAGAGTCCCAAAAAAATGTTCTTGTCTGAAAGTAAAAATAATTCGGGCATGGCACCCTGGTGAGACACTAGCTATAGACAAAAGTTATTCAGAGCTAAGTTACTAAAATGAGATCTCTAATGTAATATTTATTTTTGTTGGCATGTGTCTGTGAATTGATAAATTTGATGTAATAAAATTCTGAGAGGAACTGAAAAATCTTTAGGATGAAAAAACCTTTTGACTGGTCAGATAATGTTCACAACCTGCAGTTACAACCTGATAAAGACATAAAGATATTGCACTTACTGTATTTCATGTGAGAAATATCTACATACAGTAGAAGAAATAAATATACTGAGTGTATTAACACATGAACACACACTTACACTAGCGCACCTTGAGCCACCCGATTTACATACTGGACAACGTAGCTCTAGTTATAAGAGAAAGAAGGAGGAAGCTGGAAGAAGGCTACTACGTAATGTGTTACTGTTCATTTGCTTTTTTCACATGAATTGTTGAAACTGACCTCAAGGTATTCTCCAGAAAACGAGTCTCTCTTCTCAATGTGAACCAAATTAAAGATCTTAACATCCTCAAAAGATACTGTAGTAAAACACAGTAAGGTAAAGAAAAACATAAAATTGAATTACTTTAGATGCATAATGTCTAATGGTGTAGTATCCATTATTATGTCATCTCATACACGTTGTCAGGAACAGTGCATGCTGATCAATGTGACTGCAACTGCAAAAACAACTCTACACTAACTCAAGTGGACTTGTTTTTATAACCCAGGGCAACTTAAACCAGTCAAACGTACCAAAATGAAAGTTATAGCTCATTTTGTTGTAAACTGAAGCAGTATGCTTAAATCTGCTGGGCATTGAAAAAGTGCCTCTAAACCTGCTACATTTATGTTTCACACAAAAAGGTCTTTGCTATGGTCATTATTTTTGGTTCCACCTTACTTGTTCCCTCCACACCTCTCTTTCCTCCTCTCCTGTCTATTCACTCATCTGTTCTGTTGTAAATGTATCAACAGCAGACAGAGAGGGCAGTGATTTTCAAAGCACCCTCTACTGAACAAACACAGCCGTGATTTATCTAGAAACAGATCAAAGGTGTCACTAATGTCAAAATTCTCTCTGTACTCAGACACGCAGGTGCAAGCATGTACATAAGAACAAACCTTATACATATTAACTGGTGTAAAAATGTCATATGAAACATTTGGATTTGTGTCAGAATACTTAAAACATCACTACTGTATTTTGTCATCTAAGACAAATGGTGGTTCAGGCTCCAGATTAATTCTTCACTTTGTTCTCCCATCTAATGCTCCAAATATACCTTTGGTATTTCTGTTGTAGTTTAGGATCATAAAAAAGCACTGACTCATCCTAACCAGAATTTTGACTCTTCGACCCAAAGAGTCTGGGAACTTTTGGAGGCAGGTGTTGTGATTCATGGATTCTCTGTCATATTCAAAGGGTTATTTTTATGAGACAGAATATATCATGGTCTAAGCAAACCTTCATCCACAGCTTGCTCCCCAAAAAGACATGGATATTTATATTTCCCTTATAACACACAAAATATTCCACCATTTTTACATTGTACATGAAATTTGAAGGTGTTAACTTGTGTATTATGTCCGACAGCCAATAAAACACAAGAGCTGAATATATGGTGAAGTTATTGTATCACTGTTTCAGGCATTAATTAATTTATTAGCAGTCAAACAGTCAAATGTGTCAAAAAGAAAGTTTTGGCTCATTTTTTTTAATATGCTTAAATCTGCTGGGTGTTGAATAACAACGTAGCATGAAGACTAGCCAGTGTAACATTGTGCCTCTAAATCTGCTACATTTCAGTTTCACAGAGACAGCAAGATTCGAAAAGGAGGATTATTGTAAAAATATAGGAATGTGGTGTGAAGGAAATACAATGAACAAGATGATGTACTGGTTAAAGAAGAGGTTTTGACAGTGTACCTTGGGTACATTCCCCTGTGTGCTGACTACAGTGCTCACACAAAGCACACAGACAGAGAGAAAGATGAGATTTGACCTTTGAATGTTTGAATGTCTCTTGCACAGCCCATGTCCTCAGGTAAGGAAAGCAAAGAAGTCAAACTGAAAATTCACTACACGCCATACATGTCATACACAAACACACATCGTGTAGCACAGGGGATTGTGGCCTCTTTACCTTGGTCTGTCGCCTTTTCTCATTGCCCTTTCTAATGAAAATGTCCACCCATCCTTTCTCTCTTCTCTTGTTCTGCTTCTCTGCCCAGGTTGCACAAGTTGCATTTAACCAAAATAAAGAAAAAGCATGTCTGCCCACTTTACACCACAAATATAATTATAAGGTACAACACAAATCATTTAAATGTCTAGTTGATGGAGCTTGGAGAATGGAGGGACTGTCTAACTGACTACAGTGCTGCTAGTTCTGATTACTAGTGACACACACAAAAGGGAACACAAAAGGCAGCTACACTGACCCAGTGAATCCAGCATGACTGTGCTAGATTACTTTTTCAAACCAAGGACTGTGAGGAAGAGAGAGGCCCGAAAGAATGACAACACCAACACTTAGGCTAATCCTGAGCTGAAATACAAGCAGTTACTGTAAGATGCAGTTTCCACTTCCATACCAAAGAATTTTGATATGCAAGTGAAAACAAGACAAAGGGGAAGACTAGGTGGTAGAGGGGATGATGCTGAATTTACAAGGGACACTGACCGAGAGAAGATAGAAGTAAAAGAGGAGATGTCCTGAAGTGGTACTTGAGGATTGACTGTGAAGAGGGGAATCCTGCTGCTACTCCTGGGAGCACGAGGAATGTGGACATTGTAGGGTGTTATCGTGCCCATCTGCATGCACGTTGTTGTCATCTTTTTAAATTAATGCTAAAATCTGAATTTGGATTATTTCACCAAAGCAAGACGAAAATCAGCAAAAAAAATACAAAAGTTAGTTTATATCTTCTGACTCTTTACGTGACTTTTAAGAGACATCTGCAGAGACTAAAATCTTTGAGTAATGCAATGCCTATAACTGGATTTATTCAAAACTATAATTTGCATAGGAATAAAAGTATGTTGCAAACTGTTTAAATTAAGTCTGAAGTCCTCCACATTTGCTAGATGTCCTTAAAACCACAGAAAATATCATCAATGTATCTGACCCTAAATGTATTGTATAGACCAATACAATCCATCTTAAATTTAGCTAGAATAAAATTGGCATAAATTCAAGCTATACTAAATCCCATTGCAGAACCATATAAAAATTGATATAATTTTTATCAAAATCATACTGGTTACTTGAACAATAAATTGTTTTCATATTTCAAAAGTCTTGAAAGGTGTGTAATTGTTGTGGTATCTGTAGGATGGTATTTGAAAATGTATATGCCTTGTATTTATTTGCTGATTGTTGTTCTTACTTGGCCCCTTATAAGAAAGGAAAGGAAAACATGACAGGACCTTTAACCACACCATCTGTCTTTGGCTGTAGACCTGTGGTGCTGTTAATTCATGTCTTGCCACTGTGTATAATACATAAAATGATGTAATTTTCCTGTCAGTGTAAGCTATCACTGTTAGGTAAGCCATTTTTGTAAGACACTGCTGTAATTGGCACAGCTGTTTACTAGCATGACACAAGTAAAACAATGCTTAAATCATAATGATCTTCATATATTGCATACATTAACATTCATATCCATCCATCCATTCATTTTCTTTGTCCTGGGTCAAGGAAGTCTGGAGCCTATCCCAGCTGTGAATATGCAAGAGGCAGGGTAATCCCTGGACAGGTCTCCAGTCTATCTCAAGGCCAACAAAGAAATTCATACACATACATACAACCATTCACATTCACATTTACACCATACAGTAGCACTGTTTGGTGGTCATTCTCAAATACACAAGAATCTCACCAGAATTAGCCCTAAGTTGAAAGCACAAAGTCAGCGCACAACAGTATGCTTAAATCTGGGAAGAAAAAAACAACAGTGCAAAAACAACCACTCACTACAACCAGGAGGAATAAATAAAGGGCTCAGAGAATCAGCATCAGTATCTTTGCAGAAAGTCCATTTAAGTGTCCTTTCCAACTGTGATGTTAAAATACCAGAGATTAAATGATACTTAATGTTGAAGGGTTGTTTGTTGTTTCTTTTTAATTTATACAATTTCCATGAGGAGTGTGTAGATCATGTTAGTTTGAAAGACAGTTGGCTCCTTTATCGGCTTCCCCTCAATACAACTTGTCTCCACCAGTCCACATCCACTCAGTAACTGTACACTTAATTTAGTCTGATTAAATAAAAATGTATCACAACTTTTTTCTTCAAATATATTATTGTGTTTAATGTGTTTGTTAAAGCCAAGGACATACAGTGCTTTACTCATAAGTACAGTACACAAACACACAGCAATGTGTTGTGACTAGACGGATCAATCTCTTCTATGTGAGTTCTATTCAGCATCAGGGTGTTTGGTGTTGTAGCTGACAGGCTGTGGAGACTATCCAGTCAATAAAGACTTAGAGCTCCCATGCTAAAACATCACAGGCTTGGGGGTGTGGAGCAACATTTAGTGGAATAGTTTTCAGTTCGATTTTTCCTTATTGTTTTTTAATTTGGTGCATTCAAATTTTACCAGTAGGTAGGAAACACTGCTACTCAAAGACCAAAAATAGGGTACAACATGCTGTACACCCGTGTAAGTTGGGATGTACTGCATCTTTAAATAAAACACTCCAAATTCATGATTGACAATATAGCAGCACAGAGATTAGTAAATTCTTAAGGTCTCTATTTTGACTGTGACTGCGAAAAGTGAGAAACAAACTATGAATTAATTACCTTTGCAATAAAACTGGTGGATTTCATTGTGTTTGCAATACAATTATCAAGCAGAACCATAAATTGTCTCTCCCAAGTACATCTACCACTTGTTGTTGTCCAACTATGTTAAACACACAAAAGAACTCCATACCCCAGCATTTATCGTTGATCAACTTCAATGGGGCTAAACAATTATGACTTGCTTCTTTTCGATAAATGTATTACTGTTTCAGTTTACAGAGCAGTTAAGGGTTCAATATATGGCAGTCTGAACAGAAACTGTGTGACGGTGGCTATTAGAATAATTTTGGTAACATGTGCTTTGAAAAAAAGAATTTTAGCCACAGTGTGTCAAGGTATGATAGTTTTACCTTCTCTTTGGTGCCACCCTGTGTGATATCAGGTCTGGTACGGATGGTAAATGGAGATGCGAGCTTCAGCAGGATGCCATGGAAGGAAGGTTCAATCTTGGGTGAGACAATCTCAAAACAGTCCCTGAATGAGAGGCTCCGGTGAGGCTCAATGCGTGCCTGCCGTCTCAATCCCTCTCCTAGCTGCAGAAGCTCCATCCGAGGCCCCAGGACAAGGTGAAAGGGAAAGGCACGGCAAAATGTGGCCAGACCAATGCGTAGATCACTGGGGTTGGTGGAGAGTGAGGGGGGGGGGCGTTTAGTGCTTACAGAGGCTGCATTTGGGAGTGAGGAGAGGGAAGGAGGGCATGTCTCCTGGATTTGGAAGGACATGCAAACTGATGGAACAGAGGTTGGGAAAGGAGAGGGAGGGGATGGAGATGAGGAGGGTGAGGCAGTGGGGGATGCAGTTGGGGTGGGGGTTGTGGAGTCACCGTCTGTGTTTTCTGTATCTTCATTGGGCAGCAACGGTGTAAGAGGGGGCACTTCTTCCACCTCAACTTCTGAATGAAAGATCCGCTTGGCAACTGCTCTGATCAACCCTGGCATGACCAATCCCACAACAGGGGCAGGGTTAAAACAATGAAGGAGCAACACCTTCCCTCTTCCATCTCTTTTTCCTCGCTCTCCAACTTTGTCAAAATTTCTTCTTCCTTTCTCTTCCTCGTGGGGATCCTTGCACTGGAAGGAGGGACTCTCTGATGAGGCACGGCGCCCTGTGGAGGTGCGAATGTGTTCCAAAATGGCATCAAAGCCATTGAAAAAGTCCTGGAGGTTGCCACCTACAGCCCGAAGTACTCGTTCATTTTCTTCAAAGCAGAGTCCAAAGAATTCCTCCCCAAAATGCTCTCGCAGCTCACAGAAGGGTACTCCTAGAAGAAAGGTGATGCAAAACACACAAATTCTAAAAGTCATAATCAGTGATACTGACACCCAACCAACCCATATGAGTATAGTCAAAAACACAATGAAGAAATGCATTATCAAATATTGAACAGACTTGCATCTTACTTTGCTGCCTTTCAGTGTTATTTCTCAATGCAGAAAGTGTGCATAATGATTTCCTGTTAGAATCATCTTCTACATAAAACCTAGCTCTAGATATATTTTGGGCCAGATTTAAATTCAGAAAGAGTAATTTTAGGCACATCAAAGCTTTCCTAAAATAATGAATATTGATAAGTTAATATAATCATGCCACATGCCCACTGACTAAATATAAACTGAAGAAAAAATTGGATTAAAGGATTACCGACAAATGAAAATTAACATTTTAATATAAATAAAAGCTTGCACCAAAAAATAGAAGGGAACCACAAAAATTCTAATCTGTACACGATGATAAAGAATTTGGGAGGCCTTCTTGTAGATTTGCACAACCACACAAACTGCCTAAGCCTGCCAAAACTGAAATAATTTAACACAAAATAGTTAGAGCAGTACAGGTGAAAGGGAGCGTGAATCTGACAACTACTGGTGTCAGTTTATTGGTGCTGATGTACATCATGTTCGATCTCATGGCCACGAGATTTGGGTAATGACTAAAAAATGAAATTGAAGACACTGCAGGAAGGTTGAGCTCAAAGGAACTTGGAGTTAAACTATGAATCCAGTTGAAATGACACAATTGAGGGGATTTGGGGACAGACACGGTCACTGGGAGTAAAGTCTCTTGGATGTCTTTCTCTGGACATATTCCATATACATGGGAGTTGGAGTGGGACGAGATCCCAGGGCAGATCGAGAACATGCTGCAGGGATTATACATCCCATCTGGCCAGGGAACACCTTGGGATTCCCCAGAAAGAGCTGGAAGATGACAGTAGGGATGCAAATTCCTGGGCTACATGCTTAGCATCACTCGTGGATGAACAATCAACTGCACCAGGTGAGTCCTTCTTTACTGATGAAAAACAGTCCCAAGTTTTGGTTGTGCAAAAAGCTGCTGCTCTTCTAAAACACCTTCTATAATTAAACATAGAGTCCGAGCACAAATTGAATGGATGGCGAAGAGCAAATTTGGTCTGTGTTTTGGAGTATGTGGTCTTAAGATTTTTGAAAAAATTCAAAAGAATTGAACAAATACAGTTGCAGTGTTGATGCACGACAAGATGGTGGTAAAAGACACTACTGTATATAGAGGCAGAAGGAGATGTTGATTGTACAGAGGAAGAACAAAGCTTTGCTTAGTGACTCAACAGGACAACTTGTGTGTGTGTGTGTGTGTGTGTGTGTGTGTGTGTGTGTGTGTGTGTGTGTGAGTGTGTGTTTTTGTTAGACCGTAAAGACAGTAAAAGCCTTGAGAATGAGTCATACAGAGTATGTGTGTGTGTGTGTGTGTGTGTGTGGGGGGGGGGGGGGGGGGGGGGTTGTGTGTGTGTGTATGCGTTTGCATGTGTCAATATTTGCATATTTGTGTGTACATGCCTGCTACCTAGGTTATGATTTTGTATTTCCCTTTTTCTTTAAAAGTCTCTGTGTGTTAGAGGTCTACCCTCTGGAGGATGGATTCATGTGTGTGTGTCACACATGCACACACACACACAAAAAAATACCAATACTGAAGGAAAGATACACACATTCACTACCAAATCAACTCAATATAGAGAACACCCACACATTTCACCCTTCTCACTATCAAACACAGTAATTTACTGTATAAATGTCATACTTTACTTCACATACTGTACTTACCCAGTATGGTGGCCATGTACTGTAGGATTTGTAGGACATCTTCCTCTGAACCAGAATTTTCTAGAAATGAGCATTTTTCCTCTCTCCTCTCTTTTCGCCTTTCTTCAGGGCCAACTTCCTGACACCTGTCAAAGAACACAAACCGAACAGACTAGGATGAGCCATGATTATCCATGAGATCATCACTAATTTGCTCATAACAGGATGTTTTGGGTGTCAGAAAAAATCTGACTGTTTACAACCTGACACCAGTGCTGTTACCAGTCATTTGGGTTAGTCTGCATAAAAACACGATCAGAAGCTACCATTTCATGCTGGGAGCTTCTGAGAAAGGTTTCGGATACTTACTGTATATAACAATAAAGTTTGCCAAGAAAATACTACTATGAATTGAATATCAACATGTACACAGACCTAGAATAAAGTATTATTAAAATTATTTTTGGTAATGCTCAATAATTTAGTCCAAAGCCACCCACTGGGCCAAAGAGACACAAACCAGTGTAGAGGCCAGTGTAACAAAATTTTAATTTCTTCATCGCAAAAGAGACTAATTTGTTACAGTGTGGGAATTGACTAAGGTAAACCAAGTGTCTGTTCCATTGTACATCATTCAAGCAGAGAAAACTTACTTGACAAAAAGCATGAGGAAAATAAAATCCAAACAGAAATCCCAGTCCAGTGTCTGTGTTTGTATGCAGTATGTGCCTCATGGACAATGTTAGTACCTGTTGTGTCCGGATGAATGAGTTGGACTGTTTTGACATAGAGGGACAGTGAAAGAGAGGCACAGACAAGAGGTGAGAGAGTGTGTCTACTGTGTGTGTGTCTGCCTATTTGAAGGGAAAAGAGAGGGAGAAGACTGGGAGGCAGCACAGGCTGTGAAAGGCTCACAGGCTGAACAGGTGTACATGTGTGACAGACCGATTGACAGACTGAGAAGTGAGAAAAATAGAGGCAAAGGGAAGAAAATGAGTGACGGGCGTGCTAGGATAAGGCAGCAGGTAGACAGCAAGTGTTAGAGAGAGAGAGAGAGAGAGAGAGAGAGACTGAGTATGGAAATGAATAAAATAGGACAGTAGTCATATAAAGAAGCAGCATGTGATCATACCTGATCTCTTGTTGTCTGTAGTATTGCAGCGTTCGCTGTAAAGCCTCCTGAACAGTCTGTGTCTGTAAGCAGAGGTAAAAATATTAGACGAGTATTGATATAGATTAATATGTATGAGTATGAGTAAAAATTAGTATGTATATTTCTATGTCCATTCATGGTGTTGTTTCTGTAGTTATGTCTAAATATATTTATCATGCAGAGAAATAGAGGCTACTGAATTGTGTGATTGTAGGGCAAAATGATGTGAAAAAATGGTGAGATGGTGAGTGTTTGGTCAGCGCAATGTGTCCTCCAAGGGCCATATAGTTTATTTGTTCCAACACGGACATAACCCACAGGACCATTTGATTTAATTTTTGGATTTTATGCGACAATTTATGGTAAATGTTTTGTTAATTTAGGCACTAAAATAGTTGGTTAACATTGTGATGTTGGCTTGTTGTTGCATTTGCTTCCATATCCTGAACACCACTAACAACTGAGAATATTTTAGCAGCCAGAGCTGCATGAAACAGTGGCTGTTTAGACAAAACTATTTTCACCTTTAGCAACCGTACAGCAAGCTGCATGTCACTTTTACAACAACAGCAGAGGAACGGGCACTTCATAGAAACAACTATGCAGACCTGACAGGTAAAAATGCCCAGTGTGGAATATTTTCACAGACTTTTTCTGAGAAAAAAACATGCCTTTACTCCCAGCCACCTCTCTATTCCCCACTTACACATTTGTGTGAATGTCTCGAGTATTTAAGTGTGTTCTTATACAAAACAGAATTGGTGCTTCTCATGAAAATCTCCTCTTACTGCGTCCTTGATTCAGCTACTCATTTACCACAGAACATGCACATTACAATGTGTGTACACTGGATTCTACAACATGACCAAACACACAGGCGAAAACTGTTATCAGTCGCACACACACATACACACACATGTGCAAACATACCATACACATACATCATCATTAGTCTACATTGTTGCAATTACCGGCATGTTTACTGTACACACACACCATGATACCACACCACACATTAATCTCACTCAGTCACATACACAATGTGCTTAGATGGTACGTTTGGTTTTTAGCCAGTAGACCAATCTAATCTTGTTAGGGTGAGTTGTTAAAGACACAGCGTCTTTTCTGAGAACAACAGAATCATTTTAATAACTTCAATGGGTTTAGCTGACTGCAGATTTTAAAAAATATTATGTAATCATGGCAATGACGAAAGCAGGGAAACATGGTGGTGACAATTTCTTGGATTCAAATTATATGGTGTCCAGCCAAAATTAAAGTTTTCTTTTAAGAACCAAACTTTTCTTTGTTTCTGTCCTGCTTTTCTCTTGTCCACATCTTCTTTATCCAAACCCTCACTGTTCTGTTTGGGTCTTTTTGCTCCGTTTCTTTGCCTCGGGAGGCGAGCAAAAATCTACCCAAAACTTTCTCAGTTTCTCTTCGTCTGCTTCTATGCCTAACTTTCCATGTGAGGTTTCGTCACATCCTTAGCTTTGTTTTCTCCCTGTCTATCTGACTGACTGATTCCTCCAACACACGCACACAGCACAGTGGACCAGCTCCTCCTGACCTCCTTTTATTTCACCGTCCTCCAAATTTCCATTAGCATGAACTGGTGGGGTCTATGATCACAGAGTTATAGGTACTGGTGCTTTAGCACAGTTGGAAAGCTACCACAATTATTAAAGAAAACAGAAACTCATGCACCAGATGAGACCCTGCAAGATAAATCCCAGCATGAGACACATCAGGCCTCTCTGTCAGGGAGGAGGCAATAATAAAGCAGGTACAAAGAAAGCAATTCTGTTGCAATCTCCTTTACGACAGGTTTTTTTAGGCTGTCTCTGAGCATAAACAGCATTTAATGTGGCTATGAAGCATTGCAGTGTTTGGAGTATAACGCAGCAGTGCATTGTACGTGCAGTGTGAATATTTTCCTTGACTAGGCAAAATTATTGACTATATCAAGCTGTTTTCCCTAAAAAAAAAAGCCAAATGCACTTACACTAAATCCCTTAAGACAAATGTGTGTTAAACCAGTGTAAAGTAAGGTGAAATAGATGCATGACCTAAACATGTCGGCATCACTGTAACAAGTTAAGCAATTGGGGGCCAGAATGAAAACAGTAAAGGATTCAGAAGATTACGTTTATTACAGTGCATTTGTTAGCGTTACTATCTAGGTAGGTCACAGTTTGAAGTAGTTATTATAGGAATACATTCAAAATACTGTAGCATGTAACAATGACAGCTACACATTCAACAAATCAATAGTTTAAAGCATGATAGCTTAAAAAAATAATTATATCACGTAGGGTTTTTTATGATTCGTACTGAGGTTGTTATAGAGAGGTTAGAGTGAAGCTGGAGTGGAGGGAAAATTGGTGTTTTAGCTCATTAACATACAGAATTTGCCTTGAGTAAGTTATAGTTTGTCTTACAAATCTCTGATTACATGTGGTATACTGGTATGTTGTTTTCACAAATATTGACTAATAGATTATGAATTTGAAGTATTCTCAGGTAGGAATTAAAACACTGAAAGTTGTGCAGATCAGTTTCTTCCATTACATTTTAAAAACGCCAGTTCCAAGCCAAATAACCAAATTCATAAAAGGCATACAAGCTGAAAACATCAAAGACCTGGTAAACTTATAGACGAGTGGAGAAATTTCTGCAAAAATAGGGAAAATGTGTAGACATACAGCATAAAGTATTCTGATGAAAAAAGCAGAACGTAAATGTTTGCGCACATTTAAAGGACGTCTTCATTCATATTGAACTTTCTTCTTTTGGTTCTACTTTGAGTAATATGTGTTAAAAAATGCTATTAAACTTCCCTCAGTTTTCACTATATCAAAATATCTCTCTGCTTCTATTTAAGAAACGCCTCCAAATGACATCGCTTTAAAGGAATACTTCAGTTCAGATGATGTCATCTCATTGCTCACACTATGTATTTTGTAAACAGGGTAGGCCTGCTTTTCCAGGGCTCCAACAAATGACATCATCTGAACTCCTAAGGATGAAAAACGTTGGAGGAGTTTTTCAGCTAGAAGCAGAGAAATATTTTAATATATGGAAGTCAAAGGGAAGTTAAAATCCATCAATGCACAATTACATCCTAATATATTCCTATTTACGACATAAATTAAAATTTTTCCAAGTACAGTTAAAATTAAAGTGTGCAAACTTAACAGCTCTATCACGGTCCAGCTTAAAATACTCACACAAACACCCCTCATACAATATTCAAAGACCTTAGATAATTCACCCTTTTCCTGTCTGTGTGTGACTACAGCAAATCACAACAATGACCCTTGTATCTGCGGAAAGAAACACTTGCTTCCGTGCAAACACATAAATACACACTTTTCCACAATGTTAGCTACATACAGTATAAATGCCGTATATCCCAATATACTCTATATGCATTTCCTCTAATCTTTTTTAACAGATCTACTAAAGCTCGCAAGCTAAAGTTGGCTCTCAGTGACCCACTCTCATATGTACCAACTTCAGATTTTTAGCTGTGCTGCTGAATTTCATAATTTGCGCATTTTGTGCCTCAGCATCAAAAACATTGGCAAATACTGTTCTCCTACACCAAATTCTTTGCTACGTGTATTTCTCACAGGAATGGGACCACAGGGTTTTAGAATTTGTAATCTGCAAAAACACACTGTTTTCCCACAACCCCCTGTAGTCTGATGAACTCACAGCACTGGGGAATGTCGGGAACCAACATAAATAGATGTGGTGCATGTGAGCTCAATATTCACCGATTAGAGGCGATGACTACAGCACAAGAAAACTTGCTTATCTATCTATCTATCCATCAAGAGCCCTATCTGTCTGCATTCACATTGACTCCTTCAGTTTTGTGAATAAATGTTTTCTTTCCATCACATGGACCACAGCTTTAGCTGTTTGTTTTAATGGAGTTTAAGAAATACATGGACAAAGTGTCAACCAAGCATTATTTGTTCAACATTCAGTCCCATTTTGGTCATTACTGGAGCCACAAAAACATATTTAGGTATCTTGGTGGAGTTTAGGTGCAATGAGCAAGGGACAAAAATGGCTTTACATCCGATAGGCCTTTATACACTCAATCTGGTGACATATAAATCACCTCTTTTAAACTTAATAACTTTTTAATGAAATCACAACTGGAAATTTTAAATTCTATACAGATAAGAAGTGAATTTAGCAAAATATTTTAACACTATATCACCCGCTCTGGTGGCCCCTGAAGGGACAAGCCTAAAGCCATTGACTCTGGTCTACATGCACAGCATGAAAATAACAACAGTGCAAATTAATACAGAAAAGAAAGTTTGAAACACTGAACAAGCAAATGAGACCAGATATGTATATCATCAGAATTACATTCTACAGGTGGTTAAGCAAGACAGTTACATTGAGATGCTAGTGTTGCTGTTTTGATGTATACATAAACAAAAAAGATCAGCAGCTTTCCCACAGCGGTGTTCCCCACGTTGATTTGGCATGAGCTTTATCCCAGACCCCCTTCCTGCCGCAACACTCCCCTTTAATCTGGGCTCGGGACCGGCACCAAGGTGGCCCTTGGCCGCCTCTGATGTACTTAACTTCAACATGGTATACCATCACAAAGGCCCATACAACAAAATATGACTAATCACACACCATTCATCACAATTTTGCTAAGTTATAGTAGCTGCATTATTAAATTTCAGCCTGTAGTACAACTGAAAAGCAGGAAGAACTGAAACACACAGACACGGCCCCTTTGTGCACACTCTGCACATCATTACGTACAATGACACGACATGAGCTTCATTTCTCTCTCTATCCCTCACAACAACATATTTATTATATAATCAGGCATGATTCAGAGGTGAAGGATGAAACAGAGGCTTTTTCATAGACAGCACAGTGCACATCATATCATGATAGGCTATGAGGAAAGACATTGCCTGGGATTATGGTGAATCCTGCTATGGTGGACAAATGCTGTCTTTTCCTGGTCTTAAAACGGCTTTGGGGACAGCTGTGTTAAGTGGAATAGATGCCTATTGCTTTTGGGGGATCTTATTGACTGTTTCTCAAAAAATCTGTACGGTGTACCAGCAGACATTGATTAGATCGATAATGACTGACTGTACCTTATCATAGGTATTTTATTCGAATTCACAACAAATGAATGGTAAACCAGAAGGTAACATTTAGACTCCAGGCCTATATTATAAGATACTGCGTTTACAATTCAGCACTTGTTATGCATCTATTTAACAAAATGAGCATGTTGTAAACAAGATAAGCTGCAACTTTCTGTAGGTCTATTTTTATGATATTTGTGAGCTCTTCATACTGAACTGGACTCCTACCGTGGGTGAGGTCAGCCGCCTCAGGCTCTCGCCAAGCGAGTCCAGGTTCACCCGTCTTCTCCTGGTGACCCTCTTGTGGGGTCCACCTGGTCCTTGCTGGTCCTCGCCCGCCGGGCACGCCGACCTCTCGGCGGTACTGCGGCCGTTCCAGAGCAACGCTCTTTGAGAGGAGGAGAAGGAGGAAAACGGGCAGCCTCGGGTCTCTTCTGCCGGCTCCAATCCGCCGTCCCCTCCGTCTCCCCCGGGGCTTTCGAGCCCGCAGTCCGAGCCCACTGAGCTGCTGAAGGACTCGGAGGAGATCTTGCGCGACGAGGACATGGTAGTGGTGGTTGTGGTGATGGTAGTGAGGAAGAGGAGGAGGATGTTGATGATGACAATGGTAGTGTTGAGGATGATGGTGACGATGATGATGCTACAGCCGGTTCCGTACCACGTCCACCTCTACACCGGGGAGTCATCAGATTGTGGGGGGGGTGAAAGGGGTGCTGAAGGGTTCGGGTGGGTGAGGGGGTGAGGTCTGTCTGTATAGAATTATGAATGCATATGCGTGCGACAACATCCAGCTCTGTGCGTGTCTATGTGCAGATGAGATGCGTCTGAGACTAAGCAACGTATTCAGAGGCGGGGGGCGGGGGGGTCAACCACGAGAGCACTAATGGCACGCAAACATTTATGTAAGGGGAGTAAGAAGAGTTGGGGGTATCGCCTCCTAAAACACGTCCATGGGAGGCCAGACACCCTGAAAAGAATGCTTCAGATGAGGGTTTTATTTTAAAGCCGTAACTGTCAAAACTGCAAAAGAGAAAAATGACAAATGTCGTCCACCGCGGTAATTCCGACACATGTTTTATTCCTCCCGCAAACCGTGAATCTTGGCATCCGAGGAATGTGGCGTCTTCTCTTTTTCTCCCGACTTTTCCGGAGAGAAATCCCCAAAGTGGCGGCAGATGTGTGCGCTTCCCTCTCCCGTCCTCTGCGGCAGCGCTTCTCCTGTGTGTCCGCCAAGCAGCAGTCCTCTCATCAGTCATCCATCCTTCGCCGAGACTTCGCACCGCTGCAACTCGGCTTCAATCACGTCTCCCGTGGTCACTGCTCGGACTGTGGTGGCAGAAGCGAGAGAGAGAGAGAGAGAGAGAGACAGAGAGAAAGAGAGAGAGAGAGAGAGAGAGAGAGAGAGAGAGAGAAGCTCGCGCGGGCAGTCAACAACAGCACGCGCCGGGTGTGCGGATCAGAGCGAGCTCGCGCTGCTCTGCGCGGTGGTTGACCGGTAACACATGACCGTGGATGGAGATACAAAAAGTGACGATGTATTTTAAAGGATTGAGCTACATTGCGACATTAAAAGGAGCGCAGCAATAATCAGCACGTGTAGGCAGTCTGCATCATGACAACATGTTCTGTCCCGATTCGCAAGTTTAAAAAAATGTATTCAATGTGCTTTCTGCACAGGGTTTTAAAAGTACAGAGGTCATGACTCCCAGTCACCCCACCTGCCTATAAACATTTGACATAAACCTTAAAAACCAACGCTTATGGTGTTATGTGCTTGTTTAAAACATCTTAAGTACACATTTTAGTTCTGTATATACTTTTATACATGACAGGTCTCCATTCCTTCTCAGGAACACTCACATACACAAACTCACAAACACCTGGACACTCTCCAGCACAACCACAGTTGTGGCCATTGAGCAGCCCCACTGGAGTAATTGGGGGTTGAGGGCCTTGCTGAAGGGCACCAAAGCGGTGTTAGTGAAGGAGGGAACAAACACTGCTTTGGGGTTTTACCCTGGATGGGGACAGAAGCTGCAACCTCTCCGCCACAAGCTCACCCCTCTAACATTTGGTCCACCACTGTTTAAAACCTTTTCTTCACTGTACCTTGAAGAGACATTCTGCATTCCCTTTCCCTACAGCCCAGGTTAACTTTACAGTTCTCTGAACTTCAGCTGCCCCAAAAGTCCTACAGCCATTGCATGCAAATTGCTTTTTATTGAAGTAAAGTTTGATGAGGGTAAGGTTAATCCACCACTTTAGCCAGTCACAACAGCAGCCATGTTATTAGTCTCCATAACAACTGGGTAAACACTATCAGCTTACTAAGACCGTGTTATACGCTTAAAAGCTTGAGGAAGAAGCCAAGTGGGATTGTTCAGTCGAAAATTTTTTATTAGTTGGTGTCCTGATCTCACCGTGTCAGGCAGCTGTTCACGACCTTAGTATTTTTTCTGAGATACATATAATAAAAGTCTAATTTTAGGGCCATTCATACCTATGGGTGTATTATCTTCATCCTCAGACATTATCAGCTTTTTGTGGTCGTGCTGTGTTTAACACTGGCTGTTCATCGTGATGCCTGTGTTGCAGACAATCGGTTTTTGGTATTACACCCATTAATTAGTTCCACTTAAATAAATAAAAAATCCCATCTATCCTATGTCACACTGCAAACCTTTTTAGCAAATGTCAAAAGCGTCTTTGCATTCTTTCAGTTTGTGTAAAGGGGTGAAGCAAGAGGAGGTAGGCCCACCCTATTTTATTTTCATTGAATGATTATCCTGTGGAGGCCAGAAAGCTTTTCTAATGGTCAATGGTTAGAAGGTTATGAAGATGAGAGAGGAATAGCAGGTTTAATATCAAATCCCTGTCAAATCCCTCACTGACCTGACTGATGCTCTAAATGTAGACTTTCTCACTTTGACAAGTAAGAAAAGTGAAGAGTCACGTAGAAATGGACCAACCGTGAAAACAGAAGGAGAAAGACATTAACAGAAAGAATGTAATGTTGAAAAAAGAGATGAGAGGAGTTGACAGAAAGGAAGTAGGTTATGTGTGGATCACTAACTGCAAAATTTGACCTAATTCTAATAAATTGTTGCTTGGAAGATCATGTATGCTACTGCCCACTCACAGTGTTTTAAAGCTATTGTTACCCGATTTCTGCCCCAAAAACATCCTAAAAAATATACACTATGTGTAGATCAAGAAAATCAATAATTTTCCTAGTTAGACTCGTTGACCATACTATTTGCACGCAGTATTTACATGCAGTTTCCTGTTTGCACTTGTCAGGATAGATCAGGATTGTTTTATTTGTTGATGGAAAAAAATTTGTCTATTTGGAAAATGTTGGGTAAATATTGCTCTTTATTTCTATACAGTGCCATTCGAAGTTTCCTACAACTGTTGGCAGGCTAAATTTAGATAATTGTTCTTGAATTAATTACCTGGAAAGGACAATCAAGCAACATCTGACTGTAATCACATGGCCTGTGAGCCAAGTTCATGGAAATACACCAGATGTGTTCAGCATGGGTATATGAGGACAAATATGGCCTCACAGGCAGATACCAGAGCTGGCAGCAGGGATACACGCTTGTGGCCTGCCATCACAGGACAGGATGATGCTCATGTCTGGCACTAATCACAGCCATGACCTTGACCTTGATTGGCAGAGCATGTCTGTTCATTTCGGGCCCCAAAGGGACAAGCAAAGAGACACTGAAACAGTCATGATGCATCGTGTAAGTGTATGCATGTGCTCACACACACATCACAGTGTGGTTTCCTGAAGGTGTCTACTAATTCATTTGACTTTCTGGAGCAGCATGACCCCAATACATTGCATAGAATTTGGCTTGTTCTCCCCCTCTAGCTCTCTCACACATAGTCTGTACTGACATAACACACGTGTGCGCGCCCACACACACACACACACACACACACACACACACACACACACACACACACACACACACACACACACACACACACACACACACACACACACACACAAACACACTCCAACACACAGTGTCTGTCTCCCTTTCTCTTTTCTTATCTGGTCACTTGCTCCTTGCAATCGGTATGCCATCCATCAGTAATAATGTGAACATTTAATAAAGCCAAAGTTACAATAGAATAAATAATGTTCCACAGAAGATAAGAACAGTAGCTGAGGGACTGTCTTGAGCTGACAAATAGCTGAGTGCAGACAGGGCAATAGCTCACTAACTGTGCTATCGTGTAAAATGGTAAGCTTAGCGTGGTCGACCATGTGATGTGGATTTTTATATTTATTATTATTACACAACTGACTAATTCATCATTTTTGAATATGAGAGTCAGTCAGTCAAGTTCAAATGTCAGTGCAGTCTTGCATGCACTGCCAACCTTTCCATGATAAGACACTGTAGACAGGCATGCTTCGATATTACAGTATTATAATAATAGTATAACAGTATTGCAACTAAGCCTTTACACATACAGTATTGAGCATTTTTTAAATTGTCTTCTATTTTGGGTTTTTGAAATGAAAATTAATGTACAACAAAGAAAATAGTCTCATTCTACTAATTCACTTTAAGTCAGATGTATTACTAATTTAGAGCTCAGGTGAAAATGTTTACCTTATTGTAGTAAACAGGCCTTATCTTATGCTGTAATGATAAAATACATTGTTTTCTTGGTGGAGTTGATGATCTGCTTAGTACTTTTACTTGAGTAAAATACTGAGAATTAAACAGAGTATCACATTTTACAGTGTATGGGGCTGTGTAGCTGCAGACTGCTCAGAGCAACCATGCTGCCCCTTCTCCTCCATGACACTATTGAAACCCCCAGTGTGAGGGACAAACTAATTAGTGTTTAACAGACAGATTTACATTGTCATTTCAGGTACAAGCCTGAAAATTAGGGACAGACACAAAACTACATTAAACAGAGTTCAGTTAATCAAAAGCTGAAATACGAGTAGTTGCTGAATGGAGGAAGATAAGAAATTGTTAAACTCTGTAAGTCAAACCAGGTGACCTCTCATCAACTAGGATCATTTATTAATGAGCCTGCTACTCCACACAGACACACACATTGCTTCCTAACACTGACCAGTGTTTGCGTATTTTAGGTTTCCTGTCAAGGCCTGTGAAAGGTATTTATGCTTTAGCAGGTTGGTCATGTCCAAAATTTGTCAAAAATGTGTCTCCTGCTGCTACTGAAGCAGAATGACTGTGTAAGACAGAAATGAATGAGGGTACAGAGAATGAAGGAGCTTAGTGTGAGTGGTTGCAAAATTACACCACAAAAGGACATAGTGTATGTGTGTGTGAGGAAGAGGTACAGAAAGAGAAATTACTGTCTCAGTCATATATCTGCTCGCAGTCAATGTAATTGGCCATAACTATAAATCACTTCATGCCACTGTGCTGCTATTACTTTCTGTCAATGCTCAACATAAATAACCTTATGTTCAGTCACAAGGAAGTGTTTCAAAAGAACAAACAGGTATAAGAGCAATGATTAGCAAAGTTGTGTGACACTGAAAGTTGCATTACAGATTCAGGTGAATTTACTGAAAATGGTCACAATATGATTTGATCTTTAAACATATTTTGATTCTGGCACTTGTGCTTTTTTGACATTCTGGGTATAGAAAGGTTTTTACCTTTTTTCTCCCTAACACTAAATAATGATCAATTCTATCTGTCTTTTTTGGACAAAAATAAAGAAATGAAGAAATCACTTTCATGTCAAAGTGGAAACAGATCTTTACAAAAAAGGATTATTGAGCAGCAGAAGTCAGAGGATAGATACAAGAACATTTCCTAGTGAATACACATCTTCCGAGTCAGGAGTCTGAGCAGTGGGGTGGCCTGGAGTCAAGGTGGGACAAGGTGGGTATATCATTATAAATGAAAAAAATATTTATTATGTATATTTAAGCAGGGTTTATATGTTCTGATATAATAGAATTTTGTAGCACTATTTATTATTTTATTTACTATTTGTTATTTTATTATAGTTTATTGAATTGTATTCTGATACTAAACACACAATTAGGCTATTACTAAACAGTTTATCCGAAGAGAATTTTTAAATTTGAGTTTAAAACCTTTGAAGTCATTTTCCAAATGTACCACCATATTTTGAGCTTGCGCCCCAGTCTGACCACACCAGTATAACATTTCAGTTTCCCCCTTCATTCCACGCTCTTGTTTTAATTTTTTTAAAGATGTATGTATAATAAATGTACAATAGATCCTGTACAATAAGTCTTTCTCAGCAAAAAAACACTGTTGAACAAATAATTTATAGTGTAAACCCCAAAAACTGCTGTGAAAATCAGGTCTGTCATAACGTCATGTAATTAAATACAGAATTCAGTCTATTTCACATGTTACTATATATACTCTATAGTGAAAGTTATGAAATGTACTGTAATGTTATTTACAGTTTTTTAAATCACATTTTCATGGAAACACTGTGCTCCACAGTCAGATGTGCTCACCTTCAGCAGTGGTGGGAGGTTTTTGTCTCTGTCTCTTTCTCTTTTTGCCTTACACAAAGCCAACACATTTAAAACGCCTAATTAAACAAAAGTTTAATTCCAGCTGATTAAAACAACACACTATGCGTCGACTGTGTTTCCTCTATCTGCTGTAGGATGGAAACATGTTTGAGGTGTGTGTTGGCAGAGTCTACATACATAGTTATCCTTAGCTGACCAACCAGGTTTGTTCATGCTGTGCTGCATGTTTCTCAAACTCACCTTCATCACACATAACCGCTGTGTGTAAAAGTGTGTAGTTCAGTACATGGGTTTCATTCATTCGTTTGTGTCTGTGCTTTATTGTACATTACAACCCATTACAAGAGGCTCATTATAGTGATATTGGTGTTGCCATTTTGAGCTCACTTTTCCAGTGGAAGTGCAGCAGAGCTGGGATTGATTAAGTCCACTGGAATCCCACAAACCACCTGCGGATTTCTACATAAATCAACTCAGAGATACATTAGATAGAAGATGGAGTGTGTTTGAAGATACAAACAGCAGCTCAAGTTTGATTATACTCGTTTGCATTTAGGAATGTGTCACTTACAGAAGTTGTAGAGGAACCAGGTTCTGGTCCATGGTCATGGTCACTGGTGAAGTGTTGAACTTGAGACACAAACAAAGAAGAGACAATTAAAGAGGCTGCATCATCTGGCCACGAGGTCTTTTTGGGTCTGTTTGTAAAAGTCAGGCTGATTTTAAAGACTTAATTTATTTTTGTGGTTGATTGGTGTAGCCTGGTGTGACCTTACCTATTCTCAGCCCACTTGATTATTCCTAATTTCAGTCAGCATTTGAATGCATTTAAGCTCTTTTAATTGAAGATTTAAACTTAAACAAAATTCAGAGGTAATAGTAGAAGAAAGAGTCAGATCCTCAGGTAATTAGGTCAGTATAAAAATACCCATTATAATTTCTGCATTTAAGAAAACTGTAAGAACTATACTTAGGTATAACTTTGAGGTACTTAGTAGTAGAGGAAATAGGCAAGATAAGGCAAGTGTTATTTTTAGGAATGAAACCATATATTAAAAGGCAGCAGTGTATGATGAATTATAGTCTGAAAGTCTATTAACTCAAACATGGCCTTAATTATATGGGACGTAATTGCTGCATTAACAATTAAATTAAACACAAATAATATAATGTAAAAGCAACATTTACAAACAATTGCCTACGGAACAGAAATATTGAAAATGAAACGAGATAAAATGTACTTGTACTATGAAATGCAATTCAAAATCCATCAGGTTTGTAAGCTAAGAGACAACCTGTGGATTGCCGGACTTCCTGGACACCAGCTTGGTAACCTTCATTCCCCTCTCAGGGTTAAGTAAGCTACAGTTAGGTAGTGGTTGATAAAGTACTCTAAGATAAACTTCTCATTTGTACTTAAGTATAAGTACAAATAGCCAAAAATGTACCCCAGTGAAAGTACCTACTGACTAGGAGTAGTAGTAGTAAATGTAAGTAAGCACATAATTTATATTTTTTTTACCTTTACTTTTAAAAGTATTAAAAGTAAATTTACTTGTATAATTTTTTTGCTCCCTGTCCCTTTCTTTGGACCAGCGTACTTTGTGTTTTTTTTGGGGGGGTTAACTAATTAATGGTACTAATAGTACTATTATTATCAATCACATAAAACCCTTACCAAGAAGAAAATGTGAGTGTAAAGCTCTTTGGTTATCTTGTAGCATTATTTTATTATTTATACCTAAGTTATTCAAAGTAAACACAGTGAATGGTCCAAAGTAATCCCACTGCGCACTAGCGCACGCGGCCACCTACCATCATAAGGAAAGGGAAAAAAATCCCATCAATCAATTCGCTCTGTCCCAGGCCTCAGCGCAGTAACACCCAACATTCACTTAGCACTGTTTACATATCACCTCTCTGACAGAGAAAAGGAGAGGTAGGTAACACCAGGTTCAAGTTCAGGAAACATTTGGAGCTGGTCATCACATTGTTTGACCAAAACATGAGTTTGCCCACCTGTGCCTAGTTTAGTGAAGCCAGTTTCTGTCCGGCTAGTGGATTGTTGTCATTAAAAAAAGAAAAAGTAGTTTATTATGAAATGTGTAAAGTAATGTGACTGTAACGTGTGACGCAACTTTGATTGGAAATGTAGTGGAGTAACAAGTATATTATTTATAATATTTGTTAATTTGATTATAACAACTGCAGTGAAGCATTTAAAACAAACAAGATAAAACAAAATACTCTAAGACTTATCAAAATATAACATGAGATTACCAGTTAAAATATACAAATGACATCTTTGCAGACTGTTCCTTTTCCAATGTGATATTCACCAGTCAAATGACTGACACGTTTATAGGATGAGACTGTTTTATTGTAAAACTTTTTACTTATGAGACTGTTATCATCAACTAATTCTATAAAAAGACTAAAACCAGCAAAAAATGGGGTTTATTCACCAGAACACCTCTGAATCCAAAATGTGGTGTCACTGGGTGATGTGTTTCTTTATTCTGAAATATATGGACACTTTGATATAGCAGTTCCACAAAATAATAATGTCTAACAAAAGAATTTTTTTTTACATATCTACAGTCTAAAACAACAGGCTACATAATGTATTAACTACATAAAACACTAGTCTGGATCGACTGACCAAAATTGTTTAGTTTATTTAATTAGCCAGTTATTAAAATGACAACTACAGAAAAATACATAACTTTTTTACAGCACCTTTCAGAATAAAGTAAGAGTCCTTTACATGTTTAAGGATCATATTTAAAGATTGGGCAGCCGATAAACTGATAACTGATAAAAAAAAAAGGAAGTAAAACAGTGTAATCCAAATTTTTTTGAGACTTTTTAGAGATCCATTGACCTACCTGTTGAATTCAGAAAAAAAGGATGAAAATTATTATCTGGTGATTGTTCCACAGTTTAATAGTCCCTGCGACTAACATATTGTTATAAATTACATTAGATTTATAATGTGCAAGAATGCACATGCAGCATTTTACACTTGTGCCAAAGCTATTTGTGAACACTTCTCATACACCAAAGTTAAATTAAATTATTAAACAGACTCCACACTTAAAAAATTAAAAGATTGAAGTGGGGCGATTTTTTTCTGTATCTACTGCAAATTACATTTAAGGAGTGACAAATAGAGGTGGAGAGGGGCCTGGTGACTCAATGGGTAGATTGGGATCCAGAAGGACGCAGGAGGTTCCATGCTGTGGAAAGATGGCTGATTGCTCATAAGAGAAGTGGATGTGTGTCAGCGTTAGTGTGAGGGTTGTGATTCTACAACATATCTGCATGTGTATACACTTGCTCATCTGGCTGTGGTGATACTGAAACCTCTTAGAGTTAAGTGACAGCAGCAAAAGATCATGAGGCCACAGAGTAAGAAATTAAATCCCAATGGTGGTGAGTAGGACAGTGGTATTGGTGAAACATAAGGACATAAGACAGTCTCATGCATAGGCCACTAAAAACTGGCAGCTTTTCCACTATACACCAGCCCAGCTAAATGCAGCATAAAAGTAATGGTGAAACATTATAGCATATTTTTGAATGCATACTCTAGAAAACAAACAAAACACTCTCTTGCACCTATATTTCAGTTGCACCAATAAAGCAGAGATGAAGGGCCGTTATGTTGCCATTTTTTTGAGGATTTTTTTATAGAGTGAAATATGTTTTTTAAACTTTTAAATTGCATGTAACAGTGTAAGAACATTTTTTGTAAATCTTAACACACAAAGTATAATTTGTGATTTACATGCCAATAATACATACACATAAGCTAGGCTGATTAGATTTTATTTTAATACTGGCAGATGAGATTTAGGCCTTGGTGGCTTTTTTTTTTTTTATGTAGACAGAGGGTAAAATGAAACTATTACCTTTGTAACACACAAATAAGTACAAAAATCACATTTTATTATATAAGGTAAAATATCCCCACATTTTAGTTGAAATGTTACATTAACATCTAAATTGTAAGAGTATTAGTGCCTGGATCGCTTGCATCCAATGCCCAGTCCCAGCTATGTGTCAAAGTATCCTTGGGCAAGACAACGAACCCCAAGTTGCTCCCTGTGGGCCAAGTGAACACCTTGCATGGCAGCCACCACCATCGGAGTGTGTATGTGTGTGTGTGAGAGAGAGAGAATGGGATCAACATTTTAAAGCGCTTTGGCTAAAATTGCTATATAAGCTGTCATTTACCATTTATCAATGTGTTGACGTCACTGGGAACCTCAAGAGTGTATGTGTGTGTGTGTTTGTGTCTACAGCAAAAAAAAAAAAAAAACGAAAAGTTTGTGGCTTTCTGAGTGTGTCCAGCTAGGCCCCACTCTTAGTACAGTCAAACGGTTTCCACCACTGTGCGAACTGCAGGACTTTTTTCCTCTGATCATCAAAGTTCTCTTTTATCAACTTTCTCCAACGTCGTGGCTCCAAGTCCATCATACCTCCAACTACTTCCTGTGATAGACAGAGGAATTGATCATATCCAAATATTCCTGTAATAATTTTCAACATTATTTCTTATTCCATAAACTTACACTGTGAACAGCCTCAAATTCCTGACTATTGGTCTAAAGCAGTCTAGGCTGTGAACCATGCATGGTCACACATGGACAGTAAAGTTTTGTGATATTCCTCAAACCAATTCACACTGGCTTCTACGGGCTAAAAAAAAAAAAAAAAAAAAACATACTCTCAAAGCCTCATATAAGAACGCACCTTGCCAAAGTAATGGGGGAACTTCTGTTCATTCTCAATAACATGAGCAAATCCTCCTTGGAGTCCAAAGTCTACAGCAAAGTAAGGTAGACCTCGTGGAACCTAGAAGGGAAATTAAAACATTTTTTACAATTTGTTAATTGTTTAGGATTAAAGAATACAATGACAGAAAATGGGAAACAGTGGACATGAGAGAATTACTAAAAGGAAATATTATAGAAAACAGGCAAGAAAGAAAGACAGAAAGATGAAAAGTCCATACTGCTTGGCGGATGTCTTTGGAAGAGAGATCAACAATCTTCTTGTTCATGGCCCATTCTTCATCACACTCCATGATAGCTTTCTGAAGACACGCAAAACAGCTGGATTACTACATTTGAGACTTTCATCTGATTTTTATACAAGACTTTACAAAATGAAAAATAAGAATGGCAAGACACCCAATGGCACACACAGACCTTAAAGTATATGGGTGCCATATCGCCCAGCTCTCGGGGTAGTGGGATGCACTCTAAGACCATGTGTTGTTTTCTGCGCAGGTTCATGTGTGTTTCCATGAACACACAGTCCAGCTCCTGGGACTCAAACATGCGCACCAAGGTTTGCCGGAAAAGCTGAGGACAACAGGATCAGCAAGAAGTAAAATTGGACATTTTATTGGCAGCAAAAAAGAAGCTTTTGTACATTCAAGCAGAATATCATTCAGATTACAATAGCATGGTTAGACAGCACTGACTGGCTAACCTTCATTTCTGACCAAACATCCTCATCCAATCCAGTGCCAGAGCAATGATGCTGGAGAGGACAGATGACACAATGGCCCTCTGTCATTGACACGCCTGCAGGAAGGCTCAAGTACACCTGGACACAAGTAGATGAAAACATTTTTTTATATCCTATTTTTTCCAAAAACCTGAAATCTGTAGTCTTCCAATTACTGGTGCAATGATTTGTCAATTAATATATCTGCCAACTGACACAATATTTATTGCCAACAATTTTAGTTTGTATTTGCTGTATTTTATATTTTTCAGGTACGGAAAAGGAACACCATCAGGGAATAATTTATTTATTGATTAATCAAATCATCTGTTTATTAAATTTATTAAATAGGCAACAGAGGAGCACAACCTTGCATTCATAATGCCTTACCTTGCTGCCTATTGCAACTATCAGGTGCTTCTTTAGCTCTTGGCTGCTGAAGCAGTGATGGCATTTATCCATGGAAGCAGCCAGCCTCCTGCTTTCCCCGATGGCTCTGTTCCTCATCCTCTCCTCTTCCCTCCCGTCACCCTCCCGCTGTGCTGCACTCGACACAAACATGTCATCCAGCGTGTAGTTGTCACCATCAGTCTTCCCCATCATCTGGGGAGTCAAGTGGAGTACAAGTGGTGGTGATGAGATTTAGAGGGAAAGCAGGAGAAGAGGTGGAGATAGTGAGGCTCTATGATACAGAAGTGTGAGCAGTCCCAGTAAAGTCTGATGCATCTTTATCCAACAAAAAATTATAAGGGAATAAGTATAAATAATTCATACTGTGCTGTGTAATTATACAACCCTGTAACATGGTTGCTGTGTGTTAACAGTATGAAGCAGGACATTGAAAATAAGCTCTGGTGTTTCTACATCCGAGTCTTGTCGCCATGGCTACCAGGCAACAAGTTGGATCTGTGTGTGAGAGTGAGAGGCAAGCATGGATGAAGTGTGTGTGCATGACTTGCAGTGTAGGAGTGAGTGTGTGAGTGAAAATTGGATTAGTTTAGTTACAGTGTGGGAGGAAGAGAGAGAGTGAGAGTGTGTGTGTGTGTGTGTGTGTGTGTGTGTGTGTGTGTGTGTGTGTGTGTGTGTGTGTGTGTGTGTGTGTGTAGGAGTGTGCAGCAGCGCCTTTTGTCCGAGAGCACACAGTTTAATATTTTTGTAAACAAATGCCCAATCACACTGTAGACTAATTAAATACATTAGGTTTAATATGATAGTAATACAAGAGAAGAGATGCCAGAAGTACACAAACAATTATACCTCTTATCTATCTATACTTTTTATAGTATAGATACTATGGTGGTATACTATACTTTTAGAGTATATGATGGTATACTATAGTGAGTGCAAGTGTCTAAAAAAAGTACTTTACCACAAGTATTACTTCAAATCCTTTACTTAATTATTTACTCAAATTAAAGTAATAATTACATAATATGGAAAAGAAAGTATCTAGTAAATAATAAATAATAGGGGACTCTGTAAAATAACTAATAAGTAAAGCTGTCAAATAAAATTGTGGAATAGAAAGTATATTTTTTCACAGTAAAGTTTAGGAAAAAACAATATGGAAATGCTCCATTAAAATAAAAGTTGTTTTTCACTGTGGTAGTTGAGTAAATGTACTTAAATGTTGATTAACACAGGTGGTTAGTACTCGGATTCAATATAGATGATTTTTATTTACATAGGTCTCAGCTAATAATATACTGTGTTCTTTGTGGCCATCTTGGTCCTATTAGAGGAACTTGTTGTTTTTGGCCACCCCAATAAAAAATTGAGAGTTATGGATCCTGACTTGCCTGTAATATGCTTATGCATTACGTAAACAGCACAAAATCAGGATCTACTTATTTTATTCTACTTCAGTGTCGGATTTGTCTAAGCACACCTGTGTCAAAATGTCAGTGCAGCCTCACATTCCCACACTGTGCACTGGTGAAACACCATTAAATCTTATCTAGTGACAACTGCGATGAAAAGATGTACAAAAGAAAAATAATGACAAGAGGTTTGTTGCTGGCTGAAGAAATGGAACGGGACAGAGTTGTAAGAATAAGAGAAAGCCTAATGAAAAAGGAAGAGAAGAGAGCAAGTAGAGCTTTAGAATAAAACTGTGATATCATTAAGGATGAAAGAAAAAACAGAAAGGAAGAGAGAACACTGGGAGAGAGAAGGAAGGCAACAAAACATCAAATCTCGGTGAAATAACAAAAACAAGCATTGAAGAAAGGACATGTTTCTAGGATAATTAAGAGTTGAGTAAAGAGGAGGAAGCTGGGGTGCTGGAGAATAAAGCAAATGTTAAGAGAAAGCATGCATGTCAATAAAAACAAATAAAAATGAACAAACCTAATATATGTAACAATTATTGATGAATAACTACATCCAGCTAAAAAAAGTCTAAAAATTAAACAACCTTTGTTTAGCTAACTTCAGCGCAGAACACAGCATCCAATTGGTTAACACCCTTGAACAACACATCAGGTTGAGTAAAAAGAAAAATAAATGTGTAAAAATGTGGGTAATATTCCAGCAGTGTCTTAGCAGCCACTCTATTTAAAACTAATGAGGGGGCCAAAACATTTGAACCACCTCTTCTTCTAATGCACTCCAGTATGACCCCACTACCCACTATGACCTCAATAATAAACACATGCTTAAATTAACGCATTATAACCTTTCTCAACCTGAGAAATTATATTGTTGTAAAAGTAGAATTCATGGCAGCGCTGCTGTATTGGATTGCATTAGACTGTTGGGTTGAACGTGGCTGTGGCTAATTATTTATTTGTTTACCTGAATATTATAGTACCCTGGTCAGCAGCGGGCCAGTAGTTGTGAATTTATCTTTGTGTGGACAGTTGGTGGGACAGACACAGGAACAATCTGACATCTTATAGCCCTACCACTTAAAAAAACACAATTGTCCAAATAAAGCTCCTCTTTACATTTTTTAAAAGCTCCAACCAACAGATGAGTTTTTATAGAAAAATGTCAACTCTCTAACTGTAATAACCTTTCTTGCCAAATGACTGAGCAGTTTTTGTGTAGATGTTTATTTTTAAAGATGCTATACTCTGGGTGAGAGAAGGTTTACAAGGATAAAAGAGCGAGACAAAAGCAGGACAATGAACAAAACAGAGAAAAGTTTAGACAATAGATAAAAGGGTTTTACACATAATTATCAAAGGAGAGATAGGAGGAGAAGAGTAGTGTGATGTAGAGATGGGTAAAATAAGTTTTCCCTCTTCCTTGCAGATCATAATGTAAATCTATAGCTGTGATTAGAAATGGTATTTATAGATGTCCTGCCATAGTAACTGTAGAATTATTTTTAGTGTCACTCTTAGTAGGTGCAGAAAATGTGAGTGTGTATTTTTATACACATGCAAGACATGCACACATATACAAGTGAAGGCGTGAGATTTTCGTGTCTGTGAGTGAGGACAGAGAAAGAGCTACTTTTTGTTAATTATTTTTTTTAAATAGGCATGGCAACTCCTCCATCCCTTTGTTTATTAATGTTCCTACACACACACACACAATTGTCAGGACACTACCTGCTGTGACATTTTAACCTACAGACAGAGAGACAGAGACAGAGACAGAGACAGAGACAGAGACAGAGACAGAGACAGAGAGAGAGAGAGAGAGAGAGAGAGAGAGAGAGAGAGACTACCTGCAACTACCCATCTGTTGGTGTACGTTTATTTCAAGCATGCAGTGGAGGACAGAGAGCCACAATGAGAGATGACCCGATGTCAGAGCAGACAGATTAATTTTTACATAAACACGCATAAAATCTATAAAGACTCTTCACCATGCAGTATGTCTGTTATTTATCAAATCTGATTGATCAAACAGACAACAAACCACCCTGTGTGTGGGGCACTGACCACACTGTAATTTCCCCGAAGTGTTAATTTAAATATGAATTGATCTGATCCTGGGCGTGGCTGGTTGCTACATAGGAAAGCCGGCTACCTACTGCATATATGTTTTTATTTGTTCTCAGTCTTTGAAGAGCTGAATACGGGGAGATACAAAAGAAAAATTAATTATCACCAGACAAATGTCAACTGGAAATGGAATTACAGCACAGTGGTAAGAGTTTAATGAGGGGCAAAGTGTCACATTTTGGTTATAACAAGGCCATAGGTGATTATATTCCAGTAACGTGGTCATTTTTATGTATTAACACAGGAAGCAACTGGAAAATACATAAAACAACCGGTTTCTACTTAATTGCATTATAATATTATAATAAACCAAATGCTATAAACAAATGCACAGTAATTATGTTAGAAAGACACCTGGTACTTTTACTTTACAAAACATTTGTAAAACAAAGCTAATTAAATGCTTCTACTTTATTTTATATTCATATCTCTAAGTGATAAAAATGGACCACTTGATAGCTCCATGGAAGCAAGCCTTGCTTTCAGTATCGATCAAACCAAAGTAAAACTAAAAAATATACATTAAGTAAAGGTTTCCCTAAGGTCATGTTAAGTAGATATTATGATGCTGGTACTAACTTGAGCAGTACTGACATTAGTGACTGTAAAACCCACAACTAACTTGTAAAGAATCTAGTTCGCTGGCCACATTGTAACTCAACAAGAAATAGTTCAAGCACTTCTTTTTCTCATCTTAAAAAGCACAGGCCACTGATTATGCTGCTGTCAGTCAACACCCTACAGTGCTTTCAAACATTTAAAGTATCCTTTGTTTTACCCTTTTGTAACTGACAGTGACATCAGTTTAACCCTTAAGAGGTCCTTTTAAAAAAAGTCACTTTCCCAAAAACTGCTGTAAAAATGTCATATATTAATATTTCTTTCCACTTTAAACAAGTCAATCTTTTATAACTACATCAGCCTGAAATATACATTAAAATATTAATTACATTTTTGGGTCTTTAACCCTTTAAAAGGCCATACAAAATTTATTATTCAGTGCACTGTTTTTTGTTTTTTTTGCAGTGTCATATTTAATGAAGGATTTTTTAGCACGTGTCTTTGTTTTGTGCCGTTATAGAAAAGTAGAAACATGATTAGAAAAAAATCCACAAGGCCAAATGTTTTGATTGCATATAAAGGGCAGTCTCTGGATATCTGTTTGTTGTACTCGTGATTATTGTTAAATGATGTTTATGATAAAGAAGAACAAAGCAGGCTAGTTGTTTTTGTATTGGTCACACATACCTAATTTCAGCTCAAAATGGTCTTCAATCATTCATTCATTCATTCATTGACGTGTTTGTGTTGTGACTATAGCCTGTCCCACAGTAAAGAGCAGAAGATGAAATCTACTTCAAATGGACAAACATAAATGTAGAGACAGACAAAAGTTTGAAAATTCACAAATTCCATTTCTTCTGTTTCACAATAGTAAGACTCATATTTGTGCTCTAAGGTTGGGTAATAAAGAATTTAACAAATAATTTAACTTTTGGTAAAATAATAGGAATTATTACCAAAACCCTTGGTTGTTGCTGTTGTTACCAAACTGTGTTCAGGGCAAAGTTGGGGTAAAACTACCATCAGCTTACCTTGGCAGCCATGCGGGAATAAAGAGCATTCTGATCCTGTGCAGAGCTCATCTTCTCCCGCCTCACCATCTCACGCAGACTGACACTGTCATCATCCTGGAAGTAGCGCACACGCTGTCCATCAGAATGGGTCTCAATCTAAAAAGAGAGGAATGTGAGGGGAAAACAAATATGAGGCAAGGAAAGGTCATGAACGGGGGAAAAAAATAAAATAAATTTAAAGAGAATGGAAACTTGTAGCATGAAAAGGACACAATCTTAAAATCTATTCATATCATATTATAGAGAGATGATAAAGAGAGAGACCTTTGTGGCAATATAGGAAAGAGAGGGTGAAGATGAAACATGGACAACAAGGACAGATGAGTGCTGACAGACAGAAGTGGGCAAACAGAGAACAGAGGATGAGACATTAGAGAGTGTCTTATGAACAGTGTGCAGGACCGTTCCAGTCTTTGTCCAAATTTGTAGCTAGTTCAAGGTTTTTTTTTACTACATCTGGAGCAGTATATTAAAATTTTTATTCCCTTGTATAAACCTCTCCTCCATTTTTACTTTATTTTTAAATTTACTACCACCCCCATCCCTTCTTTACTGGTTTCTTCTTCTGTCGTCCTCCATGTGGTTCTTGAGGTCCAGAGGCGGCTTTGACTGGCCAGGCCCTGCCTGATTCGTCTGTTCTGAACAGAAGGACTTCCTGGTCTTCAGTGGAGAGACTTTGGAACTGAAAAACAAAACACAGCAAATCCATCATCAGTTTTGTTTGTGTTGGTAAAGAATTCCTCAAAAATGTACTTTGTATTTTAACAAAATGTCCTGTCTTATTAAGGAACCTTTGATTAAATGATCAACCAGAAATCTTGCAGCCTGTTGAAAAACCCCACTAGTAAAATATTTGGATGAAACTGCAACTTTAATTCACCAACTCCATGTTTTCCCAAGATTAAAATCTGACTTGCATGTGTTTAAACTGTTCTTTATTTTTGCAGAAAATGAAATCAGGACACTTCATTTCATGACTTTATGTAGCATTCACTTAGAATATTTCTCGGGAGATTGACTAGATTGAGCCTTTAGCTGACTGGTAGCCTATAGAAAAAAAAAAGTAGACTTTGAAAAGACGGTCGGAAGAAACAAGCACGAGGATAAAGCCGCCGAAAACACAAGAGACACTAAGTAAGATGGACTGTCAAAATAATACAATAGAAGAGAATATTTCTTTTGCTCCAGTCAGCATAGTTAGGTCCTTCAAGGCTCTGAGAGCAGCAAGGCAACCAACAAGTGTCAAAACAGTGAATAGTGAAGGAAAGCCAGAAGTCTTCCATAACAAGACAAACTGGAAGGATCTCAAATGAGTGCAAATCAACAGCACTCTGTCTCTAAGAGGACTGAAGTACCTTTCAGCATATAAGTGCAGTAGTAAGAATTATGACATTTTCTCCCAAACCTTACTGAGGATTTCACCTTAATCTTTTAATGTGGACAGGATAACCTTACTAGGGATGAATCTGGCCTAACTTACAAATAATGATATACAGGTTACATAAATAATCGCAACCTGCTTTATATGTGTTTATAAAGTTGTCTGGAGACTGCTCATGTCGGAAATATGCTGCCAGTTTTATGGACATGTTTGTGCAAAGTCAGGAAAGACACAAGCAATGCCAGTAAGAAGAGACAACACAGTGCTGAGATGTCAGGGCACAGTCATCGCTCTTTGTTAATTGCTCGTACTACAGACACAGACAAGATGGCACAAATATTCTCTCTGTCTCCCTCTCGAGCTGTTGCTCTCTTTTTCAAAATACATACACAATCACGGAAGCATACTCTGAATGACCTCTGGTAGGAGAATGCCACCAGAACACTAAAGGACATTTGTTACCCATTAGGGTTTGCTAAAACGCCAAACAGAAGCAGTTTCCATACAGCAAGACATGAGACTGGAGCTATAAAAAGACTTCAAACAAATTCCTTTTAAAAGCAAACAAACATAACAGGAGAGAGTTTCAATTCATCTGCAGATGATTGTTTCTGAGGCATTCTTCTTGGCTGCTGCATGCTGAGAGAGATGGATGCTGCAGAAATGCATTGTGTATGTGTGAAGTTTAGAGAAGACAGAGGCATGAGTGTTTAGATTAGCATTTACACTGCGGGAGAGACATGTGTCACAGGAAGATTAAGGGTGTGTGTTTGTTTGTGCACACAACTTTGTTAGTTTAAAGGCTGTGTGCAAAGCTCCGTGTCTTTCCATGTGCTTACATCTATGTAGGTTTTGAGCTTTCATGAATCCATATTCAACAGGTGTGCATGTGTCTGGAATTTTTTTGTTCTTTCAGGTTATCCAGTGAGTTCAGGGTCGCCACAGCGGATCATTGTCCGCATGTTGATTTGTCACAGTTTTTACGCCAGGGGCCCCTTCCTGACACAGCCCTCCCCAAATTCTATCGGGCTTGGATCGGCACTGCACAGCTGGGGAGGGGAATGGGCTGTTAGGGGTTCAGTGTCTTACCCAGAGACACTTCGAACTATAGCTGGAACCAGGCATCGAACCACTGAACGACTGTGAACGACTGCCTTACCCACCGAGCTACAGCCACCCCTTGTCTGGAAATGTATACAAGTAACTAAAGCAAAACCTTACATAAATGTAGATCTGCGTTTGTTATGGATATATATTATAATGTTGAAGCAGCACTGTGTAGATATCAGTACGGTGGAAAACAACTCCAAAAATATGCATTTGTAAGACAATGATTGACAATGACAATGACTTAAACATAGTATTTACTGACCTGTTTTGATTTAGCCGTTTCTTGTAGTTTCCTTTGAGCATCGTGGTTCTCTTTGGCTTTCTGCGCTGCCTCCAACTGAGATTTTAGCTTTGCAATCATGGCCTGAAACATACACATGTACAAACATATATTCAAAAAAACAACAAATATTTTTCAACTTCAGATTTTAACAGTTATTCAATATTGGTGTGTACAAGTCACACACATATACACTTTCTTCCCCAAAGTAATTATCATTTAATAATACTTAATTGATCTGCTGCTTCTGCATTTGCTGGCTCCCCTCTGCCTCTCTCTTACTGATTCTGCTTCTGAATGGAACTCAGAAACTCTCAATCAGAATATTAATTGGAAGCTAAATCACACTGGTCACACTGTTCCACTTTAACACATTTGTGTTTGTAGATCTCTAACTCTGTTTGCCAACATCTCTGATATGGACTGTTGCCTTTTTAAGACAAGCCCTGGAGAATCTTGGAAAATATGTTTCAATGTTTATCTGGATCTTGAGGAGCAAATCGGAGTTAAAGATGGTATTCACACGCAGCAGTTGGTATTTTAGCTCAGCAACCCTTACTAGGTGGACTCCTTACATGATTGCTAATAACTTTCGGGTGGATCTCAGGGCTGACAGAATTCACAGCACAGCAACAGCTGTTCACAGATAGGCTGGTAAAGAGATGGAGCAGGTGAGAGGGAGAGGAACCCTTTGATACAATGTGATTTTAACAATTTTAAAATTGTAAATAATACAAAATTTCACTCACCCCCTGCATTTATTTATTCTTTTTGCTTTTTTACAATATCAGCTCTGTTAGCCATACTAATTAAAAGACAGGGTACAAAGGCACAGGACTGTTAGAGGCAATATACACAAAGAAAAACTGGGAACATGGTGTAGGGAGATGCTGTAAAATTTAAAATGTTCTTTGCTGCCATGGAGGAACTCCATTCCTGATGAGGGAAAACAAACCACAATAGCCTCTAAATAAGAAGCTCTCTGACTAATATCTCAAGAAAATCAACTGAACAGAAAGCAGCAAAACTTTTCAAAAATTCTTTCCTATAAGTGTCATCTTAGATTTAGCTCAATATGGACATTTATTTAGTGACTACAGTGCCAATAACAGTAATTCTAACCTACTCACCGTATTGCCCATGATCTCTGCCTTCACCAGCTTGGCTCCTAGTTTGTTCATCTCATCCTCTGACAACAGTGGAATTTCCTCCTCTTCCTCACTTTCACTCTCACTCCTAGGTAAAAACGAAGAATAAAGTTAGACGGGCAAAGCAAAACAAGATGCTGAAAGAGAAATTTATGAAATTGAAGAAAACTAAAAGTTTTTTGATTTTGACCACAATATTTGCATATGACATAACCAGGTTCAGAACAGGTGGGCATAAAGTTTCACAAATTTATAATAGTGCTGATACAAAAATATCCAGTCTTCATAGTCTACTGTTCAGTGCTTCTCCATCACTTTTCCTCCAGGTTGGCCTAACACACTGAAAAGGATTCAGGACTTCGTTATTCCACCCAAATAATAGTCCTAAACTTTATATTGCGAAACTTATTAAAAACATTTTTTAATTTAACCATTTAGCTTCATGCTCTTACAGTATTAAACTATTTGAGTCTTTTGTACCATCAGAGATCATTACAGCCTTGCCTGGGAAGATCAAAACTGCAGCCTGTGAAGCATCGTTCTAGGCTATTACACTTCTCATAGCCTCATTTCATCCTGCTGCCACACAGCAGGCTCATTTCATGCTGCAGAGGTTCGGGGTGCTGGATTACCCAAACAATTTAGCCTAATGAGGCAAAACCCAGAAGAACTAAGCTGACTTTACAAAGCAAACATACTATAGTTGGACTACCCTGACAGTAAGAAAATGTGTAAGCTTATGGTGCAGTCATTTGGTTCTGTTCATTACATGTCATTAGAGTTTAGTGTCCTTTTAAATAAGAGAGAATGTACATGTATGTTGGAGTTATAGTGTAAGCATAGCACACAGAGAGGTCTGAAGCTACAGCTATTAAAACAGATAATACGGGGTGACTGTGGATCAGGAGGTAGAGCAGATTTCCACCAATTTAGGGTCGGTGATTCAACTCTATCCACCTCCCGTTATATGTCAAAGGGTCCTAGTGCAAGACACTGAAACCCGTAGTTGCTTCCAGTGGTTCAGGCCAGCATTGGCTAAGTGAGTAGTCATTTAACACATTTGCATGGGTAACGATGAAGAAGAAAAGCGCTATATAAGTGCAGACCAATTACCAAATAGTAGTTAAATTTTGCAAGTTTCAGGTTCAGAGTTTGTAATAATTTTACATGCATAATGTCTATCCAAACACGTACAACTAAAAAAAGTCTATACTATAGAAGTGCACAACATTTAGCAATCCCTGTTTTTGAGTCAACAAAATAAGAAAAATAAAAAAAACAGAAGCTTAAAACCTTGATATTGTCTCAGAAGCTTTAGCGCCATCCTGAGCAGCACCACCAGTTTTCCCAGTATCACTTTCTTTCTCTTGTGGGGGTTTCTCCAAATTGTCAGATTGACAGGTGACTTTGCTGCTCTTTTTCCAGGCTGGAACACTAGAACTATGTGGACCATAGTCTTCATCATCAATACTGGGTTTCAAGAATCCTATGGATGGCCGTGTTGGAGGAGATGGGTGCCCTGGAGCTGCAAAGGACAGAAATTTAGCAGCATTTTAACGAAATAGGTCTGGTTTCCATATTAGTGATAAACCCCAAGCAGATATGTACGTGACCTATGCTTTGCTCAAAAAATATTTTTTTTTTAGATATTTTTAGAAAATTAAGATTCACCAAAAGGGGGCACAATGTTTAACACTTTAATACGAACCAGAGCAAATGGAAATACCGTTTTTCTTCTCCAAAACCTGACTCAGTACTACTCGAAAATAATTTAGATTTTCATCGACCTACCTTCACCACAGTCATCATCTTCTGAGGGTTTGAGCAAACGGCCTTTTAGTGACCCAAGTGAGAGGGAATGATGCACTGAATTGTGTCCAGATGCTGTTGATGATGATCCAGAACTGGGTCCATCTCTTTCCCCATATTCATCCCTGTGTCTGTCTCTCTGTCTGTCCCCATCTCTTTCACCGTCCCTGTCCCTTCCAGTTCGTTCTCTGTTTCTTCCTTTCTGTCTCTCCCTGTCTCTATCCCTGTACGTCTCTCTATACCTGTCTCCATCTTGGCCTCTCTCCTCTTCTTTCTCTCGATATCCTCCCTTCTCCCTTCCAGCACGGTATCTTCCTCTGTCTCGAGGTGTTGAGTCTCTTTCATTTTCTCTCCAACGATTTCTGTCTTCACCATCTCCCTCTTTTTTACTCCATCTGTCCCTGATGTCCTCCCCTTCTTTCCTCCACCAGCAACTTGCTGTTCTGTCTCTTTCTCTTCCTCCTCCTCTTTTCTGTCCATAAACAGCTTTTTCAGCCTCAGCAAGCCTTTGCTGAAATTCTTCCATTGACTTTAAAAGAAGAAATATAAGGCACATTAAAAAATTTGAACAGTTTCTTGGATTATGCAGCTAGATCTTGGAAACACTTTGTAGCCTAGATATAATTTCCACCAGGTTTGCATGCATACAAACACACGACTGATGTTGAATGAGATGTCACTTCATTCATGAGCATAAATCCTTGCATTGATCTTGACATATGCAGTAAGTATGGGTGCTGATTTTTTGTAAGCAATATCTGCCCACTACATTGTGCATATTAAGATGTAAGCACAGTTCTCACTCCGTATCGCTCAGCTACCACGTCATTGAGGCTGCGCTGCTCCCTTTCTGCCTGTTCCTTCATCCTCTGGTAGCTCTTTCTTAGCCAGCTCAGACCTCCATCATTCACTACAGTGCCTGCAGAAGCAGATGGAGAAAAACACATTAAAAATACTTGTGCCATTCAACAAATGCTCATTCATTTCTTCCAAATTGTAATTTATCTATGTCACCAGCCAAAAGAGATGCCAGTGTGTACCTCTGGCAACCCTGTACAGTAATGATAATACATGATGAACTCACCAAATTCTCATCTGGTGCATATGTGAGATGTATGCATCAGCTTATTTTGCCTTGCTGTTAAAATAAAGCTGAGAGGACATGCCAACTCGGGGAACTGTACTCACAGTGTAGGGATAAGAGACATGTGGACACACACATGCATTTGCTTGTCAGCTTACCACATTTTACTCTATGTCTCCATCTCCCTAGCTCTTTGCAGACTGAAACTGTTGTCAGGTGTGCATAACTCTGCAACACAATTAAGGGCTATTTCTGTAGTTTAAATGCAAACCGAGGGTCTGATCTCACATCAGCTTAGTTTTTGTTGTTGTTGTTAAGGAAAACTAACTCTCCAAAAATAATTCTAAGAATTAAAATTCATTTCAGGGCACAAACATGTTTATAAGTGAAAACACAACTTTATAGATTCAGGCTCTAATTTTGCTCTCAAAGCCATTATGATTGATGCATTTTAATTTACACTCAAAACTCAAATAATTATTACCTGTCTTTACTGCAGTACCAGCCAACTCCTCTGGGGGAAGACCAGTTCCTCCATCTTTCCAGTAAGGGTTTAGCTCCAATTTGTGCAGACCAGCCTAACGGAACATCAAACACACATACAAATATGTATAGTTAACAACATTACAGGGAGATTAACTGGAAATCCAGACGAAATATTCACCAGAAACAAATACACACACCACAGAAAATATTTCAAATATAACATGGAGAGAAAAGTACGAAAAAAAACACACCTCTTCAATGGCCTTAGACTTTGCCCTCTCTTCCTCTTTCAGCTGTTCTTTCTCAGCTCTCCTTTCTGCTGTAGATGTGGTTCTCATTGCCAAAAAGTCAAATGTCATCCATTCTTCTCTCTACAGAAGAGACAGAGACTTGAACTAAAGGGTTAAAGGATTAAACAAAGAATTATTGACTGAAAAAGATCAGTAACCATTTGACTGCTACTTTTCAAGAGAACACTCTCTAAACAACAACTCTTTATCGCTATGTATTATACAAAAAACACTTTACTGTCGTATTATACTCATTCTTTGGAGGAAAAGAGATACCCCTTGGAAATATTAAAACAAAGCTGTCAATTTTTGTGTCCATAGATGATGTATTAATACAGCACTTTAATTAAAACATTTTGAGAAAATTATTTTTAACATTGTTCCCATCACGTTTGTCGGGTTAGGTAGAGAAAATTACCTTTACATTCTGGACTGTGCTGACATCACTCTCTGAAGGTTTCGACTTGTCAGAAACCTGCCAGGGTTTAGCAGATTGTGTCTGAGGCACAGCCTCAACCCAATCCTCCGCTGAGTCCTGACAGAGAGAACGAGGGAGAGAGGGGGAAAGTAAAGTAGGGGGAATATAATGGCATAATGAATCCAATACGAGAGATGATCATAGGTCAACAACTTTCAGCTTATCCCTTCAAAGGTCGCCACAGTGGGTGTTCTGCACAATATTTTGGCATGAATTTTTATGCCGGATGCTGTTCCTGCTGCAAATCTCTGTCGATCACTGTATTCACTGTGCTGATGACCACTATGGTTTATATTGTTATTTTATATTGGTAGTCCACTACCTACCATATAGTCTGTGGTCCTGACAATCTACTCCTGCTGGCTTCTCCTGTCATATCCTGACTTGGATATGGAGATGGGTTCACCATGACATTGTGATACAAATCAGGCAAATCAAAATCTAGAACATCTGGTCCCTCTTTTCACATTTCAGAATGTCTGCAAATGTGCTAGGCGAGATAAGGTATGGGTCACTTATCCCTATTTATGTTCTTTTGTTCTCATATCTGTGTGTATTTTCATCATCCAGATGATCAACATCAGTAGAGAGAGTAGGAATCCAGCCTGTTTTGTTTGTGTTCTCTTTTCCCCATTGTTTCTCCAGATGACTCCTTACATTTAGCACTTAAATACCCCAAGGTTCGGTTTTAAATTTAAAGTCAAAGACCTTGTTCACAAATGCCAAAATATCTTGAGTTGATGCTCTAGCAACCCAATTGAATCAATTGATATCAGTTTATTGGTTTTAATTAACTAACAGTTCTCCACTTTAGTCTATTGAGAGACGATCACTATGAAATCCATTTAAAAATAGACAGTATCACAGTGCACTGCACTCAAGTCAACATGCTCAATATGTTGACCAAATAAAAGTTTAAATACCTTGATAATGTGAAGTTGGTCAATTAAGACCTCATTTAAAAAGTTCAAACAGTGATGACAATGATTTATTAACTTACCTCTGAGCTGTCACTCAAACCATCTCCTGCTTCTATGGTCTTCTTCTCTTTAGTGGTTTTCTTCTTCTTCTCCTTTTTCTTTTTAGATTTCTTGTCTTTTTTCTTCTTGCTCTTCAAAGAACCCTCCTGTGGAAGATTCAGAATAAGCCAGCGATGGACACATTTCTTTTAACTATAGATAGCTTCTTCAATTAACACAATTGTAGGATAGTTACAATTATAACAGTTTGACACTATGAAACCATGAACAACAATGTTATAAACTAGAAAGGTGTTGTTTAAAATCCTATTTCACTAGACGAAATTTACATCTTACTTCCTCTAACTCCTCCAACCTCTGGTTGACCTCAGGGAGCATCCAAGTGTCCTCTCCTCTCTGCCTCTTGAGCTCCTTCCTCCTCTCTTTTTTCTCATACTGCTGTTTAGCCTGGTTAACAAGATGGGAATAAGAGGAATTATTCCAAAAAAACTGTGTTTTGAGACCAAAACCAGGATGCTTCGGCAAAAAAAGAAAACTTTTACAACAAACGTAAACTAAAAATATAAATTAAAAAAGACATAATTTTAGAGATGTCTAAAGAATTTAGTTTTTAATTAGGGAACAGGACAAAAACATATGACAGCTTTAGAAAGAGGAGTTTAAGAATATGGCGCATTCAAAATAATTTCATATTGATGAAAAAGGCAGTTTATTGGTATCAATAAACAATAACTAAGATATTCTTTACATTGCCATTATAACACTGATGATAATTTAAAATTGTTTCGAAATATTTGTGTATCAAAGTATATTTCAGCTTCACATTTGTATGATTTGGATTAAGAGACAATTCCTCTTCAAACTCAGCATAATACCTCAAACCCAGTTCTTTGCTTTGGCAAAATAAAGCACAGGTGGTCTGTGCAGATAATGTGCCATTTAATGCCAGCCACAGGTAACATTATCTGTCTGCTCTACTCTAACAGAATAAACAAAGCTGCACAGCACAGAGATAACGGACAATTGAAAAACCGTGAACCTATGCTGGTTGTGGACAAGTGTATGAGTTAACGTTATGTGTGGAAGCTGCAACCATGCCATGAGACTTCGGTAATACACAGCCGCATGTCTCCTATCTGCCTCACTCAGTGTTTGTCCTGCACTTTCCAGCCCTTAACAATCTCCGTCTGTTCAGATGCATGGATTTCCAGGATAGTAAGAGCGGACACACACGGGTACTGGTGGTCTTCTGGGAGAGACTGAGAGGCAGGGAGACACGCAAATACACATCGCAGACAAGGACAAATCCGCGAAAAGTTGTTGTTTTGAGCCGTTAAACGCCTCCGTGCCTTAACGTTAAGACATTAGCTGTTAGCTTTTCTAGCTTTTATTCGGACTACAAGACCAAGATTATGTCATAACTGACACCAATAAAAGAAATCTACATGTACACACAAAAAGTTATTTGCTACATTTCATTCAGTCAATACCTTTTCTAGTGCATCTTGACGTGCCTGTCGTTTAATTTCCTTTCTGTCTTCAATGCTACTTGAACTCTCAAAACTACCTCCGTACGCCGCCATGACCCTGTCGTAAATGTTTTTTAATCAACTGTCGTAAAGCGCTGTCGTTTACGTCAGCCGTTGATTGGGGTTCTTGTAGTTCAAATATCATTTATTTAGACCAAACAAATTGTCAGATATTATTATTTGCATATATAAATGAAAAAACTCGCTTGTAGCATGTTACTTATATTATCTTTAGATCACTTTTAAAAATGTGTAATTTACACGTTCAATAGAGCCCAATTTACAGGGAGGATCAACGTTTTTTTTCTTTGCATGTAACCTATTGTAAGACCTACTAGACTAACCAAAAAACAATACTAGTGCTTATCGTTAAAACCATGAAGGTATTGTCCAAAGATTAAGAAGCAGAACCTAAAAGAGGTCAGTTCCCTTGTAGAAGTATCATCACTTAACCCTAACCAGCTGTGTTAATTATTTCTTACGATAGATACCTCACTCCAATCTTATCTCAAACCTAACTAGACCTCAAACCTCTCGAGCCTATGCCACCTGCCATCAGCGATGACACCCTGGATTTTAGAATCACTAATTAAACTGACATGTATGTCTTTGGACAGTGGGAGGAAACAGAGAACCCGGAGGAAACCCTTGCCGGACAGGACGAGAACCCACAACCTTCTACCTGTCATTATGTTTGTGTAATCTGTATGTATGGGGAAACATGTGGAAGAAGATAAGGGCCTCCAAAAAAGATTAATTTAGGTTGATTGTCTTCTTAGAAATCTGACTCTCAAATTAATTCAACTTGAATGATTTATTATTATTTTGGTGCCCCTTACTTTCTTTTGCATGTTTCCCACAATAGAAAAATATATACACATTGAGAGAAAGGGTTATAATCTACTTGCATATTTTTGACTTAACAGACTCTAGTAAAACATGTCATGCACAGTGTGTGAGGGTGCAAAAACATTATACGAACTAACAGACCCTAAACTGAAAATGCAGTACTTTAACTTTTATTTAAATTTACATTAAAAAATTAAATTTTTGTAGTCAATTCACAACATGCTAGATAGAAGTATATTAATATACCAAATGAAACACGATGATGGATACAATAATTCACAACCATGAGGTGCTTCCTGTCTGATCTACTTTTAAGCATGAAAAGAAAATCTGCTTCTTGAATGTCATCAAATCCCCCACAGCCTGAAACATCACGTTATACCTTGGCCCTTTAAATTGTAAAGGTCAGGCACAGTGTTACTAGCTTGGTTACAGTTCACTAAATACAGAAAAGACACAGGTTGGAGGCAGAGAAAAAGTCGCTAGTGAGGTAAAATTTAATTATTACTTAATTTATAACATCGCAGAATTTTGAAGAGCAGGACAAGGACATGGCAAAGGATAATAATTATTTTCATCATTAACTATTAGAATTTCTGCATTTGAACTTGTTTCGGTTTGTTATAAATGCTTTTATTCACATTTGTGCCAAAGTGGCAGGACTGCTGCCAAGCTGATGTAAAACACTGTGTGTAATGTGTAATGCGTAATTTTAAAAGGCTGACAAATCTTATCAGACACATTATGATGGTACAGTAAAGCAAAAGTTCTGAGTTTGGTCCATTATTCAAACTGATACACAGAAAAAGTTCAAACAAACGCTACAGTGTTCGGGTTCTAGATTACTAACCTATGTACAGCATGCTTACATATTGTTATCATAGGACACAAGATGAATTTTAAAATTTTTATTTATTTTACAGCAATTGTCTTTGGTTAGAGCACATCCAGATATTGTCCCTACATGTGTTAGTAGTGAAAGTTCATGTTGTGTCCATCAGACCTTCTCTAAAATAACACACCAGTTTCCTTGGTCATGGTAGCTACTCTGCACTTTCACTCCAGTAATCTGGAGACACAACTTCTCCAGCTCCCCCTGCTGGAACACATGGTAATAGCGATGAAAGATGGGTGCTGTTATTTTAGATTTTTGAGTAGAGCTGGATGTTTGTTCAGCATCATCTGGGCTATGAGTGGCTTGGCTGGTGTTAAGAAAGGATCCAGAAGTCATGTCAGTTTCATGACCTAGACTGGAGAAAGGGTTACAATTTAATCTGCTTTTGGAGCTCAAACTAGAGGCTGAAGAAGAGTTAACCAAAATATTTTTGGACTTCTCCTTCTGACTATCCTTCTTCTTCCCTTCTTCTCCTTTCAGGTGCCAGGGAACCAGGAGGTCCTGGGTGTTAAAGGCTGTGCGATTAGTGTGCACACTAAGTTTGCCATTAGGCACTTTGCTCACATCTTGTATGTTGTCTACAGTCTTGTAATCGTCTGCTGGGGTGACGTAGGAGGGACTGTTATTTTCAGTTTGTTTTTTGTTCTGGTCCTTGAGGTACTTTGACTTCTGCTTGTTGTATTCTTGTTCAAAAGCCCATACATAAATGAGTGCTCGCCCTCCAGGTTTTAAAAGTCTCACCAGTTCCCCCACTGCTGCCAGCCGACGTTCCTACAATATAAAAACACACAAACTTTTATTTGAACCTATTAATCAGCTAGGGAATAAAAACCTAACACCAGAACAAATTCAGGGACAATAACATCACAAATTCAATTTTTTTATGTCACAAAGTAAGTGTTAGGTAAATCAAATAGTTTAAAAAATAAAAGTGATGGCTTGTCCTATTATGAGACACATTTGTATGACTCAATAATAAAAAGGGTGTTGCAAAGGTAAAAAGGATATTTGATGACACCTGAACAGTTACTTGGTACATGGTCTCCAAAAGAAAGCTTCGGATTGAAGTTTCAACTTCATTCAGCTCCTCTCTTTTAGAGTACCATGGGCCATTCAAGTGTTTTACTTCAAAAACAGTTCTTTATATTCAAATTAAGTATTGGACAGCAATTGCTATTCACAGCCCAAATGACTATACTAGTGTCACCAGCCGCCCATCCAAAATGATCAGTCCCTGGCTTTGTGTGCATACTCTTTATGTACCTGGGTGGAAAAGTGGTGTATGACAGCTATGGAGATACAGGCATCACAGGAAGCTGTTCGCAGGGGGATACTGAGAGCATCAGATACAAATGCCTGGAAACCCCTCTCTGCACAGATTTGAACAAGTGCACCGCTTCGATCACAACCCATCTAAAATAAAAGACACATGGTTCAACAAAGTTCACTAGGGAAAAAAATAAAAATAAATAATATATATATATATATATATATATATATATATATATATATATATATATATATATATATATATATATATATATATATATATATATATATATATATATATATATATATATATATATATATAGGCAAAAGACTAACACTAAGCACAGGAGGACAACATAATAATAAACATACTTGGAAAAATGTGACAGAAAAAGCAGTGGAAATGCAGCATTCAGAAAAATGTATAAAATACTGTAGTAAGCTAGAGAAATATAAAAGGAAGATAAGAAAGAACTAAGGGGGGGCGGGGTTGATGGATGGATGGATGGCAGTAATAATCTTTTTTTAAAACACATTTTTGGTCAAAGAGAAATTCATCTAAAGTTTCTTCTGATCTCTTCCCAAAAGAGACAAGGGTGGTAAGAGAAAGTGAGAAATTATATAAACAAGTCCACAAATACAAAATTCACACATTCAATCTGTTACTAACATGCAAACACAGAGGTCATGCCTTTTTATTTCAATTAAATGTGGCAGAGTCTGCAGTGTTAATCTGCAACAACAGGAAGATAGGAAGGAAAAGGGCTGAGGGGAAAAAAATACAGAAGACAAATAAGACAGTACAGAGAAAATGAAACAAATTTCAAAGAAAAAGAGATTAAAAGGGAAAGAACAGCTGATCCAACTCAGAGTTAATATGTGCCCTGATCACAATGTTCTCTGTAATGATATATCATAGTAAGTAAGAGTAAGCTGCTTACATGTACCTCCAAATCCCAAACATGAATATCCCTGTGTGCATACGCAATCAGAAAATGTAGGATATTACCATGGAAACTGATGTCATGCAAACAATGACAACGAGCAGAATTAGAAGTGAGAGAAACACAGGCGTCTGCGACAACGATATTCTGTTTAGGCATATTTCTTTGTTAAGCGCATTTTCAATGAGACATGATAGGGAAGAATGTGACACAAAGCACAGTATAAGGACTCAGTATTTGGAAAATTATATGAAATTTGCCTTTGTGTGAACAATATGACTTACTGCAGTGCCCATACATTACCTACATGACCAACCTGACTCATGCTAGGAGGTAAATAAGTAAATAGCAGCTTCTTGCCTAAGGAAAATGTAATGATGCAAGCCTGCGTTATCTTCTTCACTTTACACTGGAGCATAGAGACCTGGCTTATGCAACACCCTTATCGGGTGCTAAGGACTTGAAACAGCTACCGCTTTTCCTTTTATGAGAATGCTATGAGAGGCTGTAACCTTGTTTTTGTTGCCTGTACCTACATTTCCATTGTATTTAAGTCCTTTCCTAATATAGATCAACTTTAAGTAACAGAGAGTAAGAGGATTAGAGGACTACAAAAGTGCAGACTGTGTATACATTCATTGAGGAAACAAGATTTTTAGCCATATTTTTTTATAGCCCTGGAATAACCACTTCAATATCATTTTGCTAGTAGACTGACTTGAATTAGTCAAATGGCATCAGAGTTCTAGCAACAGTTGACCCAAACGTACATTTACTCTGGAGTCTGGCCTCACTGTGCAACGCTTTATGCACTACGTAGCTCGGTATTCTCGCAATACAATGGGTAAGAGAAAGAGTGGACAAAAAAGAGATAAATGGGTAAGGCCTTAGTGAAGCTGCCTTAGAAAAAGACTGATAATACACAAAAGATACTACATACAGTACAGTCAATGTATCCACATGTTGTCAAGAAATAATTCCAGCAGTAAACCCTTTTTATATTTTATTGGCACTTGGATTAAACATCTGTGAAGTAGCAGCAAAGTTATTCTGCCTCAGAGGAGGATTCATTGTTTACCAACTCTACTGATTTTCTGATTGTGTATGTGAAACAGCCCCTGCATTATGACATGTGAAATGAAACGCCTGTACATAAATGCCTGTGTGGCATCTCAGTGATGATAATCTAAGCAGCTGCAGCAATAAAACTGAAATGAAAAAGGAAATTTCCCTACAGGGATCACTAAAATATTACAAAATTATACAGATCAAAATAATTTATGATGACACTCACTGCAATCACCTCTGGGTTGACACCCAGATATTTTCCATTTCCACAGCCAACATCAGCCAGCACGCTGCCAGGTAGGAGTGAGGACAGGAAGTGACAAACACGAGGCCAGGGGGAGTGCCGTGTGCTACTGAAGTGGGAGGCAATGGAGTTGTACACCTGGTGCACATACTCCTCCTCCAGCTGGGCTGCGTCGGCACGGCAACAAGGTAGCGAGGGGGGACATGGTGGCGAGGGTGATGGTGCCGAGCAACCTCCCTGACTGTCGCAGGCAGAGGGGAAGGCTGGGGGAAGGGAGGACATAGAAGAGGGTTCCATGGTTAGATGAAGGGTAGTTCATACACAGCTATACAATCATTATATTCACAAATGGCCACTTTGTTTTTACCACCTGTCGTATATACATTTCTTTAATAATTATAATTTATTTCTTAATTTATTTCTTTACAAATATACAAAAATCTCTGGTTCCATATTCTACAATGAGTTTTTGCAAAAGCCAAGAACTGCATGTTCACAGACTCACAAACAACACAACCGGTCACTGGTTTGGTCCCGAATAAAATCACAGCTTCTGAAAATGGCCTGATTCAAGCTACTCCAATGTCTTTTTGAACATGTCATATACATCAGCCAGTATAAGACAGCAAGAGGCAACAGCACAACAGGCTGTGATACACAGACAGATTGGGATCAGCAATGATTCTCACCACAGCGACAGGGTTCGTGTCTGATCTTGCGGAAAGTGAAAGAAGTGCGGGTGCCCCTCTTGCTCAAGGTGAGATTGCTGTTGGTCCCATGTTCAGGTGTCATATGAGCAAAGGATTGTAGGTCACAGGTTGGCACCATGTCAAACTTCCGAGGAGTAATACTGAAAGAAGACCAGATAAATTTGTGGTAGTTGTTAACTATCATTTACAATCTGACAGTAACTAAGCTGTATAAGCGCAAGGGAATACAAGATGTGACTAGTTAAAAGTAGGTAAAAAAAAAAAATACAAATCATAATTATTATTGTATGAAGTCTGTATTCCTGCCTCCTTGCCCTCTTTTACTGTCATGTTATGTCATGGTAAATTGAGTCCCAGCAGACAAAACTGATCAATCTGACACAGTGCATCTCACCCATGTGTCCAGAGGTATCTGCTCTCTCCCTTCATCACCAGGAGGCTACGTTCTGGCAACACAATGGGCACAAGACGACCATCAGGATGACGAAACTCCATCACCGTCTATAATACCACACAGAAAACAAACACACAATATAAAACAGAACAGTGTTTTTATTTAATTTAGTTCTCATCAGAATGCTTTGTATTCCATCATGTTGTGCAGCTATTTGAGTAAACTAGCATTTTTTTTATTAGAAAATGTATTTTCTTTTGTTATTGAAATAGTGAAATCAAAATTTATTTATTTTTGTACTGATTTTGTACTGTAAAAATGAGATATTTAAACAAATCCTGTATTTATGTATATATATTAGTAGTATATTGGTCACTGCAGTATGACTTTGCTGCATGAGTAACTAAACAAAAATGCAAATGTATTTATAAAACTAAATTTATCAAAAAAAAAAAAAAACATCTTTCAAATATAAAATGTTCTTTCCTTTAATGTAACAGTGACGTCACCCACAAATAAAACAAAAACACCACGTTTTTGATTCTACTCCAGCACTGGTGTTTGATCCTAATGTTTCCTTACAGTGTGTAACAGCATGAGCTCTGCTGGGAAATTACATCTACAACTGCACTCTCCAACGTCTGACAGCAAGAAAATTGGATTTTGTGAAGCACAGCCGGTACAGAGACAGAGACACAGAGAGACAGAGACACAGAGAGACAGAGACACAGAGAGACAGAGACACAGAGAGACAGAGACACAGAGAGACAGAGACACAGAGAGAGAGAGACACAGAGAGAGAGACACAGAGAGAGAGACACAGAGAGAGAGAGAGAGAGAGAGAGAGAGAGAGAGAGAGAGAGAGAGAGAGAGAGAGAGAGAGAGAGAGAGAGAGAGAGAGTGAGTGAGTGTGTGTGTGTTTGTGTATGCTGGGAGTGGTGTATGTGCAACCCCAGCCCTCAAACCACAATTGAACGTTTTCTGTTTCTCGGACACAGACGCACATACAGAAACATGATGAGCAGGACTGTGCTGTTCCCATCTGAGGAGTATTAGCCAATCAATGAAACCGGTGGACTGACTAAATCAATGGTGATGCTGACAGCTACGCCTTATTACAACAGCATTCATCATTCGCACGTCTCCACATCCTAAACAGCCTCAGTACTTGGAAAGTGCAGACAGATTTAATTAGAAGAAACCAGGTACGATGAGGATTACATGTGTTTAATCAGTAATCACGAAATCTGCTGTTAAAGTTTCATCTAATCTTATCATATGTTTATTACATTGCTTCATTCCGACTGGATTTTAGGGTTTGAAAGACATTTTGTGAATAATGTTGAATGAATGATGTGTACACATATTGATAGAACACCTTGAGTTTAAAAAGCATCTTTTATTCATAAAGCCTCATATAAAATGCCTACTGTGCACTTTTTTGATGTGGAAAATCTCCAATGAAGAGCTAGGGCAAAGATTACACTGCCCACACTCAGACCGCTCACACCGTCAGTCGGTATGTGACAGATGATTGCTAAGAGAGACCCTGCAACTTGACCCTTCAACTCACATCAGTCACATCATCTAGTCCCACCTGGAATAGTCGAAGTGATAGTAAGAAAGTTTGAAGAAAATTCAGTCCATCTTCTGTGTATTAATTGTATAAAAAAGTGATTAAAACAAAATAAAAAAACACCTGCAAAAAAACTCTATATTAATAGAACAGCATAGTAAGCCAACAAGTATGACAGTATGTAAGAGTGTCAGAAAGAGGCAAAAGAATGAGCCATAGCAAGCGAGGTGTAAAAATGTTCTCAGTTAAATAACAAACACTCAAGAACACACACTCATTTCTGACAGTTGTACCCCCTTGAGACAGATGAATCCTGCCGGTTAATGAAGTGACACTTAATATGACTGATCAAACCAGGCCTCAGAAAGTCAGACAACAGAGACACAAGTGTCTGATTACACCATGTTTCCATTTACATCAGGGTTTTAAATTTGCATCTCTGCTTTACACTAAAATGTGTTTTTTATAACTATTTATATCTTTCAAGTTTTTAACTTTTTTTTTAAAATTACTGTTGAAACTTACTGATGAATTGTAAGGTTGCGTAAATCATGAACCCAGAGTACTTCTCTGCAACTGATGGAGTAACATTTTCCACAAAAAATTTCAAACACATTAAATTGAAACATAGAGTTTAATTGCAAGGCACCTATTATTAAAATGACAGTTCAGTGTTTTACATAATAAAATAAAGAAACATGCATTTATACAAAAATGGCACTTCTCACCTTTGCTCCTAAGCTCAGTGACAGGATGGTGTCCTCAAAGGCAGAGTGAGTGTCCACATGAGGAGGAATACCTAAAAGTATAATAGTTAAAGGGATTCAATTTTGCTGCAAAGTTTTTTTATTTAACATTTTGTAAAATTGGAAAATTAATTTATGTGCATAAGTAAAAAACAAACAAACAAACAAACATAATAACAATTCCTTCATTCAAAGCCTTCTCTCAGCCTCTATAGGCTACTGCTTCACTTCTATTGAAAACCAAAACAAAAACAAACTGAATTGGATGAATTTTGGAAAGGTTTCTGTTGCCATCTTGAGGTAGAATTCTGTAAACTTGATTTTGTCCCTATCACATTTCAGTGGATAAAAATTTGTTTCACCACTTCTGAATAATTTGCTCAGACAGACAATACAGTCATTTAAACACTCATTTATTCCACCAAAAATAGACTTTTGAAGCTCAAGTGGGTAGACACTGTTGGCACTAATAGCCTATGTAAAAATTATTATTTTACATTATTATTAATTATATCCTATTAGTTTTTCCTCATCCTGTATGTTACTCATTAAGTCATTAAAGTAGATATGAACGGAGTAGCTCACCCTGTCCAGACTCATACTGGTTGACAGTCAGCTGATCTGGGATCGTGACAATATGCCCATCCCTCACGCAATTTTCCAGAACAGATAAACACTCCTCAGGAAGACCTGGAGACAAACACATTTAATTTTCATAATTTTTACAATAATCTACAGTAACATTATCTCCACTATTGCAATAACAAGCTGTCATAATGTACTGTTTGATGACAAGCTGTTCAATAAACTGTGAAAAAATAAATGCTGAGAAGTATTTCTTCGGGTACAAAAATAAGCTAATTAAATCTTGCAGCAGGGAACAGAATAGAACATAGAATTTCAAGATTAATACGTTTTGGCCTACTGGTACTTTCGACAATGCAAAAAGTGAGTAACACATTATTGTGACAGGAATAATGGCCAATGTTCTGAAAATATCAAACTGTAATTGTAACAAAAAGCATTTTAGATACAAAAGCAAGCTTACCAGCAGGTAATGGCTTGTTTTTGTCCACGTTGTTGTTGTCATAGCAAAATTCAAAGCCGTAATGTTTGACTCTTCGATGCTTCAGAGCTTTTTGAGCTAAAAAGGAATTAGAATGAAATTAGTAAAAAGAGGTTAAATGCTATTGGCATGGATAGAGCACACTTCTAAATTTAAAGATACTACAAATTTTTCATGACTCCCATTTATGATCAGGTTTTATATGGCAACTTCACCAGCATTCATACACAAGCAAATAAAACACATTACAAAGGCTCTCACCAGTGACTTCATCATTAGAAGACGACCAGTCTATAGCAGCAAGCAACAGAACCTCCTCCTGCGGAGACACAAAATCTTCCACCAAAACTAATCCCTCTGGTAAAGGAACAGCCACCTCCTCCTCACAGGGCACTGTAAACACATGTATGTAAAGCACATATAGTATAGATAACACTGATGGTTGTTGATTATAAGACATGATTTTCTAGACCAAAAAGCATGACAACAAACCAAAAGGCTACATTTTATTATCTTCCAACTTATTGCTAAAATGTAAACACTGATATACTGTAGCTTACAAACAGGTATCACATTAATGTGTGTATGTGTGACAACCAAGGATTGAAGCAAGTACCTGAATGAACATAACTGAGATAGAGTGTGACATTGTTTTCTCCAAATTGCAGTTTGTGTCCATTAAGGTGGATGTGGGCTTTCTGAGCACTTTCCTCTAGTCTGAAAGCAACATGAATTTTAAGTCACCAAAACAGGGCCTAAAAGTATAAAACATGGTCCTGCCGAAACAACCAACCATGCAACAGCTGTACCTGTATGTGACAAAAGCATAGGGCTTGTAAGGGGGCATGACCAGTGTCTCCACCTCTCCTATCTCTTTCAGCACTGCAGAAAGTTCCTCTCGACTAACCCCATTCCCCAGGCCACCGTTAGCCACCACCAAACTCTGTATGGGAGACAGAGGTAGATTGGTTGCCTTTGTACCTACCAGTATAGCAATAGCAATCAAAAAAATAAATAAAAAATTAAGTAAAGTTAGGCTGCCTATGTGTATCAGCATCACTGATGTAGACAGACAATCTATTAAACCACCATAATTAATAACTAGTTCCAAAACGCTGCACGCCCCAAATTAAACACAATACAATGTTTTAGTACTATAACATTTAGTTAAAGTATTACTTAGCTGATAACAAAATAAGACAAGAATGAAACCATTCACATAAAACGTAACGTTACATGTTATGAATAGTAAAGGAATTACACAGCTAATCGACTTCCTTTTTTTGATCTTTTACCTTTGTGGGCTGCGATGCCGTAACGATGCCTTCATGTCTCAGCAAAGTGTGACTCGCTTTTATTTGTTTCCGAAAAACTTTCTTCTCTTCTTTGCTAATTCTGACGGCTCTCACATTTTCTACACAGGACTCCATTGTACGTCATTGTATTTCGTCCGGGTGGAGCTAATATTAAACACACAAAGTTCCCGAAGACACTTCTCAAAACAGCAAGGTTTTTGCTTTCTTTGTTCATTCGTTTCTTTGAAAAGAAATTTAACATGCGAATCAGAGGATTTGCGAAAGTTTATTATCAAACATCCGTCCTTCCATTATCTGTAACCATATATCCTATATGAGTTTGGCTGGAGTCTATCCCGGCTGTCACTGGGCGAGAGGCGGGGTACATCCTGGACAGGTCACCACTCTATCTCCGGGCCAATACAGACAGACAACCATTCACATTCACAGCTACAGGAAATTTAGACTCACCAATTAATCTAACATGCATGTATTGGAGTGTGGGAGGAAACCGGAGTACACGGATGAAACCCACACAAGCATGGTGAGAACATTCAAACTCTACACAGAAAGGCTGCAGCCGGCCAGAGTTTCAAACCAGGAACCTTCTAGCTTTAAAGTGACAACACTAACTACTCCACCATTGTGCTATCCTCCATTAACAAACAATGTTAATATATTCCATGACCAAATCTGCACACGTTGTAGTTTATAAGTCATTTTTATTCCTAAATACATTGTGCGAACTTGAATCATGATAACCTTGCTATCAGAACAATATTGTTCTTTGTCATTTCCTAAAATATAGGATTCACTGACCTTTTTCAGAGCAGATATTTTCACTCGTTACAGCAGTAAAGACACTATTATTATTAACATATGTACAAATAATATTATTGTGTTGTAACAGTTAGTGCAATGCAATGCATTGCCCTTGTCATGCATTCCCCTAATTTGTTTGGAAACCAGTTATGTAGAGTAATTAAGTCTATCATTGGCACCACTGTGATACATTTTGGTCTTTTGTACCTCCCACCTCCCAATCCAGTTACTTATCTCTTAATATCTGATATTCAATCTGGAACACATTGTTCCTGTGTGGCAAGTATCAAACTAATAATAGGAATACTCTTGTTTTTTTGTCTGATCTCTTTTATTCTCTTATCCAAGCAGCCTTACTTACTGAGTGTTTGTCCTGTGACTCCATTATATTGGGCCTAAACCTTGATGGCAAATCCATGCTGCATGCCTCCTTAATCTCCCAAGAGACAAACAAAATGCTCCATGGCTCCAGTAACGTGACACTAATGGGTAAAATACAAGTGTATATAATTTTGGCTATCCTGCAGAATTATTTGTCTTATAATGTCATTCAACCATCATCAAATTATGGCAACTGAGGATAACTTGGTATTCTTTTTAAATTTTTTTTCAATAAAACACAATACTCCACACATCAGGACAGACTCAGATTAGACAAGCAGTCAATCACATTCAGTTATGCATGCTGAATTGTATTCTGTTCATTTTGTTTTTGGTGAGGTGCCTGCTCTAATTATTGTACTCTGTCTGCATCCACCTTCAAAGCAGCCAATTAGTTAAGATCCTGCATATAAATGTTTCTACAGTCAGATTAATGACTCTACAGACCCTCTGTGTGTGTGTTTGTGCATGCTTGTGTTGGGCGGGCACGCATGCGTGCTTGTATTTCTTACCTAGTAGCAGCCAAAAAATATTTTTATAATAATCAAGTTAGGACCTTTTGGTGAAGTGAGGACCTTTTGCTGGTCATAGCAACTTTGTAAGCCTTTTCGGATAAAGAGTTGGTTTTAGGGTTTGGCCTAGAATTGTGTTTAATTTTGGTTAGGGTTAGAGAAAGCATTATATCAATGAAAGTCCTAAGAAGGATAGAAACATGAACCTGACACACCATGTGTGTGTGTGTGTGTGTGTCAGTTTGCCTGTGCGAGTGTGCAATCATACACGAGTGTGTTGTGTAGTCAAGCCGTCACCTGTCCTCATCTATCTCAGTAATTACAGCACCAGGCAGAGCTGCTGGCCACAGGGAGTCCTTCATCATTTAAACAGCATGCTCAGTTTAGTCTACAAAACAACAGGTGGTGAGACAGAAGAGCACACTGCTACCCTTTTTAACATGTCATAAACACTCTGGGTAATCTTGTTTATCAAAACAGCCCCAAATCTTCACTTTTTAATGACATACTTAGGTACCAGCCTGGTTCTGTTTTGAGGGAAGTTAAAAAGGGTTGAAGCTTTTGCTTGCAGTCCTTAGTATTCATTAAGGCAAAGGGGGGTAGTCAATGCTTTATTCCTGTTTTATTGTATTATATGTCACGCTAAACCAAGTAATCTAGCAAATTTATGTCAAATCTATGTTTTCAAAGTATTGAAAAAATTATCACATTTATGGGCCATAGCTGGCCTGCATCTTTCAAACATATCTTCCTTGCGCATGCAGCAGTGGTCTTAAACTTGGAGAATGGAAAATTTACAATTTGCGTGGGCACTTTAAGGACATCTCATCTATGCAAGCTTAAAAGATGGAGTTCAAAGTTAACGTTTGACCTTGAAACCAGCACTTGAGATACCATAAAGTTCATTTAGTAGCTGATGAATGATACATCTGGTAATAAAGATCATATAACATAATGAAAAGCTGGACCTTGTGGTGAGATTTGTCACTGTCTATGCCAAGTAGAAAACTTTAAACCTAATTTTATCAGTATAATATTTACAATGTGTTTCCGAATTTATTAGCCATCCATAAACCCCTAGAGAATGTAGATGAATGGGCTTCTATATTTTAGCAAGTGAAAATATCAGTTAAGACTGTGAACAGGAGATTAGGAAGGTATTTCAAGGGCAGCTTCACCTCACACATCATCCAAGCTCTGAAAACGGTGAGAACTAGAGTGGAACTACTTTTATACCCTGAGGCATGCCATCACCCTTCGAAATGCAGGGCCAGTAGCCAGAGGCCAAATTCCTGTTGATGGCATCTTTGTATTCTAATTAGCTAAGGAGTGAAGGACAAAGATGGACAGATCCAAATTTTGTCCCACCACTCTGTAGGGACTCTGTGTAAGCAGATATCCTTCTGTTCTTGGAGATAGACGAGAATGAAAAATTCCAGGGGTGATGAAACAGAAAAAAAGAGTTAATTTCTGAAATCTGACCACACACATTCATTTTTTTGTCTGAATCAATTGGAAAGTGGAAACGAGTTAAAGTTGTGGGCAATACCAGCTATATGTAGACCTCATATGCCAGCTAAACCACAGGACAACTGATAATTACTGAATATATGCAGATTTTCCCTCACTATAACATCATCTGTGTCAAACGTTCACTTGTTATGAAATAAAAATAAGAAATAAGATACAATATGATACCATACACCTTTAGTTTTCATGGAAACTGAACTGAAACTGAAATAACAGGTTCACATCTCATAAAGCCCCACCCTGTAAACTCTATGCCACAGTCCCCAGCTTCCTGTTCTCACCCCTTTGCAGTGCCTTTAGGCCCCAACTTTGTCTGCTCCCTTTGGAGCAGTCGACTACAAGATATTGAGTGTAAGCCACCAGCCATTTGCTCTTCCCACCTGCTCTTCTTTAAATAACCTATTTTTCTGCGTATGACACCGTCACACTGTAAGATGCCTGTTAGAAAGCAAACGTTGATATTCTCCATTTAGGACATGTGAAGAGTCAAGAGATACTATTTGCAAGTCTAAGGATGTATTTGACTGCCTGAGAAGAGGGTTGCAAGGAATGTCTTGTTATCTTTTGAAGAGATTCAGACTTATGATATTTTAAATAAGATTCACAGACAGATTGTTAAACCAAGCAGTGCCACAACACATTCAAATGGCTGAATGGAAAAATGGAGACTCCCCATATTGGCTGGACTTCAGCCTATGGAGGAAATATATGCACTGTGGTGTCTTCTTACTAATAAAATCTACATAAAGGAGTGGCCTCAATAATTTTTTTTCTTTTAACAAAGCTTTTGCTTTCTTCCTGTGTAAGACAGATATACAGTGCATCCAAAAAGTATTCCCAGGACTTTATCGACATTTTCTTATGTTACAGCCTTATTCATTATCCTAAATTCATTTTTTTCCTTAATTCTACAAACAATACTCCATATTGACAATGTGAAAGAAGTTTGTTTGAAATCTCTGTAAATGTAATCTCTGTAAAGGAAAAATCAAAGGGACATAAGTATTCATGGCCTCTGCCATGATGCTCAAAATTTAGATCTGGTGCGTCCTGTTTCCACTGACCCACCTTGAGATGTTTATACAACTTGACTGGAGTCCATCTGGGAAATTCAGTTCATTGGACATAATTTTGAAAGGTATACACTTGTCTATATAAGGTTTGTGCTCTGTCACACAGTTAAAATGCACTGTTAACTATGGGACAGAGCACAAACCAAGCCGTGAAGTCCAAGGAATTGTCTGCAGATCTCAGAGACAGGATTGTGTCAAGGCACAGATCTGGGGAAGGGTACAGAAACATTTCTGCACCATTGAAGATCCCAATGGCCTCTATCATCTGTAAAGGGAAGAAGTTTGGAACCAGCAGGACTCTTGGGCCGGACGTTAAACTGAGCGATCGAGAAAGAAGCGCCTTAGTCAGGGAGGTGACCAAGAACATGACAATCACTCTGAAAGAGCTCCAGCATTTCTCTGTGGAGAGAGGAGAACCTTCTAGAAGAACAACCATTTCTGCAGCACTACACCAATCAGACGTGTATGGTAAAGTGGCCAGATGGAAACTAATCCTCAGTAAGAGGCACATGACAGCCCGCCTTTAGGCCTCTCAGACCATGAGAAAGGGATTGAACCCTTTGGCCTGAATGCCAAGTGTCATGTCTGGAGGAAACCAGGCACCACTCACCACTAAGCCAAAACAAGGAAGGAACTGGGAGACTAGTCAGGACCTGAGTGACAGTGTGTGTGCACACTGTTTTCTGTCTTGTTGTTGTCCTCTTCATAGCAGTGAGGGGGGTCCGTTTCTCAATGAGTACTTGTCTTCTTGGGCAGATGTGCACTGTGAAAAAGACCTTCCACTGTCTCTGAAGACTATAGTATATACCTTTCAAAGAAATCATTAATTTATTGGCTATATCTATAATCTTCCTTTCTCAGGACCAGTCTAGACTGACAAGTTTCTAAGGGAAGCTGTTTTTTCTTGTAATTTTTAGTTTACATTTACACTCAAAATGACAGGCCAGGAGGAAAAGCCAAATCAAAACTCATATTATTGTTTTACTGACATCAACTTTCATGCATGATCATTTTAGGAGCACCTGCAATTAAATATCTGGAAAGCCTGATCAGTAGGATGTTGTGCACAACCAATGAAAGATAATAAAAATACATATCTGTCTAGGAGTTTCCAAAAATTGTAAGTGTATGGCCCACAACTAGTTCTAGCTTGATATAATCATATTCTATGCACGCACACAAACACACACACAAAAAAACAAAACACAGAATGTGAAGAATGGTGTCTCTGAGGCGTTGTTGACACCCCTCTGTCTCTCCAATGATTTAGAATATAACCCTGCCAGCACCTTTCTATCTTAAACACACACACACATACAGCTGTCAGAATGGGCTATGATCCACCCCACACAGAGATGCCTGCACATCTCAGCCTTCTTTCTCACCTCTAGCACTGGATACATATCTTTGACAATGGGAATCCCTGGTTTGAAAGCTGGCAGAGCAGCAGGGTGATAAAATCTCTGGCATTTTTATCTGTTAAGTCCTTTGGGAATCACCTTGGAATCCTGTGACGTGAGGGTTCAAGGGAGCAAGTCCTATACTTACTTTTTGCAAGTTCTTCTGACCCCTTTGTGTGTACAGAAGACGGTGTGTGTGTCATGGGAGCTTTATGCTAGTTCGGAGATAACACCATTTTAAGCAGCTGTCAAGTGTGAGATGAGCTGTGAGGTTCTCTGTCAAAACCCTCTTCTTAGCACCAGTATAAGATAGAAAAGGGGGAAGGTAAGATATAATGGATGCAGTATAAAAAAAATTGCTACATTATAATTATGTTGTGTTTGTTAAAAATAATAGTTCCTACAATTGTGCACATTTGCATTCTGGATTTATACTTCTCTTATCTGTGTGGTGCATACACTCCCAAGCCACAGTCAACACTCAGGTAGTTTGTATCAGTACAAAGACTGGAAGCAAGTGGAAACGGCTATTCTGGCTCTGTCCAAAGGCAACGTAATGCACCAAACAACACTTCTAAAGCTTGCTAATTAACGCATCCTTTTGTGTTTACAGTTGCAGGCTTACAGCTCGGTTATGTGAGGGGCTATTTTTTGGCTGGGAGCAATAACTTCTGAGAGTCTTCAGTGGTTGTCAGGCAAATGCATGAGGATGATTAAGAAAGTCAGAGCACACTTCCAAGAAATGGTCTGTTACATAACCCCCTTCCGCTCCAAAAGCAAAAATAAAAAATAGAGCAGAATCCTGAACTAGGTCAGGGTGAAACAATATGTTTTTATTAATTTGTGTGGATGTACTTTAATGCCATCATGAAGGATCTACATTTAGATGAATATTTAGGTAGGTGCCAGTAGTCCACTATTGATTATGTTATTGATTATGATGTGGAAATGGGTCAGGTCACAACAGTAGCAGGTTAGGATGAGGTCAACTGACCAAATAGAGTGTTTGGTTTGTTCCAGCCTTGTGTTATAGTCTGTTCCCACCCCACATAGTATTTCTAATAGTTTGCTTATCTCTTAGGGCTAACGTTGGATTATGGATAAAAGTAACCCCAGAGTATGCAAATAGATATCAGGATATTCCCAATTTGTCCCTGTAGTTTTTTGCTTTTTTCACAGTCAGCAGGGAGCAGAACTTGACTCAGCCTGGCTGCCTGCCATCCTGCTATTGTATAATGACTAACACTCATCATTAACCATAACAAACAATCAAAGTAAGTGTAGTGGCACAAAGGTCTGCACTGTATACGTATGTACATGTATGCTTTTCTTAATATTTTACTAGGTCCTCTGAGCATAATGCATGAAGTGAATTTCCCCAGATACGAAGTGATACAGTTACAGTTTTCTATATCTGTGTTTGGAACAACCCTAATCCACCTTGTATCTGCAATCATGTTTTATAAATAACCTTGCCTCCCTCCCTGTTCTATGTGAGACAGAGACTCTGTATGGTTATGGATGGGAAACACTTCAGTTAACTGAGATTGTGGAAAACAACACACTCTATTGGCTGGGTGGTGACATCAGTCTGTGTGTATGTGAGCCATGGGCGGTCCACCGAGGATGACTACTTTAGGAGCGGGTCCTGCCCTTGGTGACTACAGAAAGCTGGACAACAGAGAGAAGATCAACTGATTATTGATGCTAAAAAGATTTCCAGTAAGAAGACAAGCTGATTTTTTAAAGGTCCTCAAAAAGAAAGGAGCAGAAAAGAGCATCTGTGTTCCCCTGTGCATCCCCTTTTTGATTACAACCAAAAGAGGATAGGTAACAGTCTGTCTGTATCTCAGTTTATCTAACATATGATTTTGTATGCAAGGTATTACATATGCATTGCATGAATGTGTGTGGGTGGTTTTATGCCTTGTGTCCAGTGTGTACATGTGTACAGTGTGTACAATAATCTCCCCTCTTTTCTGATGACTGATACTGAACAAATACTACGAACAAATGCAGTCAACTAAGAAGTGACTGATCCTACTAATCTGTGATAACAGAGGCAACATTCATGTACATGCAAATGCAGAACTGGAATGCACACATACTCACACACACACACAGACACACACTTATTCTTATAAAATAGTGCCTACATATAAGCTTTGCTAATAGCTAAATTTATATTAACACAACTGAAACATAGTTTTATTTCCTCTTTCTCTCTGCTTTCTCTGAGGTCTTGGAACCGTGTCTAAGAAGAAGCTGCACCTCTTCATCAAAAAACACACAACACATATCCTTGTCTACTTTTGTCCTCCCTCCTCTGTTCAGCAGCAGATCCCTTTGCATTACCCCCAACTCGTTGGATCTTCTCTCTCTGTGACACCATCATGGACCGCTCAACACAGGAGCTGTTCCTCAACTTCATGATCGTTTTAATTACTGTCCTGCTGATGTGGCTGCTGGTAAAATCCTACCAAGACTAAACCATGAAGAAAAAAATGAGGAAAAGAATGAGAGGCAGAGGAGAAGCAGAGAGAAGTAAAGAGGGGAGCTAGCATGGTTACTGTAGGACTTTGCTGCAAATTAAAATTTGTTCAGACACAGGGTTTACTTTTTTCCCCATTCTATTAGTCCATGGTCACAGGTTTGGTCCAGAGTTATAGAAATCATATGAAATCAGAAGCCATGTGATTTTATTGCAGCTATAACCCAGGCTAAATGTCAATGACAAATAAGTCTTGGATCTGTACGTATTCCAAAGTGTTTTTAAATGTGGCCTTGAATTTCTGGCAAGAGCCAAAAGGTTTAATCATAGAACAAATGGGAGGGGGAATAAACATAATCTGGCTGTAGTTCTTGTTTAACATGGCTGCTGCAATGTCACCACAGTAATCTTAACAACAGTCATGTCACTGTGTGATTCATGTGACCTTCGTGATACAATGAACCATATTGTTGTGTCTATTGTTCTGTTTTCACTTTAGTGATGAATTTCTCAAATGCAGATTCAGTATTGTACCATAAAAGAAGATGTCAACACTCATAATGAAGCACTGAGTTTATGTTCTTTTGTCATAAAAACTTTAATTTGTTGGATTCTGGCCACCATTTTCTCCTTTTGACTAAGTTTGAGCAGATCTACCTGCAAATAGACCGAAGCTACAGAGCATGTTCCTTTATGATAGACATGCACAGATAGCATTGAACATTTTCACTTGCTGACAGAACTGAAGCAATCATATGCAGAAGATCAGCTGATCCGTTGATTGATAACATATAGAATCGCTGTATGCATCATAAGAGGAGAAAAGGGGCATGCAAGGATACAACAGATTGAAACAGAATAAATGCAAATTCAAAAATCCACCACATAACTTACACAGCCGTGCCATGAAATTATTTTAGCTTTTAGCTACAAGTTTTAGATTGTATATTATATATGAACAGCTCTCCAGCTAGAAAAAGAAATAGATAAATACCATTTAATGCAGACAATGAAAAGTCTTATCTGCTTGTTAAGTGATGACAAATGGCCCCAAGGATCATACTGTTTCTGGATCCAATATTCAGTCTATTTTCCAGAGTTTAATAAGCATCATCCATTCATGACCCTTAATAAATATTTATGATTATAAAGATGTTATTTATAATATCTAAAATATTAATCTTTGCATTTCCACAAACCTCTACACAATTGGTGTGTCATGTTAGGTTCCCTGTTGTTTTAATCAATCTGAATGTAAAATCACCTGCCAGCTTTCATTACCCACTTTCCCGTATTAAAGAACTGTTTCTTAGATTGATTTTTTTGAATCAACGAAAAATAATTGTTGCAATTTCAACAAAAGATCCCAATAAATTCTTTGGGTTTTAGGACTTGTTGTAGCTGAAACTAGCTAGCCTCCTACCAACTTCTTTCTTGTATTTGTTTTTGTTATTTTTGTTATTTTTTATTTTTTTGGCTTCCTAAATGTTGCCTTGCTGTTATCTTCAAATAAGTTAATTGCAAATAAGAATAACTAAGCTAAGGTTAGATACAGCAGGGTTGTAAAGTTGAAACAATGTACATACTGTATCTGCTATATTGACTAATGCATGGATCCTATCTTTAACTCCAAATGTTTGTTCCTTAATCCAGATATATCCGAATATTGCAACATTTCCCAAGAATCAAAAGGGCTCGTCCTGAGTAGGTGACAGTCTGGACCAGTGGCATTAGGAAATCAAAGTTAGAAATCTAAATACACACATTGGAAACAGAACAGTCTGAGCATCGTGGTTTAGGTTTAAACTTAATATTCCAATTGTTTCCAATATTTCCATGACAAAATTTGAAGCAAGAGATAGTCAGAATGAGAGAGAGAGAGATGCGGAATAGCAAGCTAGTGCAGAAGCAGCAAGTGAAATTACCTAGTATTTGATGATAATTGTGTGTTTGTATGTGTGTGTGCCCTCCACCCAAGCAGCTTGCACATATCTCATGTCTTTGTTTAATGCAAAGGGAAAATGTGGTGTGGTTATAGAGGAATTTTTATGTATTACACAATAGCTGTGCTGTCATGATTCTGCTGTTTGGTTTGGTATTTGTATATGGATCTGTGAAATTTGCCTAATCATCAGAAGAACTGTCTACACTAATTACTGGAGTTTAAAGAATAGCAACCTTTATTTACTCTTACCAATCTCCTACTGAACAAGGACAGTATGCTGTGTGGGGCATGGATTTAATAAAGGCATGTCTCATTACCCATCCACTGTAGAGTGTGACCACTCACAGGTGTTGTGCCTTTTTTGGGCACCCTTTTCTTGCTTTGCAACTATTTAAAAGATTGTTGCTGGAACAAAATAATTTAATTTTCAGGGAGTAAACCCCCTAAAATCAGGAAGGGTTCAAGTCTTTATAAATAGATCTTAGACAATAGTTTACATTTCTAAATTCTAGCTACAGGAGTGCTGTTAGTTTATAGATGCCACAGAGGCATTCTCTATTTAAACCAAGATAATTTATATTTAACTAGTACTAAATAGTTGTTTAATTTAACAGGGTTCCTCCATGGGAGTGACCCTATTAGAGTGACACAACAAAGATCCTACAATGGCAGGCATGGTACAATATGGTACAATTTAATGATCAAAACTTAAAATTAAATAATTTAAATAAATCATCTGGCTCAGTTGTTTTTGTGTTATGATGATCTGGGGGAAGACAAGTGGTTTTAATTAAAGACATGTTAGCCATCAGTCACATGCACAGATATGAAAGCCAAGAGAGACTCAACATGGCTAACTGCTTATATTAGTGACATAGGTAACACACATGTAGTTCCACTTACATGTGTCTATGTGTTTGCATGCACATGTATATGTGTGTGTGTGTGTGTGTGTGCCTTCTGTGTATCACACTGTGACAGCCCATGGGTCTCTGTATCTGTTGAAACTGATGAGCTGGCAGTGAAACTCAGTGAGGGCTCTGGGCATTGAAGCCACTTCCTCCCACTGACTCCTTCCACTGTAGTACACCTGTACAGGTAATAAGGAAACATACTTAAAGAATAAATCCGTACTTATTAAAAGTATGGATAGTTAATGAGGAATAACATCTCTGGCCACCTCAAAATACTGCACATGGAGAATAAATGTAAATTACATATAAGAGCACAGGCCACATCTCAACTTGCCTCTAAATGCTAGTTTAGGCTCTGGTTAAACCTTTATCCTCCCTCTTTCTCCTGTCCAAGAATCCCAAATGCTAACACTTTTATATCACTTATGTTTTGCATCAGTTTTAGATGTAAATGAAGTGCATTACAATGTTTGTCTTTTGCAATGGAATAATATTTATGCCAATATTTGCCTCTTGATCTTCAGATCATATACAGTAAAGGACAGAACCAGTCTGTCATGACAGAAGCTGACACAAACCCTGTGAAAGCAGCTTTCATGGACGACAAAAGGTAAAATTTCATCCTACCTGAACTTCATCTGTGATCTCATCAGGAGAATAGTCTCCACCCAGGATGTAGATTCTGTCTCTGATACCCACTGCTCCAGCATTGAATCCAGCACACTCAAATGAACCTTCTCCCTTCCACACACAGGTCTCTGGACAAAAACTGTAGACCTGTATGGGGCAAAAGGCCCACTTTAAAATCACATTTATAGTTGGAAAACTCAAACCTCCTAACTCTGCTAACAAACACTGTCTCTTTGCGACAGATTGCAAAATGATGTCCAGTTATTAATTCATTGACATTTATTCACTAGTGCCAGTCTAATTGGTCACCTTATAAGTGGACAGGTCGCAGAGATGCAGTGTATTATGAATTGACACAGCCTTGACCAGAGTAGCATGGAAGAACTGCCCAAACTCTGCCACCAACCGGCTCCACTGGTCTTTCTGGGCGTCGTAGCAGAAGAAGCAGTCCAATGAGGGGTTGAAGGAGTCTGTGATTTCCACCTCGGATCCAAGTGTATAGATAACTGTGCCACAAGCACTGGCCTCAGGGTAGAAGATGGCAGTGGGCAGAGGGCTGACTGAGCACCAGGTCTGGGTCAAAGGGTTGTAATATTCCACCTAAAATACAGGACAGACAGAACAGAATTGTGTCCTGCACATCTCAACCAACTATTTGGTCTTGATTATACATAAAAAACACTGTTACCTCCAGCAGACTGGGAGCTACCCCTTTGGTTCCTTTTGTCCGTCCACCAATGACGAACACTCGGTCAAGACAGGTTACAGCTGTGTGCATAGTGCGGGGCTTCAGCATGGCTGGTGCAGCTGTGCATGTTAGGGTCACAGGGCAGAAGCACCAAACCTCGTCTGTAGCGTCGTGGGACAGCTCGGCCACATGGAGACGTATTGCCCGGCAACAGGTTCCTCGACAACCACCCGTGACAAACATCTTAGTTCCATGGACAAAAGAGGAAATGGTGAATGTTTAAAGAATAAAACTGAGAGCATGATGAAAACATATGTTTTAGGAAGACTAGTTAGACAGAATTGTAAATGATAACAAGTTCCACTTGTTTGTTTCAGGATTTTACTCAACATGTGCTGTAGATTTTCTGACTTTAGAAAGAAAAATTGGGAGCATCACCAAACTATTTAAATGTTCACAAAGTTATTGATTTCTATCCTGGAGGGTGTGACACCTAAAACATTCCCACAATAAATCTAAGGGGTAGAAAGATGATTAGTTAAGATGATTGGTTAAGAGAAAAATAAAAATGAAGATCTTCTCCACCCTTCTCTGCTCTTCACAGTTTACCTGACTTCTCTACGGGTTTACCTTTTTTCTTGTAATATGATAGACACAATCACCTGTTAAAATCTCTAAAAATCTCTTTGAATAAAAGACTGGGGAATCAAAAATGGTTCTTTGGTTGAACTGACATTCCGTACCAACATTACAGTTATAGCATTTAAGAAGTTGGAGTGGCTTCACTTAAAAAGGCCACAAGCAATCCAAGTTGGAAACAACTGCAGTTCTATTCCAACACTAACAATACCTTTTCAGCATAGCTGGTAAGACAGGATCCTGGTGGATCTGGTATTGTACATGCCCCTTCCCCCTGTCCTGCTGCAAGCTCTTTCCACTGGTCTGTTTCCAGACAGTAGCAGAAGGTGTGGCAAATCTCTCCGTTCTCCTCCGTCTTGTGGATGTAGATGTAGCTCTGTGTGGTGGTAGGCCTGGCATCTGTGAGTAAGCCATTATACTGACCCTGTTTGAGCTGGGCCTCCGACAGCAAGGCGAGACAGGACTCATCGCAGCAAACAGTGTCTGAATCGCACAAAGACTGACAGACGAAGCAAGGGGTAACAGAGGCAGGATGAGACAGTCACATGACCACAAACAGAGACCACATATAAAAAAATCTAATTTCAGTACACACTTTGTTTCTACCTTTAGTGTAGGTGCAGGCAGGTGGTGCAGTCTGGTTAGAGATAACAATCCTTGCAACAGTTTTTGTCTTCCCGGGAGATCGTACTCTGTCCATTTAAGAAGTGACATCACCACAGCCTCCTCACTGGGGACATTTAAAAAATCTGACCTCAGGCATTCCTCCAACACATTCACCTAGAAGAGGCAGTACAAATGTTAACCCAAAATTGAGTCTCAGTCAGCTAGGCTTGGTGTGAATGAGGGTGATAATAATGGAAGGCTTCTAGATGTTTCAAGTTGCTCTTAAAACAGTTTATTGACATATGTAGTCTCATGAGAACATGAGAATAGGTCTCAGTCATTGTAACTATTTTCCCCTAAAGCAATTGTAGGAAATATTCTCAAATATTTAGGTTTTCTATAGGTATATGAATGGAATACTGAGATGTAAAAATATTCTTAATCTGGTCGCAAGCATCACCTGCATATCTAAGAAATCCAAGGTTTTGGAAAGGTCAGAAAAGTTCTGAACCACAAAATCATTGGCACTTTGGAGAAGGGAGACTGAGCCGTAGGCCTCAGCAAGGGACAAGAGGGACAGACAGTTAGAAAGATCCATGGTTCCTAACAGGAAGTCACTGCAGGCTCGGGACATGACAGATACCTGAAGAAACCACAAATCAAAATATTACATATTTATGTAACCGAAACATTACCCTACAGTATATATGTTTGAAGGAAAGGAGAAAGAATGCAGAGATATTCTGAGGGTGCTGATGAGTGTATATATACCTGCAGAAAGGAGGCAAGCTGAAACAGCATGTCTACATTTCCATCAGTGATGAGTGCCTCTCCCGAGTAGGCAAAGTCTAGAAAGGAACCCACTGCCACTGGACACTGGTTACGCAGAGTCACTGAACCATCATCCCGCTCTCGCATGTCCACCTCAAACATAGCTCTAAACACAGAACAGTCACACATAATATTAACATTAACAAATAGATACATAGATAGATAGATTAAATACCTGAAGAAATCACTGCATGCTGCCAAAACACAGCGATGGCAGGGAAAACTGTGTTCCTGCACATTGATGGTGAAATCAAACAGTAAGCCTCGCTCCCTGAAGGATCGGAGCACACTCAAGAGCTGCAGCCCGTGGGACTCAGACACTCGCAGGAGGGTTCGATGTTCTGGGACCCCATTGCATTGTGGAGCACTGCCAGTTTTGCGATTGGGGGTGCTGGTGTTGGAGTTATGGGTATTTGGGTTACAGGAAGATGATTCTTGAATTTCCTCCATTTTGGCAAATTCTGAAAAATTCAAAAGTAAAAAGTAACATAGATCATGTTGCAATGTCTTAGACAAATGTGAGTAGAGATTTAAAAAAAATTAATGCATTTAACATGCAGCCTACCCCCCCATATAACTATAACTAATATTTCCACAACACTCTGCAAGTATAATATTACTGAGAACAGTTTAAGAAAAGATCTTAGTGTCTTGCACATTCAGTACTGCAACACACGTTATTTTACTTCAAATAAACATGTTTCCCTTTAAAAGCTGTTGTTAAAATCTAAAGTATTTGAATATAGAAATTCGGATAAAACACAGCGGTAGGTAAACCGAAGCCCACTCACCGTGTCAGCACCTCGGACAGCTCTCTCCATGCCATTCTAACTTCCGGAAGCAAAATCACGCGAGGACTCCGGAGTCGCTAGCCTTACAACAACATTATTGTTCCCCAATTTTTATTTTTATTTTTTTAATAAAATAGAAATTAGATTTTAATACCGTGTATAATTATGCGCGTGGGTGTATGTGCATGTGTGCGCGTGCGCGTGCGTACAGCTCTTATAGTTAGAAGGAGGGGCAATACCACCTGGGAATTGTAGTCCACATTTATTGGTGGGCTAAAAACTAAAACCGACAGTGTGCACAAATATAAGGTCTATGGTATAGTGCAGAAGGCATTTATCCGTTAGAAACAGCGACATATTAATGTTCACAAATACTACAGGCATTGTCACTAGTCAACACTTTTTCTGGGTTGGTTTGCTGTTCTGTTTGTATCGGCAAGAGTTGTTATGTATTAGCCTAATTTTTTTATTTCAATTGTACCTGCAGATGTATCTCCGTACATTTAACTAAATGCAAAAACCCTTCCGCGAGAAAAGCCTTAATGGGGAAGAATTAAGGAAGATTAAGAATATTAAGCAAAAGCAAAAATAATAGTCTATTATTGTCTATAATAAACTGTGGAAAGAGTAGTCTCATTTCATATGTAAAAATAATCCCTATGGACCTACAACAATAACTTACATATGCCTAAAATGCATTGCCTGTTTACGTCGGCGTTGTATTGTTGTTGCATCTTTTCAAATATTCCATTCAGACCGTGCATACTGCATCACAATTACATTAACACTAATTCTTTAACGCACGTGCAATTCACTTACCCACCACTGGATGACGCCACTTTTCTGTGAGAAAAAGGTTGTGGCATCAAAAGGATCTGAGATCGTGAACGTGGACTTCCAAATATGCTGCAGTACCCTTTCAGGCACCAAAGTGCTGCTGCCTTCCAAATATCACACTTTCAGGCCGTAAGGAACTACCGTAACAGAGTCCTGCACTGCAATACTACTAATAATAATAATAATGAGACGAAGAAGAAAAGAAGAGGAAATGCGATGACCAAGGCCATGTTACCGAATGTAATGACTCCTCAGCCATAAATGAAGTGCAGACAAAGCTGATCACAGAGTCGTGTATACATGATCCGTGTATACATTCGACTTAAATTACATTGACCTTCACCTACACCAATAGGCCTAACAAAGAACCTTAAAGCTCTGAGTGAATACGTGTATGAAGCAGAAGCTAAGGCCATTCCTTCACCCTTTTACTATTATTAATCATTTGATTGGGTTGTATGTGTGCAATCTATTCAACTACAAGCTGACATTAGGCTATTAAAAGACCCCCTCCTCTCTCCTTGCATCCCTGCATCCCTCCCTCCCTTTCTCCCTCCCGGCAGTGCATCCCCATCCCCCACACGGTGACCGTCTCTTTGGGTGAAAGCTGTCTTCCCAGCGCCACTGGCCCGACAAAACGTTGCTGTAGCAGAGCGGACATACGGGAGAGAGAGCACGTACACATACGGGAAATCTTTTGTTGTTCGACCGAGTGGCTTTGGTAAGTCTTATCTGGTTGGTGGTATAGAGGGCAAGTATGGCCATGTATCAACTTGCTCGTTGTCCGATTTTTGTCTTTTTTCCCTCCGCATCCCTTCAATTGTCCTCCGTGGTTACCACGGTGGGGAAGTAGCGGGCTAAGCTAAACAGGCTAGCTGAAATAGCGGAATCAAACTGCTGCTAGTTGCTGCATCAGTAAGGCTGTTGGCATAAATTATTAGCGGCTATGGGATAAGAATTAGCTGCGTTTGAGTCGGTACCGCCCAGTGTGACCTACTGTGAGTATTTTTGCCACTTTATGAATCTTTCCCATGCTAGCTGGCTAATTAGCTATTTGAGAAGCGTGAACGAAGGGATGCAGGGATGCTACGGCGAGTTAGCGGTTTTCTTTCCAGGCTAGCAGGCAAGCTAAGCTAACGTTAGTATTATGTGACCCGCATAGATTCCTACATGGGCTGCTGCGGAATGGTCGAATAGCCATGCTAACTGTAGCTAATCTGGTCATAATTGGCAAGATGGCATCTCCGAGTTGTAATCGAGAAATCGGTGGATTTTCAAAATGGTGTCTTAAGGTTGTTTGAGTGTGACCATTTTTGTCCAACCATGGCTGTTTTGGCGTTGCTTGCTATCTTTGGAATGCAGTGGTAGTGCCAGTGCGTGCCATACACTGATGGTTAAAACTTACAAATTAACCACTGATGTAGTGAATTCAAATGCCTGTATATAAGGGTTTGTTCTGCAGGCTGTAGCCACCGTTGTAAACAAAACCTATCAATTTTGGAGTGGAGCTACATTGTTCTCAAGTGAGTTCTGTACCGCTGCTGCCATGTGTTTGAAAAAAATCATAAATATAGTCTGGCCACAGTGGGGTATTGTATATTCTTCATACGTAAATGTTTGCATTCAGGTGGTTAACTGCATCGATGTACCAATCATTTCCAAGTTCAAAACAAACAGTTCAGTTAAATGAGGAATCCAGCTTCTGTCACAGTACAAATTGTAAATTCAGAACTGCTTGAGAGAGAGTATGGATGAAACTGGTATGGATTTAGGGGTAGTCACTTTACCAAATCGGTACCTTTTTTTTGGCATCAATCTCATTACAATGTAAGAATATGATGAAAAGCCCATGGCTCATATTTTCATAGAACATTTTTCATTTGAATGTGTTAAATCCAAAGATAATCTATTTGCACAGAAAAAAAACACAAGGGGTATCTTCGTTGGTCAGCAGTTGGAATTGAGAAAATGTGTTTTGTTTTTTATATTTGAGAAACTGGTTATCAGAAATCTCTTAATTATGTCAGTGTATCACTGTAGCCTCACATAGTGTAAAGAGATGAGACAAATGCTGGAGGCATATTAGTCTTCTTTTCAATAATTAGTCGTTTTCAATGAAATAGATTATCATCGTGAGTTTTTCTTAGTGGGCGTTACAGTCATTGACTGCTAATGACATTTAATTAAAGAAACCTTGGTAGTCTAAACAGATATATTACTGTTATTACTTTTCTTGGCCCTTAACATAGAAATTTAGTGTAAGTATTTCTATGATTAAATATTAGCCTGTTTTGTAGAGACTGAAAAAAATGTTGCTTCGTGTATGTTTTTTGTTTTGTTTTGTTATCCTAAGGCAAATTACTATATAGACATTTTTAAATAATAATATTTAATAGAAACCATTCCTGATTCTACTTGACTTCATCTAGTAGAATCTGGAATGGAAAAAAACACAGTCTTAGTTGCAAAGGCTGTGCAAAATCAAGAAGCATCTGGTAAAACTGCATCCCCGGAATAAATGTATGTAATGCAAGGGCAGTTACTGTGTTTACATGGACTAAAAGAAATGGGGTATACTCTGCAATATCAGCATTCTGGGGTAATTTGGAGCAGTGTTTACATGCACTTAAGAAACTTTACTAAAAATCCGCGTATGTATGCAGCAGAAGAAGAGTATCCTGGTTTGAGTATGTGGGTTTTGGCATGTACTGAACACAGTCTCATGTTCATGAATGGCGGGCCATAAAACCATCAGACTACTGAAGACTAGAGTCACTTAATATTACAAGTCAACTGTTCTATAACAGACTGTCGTCATCCCAGAATTTTATTCAGATGCGGTTAAAACGCTTTGAGTGATGATCAAATCAGTGGATGAAATTATTCCAGACAACACAAAATTTTCCCTCCTCATATTTTTTTTTGTCCAGCTCACAGCTCTGCAACATGATAGTTTTTTCCCCCCACATTGCCACAGATGTGTGGCAAATTTGTGTGGTTGGATTAGCTGCAGTCTCTAAAAGGATCGTCAGATTTGGAAATTAGTACGACTAAAATCATTAGTCCATTACTATGGCTGTAAGTAATGATTATTTCCATTATTGGTTTCTCTATCAAAATCAACACCTTTCAGCTTGTCCCTTCAGGGGTCAACACAGCGGAATATGCGATTTATTAATTTAAAAAAATAAATAATAAGAGAAATAATTTACAAAATGTGAAACAAACAAAAATCCTCAAACGGAGAAGCTGCAACCAGTGATGTTTTACAGTTTTGCTTTATAAATGGAAAGGTAACAATTGTTGTGACATAAAGTACTGAATAAATTCGATGCACTAGCTAGTGGTAAAATGGCCAACACATCCAACATTTGTTTTGGTTGACATTGACTACGTTTACATGCACATAACCAGGTTCCTGGAAATCTGTGTCTACATGCAGCAGAAGAGTAATGTAATTTCTCCCCCATCTCTGAGTTATTTTTGAAGCCCACTGCACAGATTTGCAATGTATAGTGATTTCTTTTCTTGTGTGTTCGTGTCACGGGGGGGGCAGCACAGAGGGAGGAAAAGCAAAAAATAAAAGGAAATGCATGCAGCTGATCCATAATGGGAACTGTCTGAATTTAAAAAATCTGTGGGGGAAAGTGACTGATTACACTTCTGCGAGGCACTAGTTAAGTTTTCTGTCAGACTTTGGACGTCCCCCTGTCTTATCTTTCATTCAGGCTTTCACTCAGCTGCGTTTTCTTATCTGCAGCCTTTTGTTGTGTACATGCGCAGTTGGGGAAAGCTGATTATAGAATGTATACATGGCAAAAAAAAATTGGCTGAAAAATTGGCTTTCTGATGATTTTGGAAACCAGCTTTCTCGTTTGCATGACAGTTAAGAAATCAGCTTTACCTAGAATGTCGACTGTAACTTGAATGCAATTGCAGGTTTAATAAAATTATAGAGATGATAAACTAAAATTGGTAGAGGTGTGTGTTGACAAAAAAATGGAGTTACAACAGTAGTGTTAGCTGTCACTGTTTCCTTGGAGATACTTACATGAATGGCTTTGGCTGTAAACAAACTAGAGTAACAAAATAAAACCAAAGACATTTATTCATGTTACCTCAATCATATGGAAATGACAGACATCTCCCCTCCTCAGTTCTTTTGTTTGCCTTATTGTGCAGGGTTTAATTAAAAAAAAAAAAAAACAACTAACAAAAATAATACAATCTGTATAGAAGCAGTAGTTATAGCCACCTATTAGGAACCATTACTGTGTGACAGTAACTACTTTTGCATGCACTTAAGTACTCGGCGTACTCTGAAAAATCAGCTTTTTCTGGTATCTGGGGAACAGTGTTTCCATGCAGTTTGGAAACCTGGTTATGGGAAATCCGCATATACATGCAGCAAAAGGATAACCTGATTTCTCCTCCACCTTGGAGTTAATTTGGAAGCCTGGTGCACAGTTTTTCACTGTATAATGATGTAAAACACTGCTTTCTGACTTTTAACTCTCTTCACTCAGCTGAAGTTTCTGTCTGCTGCCGCTTGAATTCGTCTTTTAAGTAAATCTCCCCTCGATAAAGTAAATGTTAAAAATTATGGTTGTCATAAAATATAATCCTCAGGTACTATTGTTTTTATTTTTTTATTACTACTGTACTACTCTGGTGACCTAGAAACAGTTTGAAGTGTCACACTGTCCTATTTATATCAAGCAGTTGCGCTCATTATTTGGAACGCTCAACTCTTTATATGACTTAAGAACACAGATTTTTGGCTACTTTGATATCAAAGTACTCTAATGTTTTTAAGTTTTATTTTATTTTTTTTTTATGCTTTGACTCATGCACATGTGGACATCCATTAACTGCGCGCTGTCTTTATTATTGATATATACAGTCGTAAGCAGCTCTAGTAAAAGCTCAACAAACAAAGAAAAAAATTGCTGGCATAAAGTTTGCAGCTGTTATCTTTTGCTTTGGCATCTGTCAGCACACATCTTTGTGAACACATCTGGACCAAAATTGTACATGCTTAAACTAAACATTTATGCTTTGCTTAAACCCGAAGTTATTCATTTGCCTTAGAAAAACAAAGCAGCCGATGTCATTAGACAGTTTTATCAGATTATATTAAACAAAAGCTAATATATTAAGGATGTTAAAACTGCATCTATGTGCAACTGCTGTTATCTACAGCTGCCTACCATGGGCCAGGGCCAGGAACACCCACTGGCGTTTGTGGGATACACAAGCTGTCAAACACTGCGTCCCTCTGCTTTCAGGTATCCCCCATGCGTCACAATTGTGCTTGATTAGGTTGCTTTAAGCACTTTAAACTTTATTAATCTCTTATTTTGAATTACGGTAGTCAATACACTTCTCTGTCTATAATAAGGAAAACCTTGTTTAACTGCAACTAGTATAAAAAGCAGCTGGAAGGATTTTCGCAAGTTCCAAAATTCTAGCACATATTACGCTTCACTCATACTGCCATTTAAATTTAGTATTTATTAATCCATTTTACTTTGTCACTTTGAAAGCCAAGATAGGACTGGCCCCAAGCTACATCTCAGTCCTCTTAATGTCTTATTGCTCTTCTGATGATGCCAGTGTCCAAATCGAAAAACAGAGGTCAGAGAAAGTTTGCTGTCAGAGCTCCAAGACTAAGAAACAGCTTACACGAGGTAATCAGGATGAATAAATCGGTTTTGTGTTTTTAAAAAGTTTCTTAAAATAAATTTTTAATGACCAAATTTCTCATTACTTTTTTATGATGTTTTCATAAAACACTTTGCATGCACTTTGCTGTAAAGTTTACAGTCGTAAACCATTTTGAGAATGTGCTGTTCCAAAAATATAGTAGTATTATTTTATTTATTTTTAATGGACAGCTTCGATACAGACATCTATGATGGAATTAGACAAGTCAATGATTGAACAGAACGGGCATGGCATTCTGGTACACTTGAAAAGGGTAATCTACTGTATGTCTGCTAGTTTTTTCATCACTGGGGGAGTGATGTTGGTCTGAGATTAAGCTTTCCATTTGTTCTTTAAGCATCTAGGTGAACTGAATAACAACGCTGCTTAGGTTGGACCATTGTCTTTTCATGGACCCCTGCAAGATTTGAGTATTAAAGAAAACAACAATGCTCAACTGTCCTTTGTGTTGAGAAAGCGTAATTCATAGCAACAGATAAGTGAATGGCATTGATAAGCAACTCTTAAATGTCCCTCACTAATGAGTTTTTTATTTATTTATTTATTTGTAGGGAATAAAAATAATGGCTTAGTTCAATATTATTGGTTGCTATTCTAACTACAGTGTAATGGCTTTATTTATTTTTTATTTGTCAAGTCCCACCTTTACCACAAGCAATATTGCCTGTTAATATTGCTTGAGGATATTGATTTTTTTATAATGGGTTTAACTGCCAAGTACTAGCTCATAAAGGTGTGTTTGTGTGTGTTTGTGTGTGTCTCAGTCAGTCGGTCACTGGTGCTCACATTTATGATGCAGTTTCCCTTATTTAACCCGTAGCTTTTAGAAATGACTAATTATGGGAACAGTATATTGTAAAATTGTTGTTCCACGTTGTCTGGTTTTGCTGCTGATTCTGGCCCCTCCTTATATTTTGGTGGTTCAGATTTATCTTAAACATATTGTTGGTATTCTGGGTTTCTCTGCAACAGTGTTATTCTGTAAAATATTCCAATGATAAAACTGTAGATGTATTAGCTGTTTTAGTACATGTGTAGAGTTTTAATATTAAGACAATCTGCTTAAGAATAAATATGGTCTTAAAAGTTCACGAGTTTAGCAACAATAGTTTTAATGAATAGTCACTACAGTTCTTTACATACTTTTAGCTCTTTTGAGTGAAGTTAACATTGTATCTGAAATTTTTTTGAAGGCTCTGTCCAACCGTCCAACAACCTACTCTTCTAATGTCTAATGAATGTTACAGCCTCAGTAGGTGATTTGCATGGCTCTAAACTAGGATTATTTCCAGGATCATTTAGCCTCAGTGTCACAGTTGTCATTCCTTAGTTGCTGTGAGAACTCATTAAAAGTCATATACCATGCTCTTTTTTTTTTTTTTTTTAAAGGCCTTTTTGAGGATAAAGCTGTTTCTTAAAATATACAGATATAACTTAATTTGTGCCTTACATAGTATTCTACTGTTGCTTTTGCATGTTGAACATTTTGTCTATGAACATGATCATGAGACCTACTATGTATCAGAAATAAAATGTTTTATTTCCTCATCATGACCTAGATGGGTAGAGTATATTTTGCAGTCCAGAAATATAAAACAGGAAATATTATCACTCTAACCTCAATGTCGATTCCCAAGAAAACTTTAGTACCCGAGGGCCCCTAGCATGGGTAGAAAGTTCCATAAATGGATAATGTTAAAGGGTATTTATTCCCCAGTATAGGGACTGTGCACATGAAAAAAACATTTCCATATTCTGTGGGCTGGCACAATATTGTTGAATAATCCAGGGATGCAAACCCATGAGGAGTGTGACCGATGAGATGGTTTTGGAAAGAAGAAGAAGAGGATGAATGGGTGAGATGCTGTTCCAAAGTGTATAGTGCTGTCCTAGATATAAAATAGCCTATAGGTGTTTAGAGCTTGTTGCTGCAGGGCAGGTCCGTTTCTTTTTTTAATTAATTTTTTGGTGGGGGGGTTATTAGCATGGATCTGTTTGTAACAGAAGTGCGTGTCACTACCTGTATTTTGTGATGTTGTAATGATGTATGCTATATTAAAGACTTATGTGGCCTCTTTGTGTAAGCTGCTATCTATGAGTGATGGGATCCTTCACATACAAATTTTGATGTAATCTCAGAAGATTTTTTTTAAAATTCTGTTTTGTTGGTGCTGGTTTGAAGTGGGCAGGACAGATGAGCTAAGCTGGTGAGCATTAATACACTTAATAAATACCTGGTACATTATAAAATGTCAGGATAATGTCACCGCACATAAGGAAAAACCCACATAGAGTATTAGGTCTTCCTCCATATATTTTACATATTATCACATCACGTTGCATTCAGCAATTCATTGTCTTATGGTTTTTCTTTCTGTTTTCTTCGTGCATTAAAACATTCTCTGGTTTCTTGGGTCATGTGACCGAAGTGAAATGCTTTCCTTTTTGGAGGATTAAAAAAAGTTTAGTTCTATTCTCTCCTTTGCTGAAGTGTGATAACGCCCACTGATTTTGATTTGTTGCTTTAAGAGTAGATGCCTGGTGAGGTATTATGTGGGAGGATAGAGTCTGTGTGGGGGTTGTGTTGTATTGTACGCGTTCTCCAGGAATGGTAGCTCTTTGTGTGTGTGTGAGTGTGAGAGAGAGAGAGCTTTTATTTTTTCCGAATCCTTCACTCCTTCCTCATTATTACCTCTTCTGTTACCCCTCGGCTGCAGAATCTGCCCTTTTGAGGACTGGAACTAACATTATTGTTTTGAAATATGTATATTAAAAAAACACAAATGTGACAAAGAACATAGTAGATCAAAAATCATGGACCTCTGACCTGTCTCATTACTCCAGTTACACAAAACATTGAACAATAGATGCACACACATACCGCAGCTCTGTTAGCATGCAGGCTATTTAGCTGTTTTTTTGTTTTAAATACATGGGCCTTGTGGTAATGGTTTCTGCATTACCCTTAAATGAAGTCCTGGTAATAGAGTGTAGGCTTAACAAAGTCCTGAAAAATAACTGGTAAAACCATGGAGCTTCAAGGTCCCCTTAATGTCAGTCCATCACTCCATAGTTAATGAAATTTCTCTCTGTCTCATTCTCTCTCTCTATCTCTGTGTGTGTTTTTGTTTTATATATAAATAATTGTCTGACATTATAAAAAATGTCAAATTTTTGCTGGTTGGATTTAAGATTGATTATCTTCAATCATTTATATACACTACTGGGGGTCTTAATCATGGAGGACGAGCATTGGCATGGCCACTCTGAGCGGCCGGCAGCTACAAAGCCTCATTTTCAGTATAATTTGATATGCTGTGTGCACAGGTGGTAGAAGTACATAAACCCAATACTCAAGTAAAAGTGCAAATATTGGCCTAAAGAATTCTTCCATTTCTCTACTATTGTACAATTTCCAATCTTTTACCCACGTGAAAGTACCAAGCTGATCTCAATCTACAATTTACTTATACGAATACAAAAGTACTCCAAATGACTATGTATTTAAAGAATAGTGATTATGCTAATATGGGATTACATTTAAAGTAATTAATATAAGATAACGGTCAACGGTCACTGTTGGTAAAGATGGAGCTCATGTTTGAAAGTTAGTACCCCTCTTTTGGTTTCTGTGTGTTAGAATATGCTAGAGATCACCTCCAATGCCCTGACAGACCACATGAGGCCTGCAGACCACCGCTTGAAAATCTCTGCAGTTGCAGCCTGAATCCCCCATTTCTGTCTTCCCCTGCCTCCATTCACCCCTTGGAATATAGAATGCCTCGGTTTTAAAAATTCAAAAGTGCATCAAGCTGCCCTCAAACGTGCACAATTCTTATTCACTCCCATACAGCAGACAAGACTTGCCATTTTCAAGACAGACGTTTTGGACAGTTTGATATGTCTTTGGCATACATTTCTTACGTTTTATAGACTAAACATATGAAATTAAGACAAGCTTAAGCTTTAAGAGTATCCCTACAGGCTTTACATGCAGATATCTACCCCACCTGCAAAGGGAAGTGAGAATGGATGAAGAAAGTTTAAGATACAAATGCGTTTAAGTGCAGTGCTGCTAAGCATAGTGGAAATGGCCTCAGCACAAGCAAACCTGATTGTCAACAAGCAAGAGACCACACTAAGAGAAATAGTACATTAGTGGTTTGGATATATTTTGGTTTTAAACGAGAGGATCTATGGCAGGAACAGTATTGTGTTGAAGGAAAGCTAATGCTGAAATTGGAATTCAACATTTAAAAAAGCTCCACAGGGCTGTGTTTATAAGTAATGATTTAAAAACATGTTTGCTAACTCAGCCTCCATAATCAAGTTGATTCAGTTTAGCCAGGTATCAGCTGACACACATCGGTGGCCAAAATATGTAAGGGCATTAGAGTTTCCGACCGTATTCCCACTTTTTGCCCCCCCGCAAATAAGGGGCTTGTGGGTACAATAGAGCAAGGATAAATGGTCCTTTAGTTAACTGATCACTGATGTCATTATTGATCCATGACAGCCTTTGCATGTCATTGTGGGCATTTCCAATTTTTTTTTTATACATCAACTAATGTGATTGTATCTGCTTAGCTAATAGGGCTTCGTGATCTAGTGTATCAGCATTGTCACTGCAATGTGCACATGCGCAGTATTAACATTCCATGACATGCAATATCAAGTGAGGCAATTATTTTCTTTTGCTGTTAGAGCATTTTCTCTACTACAGCTTGTAGTTTGAAAAGTCCTCAGCTAAGAACTAGGCTCAGTATAAAAGCCAAAGTCATTATTTATTTTTTTATTTTCATTGGATATATTAAACTTGCGATTTAAATACATGGGTATTGCAATATGATTTTTATTTATTTATTTATTTTTTAGGCCATATCGCCTAGCCTTATTTTTAACCATTGGATGTATTGCCATGGCACATTTTCCACCGGTATACAAACAAATGGTGTTAGATGAAAAAATAAATAGAAGAATCACACAATCAGTTCAAACATTTAATTTGTCCTATATCACGGTATATTGCTAAATAATTGCAAAACTTTTACCAGCCTCTGCTTTACACTAATATTGAGATGGTGAAATTTACCCTTTTGACTAGTCCATGTGCTCCAACTCACTAGTTGACATATTGAGATACAAACGCAGTTTAGGCAGAATAAAGATAATGAGAAAGGCTACTGATATCCACCAATCATATTATGATCGCTGCGCAGATTATTGCAGACCACCTGATTTGAACTTTAAAACTAGGCATATTGTGTTATTTACAAGCTATTTTTTGTTTCTCTTGAGTTGTTGAATTTTTGTATTTTTCATATTTAAACTTTTCATTTGCATACAGAGATGGAGTAAGCTATGGATAAACTAAGATTAACAGGAGAGGGGAATGAGAGACAGAGTGCTCAAGGAGGAAGTAAAGCATGGAAAAATAATAAAGATTCCACAGATTAATGATGAACACTGTGACGTGTCTTCAGCAATAGGTTAATCAATTCCCCCGGGGGAATTAGTAATTGAGTAATGAACTAGAATTAACACATAATTACTGTTATTATTTTACATATCCAAACCCTGGTGTGTGTTTTTTGGGAAATGTGCCTGTGTTTTTTAGGAATTTATGCACAAAACAAGTAGAAGCAACTACACCTGTGTGTTTGTTCTTGGATTCAGTGGTCGAGTGTCTTTGGTTATTTTGACCTCAGTGTTCCTGGATAGAATATTGAAAAAATTCCTTGCGTCATTGAAAGTGCCACTTGATGCTGTTTGGCATCACAGTGGGACAGTGTATGCTCAGGCTTTATGACAGTTAGGTTTTAATCATCTAAAGAATTTTGCTCTTTATGAGGCAAAATTTGACAAATGCGTGTTGCCACACTGAAAGCTAGGCAGAACTGGCCTGAACACTGCCGTCACATATCAATTTCTTACAGAAACTAAAGTAAAATCAAAACAAGATACACGTGAACTTGTAACACACCACTCTCACAAACACTTTACCTCGCTTTCTTTATTTCTCAGCTGTTTTGCTCTGTGTTCGTGCAATGCTCTTGTTGATCTGGCGAGTGTACTGGAGCATGCTTACTGATGGCTCGGTGCAAGACTTGGCCTATTTGTACTATATTTTGTTCTTCGTTGTCTTGTCACTTGCTCACTCACTCGCTTTGTGGTGCTTTTTTTTTTTTTAATTTATTTTATTTTTTGTTTCCTGTTTGCTTCGCTGCTTGTATGGGTGTTTTTGAGCAGCACCGCACAGATGCAGATATTTAAACAATCATACTCATACATGTTGCATGTTCACTCACACACATGCACTTTATACACATTAATAAATACATACACCAGTAAAATGTGTTTTAGACTAAATGCCATTGTATTTCCATAAAACAAAATCATTGCACTGTTGTGTAATTGGCACAGACACAGCATTACCACAAACGCACAGTCCAAATCACTGTCTCCCCCTGCTGCTGTCACTAACCATTTGCTCTTGCACTGTTGCCTGCCTTTTTTTTTTTCCTCTGTTCGTTGTAATCATGACCTCTCGCTGTTTTAATTTCAGATTTGCATATCCACTTCCACTCCTTCCTCATTTGCATACAGCAAGAATGGCGAGCGGGCATCCCACAGACAAATTCAGTTTCATGTATCAACCAGACACGCACAAGAGGTACGGGGCACGCATGCACACACACTCTTATACATACAGACACACACACACAAATTCCAATGCCCATGCTCTCATTAACCAGGTAAGTTGGAATAATACAAGAGCTGGAATCTACACTATGTGGCCAGTGGAGAAAGATGCCTTATGAGAGATGTTATATAAATAGCTCTTTTATTAGGCACCATTATTCAAACCATGTCAACCACCTTAAATTTCCAGTGACCATTCCTCCATTTAGCCCCAGAGTGGAAACCAGACTGTGAGAGTTTGTGCTGCCTTTTTTGTGTAGTAGTGAAAATAAGGCAGATGTGCAGCTTTTGATATTGAAAGATATTTAATGCCCCACAGGAAACAAAGCATTATTTTGCTGTGGATCCATGTGTTGTACATTTCTTTCAGTACTTGTACTTTTTTGGATTCCAGCTGTCTGTTCTTAAAGACATGCTTATGTTGAGCCTACTTGACGGTGAGGATTCACAGAGACTTATTTTTGTTGCATGCTGGCAAAAATCCTTCAGCTGGCTGTCGCCTTAAGTGTGTAATTTTTCGATTGCGTGCGTGCGTGTAAGCACTTGCTAATCGTAACAACAATTCATATAGCTTACATACCGCCCCTTGTCTCTCTCTCTCTCTTTCTCTCTCTGTCAGTAAGAACAGGTTATCTTCAGCTATGAATCCAGTGTACAGCCCTGTTCAACCTGGGACCCCATATGGAAACCCTAAGAACATGGCCTTTACAGGTAAGATGAATACATACGTTTTCCCTCATCCATGCCTCTGTGTTTCCCAAACAGGTTTACTACCAGGGTGATGTTTTCATTTTTGTCCAATCTTTTTATTTTTACGCCGTGCATAGTGCTCTGTCTTCTTCTTTGACAATTCCACCTTTTAACTGGGTTACGAGACATTTTCCCAGTAGTGTTGTGAGGTGTCAGGATGGTCTTTGGGCATGCTAGAGGGCTGGTTTTTTCGAGAGCAATGGCTTCCTTAGTGGTGTCCTTCCATGGATACAGCGCCTATTTCAATGTTTTGTGCAGGGTTGACTCATAAAAAAACTCCAATCAAGTCTTTAGCTGTTACTCTAGGGTTCATTTTTACCTCACTGAACATGGTGTGTTGTGCTTTTGGAATGAACTTGGCACCCAATTCTGTGAACTGGTAAAGAGACTCAGCCTTTTCAACAGACTCAACTGATTTTTAGTCATCAAAATAAAAATTTTGAAACACCATATGTAGCACGCAAGCATCAAACAGATGTGTTATCCTTTGGACATCGCCTGAGATCATAGCTTGCACAACTAGGTGATGAGGTGGCCCCAAGCAGATGCACCTCAATCCTGCCTCTACATTAGTAAGAAACCATCTCTACATGGACTAATGTATGGTGGATTCCTGAGAAAGGCTCTTCATAAAGCAAGTGCATTCAAGCTTCCAAAGGAAAATGGACTTCAAACACTGTTATGTTAATTAGTTGCTAACAAGGCGTTACTGACCCGCTAATGAGTATAGGAGCGAAGGCATTGAGTATGCTGTCATATACGCCAACAGCAGCTTGCAAGTAGAAAGTTATAATGAAAAAGGAAATTGATAACTATAGTGGAAAAACGACAAACAAAGCCAACTCTTCAGGCCACAGAGAAAAGCTTTGCAAAGACAGATAAGTACAAGAAAGGCAAAATTAGGCCATCTGAAAAAAACAAAAAACAAACAAAAGAATTCATTTAATGGATGATGATTGCAGCATGGAGGTGGTGTAAACCAAACTGATGAAAGATCAAACAACTGTTTGGTGAGTTTTGTGATGTAAATATCTCAGTTAAAGAGGTACTGCCCAAGTTTATATCACAATAAGAAGTGAATAAAGATCAGTAATGCTGCTTCGAGCCAAAAGCTTATTCATTCAAAGAATTTTGTGACAATGTTGGTCGTTGGATTAAATAGGCACATGAGTGCATAGGTGAGAATGTACGTCCTGGAGACAGTGTGTCTGTGGCATCTTCTAGGAAATCCAAAACAAAATCTGAGCAATCTGTAGCATCTTCAGCTTCATCAGCACCTGTCTGAGTAAAGGCAAAAAAAGGCAACAAATAAATTACTTCGTATGCATTTTTGGATCCTGGCAGCACAGCCACACTTCTCAATGGAATCTACATGGGGAAAAAGGTTAACCTTACAACTATGGGGGAAAACAAGGTTGTGACTAGTAAAATGGTATCAGAGTAGGAGGTAAGCCACCTGGAAGCAAATAACTTAATTTAGCTCTGTGAAGTTTTTTCTCAGAGAGGTATTCCAGTTAGCAAGGCAACATCCTAAAACAAGAAGATGTAGGTAAGTGGCCGCATCTTAAAAGAATAGAAATACCTCTCGTCAGGGCAGAAATAGGACTGTTAATTGGAACAATTGTTGCAAAGGCAGTGGAACCAGAGGAGGTCATCCCTAGCTTCAACAATAGCCCAATAGCTGTAAGAAATATGCTAGTATGGAAGTCAATGAGCCACTGAATAAAGGTAGTTGCAACAGAACCAAAAATGGAGAAGCAGCAGTTGTGTCAAATTGTATGTCTGTTGCCAAGTTGGAGGACCTGTGGAGTCAGCACTTCAAATATGACTTTCTTGAGTGTGAGTGACACAATCTGCTAGAATAGTAAAATGACACTTCTGTATTAATCTTCCATTAAAGGACGTGGATATCAAAATGCACAAACAATCGTGCCATGGCAGAACAATATGCTGCAACTTTGAAGAGAGTTTCCTTGGCCGCAGTGATGGGAAGGTTTGGTACCTTCCCCATCATGGAGTGTTTCACCCTAAAAAGCATAAACATTGTGTGGTATTTGACTGAAGGGGAACATTAAACAAGAAACTTCTTTTAAGGACCTAATCTTACCAGCTCCATAACTGGTGTTCTGACTAGGTTTCATCAAGAGCCTGTGGCAATAGTGGCTGACGTGGAAGCCATGTTCCACCAGGAAAAGGTGGAACAACACCAGAAGATGCAACAAGCAAAAACAAAACATTGAGCAGGTTGGAAGGACCAGTAGCTGCACACTGGAAAAACACACAGCTCCAAAACTGGGGATACCTGCAGAAAGGGACAGACAGAGGGGACAGCTGGGTATCATCTGCACAGCAGTTTATGGAATGTTTCCTAATAATGTTGCCTGGAGGTGATTTATTCAGAGTGAAAAGTATTTGTTATTACACAGAGCCCTGTGGAACTCCATAACTAACTTTTGTGCATATAGAAGATTCATCATTAACAGGAACACATTAGAATCTCTCTGACAGATAAGATTTAAACCAATGCAGTGCAGTTCCTTTACACCTAAATCCATGTTCCTATCTTTGTAATGAAATGTTGTGGTCAATGGTGTCAAATGCAGCACTAAGGTCTAGTAGGAGGGATTTAGACATTATCCGAAGACAAGAGAAGGTTGTTGGTGGCTCTCATCAGTGCTGTTTCATTACTGTAATGTGCTCTAAATCCTGACTGGAAATCTTCAGAGACATTATTCCTGTACAGGTAGTCACATAATTGCTCTGCAACTACTTTTTCAAGGATTTTAGAAATAAATTGGCTGATTGGCTAAATCACCTGGATCAAGACGTGTTTTTTTAAGTAGAGGTTTGATCACAGCAACTTTATAGGCCTTTGGTACATATCCAGTTTCTAAAGATAGATTGATCTAATCTAATATGAACATGTCATTTAAAGGTAAAACAACTTTTTGGTTGGGGTGGGCTCTAAAAGACAGTAGAATTTAGTTTAGCATGGTCTATGCGTAAAAAGCAGTCTAAGGGGCATTGGAGTCTTATGGATGATTCTAGCTGCTGTACAGTCCCGTTATTGTAAATTCAAATGTTATTAGAAAAGGGTCAGACAAAAGTGAATTTAGAGGAAATACTGATACTTTATCTGGTTCAATGCCATATGTAAGGACAAGGACAGGGGTGTGACTAAAACTATGAGTGGGTTTATTTACATTTTGGGAAAAAAACAATTGAATCTAATAATGAATTAAAAGCAGTGTTGAGGCAGTTACTGTCAGCATCTACATGAACGTTAAATAAAACTACTAAAATGATTTTATTTGTACTAAGCACTAAACCGGATAGAAAATGTGAAAGTTTAGTCAAAATTTCATAATAAGGGACTGGAAGACAGTACACAATAAATGGAGGTGGTTTTTGAGTTTTCCAGTTTGGGTATGAAAGCGTAAGAGTAAGGCTCTCAAATGAGTTATAACTATGTTTGGGTCTAGAGTTTATTAGTGAGCTTAAGTGGAAGATTGCTGCTACTCCTCCACCTCGGCCTCTGCTTCTAGGAATGTGATAGTCAATATGACTTAGTGGGTTACTTTATTGAGACTGACATTTTCATTCAGTAAGACAAAATAAATCAATTTCATTGGGTGGAAAATTAGAATCCATAGGAGCAGCAATTTGTTGGCAACATCAGTTTCCGTAAACATCTCAGGCTGTTCATACCTGTGGATGCTGTTGGGGGCTGGAGCAGAGGATGAAGGAGAGGTGAGCACATCAGAGCCACAGGTATTTCCAATGGTCAGTTGGTCACCAGAGACTGAGACGATGTGGACAATGTTCTCAGTCAGCATCTGTGATCCCAGAAAGTTCGTGTGCAGCCCATCTTCTTTGAAGTACTATAGACAATCCCAGAAAAGATTGAAGTTATCTATGTAAAAGAATCCATGTATAGAGACTTGTGGTTGAAGCTATTTGTGCAGGTTGAGGATTCTGGACAACCAGCAAACACGGAGAACCAGCAAACACTGCGACCCAGCGTGGGCAATCAGAAAGTTTGAAGTTTAAAACCTGTTGAAGATTACATGGAGCAACTGGGTGGCAACAAATGGCAGATCTCCCACTTATTAGCCTTACCTGATGAACCACCATTTACCAGAACGGTGTTGATTGCTTTGGTGCTTCTAATATTAAACGAGGAAGAACAAATGCCAAAAGATATGTTGCCATATTTACAATAGTGTTTCTGCAATCACATTATATGAGGGAATTAGAACAAAGACCTACAGCTCCTTATAAACCTGTGGAAGAAAAAAATGTTTTGAAGACATTAACATTTTTAAGCATTTACAGCACAAGTGGGAGTTGATGCAGTATAGAGGGTGTTAGATAAGCTAAAGGAAGGTGGGAGGTAATTGTGATGAAGTGTTGAGTAATGTTGGTCTATGACTGGGATGAGAACATTAATCTTATTCTCTGAGGAAGTAGAATGGAGGAGAGTCAGTGCTCTGTCATAGAGTGGCCAAGTCAAAAAAGGGAGCTTTAGTCCTAGGCAGAAGAAGCGTGACCCTACACCATGACCCAGGTTTTCCCCACAAAAACAATATATTTTTGTGGGCCGCCATTATTTGTAGCCAACCATTGTTTATAAATCTGTCAGAACAATGACATCAGTTATGCATTAATTAGAGGACTGTTTCCCCTTAACCTGCCTCACCTGTAGACTGCTTATTTGCAGCCTAAAATGTCAAACAGCAGCAGAGATCAACTGTTGGTAAGGTTCTCTCCATGATTTACATTGACAGCGGGACAAATTAAATGTGTTGCTGACGTGTTTGGCATACAGGACTGTTGAAGCCTCTTTCTCACCAACATGCAGGGAGCAACATTTGTGTACATAAAGTAGAAGTTATCACCCTGTTACAAAATACAAGTGGATTAAATCCAAAATATCTCAAAAAATTTGGTAGGACCTCTCGTCTAGTTATATCGTTGATAAATCAGTGAACCAAATTTTACTTCTTCAGTTGGCTATTTGAAACTAGTAGCTTCCGGGAAAATTTGTAAGGCTGTTGTGTACATACAAACAAATTGCATCCAACTAATATTTGATCTTTTTCAGCCATATACAGAGCCACCATACAGTACTTTTTTACTATTCATTCAGCAATTCTGAGTGAAATGGGCTAAGCAATTTAGATTTGTTCATCAGATTGCCACCCTGTACCCTCCATCCCCCAGTTGGCCACCACAAGTACAATTCCTTTCGACCTTTAGATGTCATTGTTTGCAATATTATGCTACACCACGTTCTGATCATTTAGAGTCTCGAAAGACAGAGGACAGGACTACTGCAAGCAACTTCTGTTACAGGCAGCAAGTAGTCTTGCTGGTTGGTCAGTTTGTAGTCGATATTACTGTTAAGTTCGAAAACAAATTGAAAAACTAAAGTTGGCCTTTAATGCAAAGCCTAATGTGTTTTTTCATGTTTAATAGTGTGTGTGTTAGCAAACGCTACACTGACATGAAGTAACCCTTTGAACAGTTACTTTAGTTTTTATTGGACCAAGCCTTAAGACATTTACTAGACGACCTCGGTGGTCACAAGTTGAGAAACAACTGACTGAGCGCTGTACGAGCTGAAGATGTCCAATGCTGAAGTGATGAGAGTGGATGCTGGATAGTTCAGCAGGTTTATTTCTTTATTTCAGTTAATTTTCTCAGTAAGACAGAAAATATTAAATGCCCTAGGGTTCTTCATTATTTTATTTTATGTTCAAAGTCCGGTAGAATAACTTCATATGGGATACGTTTACTCAAAGGGCCAAAGACAAACAGAGAAATGTATACATTCAACATTTTATTACAAAAACAGACAGAGGGAATTCACAAGCAGAGCCCTTCAGTGCTCTTTCCTTCCTTCCAACAGCTTCTGTATTTATGTGCGTGGTGCTAACTGCGTTCAGGTGTTGATTGTAACGTTTACCCAAACAAAACAAGTCTCGAAACAACAATTACATACATAAGTATTTCGGTAATGTAACGAACAGAAAAACAGAAAAACTGGCATGGATGAGGACAGCTAACGTGTTGTCTTCCTGGTTTCAACAGCTGCCCTAACTACGAGTCACCACCACTGCATCCGGAAGTTGGTCACCAGCTAACGTGGTCGAAGATACACTTGAAAAACCGGCTGTTGTGGCCGTTGGGCTTCGGCATCCTCTGCCTCCTCTGTGCATACGGCGGAATGGTTTGGCGCTTTATTGCGGCCCGTATAATTAGCCCTGAATATCCAAATTTGCTAACACATTGTGGAACTTGCTGTTTTTAAAATGGAACATTACGTGTTTTACATTTTCCACTGTCCTGGTGGATAGATGCAGGGGGGAAAATGGGGAGTTCTCTGTATAGAAACAATGGAGGGATCGGAGTGTCTCTTTATTGATAAATACTACCAGACTTATTTTTGGCCAACCCTCATTGAAAAGTGATGTAGTTTTCCTTTTAAAATACCTAGTCAAAACTGGCTTTATGGTAAACCTTGAATAGCTTTTGATTTAAAATGTATTGAACTCTAACTCTGAATGTATTGGACTCTAACTAAATGCTTTGCAGGCTGAGATAAGTTAAGTCATTTAATTTTGCTACAGTGTTTTTTCCTGGACTCATTACATCTGACTGTAGCTCTGCCTACATCAGCAGACAGCACCCAACACTAGTTTTAGCAAATACTCAAGGCTACAGAAGAGAGAGTCTGAGTGCCAATAATAGCAAGCAGATTCTCTTAACACTCCTGCTTTTCTTTCTCTCTCTTTGTTTAGCTCTGTAGAGCTTGCACCTTTACAAGCACAAGCCTTTTCTCAGTTCAAATCTGCTTTGTTTGCTTGACGCATAATTGATGACGCACAAGAGTCTGTTGTGTGCATGCACCCCCTTGCACATGTCTGGGTGCATTGCTATTGTTTCTGAATTTATCTTCACCCCCACCATATTGGCAGGTGTGTTGTATGTGCCAAGTTGGTGTATCAGAAGTGTGTACGATGCAATGAGCTCTGTGTTATTCGTGCAGACTTTTTTTTTAATGAGCACTGTCTGCACATATCCTGCTCTAAACCAAATAATGCCCTATATTGGTGTGTGTTTCTTTGGTTCTCTTTGTTTGTGAAGCTGTGGTTTCTAATATTGTTTTTCTCCTATCTGTGCTGCTTTGCAGGCTATCCAGGAGGCTATCCTGCCACGGCTCCCACCTATACACCCAACCTCTATCAAACAGGCAGTCCTGGGTATCCACCAGGTAGGCTCTAACACACGCAGACCGATCATGCAATCACTTTGTTTGTTTTTCCCAGAAGGTTTTTGAAGTTGGTGAGATCTTTTCATGAAACACAATTCTGAGATTAATGCCCCACTAAGCTGGCACAGGGTATACAGGATGCAGATGATGATGATATAGGCTGATCTGTGTCATTTTATGGACTATTAAACTACAGGGAAATGTCTTAACCTTATTTTTGGTTAGTTGATGCAATACAGTTCTGTTTTGTTTGTTTTTTGGAAAAAGCTCATGTTGTGTTGTAGAGATTTTTATTTAGTTATTTATTATTTCGTAAACCAACCAGGAAGTTTGCATCTTCCTGAGTCTGTAGAGTTTTTCCACTGGCATTTAAATGATCGCAGAAAATAAGCTCTATGACAAACAGAGTTTTAGGATACTTAGGTGTTTTGTTCACCTAGGAAAAACAAAAAAGTAACGATTTTAATTGTTTACAATGTACAGTGACAAATGCTGCTTTATGTTTGTTGTCACTGAAGAGGGACAGTGCGGGGGCAGAGATGCAGCGTATACTCTTTGATTAAAAAAAAACTGGGCACTTTTTTTTTGTCTGACTTTGATTTTAAATTTAGGGGACATCTCCATAATGATCTTTTCTTATTCAGCCTTCAGCCATTCTGCTGCTTGCCCTCTCTGAAGTCTTTTGTTACACACATACGTTGTTGGAGGAACCTTGTTGCACATACAGTACATATGGCAGAGGAATCTGCATTCTCCAGGGGAAATCTGCCTGAGGAATCTGGTTTCCCTAATCCTCTACCCCTCTTACAAAAAACAGGTTTCTAATTTACATGAAACCAGCTTTCAAAAGGTAGCCAACTGTAACCTTGTAAATGTACATATGTAACTGAAACCAAAAACATGCTGTTGGCATTGAGGAATTTAGCATTTTCTGTAAAGTAAAATCAGGAGATGGAAGTGACTATCTACAAAATGGATAACTCCAACAACTCAAATATGTGGCACCAATTTCTCTTGTGTAATGCGTTAGAAATACTTTAGAATTTTAAGAAATATTTGAATATTTTTGATGAGTAACCACCAAAGCCTTGGTTAATACAAGATGTGATGAATATTTTACACAGAAAGCTTAATTTCTAGTCAGAGGATACATTTCCACTGCATGTATACGTGTGTGTTGTCTGGGATAATAATTGTCATTCAAGGTCGCCGCAGCGGGTCATTGTCCGCATGTTGATTTGGCACAGTTTTTACGCCGGATGCTCTCCCTGACGCGACGCAACCCTCCCCAAGTTTCTACCAGGCTTGGACCGGCACTGCACAGCTGGGGATGGGAAAGGGCTGTTAGGGGTTCAGTGTCTTGCCAGAGGCACTTTGACATATATAGCCGGGACCGGAGATCAAACCCCTGACACTGTGGTCCGTGGATGACTGCCTTACCAACTGCGCTATATAACCGTTTAAAATGTTAACATTTATCATCAGCCATCATCAGCAGTATGTTTTCAGCATTCACACGGATTGCAGTAATGTGAGAACAGTATACTGTAAGTGGTAATTTAAGCCTAAAGGGCACTGATGGTAAAGGAACAGGAAATGGGCTTGTAACAGCTGCCAGTGGCCAAATAGCAGCAGATATGTCTAACGCTGGGATTCGGTGCTTGGTCCCCACAGCAGATGGGAACAGCAGTTGTTTCTGTGCTTTCCAGATACAGTTTTCTATAGATATAGTTTAGTGTGCAAGGCCTTGAAGTTCTCAGCTGAGATTCAGTCCAGTTTGATCCCTTTCAGGATCATTATCATTTGACATGAAAGCTGTTATTTATGGATAAACTAAAATTGATAGATAGATATAGAACTAAAATATTAATTTGGTTTCACCACTGGTGCATACACTGCTGCCCTGCAGTAGATATATTAGTTATTTTATGAAAACGTAAGCAAAATAACATGCTTTTCTTTGTCAGTTTCAAATTTTTTATGTAAGTCTTAAAATTGATTTTGTCTATACAACTTGTGAATTGGATGAAATGATTTAGTTGTATCTTTTGAAGATATGCAATTAAATTTGATTGTAAGATGTTCCAGGGAGAGAGCTCTCTCACTCAGATTTATGGTATATAGGGAACAAGAATACAGATGATAAAGTCCTTTATTAAGATCTAGCAGAATATGTTTAGTAAAGGCAAAATTTATTAAAATGTTTGTCTCAAAAAGCTTTAAGAGAATTATCAAAGAAAATGTAAAGTTATTGCTATTATAGAAAAATCCAGGGATTTTTGAAAATAGGCAAAGCTAGTTGAATTGTTTCCCATATAAATTGTATCTCGTCAAGGCAGGATAGTTTTGTAGGGGCTTTGAAGCCCCTCTTCTCTCGTCCCCTCCCCCAGTTGGGTTTTGCCAAAGCACACCTGATATTTTCTTAGACTTGAAAAAAGATAAAACCGAAGATTCACCGAGATTCAATGTCCAGACAAGCCAGATCTGGTCCTATTCGAAACGTGTCTTGGTCAATGTCATTATTTCTCGAGACCACTGAATAGACAAACTGTTTTGTATCAGCAGGGCTTTTGTGTGCTTGTCACACACCATTGTCCTCTAATGCCCTGCATGCATGTTAGAGCAAAGATTGTGTGTGTCTGTGTGTGCTTTTGCACACCCTCTGACACAGACACACACTTTGAGATGCACAGAGCTCCAGCATCTCTTTGTTCCCTTGTCCTTGTGAGTGAAGCGCTTTCATAAGCTCCACGCAGCATCTAGCTAGTAGCATGTTTGACCTTCAGGCTCCTCCAAGTGGCCAGTCAAAGCTACTGCACATCAGAGAGCAGAGCCCAGTTAACAGCTGACATAAATGTACTGGTTCATAACAGATCATTTCACTGTCCAGGTGCAGGCCTCACATGTTTTTATTTATTTTATTTTTTTTGGTTGTTTTTTTTTTTTTGATAGTGTCAGTGAAACGGTGGCTTTGCTTAATTCATGTTATGTGCCACTCAAATTGATAGGCCTTTTTGGCTAAAATTATTCCATAAAAGAGAAATACTCATCGTTTACTTTGACTACTTGCACAATGCAAAAATGTTGTTTTCAAATGTCACAGTTAGAGCAGCTAATTTGGTTATTTTTAAGATCTAAAGCAAAGATCCCTGGCTGTATTGTTTTGAGTCAAAAGGCAGGACCAGCCCTCCATCTGGTGGATTTTGTAAGAAATGCAGATAATTACATAGACAGATAATTCAGAAAGCTTTAAAAGTTCTTGCTATTGTTCCACACCTAAGCCTTTAGAAATGTTTTTGTTTTGTTTTTTGGCTAAACTGAGACCATGAAATAAATTTGGATTTTTGTCTATTTGTAACTTGCAGCAAAGTCTCAGTTCAGAATATAAAAATGGTTGGTGATTATAATAATTTAAGTCATTAATATTTTATTACAAATATATTGCTATTTTATGAGAGTTATTCAATGGTTCAATGCAGTGATGAATTCACAGTCATTCAACTGTAATTCCCATCAGATCTACAGAGTGCTTCTGCATCTTCAAGCGCATTGCCAGCAACAACATTTCCAGTTGAAGCACGAAACTGTTGTCAGTTAAAGCTCCACAAACCTTTACCTGCCCAGCCCCAAACAGGCAAAGTTAGTGACTTGGTAGTAGTCGAGAATTTAATAGCAAAGGTGAACTTAGAGCATGTGTTCTTCCAAAACACACACAAAAAGTGATTTGCATGGTTTGCTTTGATGCATTTCTTGATCATGCTCCATCTCTTCTCTTTTTAATTAATTTTTTTTATTTTAACCGTTCTATAGGATATACTCCAGCAGGCACCCCATACAAAGTGCCACCCACTCAGTCAAATGGAGCACCCCCTCCCTACACACCAACCCCCACCCCATACCCAACAGCTATGTACCCCATCCGCAGTGCCTACCCTCAGCAGAACTTATATGCACAGGTAGGGAAACCATTAATTGTTTTTGTCATGTATTGTTAGCAGTACCATGTAAACATATAGTTTTTTTTAAATATTTTTCTGCTGCCTGGTCAGCTGATGTCGACTGTGATAGTTTGAGTTCAAGTGTTTTGAATATGATCTTAAAACAAATTTTAGAAAACAGGATATCTGAACATCTTTGTATTTCCTTGGTGTCGAATGCAGTTTTTTTATTTTTTATTTTTTTATTTTAAGGATTTCTACTGGCTGCAAGGACATTGCTTTGATTAAAACGAGTGTTTGAAATGAGACTATATTCCTCAGTAATATGTTAGACTGAAAGACCCATATACAGAGTGTCCTGTGTCATGTACCACCACATACCTTTAGCCTCACAGCCTTTTTTTGTGTTCATCCTGTCAGGGAGCGTACTATACCCAGCCAGTGTATGCGGCTCAGCCACATGTGATTCATCACACAACTGTGGTGCAGCCCAACAGCATCCCTTCCACGGCCCTCTACCCAGCCCCCGTTCCTGTAACTGCTCCTCGCAACAATGGCATGGCTGCCATGGGAATGGTAGCTGGGACAACCATGGCCATGAGTGCAGGTATGGCCAGAACCAAGGACTATAAATTAGTTCAGTTTTCAGAATAGAAATTGTGGATTTAGTTTAGGTCAGTAATTATTTTTGCTTTGTTTTTTCGCACTTAAATGTCTGGGTGTACAGTGAAAGTCTTTTCGAGTTTCTTTTGTTTTGGCTTGAATATTTTTTTTTTAGATTTAGTAAGCTTGGTTAAACTGATATAGTTGTTAGTCTTTTTGTTGTTCTTGTTGTATTTTTTTTTTCTTTTTTTTTATTGTTGACAGGACAATAAATGATCATTAAGTGACAAAATAAAACCAAGAATGTATCTGTATATTGTGCAAAATGATCACCACTTCATGATCACCACTTCAGCATCTTGGTTAAAAGCTGGACAAACCAGTGTTTCATAGCTCCTTAGCAGATGGATTCTTGGTTAAGTTCATTAATGGTGGGTTAACTTTCTTTAGGGACTCTGCTGACAACGCCTCAGCACCCACCAATTGGAGCACACCCAGTAACTGTGCCAACCTACAGGCCCCAAGGGACACCTGGGTACAGCTATGTACCGCCTCACTGGTAGAGCCCACCCACAATGTGAGTGTGTGCCCTGCTACTATTTTTTTGTCTAATCCGTTATATCTTCCTTACTGCCCAAATTTTCTCCCCTCCATCTGTTTCCCCCCCCCCCTCCTCTTTTTGTCTATCTAGCACTCTTTTAGTTAAACAAACTGTGCTGCTTCACGTTTCTTTCTGCGGTGTCCCTCAGAGGTCGAAGGCAGGCGCAAGGCGGTCACCAATGTGTACTTCTGCTTTTCTTTCCCATCAGATCTGGAGTCCACCATTGTATGCAACTGCTCAAATCTTACACGGGCGCCCGCGGGTAACCATGGGAACTCGACACCTGTCTGCAAGAACAAAACTAAAGTGCAACAGCCACTTTACTATTATTGTTATTGTTATTATGCGACATTCTCTAACATTTTTGCAAAAGCTGCTTTTAATTTTTTTTATTATTTTTTTTTTTTTGTTCATTTGCCAACCAGTCATTACCTTTTCGTGTGGTTATTTTATTCTTTCATTTTCTTTTGCTGTGTCTATCATTGGAACTCCAGAAGGACTCTTGAACAATCACAGGTGTCGGTCACTCCTGTTTCTGTGTTGTGCTGGTGTGTTTGGTCCTGCCTGCTGCTGCTCAGTTGGCTGGAAAACATTGGGCACTTATTTCTCATTATCATCTCCATCAGTCACTACAAAGACATATTGACTTATTATGCTGCCAAATTTTCTAACTACTAGATATCAGCACAGGGTTTTAACATAATTAGGATTTTTTTCCCCTTTATTTTTCTTTTTTTTTTTTAAACCACACAAACTGAATTACCTTCTCCTGTAAATTGATTTGCTTCCTTTGTTATTCCTTCTGCTTTTTATTTTTTTAATCTGCTTTTTTTGATTTTCAGTTTAATCTCAGTCGTCTTCCAGTGCGTAGCTGTCTGTCCAAAAGTAGCTTGTCCGTCGTGCTGGTTGTTACATCTACATGTGAGTGCTATGTTACTATGAGCAGAGTACTTAACCAAGTACCAGCCATCCTGCTGGGTCTGACTGTGTCCAAATTAGCATAGCCCCTCGTACACACTAAGAAAACATCAGCTACATACTATGCAGGCTAGTATGTTGTGACACTGTCATAATCTTTAGCTAGCTAAATAACATTTTGGGGTCATTTGGTCATGTTAGCTTTTTAAAGTGGTTAGCAGAGGTCAATACATTAGAAGAAAAAAATACTGGCAAATTTATACTAACCACATCATCAGCGTGGGTGTTCCTGCAAATTTTCTTTTTTAACACACAGATGCAAGTGCGCCCACACACACAGGGGCTCCTGTGCTGTGTCAAACACTTAGTGGCACTTACCATACAGTACCTCGAGTTACGTTGTTGCTGACCAATGCACACACACAAGCAAACACACACATGCCATGAATTTCTTGCGATGTGCATGGCAGACACAGCCAGCAGAGGACTTTAAAGGGACTGTGGTGGCATTCTGAGAGGGGAATAGGATGATGTGGAAGAGCAGACAACAAGGAAGGAGGAAGAGATGATGTATACATTTGTTTGTACCATCTTCCCTGCACAAATGATACCTTAATTTCTCATTGATTATATCATCTCCTCCCCTTTCCTTCAACCAGACGAGAACTAATAACCAAATACTCCACAAATAGAAACACAGACTCTTGAGTATACAGTTAATAATGGACCATTCAAATAAATGTGCTGATGGATGGACAGGATTGAGTCCAGTTCCTTACTCGGTGCTGTGAGTGCTAAAAAGACCAAAAACAAATAATGGCATGGTTGTACATCACATTTGGGAAATAAGTGTGCTGTGTCGTGTATAGACCTCGGTCCATCTCATGGTAAAACCAGACTTTTTAAAAATATATATTTTTTAAGTTTATTTTTCTTGTGTCCATGACAGTAGTGCTGTTATCATGCACAATCAATTTCAAACCCCATATTATTGGGATGAGGAAAACCGCTAAACAGCTTCTAGAAGTCAATAAGAGACTTTTGGCAGTATTATGAACAAATAGATAATTTTTCTCGATTCTCGACATTAAAAAAACAGCCCACATCTTTTACCAAAACGGTCTGTTTTTGCCATTGATACATGGACCATAAACTGATGTTTACTGTTGCTTTTTTTACATTATGCTTTTACATGCAAATACACTGTTTGATGGTCCATCTTAATCAGACTATTTCTGTGAATTTGAGTCTTTGTTTATTGGTCCTCAGCTGGGGAAAATGATGTGGAGGGTGTTGGTGGTGGGGTTTTAATATTTAGGTGAGGCCTGTGGCATTTTTCAGGATTTATTAAAAAAAAAGTCTCATCACAACTTAATGATCTGTAGAGTACAGATTGGTGTAACGAAAAGCATTTACTGCGCAGGTATGTAGAGGAAGTGGTTTGATATTGCAATAAAATAAAGAGGGAATGCCTCCAGCTGTTAACATACAGTAATTATTTTAACGTTTTCAATTGATTTTAAGAAATGCATATTGTTATCTCTAAATATGGATCACAGGCTCTTTACACAGCCTCCATTCAATAATTATTACAGTTACTGTTAAAAGGAGTAGAACATATCACAAATTTGGGGTATTGAATAACTTGAGGAAATATTGCACAACATAACAAAAAAACTTGATGACTATAATGCTAAGTAACAGGTACCTAGGCTTTGTAGTGCAAGAGGGAAGAAAAAGCAATTTATATTGTAATTAAAAATTAAACAATAAGGTTGAGTGTTTGAGGTATTCTTAGTCCAAATGTTTGTACCATAGTAGGTTAATTCTCAAGAAAATATTGCATAATGCTGCTGTCGGATGAAAACTTTTTAGCTTTGAGCCTTGTTTTTGATATCGCCCTTGTCTTGGAGAAGATATAAAGGGGATATTGACATCATGAGAAAAATGTTCCCACAATGTACATTTTATTTCAAGACAGTAAAACAGAGATAAATGGATAAATTCATGAACTGTTTTTTCTTGCGACAGCAGTAATGTTACTTGTCATTAGGATTTATTTAACCAACTACTACTTCTGTCAGTATTTCTCAATTAAATTCTATGTTTTTTTCCTCTACTTTCCCTCTGGTCAATTGAACATAATGGGTATGCATTATATTCAGGTGTATTTCACTATAGCATTGGATCTATAAGTTTAAAAAATGCAGTATATTTATATATCAAGTGGTACAGTAATGTATTTCTAGCTAAGCATGGTTGCATCAGTGTGGCAGCTACTGTTTGTGCTTTTAACTATTATTATTATTATTATTATTATTATCTTTTTAAATTATTTTTAACCTCCTGTCCTACAAGTCAGTCCCTACAAACAGTTAGGTGCAAAGGTTTTCATGCCATTATTTTGAAATTATGGCTATTACATAATATTTAACTTATATTCAGCTAGTTCAAATGTTCCTTCATCATCAGAGGTAACAAATAGTCAAGGAGTGTCTAACACATTTTTAAAATGATAGCGCAGTCCCTTTTGATATAGTCATTAGAATTAATTTCTGATAAAACATTTGTACTAGCTGAATGTGCATTAAAAATTGCAAACTCTTTTTGCCATTTCAAAATAAGGGTATTCAAACCTTTGCACCCACCTGCATGTGTCACTGAGAGGGGGAGAAGTTTTACGCAAGGTCTTAAAAATAAAATTAGGATGTCTGAATATTCTCATCACCAAACTCTTCATTTTTATGATTGTTAGACTTTCCAGACCTTGAGGAAATAAAAAGATGGTGAATAACTAAAGTGGATTGTTGAATGGGGAAAAAAAGGGGCACCCACTATGAGCTCAAAAGCCTTTGTTTCTGTCCATTTCTGTTCTGTTGATGCAAAAATATAATGTCTTGAACTTCCTCAGCCTTCTTTGTCCTGTGCCATACTTCACTATTCGGTAAATATTACTTTCCTTGACTAAGTAATTGGTGAATTCTGAGTCCTTTTGATGTCTAACTACCTGTGAATCTGTGTTTTCGTCTTGCTGTCCTATTTCTCACATTGTTGTTAAAGCATATTGCCTGTTTCACTTTTATCTTTCTTACTGTGTTCTCCTTCTTTATTCAGTTTTCACTTTTCCTCTCGAGGCCATTTTGCATCCCTTCAAACATTTTATTTAGCTTTGCTACTTTCAGGGATTCAAAATGAAGTCAGATCATATGTTTTGCTCTCTTCCTTCTCCACTCAAATATATTTTTTTAAAGCTTTCTGCTCTCTCACCTTCATGTCATTTGTCTTTTAGTGTTCTGAGCCTGATCTTTGCAACCCTCACCACCCCATGTGAGTCATATAAATTTATGATGATCAGTCAGGCATTTTTCTTTATTTAATTTTTTCTACTGCTACTACTGCTTTTTCATATTTCAACGAGCCTTTTTAAACACTAGATGTCACCAATAACAAGGTTTGAAAATGGCATCACAATTGGATATCAAATTTTGAGAGCTGAGGTTTTTTGTTTTTATTTTATTTGTCAGTAAGTATTTTTTATGACATTTTATAAATTTTATTATTTTAAGTTTTAAAAAGTTTTTAATGGGCTTTGGGCCAATGCTCTTCATAAAAACAGTTGAAATGTGGAGGCTTTATAGAAAGACATTTGGGATGGTTGAAGGAAAAATAACTAACAGAGCAGTTTAATTCTTCAGGGTGGTGAAACTGCTTCCTCATTTCACTTCCTTTCTTGCCTCTATTTATTTCGCTTTGCACTTAAGTGAAAACAGACATATAAACACTTGGGTGTATTTACAGGAGGGGAATGCAAAGTTGTCTTAATGATTGGTCTTTCATCTTTTACTTATTTTTGCTTTTCTAAGGAAAACAGAAACAGTTCTGTTTTCTTCCTCTCACACTTTATTTTAGTCAGTGAAAAAGTGACTGCAACCATTCAAAACACTTCTCTCCTTTCATTTTCCCTCTTCCCTCTTTTTTGCCTTGCAGTTGCAAAGTCTTAGTTATTTTTTTAATGAGTTATTAAAACACTACTATTACTACTATTACAGTGAATAGTAGGCATGTCTTTGATGTTCTGCTGCAGCTTTTTAATTTCAAATTGTCAGATATATCTCTTGATTTAATTTGACACTAAATGTGATGCAAAAAGTGGAAAATTCCTTGTCTTCCAAAAAAAAAAAAAAAAATTAAGAAATACATACTTGTATCCCCTTCCCCGGGTCAAGTATTAGGAACAACCCCATCTTTGGAAGTTTAGCTTGGTACCCAGTTTGCACATGCTTTGGTATATCTGTTACCGTAAGGTTGTGTTTGCAACTGAAGCCCAACGTCTGTTCAGCGTTGAGAGAAGTGAATTGTATGTTAGCTATTTGGTCCAGAGTGAAGGACCTGCGTCAGGCTTGTGATATGAAGTGTAAATCTGTTTTAAAATTTTTTTATTATTATTTTCTTTTTCTTTTTTTGTTGTTGATGTTGAGGGTTTTTTTTTTTTTTTTTTTTTAAAGATCAGTTAGTGATCTTAGTACTATAACTAAGCCAAGTTTGTAATTGTATATTTACTGTAAAATGTAGAACATTGAATAACTATTAAAATTTTCCTATAAAAGGAGCATTGTCTTGTGTGACATTACTTTAAAATTAATGCCAGTGTTGAATTTCCCTGCAATATTGATCTGATACAACCTGACCAAATGTCAGTTGCCATTTTAGATTCATGAATTATGTATAGTACAATTCTGTACTGAATGTTTATTTTAATGTCTTCTTTGAGCTGAATCTGATACCTGTATGTGCTTATAACATCTAAGTCATTAACATTTCTCTGGAAAGGGGCAATAGACATGATACCAGATAATCCGGAGCAATGTTCAATAAACAAAAGCAGATGGGTGTGACATTATACAAATCTCTCCATGACTCACAAATCAAGTTGGATGTGTTGTTTTCAATGGAAATTTTGCCTAAAACGTGTTCTGAGGTGAAAGTACTAAAAGGCTGTAGTTATAGTGTCATATGCATCTGTGGATATACTAAAATATGTTTTGTCCATATTGACTCAGAAATTAAGATAAAATGGTTAATCCTGATTTTGGAAAGAGAAAAAACGATCTCAACACAAGGTTTGTTCAGAGGGAGAATTAGTTGTTTCAGATGAAGAAAGGATACTTGCAACACTGAGGCCAGATTGCATTGTGGATAAAGTAGGAACTAGTTGCCAAGAATGCTGGAATTTGGGGGGAAAACAATCTGTATCTGCTGTGTCATTTTGTATTAAGTAATTGGAGTGCAAAAAGGTGGAAGGGGTGGAGGTTTAGAGGGGTAGAAATCTAAATCCTTAATATCTGATATGCATATAAGTGAATGGAAAGGAAACAAAACACAGCACACAGAGTCCCTGCAGGGCCAGTAGGTTATCCACAGTGAGCAAGACCAGGAAATATTATCCAGGTGTGTAAAGCCATTTTCAGTTATAGCATGTTCCTTTTCAAACACGTTAATGTGAGGATAAGTCTGTTTGTGGTACATTATCAAAAAGTACAATCTACAAAAAACAGGAACAGAGAATGCACCATTTCTCCTGTGACTGACAGAAAAACACACTCTTTCACTTCTCTCTGCATCCATGATGAGAAAAGTATTGAGCAATGACAACCACCGCTCATAGATATGCAAACAATGATGATCACACCTTTTATGCAAGTTCTTCACATATCTTTAGCCTTATGTGCACTCATAATAATGAGTGCCTGAGTGGAAAATGAAGTCTGATTTGACACCAGGCAGTCATTTTTCTGGATATTCTGTATTTCCCATTTAATCAGAAAACATTGAATCTGAGGGTATAGCTTTGGTACCTTGGAATATATGATTGTGCTGAGGTTTTTAAGCTTTGAGTCACATGTTAATAAAAAACAAATTTCACTAATTGACTTTAGCAATCAAATAAAGCCTTTTTGATACAATATATGCAATAAGAGTCAAAGGTTTAAAACAAAATAATAAAAAATTCAAAATGTGACAATAAGCTTTAATAAATAATAGTAACCTCTTGATTTTATTGAGGAAATATCTCATGTTGGTCCCCTGTTTTGTAACTATTTCCTGCCAGCTAGCACCTGATATTTAAAAGAACTGAAAGCTGCTTTTTAAAACGTTCTTTATTTAAACCACTCTGGCCAAAGATGACTAACACCATCTAAAAGTCCTTTTTGGTTCTGAGCTGTTCATTCATCTTTAATTAAAACTAGCTAAAAAAAACAGTACGAAGACATTACAAAATGCATGTTTTTGCTGTGTGCAAAAAATATCAAGGCTGTAGTTTGTGTGTTCAGCTGACATTTGGAAAACAAATCAGAAAATCCTACTGCTGACGAATGCCTCAAACTTTCATTAATTAACTTGGCACACTGTACACAGACATACAACCTAATGTCAAACAATTAGTTTGGACTTTAGAAAGTTCTTTGAAGGTTAGGTTGAAGTGACAGTTATGGGCAATCCGGAAAAACAGCAGTTCCAGAGAACATTTGCAATGAAAACCCATGCAAGGATTTAGTTCAAGCGTTAACACATGACGTGGGAAACTGCACATGACAGTTAATTAGTTGAACTTTAAGTTGTACCATTGAACTTAAGCTTTTACAGTGATCAATGCAAAGTAAAGTTCAAATTTTTCATGGTGCTATTCAGTCAATATAGCCTGAGACGTCTAAACCATGGTGTTAAAGTCAAATTCCGATTTAGTTCGTAGATATGCCACGTAGTTTTGCAACTTTCATTCCTTAAGTGCATCACAATATTCCAGGTTTACTGGTTTTGATTTCCGTTACATTGAAGGACAACAACGTTACACTTAAGACACAATCCAAAGTCTTAAATCTTAAAAACATTTAGTGGTTTTAAGGTTGACTTCTCTCAACTGCAGATACTCCTTTATTAGGACACAGTTGTTGGTTTAGTCTATTACAGTATAAATCCAAAGGGTGGCAGCTTTAAAATGACACTGTTTTGATCAAAGAGGCTCCTACAGTACTATATACAATGATTACGAAATTGGCAGATTAAGCATTGAGCAAATTTTTGCTGAAGGAAAATGATTCCTACCTTTTATGTCTGCACACGTCCCACTTTCAACATGACAAATGCCTTCCTTTAGAAAAAGGTCTGCTGGATGCTGGTCAGCTGTCAGCATGATCTTGATGACTATTCAGAAATGTAATCATCGAGAGTGGCTTTACCCTCTTTCATTAATTTCATACACTGTTTATGTGCAATATAGACAGCATATATAAATACATTTATCCCTCTGTTGTTTATTTGTCCCACTGTTCTTACTCTATGTTGACTTTAGCTGACATCTAACAAAACTGAATATTTCTATATGCAGAGGTTTTAGTTTTGTGCTTTTTGGTCAAGCTATTTCTAGTGTTTAGTGCAAGCAATTTATTTATAATCCACCATATTGCTGTAATATTTTCCCCAGCAGAGACTTAATTGTTGTGATCTTTAATTCAAACTCATACATATTGGCATTTATTATTTAAATTTTTAGTTTGAAGAATATGAGAGCATGGATATATATTTGTTTTTGAAGAACATGAATCATTCTGTAAATTATTCTTTTTAAAACACACACTACATTTCAGTGTGCAGGTTTTTCATTTATTCTCCCTCTTGGCATAGTATTAAGGTTCTCTGCAGAAAGTGACCTCTACTCACACCATGATACAAGAGAATCAAGAGCCCGCATTTCCACTTTCATAAGCAATACCCAATATTTAATTTTTTTTTAATATTAAATGATGACATTATGTATAGATCCATTGAATATGATGAGACCAAATTCACTTTCATGCAACACACCGAAAAACAAGGTGTGAACTCTGTGCAGTCATGATTCAGTGGCAACGACAGCACTGAAAGCTAGTGTATGACATGCTACAGTGTTGTGTCTAGTCAGAAAACACAGAGATTGAATAACAATGGTTTTCTCCAGACCTTCCTTTAGTTACATAATACATCATCTCCAGATCAGCATTCAAAACACAACTATTACTTTTTTTTTTTTTAAACAAGCATGTTTCAGCCATTTTATACAGACGTTAGACACTTATGATTTCAAACAATGATGCTAATTATGATGCTAACACCAATTTCAATCTATTACCAGATCTTCATATTTAGAGTATGAATATGTTTTCATTGATAATAATAATGTGTTTTGACACTGATTGGCCTGCATGACCCTCTCTCCCAGTGAGAACAATGGGGCTGGAAAAGGCGGACACATTTGTTTTACTTAACATAATATGTAGCTCAATCCGATCTCACAGTATGATGTGCTGTCCAAGACTAACCTGTTGTGTTATCAGATGTATTTTGATCGAAACCGGATGCAGAGAAGGAAACAGCACTGTTGACGAATCAAATAAGAGCTCAATAAAAGTCTCATAAAATCCCAACAAGATAAGATGCAGAGGCACAGGGAGACCATGTAGTTCGGTTTTTCTACCTCGTGTTTATTAGAGGTTGCCCCCGTTAAAAAGGTTACTTACTTTGGCTGCAGTTATTCAGCAGACTCTGAAATGTTGGACTATGCAAGCTGGTGGTGATGGTTGGTGACGCAGCATAAATGACTGAAAAACTTGGCCCAGAACCAGTGATATATATCTCATGCAGCACAAATACATGAGAACTTGACAGGGTCCTCTACTGGGTTCTTGTTTCTGTTGGGACACTTGAGACAATATTATCTTGCTAGTACCAGGGTTCATAGATAACACTGAGACCAAGGCCTCCTGTAATTTATAAACTTTGTTTCTAAAATAGACCTAACAGCCAACTAAACAAGAAAAGTTAGCTGCTCCTTATGACATTTATATAATTCAATGTTTTTAGTCAAAGTAACTGTACTGTATTATCATCAAAATGTATCACAATACTCATCATGCAGTGCAGTGCTTTCCAACCGGATCCCTATCAAGAGACAAAAAATAAATATGAGGGGTTATGACAGAAATTGTTTTTTCAAAATTAATTATTAAATATAGTTTTTGCTTTTGACTGATTTTTATTTTAACAGAACAGAACATTTCTACATGGGTGCCCAACGGGAAACTTAGAGGTCGCAATGCATGTTTTTAATATTATTTTGGAATTATGTGTGTGTATGCTCTGTAGTATTTTAAATACTCCCTTTCTATTGTACAGTACTCCTTGTACGTGAGTACTTCTTCAGCCAGTAGACAGGTTCAAACACCCCCTTCCGTTGCACCTTTGAGTTGAGTCTCTGCCCTTGGCCTCACGTGTATTTTGCAACACTTACTGCGCGTGCGTGGACCCCGGTGTACCGCGTGCCGCTTTCTGCTGCTGCAGCAGCAGTGTGTGTGTGGTGTGCGCAGCAGGTGTGGGGCACATACCACACTGTTCCTCGGAGTATTCGTAGTAAAAGCGCCTGTGAGATTTCAGTGCCCATGTTCTCGGTTCTTCCGCTCGCTTAGCTGCTCAGAGCCGAAGGGGACGCGGCTTCTATCTTGGCTGAGGCGTCAACTTGTTGATGGTGTCACTTTTTCTTATTGCACTCACTCGAGGTAAGTTCTAGCTCGCTTGTTATCTATATTGTTCCCTTTTCTTTCTGAGCCTGACATAAATGTGAAATACTGAGCTAATGAAGGCATTTGAATCAACGCAATGAGTCCTATTGCTCATAACGTGGCTCTTTTATCATGATATTATAGCTCCAGTGGGGTCATTGTGATTTACACATTGATATGTGTTTTCTCTGACAGCTTACAAACCTGACAACGTAATGTCTTTGGTGTACGAAGATTCTCCTGTATGTCGTTGTTAACAAGTTATTATTGTACTTGGTTTTCTTAAAAAAAGCAGAAGCCAGCTGAACTGAACTCGTACTGTACACACACCAGGTGCGTTTGCGACAAAATCTGTGTGATGCAGAACATTACACTGAAAATGAAGCGCATTTAATAAAAATGTCCTTTTATTCAAAAATCTTGACAAACGCCTGTTAGACTTTAGAACACGAGCTGAAAAACAAACTGTGTCGTAGTATAATTATGTGTGACTTGGGCATAGTGTTTGCAGAGAGCATTCCTTTCTGCCAGGCAGTGGTCAGGCTTCTGTAGGTGTTTCGTGTCTCTGAAGGGAAACAGACCAATCAAGGTAGAGACACACTGACAGCCATGATGTTCTACAGAAAGGTAATAGCAGGAGAGAGAGAGAACAAGGCCATAGTTGCTTACAGGACGTTGAGAAAACAGCTTTTATTGAGTACATTATCAAAATAAAAACCAACTGCAGCCATCCTAAACAGAATATGATGAGCATGTTTGGAAGATAAATCAGATTTCCCTGGTCTGAGTATGACTTTGATGGATTACTCCTATAAGTCGTCTTAACTGGAAACCAGAACTACTGTAATTGTGCTCTACAGTGACGGCTTTTCTTTGTGCGTTATTGACGTTACCAGATTCGGTAAAGCTGTTACTTATAATCACAATTTTACATCAACAGTACAGGACAACAATAGTAACCGTAACTATCTGTGGATTGTCAATAAGCCCCTTATTATTCTATTATTCTATTCTACAGTGTGGGACAGAAATGTGGGAGAATCAAGTAGACGTGACATGTCTATGTTTACCCTTGTGTCTGTGTTCATATGTGTGCTGTATATATTGTGTGCATCTGTTTCTTAACAGTGCTGTTTTTCAGACCTTTAAAGATCGCTAATGTGCTTAGTGATTCAAGCAGGCCTTGTGCGGATGGCAAACAAAAGCAACTGGGTAGAGCTACTCCTGGATTAATAAGACTAAAGTCATCTTCCTACATAGACGGATAAGTCTCTCCCTTGAACGTATCCATAACAACGTCTTACGATGGAGACGGATGCACCTGTACATTTTGTAGGGAACCTACAGAGACAAAACGTCACCTGTTCAAGTCTCCTCTCTGTCTGCCCTCACTCAGTTGGTGTTATTCAGTCATTCTCACAGTTTGTGTTTAAATGTTTACTGGTTTCTCATTGGATGGAGGGGTTATTTTTCGGGAGCAAACAATCCCGTTTTTATTACTGTAAGTTGACTAAAAACAAGTAAAAAAGCTATGTTGATGTGTGCAGCAGTTTGGTCAAAGATGCAATCCGAGAGCTTAGTCTTGTTTACCAAGCTCTGATTGGTTACTTCTCTAACTGGAGAAAATATTTGTCTTGTGGGTGCAACACCAAGCTTATTGCTATGCAGTCAACCTTCTACAACACAGTTACTCCAAGCCGCTGCTATCATAAAGCTTACAAATGTCTATGTCACTAGCCGTTGAGTAGTTACATCCCCACCCTCACATCACAGAAATATGCTGAACATGATGTTGGAATGAATGAATGAAGTGAAAGAAAACAACAGCTCAGTCTGATTAAGCATATAAGGAACCTTGTGTGTCGACATTGAAGTTTCAGTGACCAATGCCTCACTGTCCTGCCTCTGCATTTTGCTTATTTCATCAGAGCTGCAGTAACTTCCTCTGTGTTTGGCAACCTTGTGAATTTGCAGTGACTTGCATCAACAGGTTTTTGTAAACAAGTAGCTGTGAATTATGACCAATTGAGCACTTTAAATTGTCACATGCAGCCCTGAGAATTGAGCCATATAATTATGTTGATTGTAAGCAGATTAAAAGTAACTTTTTACCAGTTTGGTTTGGTTTTGTTTGAAAGGAATTTCCTAAATTAGGTGAATGGGAAAAAAGCTCTTTGTCTAGTCATGCAGTAATTTCCATATTTGTACCTAAGCTTTTGTGTGTCTTCTGTGGAAATCAAACAGTCTGCACAAACAGGATTTTTTTGAGGAGACCACTAAAGAGGGGATTATCTCCAATGTCTTATTCGCTTGCTTGGCATGTGTGAGAGCCTGTGAGGTGTGAAGTTGTTTATCAGCACCATTGAATGATTACAACTGTGTTAACCTTAAAGCAGCAATTCTATTCTGTTTTTGGCCATACCGCAAATAGTGCACTTCTGTACATCCGTCTTCCTCACCACCCTTAAATACGTAGCAAAAGATTTATTTTTTTAATTGAGAGCGACAGCTGCAACTGCACTTGATGTGTTTAGGTTTCTCAGTTTGACAAATGAGGTACTAGTATATTTTAGTTTTCATGTATGTGCGTACTTTAATGTGTGATGCCGATTTTAGTTTCCATTCTAGTCATTTTCTCTTATTATTTGTAAAACGTGTGTTTGTGTGTGTGTGTGTGTGTGTTTGGATGAGTGAGTGCATGCTGTAATTCAGCATGGGGCCAGAACGTGAGGAGCAGTGGGCATGAATCATTGATTAGTGTGAGCAGGGATAGTAGAGAGTAGGTAAAGTAGTGTTGAATTGTTCCCTGGCCCCCTCTTTGACTCAACATCTCCCTCCTCTGTCCATTTACATCTCCTGCTCAGTGTATCTTACTGAGACAGATAGCATTTGTGTGTACAGTACACAGCATTGTCTTTATATGCCCTTATCTGTCAGTTATCTGCTTTTTTACATTAGATTAACTACAGGGGAACAACTCTGTCGCCAGTCATATATACATAGCAGCTGCCAAAGCTAATTCTATTTTGAGTGTTTGTGCACAATGGGAGCGTTGGTGTAAACAGAATTGTCAGGCAAAATGACTTTTTATATATTTATTACAATAAATGTTTAAATAATGCAGTTGATAATTTAGTCTTTGTTTATTGTCTCTTAATTGTGAAAATTTGAATGATTTTCTCTGTTATATTGGTAAGGGCTCGGTGTACACAACCAATACCTAACGTGTACGTCTGCATCTGCATGAGAGGAAGGGATAGTGGAAGACCTAGGACCGCGGCTATTCAGACCATAAGCCGCTCACCACACATGATGTATAGCTCCTTCTAATTGAGAATATGTGTAATAAGACTAGAGCTGTTTTTAATACTGTGGTCTTTTTTTGTGCATTGATTCACTAAGCCAGTCAGATTTGTCTCTCTTACCTCCACATTGGCTGAAAAGCCACTGACAGGGAGTTTGACTATCACTAATGGCCCAACACTGGCTGACAGCTGACCGTTGCATTGGTGTGTCAATGACCCTAAGGCTTGAACTGTTGACTCTACAAAGCAATGTCTTGGTAAATGTGATGGGGATTATCACTTTTTTCTAAAGGACTTATTATGTTTATGAATCATAAACATAGATTAGCAAGTAAATAAAGTAATGTGTATTTGTAGCACAAATTTAATTTCCTTCCATGCATATACTTACATACATGCATTCACTTGTTTTCTCCACAACACAGACATATCACCCGTTTATTCGTTTTTGGACACCCACAGAGCAACATTGTCATTTGTTTGAAACTGAAACTTGTATCTGTCCAATGAATGTAACTTATTCATATATTGATATTGTTTACCCTGTTTTGGTCTCCAGTAACCACTGAAAGAAACATGTTTATTAAGTGCTCCACTGTGTTCACTAGATCATTGCTCTTTGTGTGTGTCTCATTTAGTGTCTTGAGTGTACTGAGTACTAATTTGAGCTATCGTTTCTAAAGAAAAGCTTAAAATGATGCTGTAATGGGTGGGAATAAACCAATATGGTAAATAAATGTGAAATACTGAGCTAATGAAGGCATTTGAATCAACGCAATGAGTCCTATTGCTCATAACGTGGCTCTTTTATCATGATATTATAGCTCCAGTGGGGTCATTGTGATTTACACATTGATATGTGTTTTCTCTGACAGCTTACAAACCTGACAACGTAATGTCTTTGGTGTACGAAGATTCTCCTGTATGTCGTTGTTAACAAGTTATTATTGTACTTGGTTTTCTTAAAAAAAGCAGAAGCCAGCTGAACTGAACTCGTACTGTACACACACCAGGTGCGTTTGCGACAAAATCTGTGTGATGCAGAACATTACACTGAAAATGAAGCGCATTTAATAAAAATGTCCTTTTATTCAAAAATCTTGACAAACGCCTGTTAGACTTTAGAACACGAGCTGAAAAACAAACTGTGTCGTAGTATAATTATGTGTGACTTGGGCATAGTGTTTGCAGAGAGCATTCCTTTCTGCCAGGCAGTGGTCAGGCTTCTGTAGGTGTTTCGTGTCTCTGAAGGGAAACAGACCAATCAAGGTAGAGACACACTGACAGCCATGATGTTCTACAGAAAGGTAATAGCAGGAGAGAGAGAGAACAAGGCCATAGTTGCTTTGTGCACAATGGGAGCGTTGGTGTAAACAGAATTGTCAGGCAAAATGACTTTTTATATATTTATTACAATAAATGTTTAAATAATGCAGTTGATAATTTAGTCTTTGTTTATTGTCTCTTAATTGTGAAAATTTGAATGATTTTCTCTGTTATATTGGTAAGGGCTCGGTGTACACAACCAATACCTAACGTGTACGTCTGCATCTGCATGAGAGGAAGGGATAGTGGAAGACCTAGGACCGCGGCTATTCAGACCATAAGCCGCTCACCACACATGATGTATAGCTCCTTCTAATTGAGAATATGTGTAATAAGACTAGAGCTGTTTTTAATACTGTGGTCTTTTTTTGTGCATTGATTCACTAAGCCAGTCAGATTTGTCTCTCTTACCTCCACATTGGCTGAAAAGCCACTGACAGGGAGTTTGACTATCACTAATGGCCCAACACTGGCTGACAGCTGACCGTTGCATTGGTGTGTCAATGACCCTAAGGCTTGAACTGTTGACTCTACAAAGCAATGTCTTGGTAAATGTGATGGGGATTATCACTTTTTTCTAAAGGACTTATTATGTTTATGAATCATAAACATAGATTAGCAAGTAAATAAAGTAATGTGTATTTGTAGCACAAATTTAATTTCCTTCCATGCATATACTTACATACATGCATTCACTTGTTTTCTCCACAACACAGACATATCACCCGTTTATTCGTTTTTGGACACCCACAGAGCAACATTGTCATTTGTTTGAAACTGAAACTTGTATCTGTCCAATGAATGTAACTTATTCATATATTGATATTGTTTACCCTGTTTTGGTCTCCAGTAACCACTGAAAGAAACATGTTTATTAAGTGCTCCACTGTGTTCACTAGATCATTGCTCTTTGTGTGTGTCTCATTTAGTGTCTTGAGTGTACTGAGTACTAATTTGAGCTATCGTTTCTAAAGAAAAGCTTAAAATGATGCTGTAATGGGTGGGAATAAACCAATATGGTAAATAAATGTGAAATACTGAGCTAATGAAGGCATTTGAATCAACGCAATGAGTCCTATTGCTCATAACGTGGCTCTTTTATCATGATATTATAGCTCCAGTGGGGTCATTGTGATTTACACATTGATATGTGTTTTCTCTGACAGCTTACAAACCTGACAACGTAATGTCTTTGGTGTACGAAGATTCTCCTGTATGTCGTTGTTAACAAGTTATTATTGTACTTGGTTTTCTTAAAAAAAGCAGAAGCCAGCTGAACTGAACTCGTACTGTACACACACCAGGTGCGTTTGCGACAAAATCTGTGTGATGCAGAACATTACACTGAAAATGAAGCGCATTTAATAAAAATGTCCTTTTATTCAAAAATCTTGACAAACGCCTGTTAGACTTTAGAACACGAGCTGAAAAACAAACTGTGTCGTAGTATAATTATGTGTGACTTGGGCATAGTGTTTGCAGAGAGCATTCCTTTCTGCCAGGCAGTGGTCAGGCTTCTGTAGGTGTTTCGTGTCTCTGAAGGGAAACAGACCAATCAAGGTAGAGACACACTGACAGCCATGATGTTCTACAGAAAGGTAATAGCAGGAGAGAGAGAGAACAAGGCCATAGTTGCTTTGTGCACAATGGGAGCGTTGGTGTAAACAGAATTGTCAGGCAAAATGACTTTTTATATATTTATTACAATAAATGTTTAAATAATGCAGTTGATAATTTAGTCTTTGTTTATTGTCTCTTAATTGTGAAAATTTGAATGATTTTCTCTGTTATATTGGTAAGGGCTCGGTGTACACAACCAATACCTAACGTGTACGTCTGCATCTGCATGAGAGGAAGGGATAGTGGAAGACCTAGGACCGCGGCTATTCAGACCATAAGCCGCTCACCACACATGATGTATAGCTCCTTCTAATTGAGAATATGTGTAATAAGACTAGAGCTGTTTTTAATACTGTGGTCTTTTTTTGTGCATTGATTCACTAAGCCAGTCAGATTTGTCTCTCTTACCTCCACATTGGCTGAAAAGCCACTGACAGGGAGTTTGACTATCACTAATGGCCCAACACTGGCTGACAGCTGACCGTTGCATTGGTGTGTCAATGACCCTAAGGCTTGAACTGTTGACTCTACAAAGCAATGTCTTGGTAAATGTGATGGGGATTATCACTTTTTTCTAAAGGACTTATTATGTTTATGAATCATAAACATAGATTAGCAAGTAAATAAAGTAATGTGTATTTGTAGCACAAATTTAATTTCCTTCCATGCATATACTTACATACATGCATTCACTTGTTTTCTCCACAACACAGACATATCACCCGTTTATTCGTTTTTGGACACCCACAGAGCAACATTGTCATTTGTTTGAAACTGAAACTTGTATCTGTCCAATGAATGTAACTTATTCATATATTGATATTGTTTACCCTGTTTTGGTCTCCAGTAACCACTGAAAGAAACATGTTTATTAAGTGCTCCACTGTGTTCACTAGATCATTGCTCTTTGTGTGTGTCTCATTTAGTGTCTTGAGTGTACTGAGTACTAATTTGAGCTATCGTTTCTAAAGAAAAGCTTAAAATGATGCTGTAATGGGTGGGAATAAACCAATATGGTAAAATTATGGGTCCAAATGTCTTCATGGCTCTTGACCCACATGCTAAATAACCATTAAAACTGTTTCTGATTCCTTATTTAGACTGCTCTTGGAGTAATTAATCTGTATTTGGCCGGTCGCATTCTTCCAGTCATAGTTTATAAATATTCTTGTGTCACATTTAGCACTGCTTGAGGCAGAGAGTGTCCAGCAATGTGTCTATCTTGTCAAACTGTGTGTGAGCGAGAGATAAACTGAGAGCAGGGTCAGGAAACGCCTCACCGTATGACTGGTAATGTTATCTCAGTTACACGGTGTATATATTTACCATGTTATTATGGTAAGGCAGGCATGGGGAATTAGCTCAAATGGTAGAGCGCTCGCTTAGCATGCGAGAGGTAGCGGGATCGATGCCCGCATTCTCCAATAAGCTTTTTGACTGTGGATTCAAACAGTACTTCTAAGGATGTTAGATGTTCCAGGGCAAACTGCATGTACTGTCAGTGCGGTAGTTGGTCAAGTTACTATCTAAATGGCAATCCTACATTAAATAACACATTGCTCTGACGCGTGGAAATAAATGTATCACAATTGTTTGTATCAGTCGATGATATAATTAAAGACATTATTTACTAAACCAGTATCAGGCCAAAAAATAATTAGTATCAGGCCCAATGCAGTTTGAGTTGACAGAGAACTCTCAAAGAAAATGAAGAAGTGGATGCTTTATGCTGAATGAAAGGCTTGTCTTTACAATTAGCCGGACAAATTCACAGCCTTGGGCGCTCTTTCAACTTGGAGTGGTGCAGTCTACTGTAAAGATGTTTTTCAAGAAACGGATTTAATAAGAAGATGCATAGACAAGTTTTAGGAATCCTGCCAAAATTGTTAAGACTATGTGGGCAGAAAAAGCAGCACAGACTCATGATGACATAGCCAAATTAATTCGTACAGCGGTCGGTGAGCAATGTTTTAATTGGTGTTTGCTACTTGGGTAGTGATAGAGTAAACATGTGGCGAGAAATGACTTCTTTATTCACACACTACTTTCCTAGTACTAAGGCTCATGTCTAAAATAGTCTAAACCAGTATAGTTGTGAAACTGTCATTTTCCATTTAATCATGTTTTCTCTATTTTTTAAAAATCTCTGTATACCTATGCTTTAATTTGCCATTTTAGAAACATTACAGGTATCTGCGTTTCTCTGTAAACACACAGAACTAAATGAGCTTATTTTACTTGCTTTGAGCACAGCAAATTAAAAAATCCAGACAACAAGTACTGACCTCAGGGCAAATTCTGGTGATATTTAATCTTGTGAAGTGAAATATTGAGATTTCCAAATGAATTGTTGTCTTCTGTTAGTTTGTGGTGTATAGGTCTCTCCTGCTGCGCATTACTGTGTGCATCATTTATACGGTTATTAAACTAAGATCAATGTTGATTAGAAAATGGATATTCCCCGGAGAATAACTGAGCAAACACTTCAACCAGAAGCCATCAGATGTTCACATACAGGCACATGCACATATAGAAATGACCACTTAGAGTCCTGTAATTACTGTTTACTCTCTAGGGTGTTGAAAAATTGAAAACATAATGATATCCAGCACACACATACATGAATCCTACGGATTTCAGGAGCACACTCTACTGTTCATGCAGACGGCAGAAACATACACTCGATTTTACGCTGCATATTACACTGATAACTTACGTTTAAAATGTAGCCTGTTTCTTTTGGGTGAATGCTAAACTCATCTAATACAACCAAATTTGTTATCGCTTCAAAAAGCAGACTAATCAAATATGCATTAAGCTAAAATAAACTAGTTTACAGCTGTTTCGTTGTGGTTTATAACATAACCACAAAGAATTTAAACAGAGGAGTTTGTTTTATTGCTGTTTGTCCTTTTCTGCTAAACTGATTAAAAATGAAAACGGACACTCAACTGTTCATCAAAATATCATGAGAAATACCCTTCATCTGTGATTATCTCCACTATAGTGCCAGTCCTACTGAGGTGTAGATATCGAATATGGGAATCAAATCTAAGGCTGTTTAGCTGGCAGATCTCTGCTGTTATTCTTGCTTGATGATTTGCTTGCTGGGACTTGTAGGATCCGGAATGTGTGTCTTTTTTTTATTTTTCCTCGGAAACTTTGCGGTGTATACTAGACAAAGGAGACCTGACAGTTACCTGTTTAGTTTGTTCGTTTATCTAATAATAAGTTTGGTTTGAATTTCCTGCTCACCTTTTAACATTTTGCATATGCTTGCCAACATTATGAAAACCAAAAAGTGCACAGAGACTATGAGTTCGCACATAGGAAGAATGATGTTTGGCTGTTTGAACATGTGGAAACTAATGACACGGATGGCAGTGTTAATATCAAACTCCCTCCCTGAAAGTTCAGCTGCTATGGGCAGGCTTAAACAGACAACTTCCCAGAATGGGAGTCCTTCATTCTTCACCATTATAAAACGAGCACAGTATTTTTATTTTTATTTTTTTAGTTGCCTGTGATTTAAGGAGTAAAGTCCAGTTTAGAAAGTTGATCTCATGCCTTGTTTTGAGTTGAGAAAGCTTAGTCAGCAGATTAGAAATCCAAGATAAGCTGTAAAAGAGCCACCAGCAAAAAACAGAGCCTGCAGTTCACCTCTCCAAACCCCTTTGTTGTTCCTCTGTATCTGCTCATTGGATCTGTGATGTGAAATGTTTTTTTTTCTGGTGGCACCCTGCACCATTTTCTCTTCTCCTTCAATAATTACCAGGAGTTATGAAGTCATGTCTGACTGCCATTCATAACAAACTGAAGCCACCCACACAGGATGTGAAACACACTTACTGCAGACACACAGTTCAAAAACACACTAACACAGTTTTAAGCTGATTTACAAGACACACAGAAACACACACACACACAAGGTTTTGCCGAAAGAGTTAGTTGTGAAATGCTGTGAGTCAGTCTGACGGGGCTATAGAGGAAGAGGCTTATGCCAATCACTTACTCGCCCACTTGCTGCCATGGTGGAAATAGATATGATTGATGCTGATGGTGGGAATAGTTATTAAGATGGTTGATTAATCTGTTTGCAGACAGTGTGAGTTGTGAGTGGGAGACCAGACAGCCTTCAGTGGTTTATGTTTCCGAACTTGCAGCTTCCCGGCTTCCACTTGTCATAAACTGGTATAAGGACTGAATTATCGTAATATTATTGCCATTTTCATGGTTTACGTCTAATTAAATACCAATTTTATTTTCCTCAGCTCGATTCTTCTATTTCCCCAGAGACACTAAATATATTATTATTTAATCTGATTCCTACGAGTGATAACAGAATAAAGACTTTCTTTTGCAGCCCCTTCTTCTCATTTTAGTTGAGTAAATTTTAGTTGCCCAAAAGGATTAGATTTTTCATCAAATGCAATAAACTCCGAACATTATCTGGAATATATTTTATTGGACCAGTTGTAACTAACTTCACTTCTACTTCATTCATAAGCCTAGCCTTACTGGTGACCTGTTCACAAATTCATTCGTTCACATGTATCAAGTACGTTCAGGGCATTTTATAGGAGTCCCAGGGCTTTTTACATTCAAAAACTTGGAGCTTGGAGTCTATTATTCCAAGGAAAACAAAAAGCATTTGACCTATTGTATTAACTGTCCTTTTTTTTTTGCTCTGTGGACTCTGGACCTTGAGATTATAAATGATTGGGTCATTACGGCTCCGGTCACAGAACATTTAGACTATACTGCTATTAAATAGTAGGAATGTGGACTAAGGTGCAGTGATTTAGAGAGCTCAAGGTCACCTAGATGATGTTTGAGATGTTAAGTGTAAATCAAATAACGATGTCTTGTGCCCTCTGGTGGCAGGTTGTGGTTTATCTTTTTTATTTTGATCAGCACTCTGATCACGTGGAGAATTTAGAATTTATATGCAACTTAGTTATTCACTGTAACTAATAACTGGTTTATTGCTTGTGCTACAGTCAGTGCAGTAACATCTACAGAAATCCAGAATAAAATTTGAGTGGGAACAGCAATGTAAATGCATTCACACAGAGCAAATGTGACTGGAGAAGTCAAGGAGCAGGAGTCTTATACTGTATACCTCCCTAAACCTGTAACAAGAACTAAATCTAACAAAACACAAATATTCATCAGTAGCTTCAAGTAACTCTAAATAACAATTACATTCAATTGCGCATTTTCAGATAATCACTGAAAGCTTCCTTTGTGTCTCTCCCTCCAGAATGTGAAGATGCCATATTCTGTGAACTCCCTCCCTACGGAAACTCTCAACTCGAAAACCCTTTCCTTAGATTTCTTCTCTACCAGCATACAGCCTTCAGAGCCATATGCAGCAGACAGCTTCAGCAGCATCAGGGACATTCGCAATATAAGTGGGTTAAGTTCCCTTCGATGCACCTACAAAGAAGACTTTAAACGTATTTTACTCCCTGCTGTGTATACCATTGTCTTCCTGCTCGGTCTTCCTCTCAATGCTGCTGTGATACTAAAGATATGGAAGACGAGGCCCAACTTGTCCAAAAACAACATATATATGCTCAACTTGGCCATAGCTGACCTGCTTTATGTGATGTCACTTCCCTTGCTCATCTACAACTATGGCAGCCATGACTACTGGCCCTTTGGGGAGTTTGCCTGTAAACTGGTCAGATTTCAGTTTTATAGGTAAGATGCTTTGCTTAATATTTTCTAATTCCTTCTTTTTTAACTTTCTAAAAAACTTTAGGTCAGTCTTAAGGTGCTTCAAAAGTACAAGCCATGTGTCCACATCTGAATGCAAAAGTGTTTATATTTGTTCAAAGCATTTGTTCATTTGTTTAGCCTCATAAGACATAACAGCATTTTCTTTTTCTCTCTGTTTTAGCAATCTGCATGGCAGCATTCTCTTCCTCACCTGCATCAGTGTGCAGCGCTACGTGGGCATCTGCCATCCTTTTGCAATATGGCACAAGCAAGGTGGTCGCAGGATGGCATGGTGCATCTGCGGAGGGGTGTGGCTTGTGGTCGTTTTGCTCTGTGCACCAACCTTTCACTTTGCTGCGACAGGAATCCAGCGCAACCGCACAGTTTGTTATGACTTAAGCACACCAGCACGATCTGTAGACTACTATCCTTACGGCATGTGCCTGACATTCCTCGGCTTCTTGTTGCCGTTTATGGGTGTGATGGTGTGCTACTGCCGGATGGCCCACATCCTCTGCCGCCCAGTCTTGTACCAGGGTGTTTCCATGGCCACAGGGGAGAAAAGAGAAAAGGCGGTGAGGATGATCATCGTGGTGGTGACAGTGTTCTGCATAAGCTTCCTGCCATTTCACCTCACAAAGACCATGTACCTGGTGATACGCACTCTGCCTGGGGCTCCATGTGAGACTAGAAACTTGTTTTCGGTCATCTATAAATGCACAAGGCCTTTTGCCAGCATGAACAGCTTTCTGGACCCTATTCTGTTTTACTTCACTCAACCACGCTACCGCCGGAGCACCAGAAGGTTTGTGCTCAGAGTCACCACCCTCAGGGACAAAGGACACGAATGTGTGAGCAAACAGTAGATCAGACAGTAATTCTCAAAGCATTGTGGAAGCAGTAGGCATGTGATGGTTATTTTGTAATCATATTACTGTACTTCTCTTGTGCTGTCGCTAACTACAACCTAAAACAATTTAGAGGCACTGGTACAGTCATGGTTATAGAAATTGGGTATTTTGCCAGTTGACCTGTGTGCACCTCCACACTGAATTTGAAAGGAAATACTTGAGATTTGAGTGGAGACTTTTAACTGGGTCACTGTTGTTTACTGATGATCTGACTGCTTATAAAGGTAGAAGGATGAATTCTGAAATGTAAATTTCGAACGAAGTGTGGTGGTGTACAGAGGCTGAATGCTAAAAACTGTTGTAATTGTTTCAATATTTACGAACCTTCTGAAATAACAAGTGAAGCATGATTCATGCTATATAAAAGTTAAACACAGACTGAGAAAATTGATTAAAATATTGTCTTAATTTATATTTATTCTGTGGCAAAGGAATAATGTCACATGAGAATGTGTGAAATGTTTGCATCTGTGCACTGTTGTATAATAAAGAAGAAAGTTGTTTTTAATTTTAGTTTTAAACTGTGAAGTGTAGAGTCAAACAGAAATACTCTTGGTTATTTTAGATACATGTGAAACATTTTTAAACATATTTAAAAAGTGAGAGAGGACAGAACAGCTGAGATGAAATTCACCATGTAAAATGCTCAAGTTGATAGAAAATAAATTATTGTCAGACTTCCACAAAGTACTTGTATATGTAAATGAATGCCTCACAAAATACACTTTTGAAGATCTGCACTGTTCTGGTGGCATGTTATTCCAAAAGCCAAACTGTAATGCTTGTTGTTGCATGTTTTCACCACTAGATGCCGCTTGCACCCCATTACTGTTAACTGTTTACATTTGTGGACACGATTATAACTGTAAACTTTCTTCTGGTGTTTCTTTAGGTTCCACCAAGGTTCGTAGGGATAGTGGCTTTTGTACAAATTTGAGCCGATTTATTTATTTATTTTTTTCTCATTATACAGGAAGTTGGGGAGTTTTGCTCTTATCCACATGCTGTAAATGAAATCTGATCATAAAAAGATCCCGAGGTGGTGAGTTTAACATTAAATGTTGTAAATCAGTAATTCAGTTTGTTTTGACAGAAAGCAACAGAAACTCTCAACCTTAACTGTAAGATATCACGTTGACGACTCTTGAGTTGACAATCTGCCATTAAAATTAAACTTAAGAGAGTTTAAAATCTTAGCTTCAACTTTATTATAGTTCAGCAGCTTTACCACCGAAATACTTTTTGTTTTGCACTTATAAGGGAGAATATTTTGCATATTCAGTTTAATATAACCATGTCAGTTCCATGCATTTAAAATGCAAGGGACATTTTGATCACCTTATTGTGTGTCGCTTAATGGATGTACTTAAAGTATATGCACGTGTGCCTGTATAGCATGCATATATATTATTGTAGTTAATACCGTATGTTGTTTCCCTGGCCTCAGCACACAGTGACAGCACAGTCCTGTTGTTTATGTGTCTGTTTGCACAAATATTTGTGATGCCTGATTTATTTTTCCTCTGCAGCTGCCTAAAATGTGTTGTGTGTGTGTGTGTGTGTGTGTGTGTGTGTGTGTGTGTGTGTGGTCAGATGTTTGTATACTGTGCCAATGTATTTTTTTCAGTATTATTTAGAATAATTTTATTTTTGTTACATTAATAAAAATATGAAAAAGTAACATTTATGTTTTAACATTTTTTATTTTGTGTTCATACAGAAAGTTGCTTGTAAAAATGAAAACAGCCATTAAACTGTCATGCAAAAAACTGCAAATATTTTTATTTGGATAAAATAATCCTCTTCTTTTTTCTCAACATAAAATGAACCTTTACTCTCTGTCTTCTCTATGATCATTTATTTGAAGTAGTAGTGTCTCATGACATTTGTAACTGAGTTGATTTTGAGGAATTAGTAAACTTTAAAAACTGTACGAATAGTTGAAATACTTGGAGCAGTACTTTGGTTATTAGTTAAATTGTGCAGAGAGTATATATCTATATATCTATCTATAGCTATATCTATAGCTATATCTATAGCTATAGATATAAAAAAACAACTTCCTTCAGTTATACAGAATTATAAAAACCCTTGGCATATAGCAACAAAATTATCAAATGCGTTGGGGATTCCACTTAGCCTAGCAACAATGACCAAACGGTTCGCAGGTCAGCCTGTGGGGAGCGCTGCAGCCAGCATCTTCCCACCTCTGGGGGAATGTAACACACATTTCCCCGTAGGAACAAAAGGGCCTGTTAACCAGACAGCCACATGGGAAGCACCACAGAGGGGTAATTGTGCATGAGTGAAAACTTTTTTTTGCCCCCCTCCCCCATTGAATCAGTGCTGACACACTAATTCACCAACACCATCATCACAAATGTGGTTTACAGCTATTGCTGAATATGCAGTTACCGGTGTGTGGGGCATTTAGATTCCTTCTCAGAGTCTTTACCTCTAATGACAGAAATATTGTAAAATATGTGGCTTTACTGAAACACAACCCAAATCCGTGGCGTTTTGTAGTTTTTTCAGATATGTTGCAGGTTCAAATTTTAGGGAGGCGTAGCGAAGTTTAAGTGACGCTTCGAAGTACTGACCGTGCAGGATAAAGGACTGTTTTACTTCTAGTTTGTCCACACATTATCTGCCTCCTATCAAAAAAGAAAAAGCTTTTCCTCTCAATCCCCGAGGGGGCTATGACAGCCCCTATACCCCTAGTCCCGCCCACCCCTCTGCCCTATCTCAGGCATTAACATGCAAAAAAAACAACATAGGTCACTGAAAACCAAATCATAGCAAAACAAGGAATCCACAAACAGTTTGGGAATTACCAGTGAAGGTTGCGCCGGGCTCGTGCAGGCTTGCAAACCTGGATGGGCAGAGGTATAGAAATACTGAGAAAAACAATGGAAAAGTTGTGGTTGTGAACAGGTTGGGAAGAAAAAAGAAAAAAAAAAAGACTTGAAGCGCTTTTCCTCCTTGCACGGATGCCGTATCGGGGATAGACAACATGTAAGTTTTGTTAACAGAGCGGCAATTTAGGAACAGTTCACGGTGCAAGTTTGACTCTTTGCAAATATTTGAGATTTTAAAAAGTGTGATTGTTTTTGGGGGGATCGTGCCTTTAGGCTGCGGGGAAAATGGACCACAACTCAAAAGGTGTCTTTATCCGTGGACTTTAGAGATGTGTGTGTGTGAAATCTAACAAAGAAAGACATGAACAATGGCAGAAAGAGAGAGGAAGAACGCGCCTGTGTATCGCAGCGTTTCTTTCAAAAAGTTGGGGTCCTGCAGCGCCCAGCGGAGTGAAAACAAGCAACACAAATCAGAGGATTTTGAGGCGGCTGTCGTCGCCCTTCCCCCGGAGCCCAGCAAAGCAGAAAAACCCTTGGCGACGCGTAATGTCAGTGTGTCAAGAAAAGTTTCCAAAATCTCTGCCACCACCACCGCCGGCCTCCCAACCGCAGATCCAAAGAGAAACTCCTCCACTCCTCTCTCCTCCATTTCTCCATCCATCCGCCAACTCACTGAGAAGTTCAGCAGCAGCAGAAGCGGCGGCGGCGGCGGCTCCGCCAGGACGCACAGAGCCTCACCTGGAGACGGTGCAGCAGGGACGCGGGGGAGCAGCACTCTTCCCCGGGCCACGGGCTCCAGGAGAGACGGGTCTCTAAATCGTAAATCATTTCACGAGGACAACAGTGGTGGATATTTTCAGGATAGCGATACTAATGCAACTGCCACTGCAGAGTCTCTCACAGACGGTAAAGTGCAAACGTTTCACTCTGGCACAGATTCTGTGTCAGGCTCGGACACAGAGAAAAAAAGTGAGAAGTGGACTTTTACACGTGTACCAACCGACAGCGGCAACAACCCCGGTAAGAGAGAATATTCACACATCAATGCATGTTCCTCTGATCAGAGAAAGACTTTGACCACAAACGAGGATGAGGATGGTACTAGCACATTGTTTCCTCCACCCTGTAAATCTCACAGAAATTATCTCTCGACTCACCACGGTGACTTTATTCCTTTGCACGCTGACAAGTGGCCCAGTGTCACAAAAATTAGACAACTTTTTGATGAGAGACAAAGCAAAACTACCAAGCAGAATTTACAAACAGCCAGCAGAGGCCATTTAAACGAGCTCGGCCCCACCGAGAACGCTCCAATTGCAGATAGAGATTACAAGCCCTCACAGCACAGATGTGCTAATGAAGCCGGTGACTTGTCTTTGCATGACAATTGTGTAGTTGGAGCCCAAAGTAAAGAGAGCAGTTGTGCTAAAGATACGTTTTGTTTAGATATGGACTTTTATTCCAGACCTGACAACCAGCAGTTCTCAAATGATGAGGAAGCAGACATAGAGACACAACGTGCTGTTCCCAACAAACTTTCTGGCAGGAATAGTTTTCAAAGCCACAGCAGTAGCAGTTGTAGTCACACCGGGGGTAGTCACTACTGCAGGATTAACTCATCTTCATGCAGATCCCATAGTCCCAGCAACCAGGCAGAAGCAGCCCATAAAACCCCCAAGCCGATAGGGTTGACATCTGACCCCAACCCTGACCTTCAGCCCACTGCAACTTGGTCTTGGAGTCGATCGGTGAGCTTAGACAACTCCTTGTGCTCCTCCTCTCTTCAGCAGCCGACAGAGAGGGAGAGAAGGGATAGACAGGGGGTCGGGCTGCCCAGGGATAGTTTACATTCCTCACATAGCTCCTTCAGAGCACCAGCCCCCACCACCTTCTCCCCCCACTCTGCACTGGCTCCAGATAAAGCCATTACCTCCTCCTCGTCTACTGTAGCTCCCTCCACTGAGTTAAGTTGCCCAGCAAGTGTTGCCTCTCCCCTCAGCTCACACTGGAAGTTTAGCTCTGGAGACGAAGAGGAGGAACACACCAGTGGAAGAAAAGGTGGCTGTTGGACTAATACCTCTGACCCTGCTTCTTCCATCAGCCACAGAGGAGGCGAAAGGGGTGCCACAGAGGGAGAGAGCAGCTATTTATCACACAGTAAAAATGGCTGGTGGGCTGCTAAGGGTATTGGCAGGTCTTCAGGCAGTGAGGAGGACAGCGCTGGTTCTTTAGGCCCCCACATTCGAGAGGGAGTACGCCGCCGCTCACTGAGAAAGAAGAAGAAGATCAGTGGAGCTGCTCTAGTAACAGGCCGTGATGATTACAACGATCATGATGGCGAATCAGAAGACAGTGATAGTGACACAGCTTTGACAATGGAAAACTTGGAAAGGCATCCCCAGAAAAAAACAGGAGGAGAATTTGTGGCAGCTGTATCTGAGAACCATGTGGCACGAGAACCCATCAGTCATAGTGACAGAGCAAGAGTGCGACAATGGGAGCGCATCTCCTCGTCTGTGACTCCCACAACACTCTCTGGTGTATCACTGGTGTCAAAAGTCAATATACCCGCATTTGTTTCCAGTCCTGGTGGTTCGCATTGCAGCAGCCGATACTCCAGCACTGAGACGCTGAAAGAGGAGGACGAAGTTAGCTGCTCCAACCGTGCAGAAAATGTGTTTTTCAGCTCTGGTGGGGGAGCAGGTAGCTCTAGCAGACATTCATCGTCATCCATGCTGAGTAAAACTTACCATGGGAATTTTACCATGTTCCGCTCCCCAAGCTTTGGCCATGGAGATAACTTCTCCCGTTCCTCTGTTAGGATGCGCTCCAAGATTGTGCCCACAGCCACGCCCTCACCTACTCCACGTGCCAGAGAAGGTGGGATGTCTACATTGGTTAGGGGTGGTGAGACAGTGGCATTAAGGAGAGCAACAGGTGAGGATGGGGTAGATCATAATGATAAAAACCAAATATCCATGTCCAACCCTGATATCACCTCGGAAACGATGACACTCTTAAGCTTTCTAAAATCTGACCTATCAGAGCTCAAGGTGCGGAAAACAAATGGTAAGGATAAATCTGGTGTTGTGGAGGGGTCCTCAGTGTACACAATGGGCTCGCGCAGTCATGGTGCGACCCTTCTACCTTCTGGTCGTCGTCCATCACTGAAAGACCTGACTGCCACACTGCGGCGTGCAAAATCGTTCACTTATTCAGAAAAACCTACAACAGCCGTCAGGTGTTACTTGACAGGTGGCACCACAATGAGAAGCTCCTCTGAGCAGCAGCTCGACTTGGATGGGGAGAGGGATGGAGGACGAGGGTCAGTGTCAGACAGGGAAATCGAAAGTGATGGAGGTGATTTTAGAGTTGGGAGAGAACAAAGAATGGGAGATTTTGGCTTTGATGATGATGAAGAGGAAGTAATGCCCACTCCATTGCAGGAGAGGTATGTGCAGGAAGCTAGACAGGTCATTCAAGATATCTGCCAAATGAGTACTAGAGATGATGATGATGATTTAGATGTGGGGAGAAGAATTGATAACTTGGATGATCAATGTTTGCAGGTCAAGAAAACAAATCAGGAGCACACAGGAGTTGGTGTTAAGGGTGGAGCTATAACAGATCAAGAGGCTGAGTTTAAGAACACAAAAGACAGGCATAAACATGAGAGGGAGAGAGAGAACAGAGAGAGGGAGAGGAGCGAAAGGGATGGACAAAGAATGCAGTTGGAGAAGGTAAACAGTAGGGGCACAGAGTACGGGGAGAAGGCAAAGAGACAAAGCAGAGAGACGGAGAGAGCTTTGCTGAAGGGCAACTCTGAGGAAAGCATGTTCTACGACCGCTCAGTTGATGAGCTTTCAGGCCACGAGTCTAGTTTAACAGATGAAGGGATTGTGACAGAGCCAGAGACAGGTCCCAGTGAGATGTCATTCCTTGGGTCTGAAGGAGTTAATTTGGGCTCCCGAATAGCAAAGGAGGTGCTAAGGCAGCCCACCACTGTATGGAAACAGTTGGCTCTCCATGATCCGGAAGGGTTTAAGCAAGAGAGGGAGGCGATGGCAGAGAACAGCGTGAGCTGTACAAATCAATTGAATGAGGTGAGTGGACCTCCTTCCCTGCCTTTTCCTTCCCCTAAAGCGGAAAGTGGCAGAATTATCATGGACTTGAGCACCTCCTCTGGTAACAACAGTGAAGAGATCAGCACCAACAGTGCAGTGTCACAGGGGTCATCTCCCAACACAGGAGGAGGATTTGAAGCCCCTGCAACCCCAAGTGCTATTCGACGAAGGCGCAAGTTCTCTCCTTCTGGTAATAGCAACGCAGGCTCTGATTCTAGTAATTGCACTAAGGCAGAGTCAACAATAGCAACTGTAGGAAATGGGGAGTCCACAGTCTACCGCTCTCTCAGTGACCCGATGCCTCAGCGAAGCTGTTCTGTGACAGAAGAAGGGAATAATAATTTTTCCTCCGTAGACAGCAATCTGCTGGGATCTCTGTCTGTTAAAGGAGGAGGAGGAGGGGCTCCAGAGGCCTCTGCTGTGGCCACCTTGTCAGAATACAAGGGCAGTGTAGCCAGTGACTTGTCAGTATACAGCGATGGTGGGCTACGTGATGATGGCGTACATGATTACAGTGGAGTGATCAGGAGCATTGTAGCTGAGCCAGGTGCAATGGACAGACTGATGACAGATGACCATGGCAACAGCAAAGCTCCCAAGAAGAAGTCATTCAGTGACCCCAGTCGCCGTAGCGATGCCCCTTTACTTTCCCAGAATGACCCTTCATTTAAAGGTCAGTCTGTCAACACTCAGCCAATCAATGAGCTGGATCCATCTGGTCAAATCCTGCCTTCTAGCAGTGAGCCAATTCTTTGCGAGCAAAGAGAGCCAGAACTGTGGGAACCAGAAGCAAAGTCTAAAAATCCATTGTTGACTCAGCCGCATCACCTTACAAACAGCAATAATGCAGTCAAGAAGGCTCTTTCCCAATCAGAACGTCCCCTCAACTCTTCTGACCATGAAGATGTAGATGATGATGTAATAGACCAAGTTGGGGAGGACAAAGAAGAAGAGGTGCAGAAATTTAACTTTGATCTTAAGCTAGCTGAGGTTCTGTCCCCTAGGATGGTTCGTCGGCCTTCCAGAAAGCGTCCGAACAGACTGGCTCATTTTCTCCATCATGAGGACCTATTTGAGCCTCCAGAACTGTGTTCTGAGGACCAGGAGGATCACAACAACCAAACTGACCTCACTCCTCCTCTTCCCCATTCTTCACTGCAATCCAAACCAAAATCCAGACCCAAACATGTCCGCCATGCCAGCGAGCCTACCACCTTCATTCCCATCTCTCCTCCTCCACAACTCCAGCCACTGAAGGAAGTCGACTGCCTTGCTGTCCGACCAACTGTAGAACCTCTAGTCTTAACTAAGACTTCTGGAGATGAGGCCCCGTCTTTGGAGGATGTGACCCAGAAATATATTTTGGAACTGAGCACCACTGAGAAAGACGCTGAGGGCTCAGGGCCGCTTCCAGTGCCCAGAGATGGAGCTGAAGGTTCCATGTCTAGTTTAGAGGGGTCCAGTGAGACCTGCATCAGTGGAATTACAGAAGCTGGAGCACAGAAAAAGATCACAGAGGATACCACAGCCGCACAAAGGATCAAACCCAGAGTGGTGAGTTCAAAATTATTTAAAAATCTTATTCATTGCTCTGTGTGTGTGTGTGTCTGCAGGGACTTTTGTTAAATGCTCACATGATCCATGGACAATTTGAGTAGTGATGTCTATCTACAATGGTGCAAATGCTGGTGTGTTACTGATAATTATTAATTCGCAAAATGAAGACACACACATTGTGAATTTAATTCTTGTGTATTGTTAGAACTACTGGTGTTGTCAAATAGTTAAGATGACCCCATTTCTTAGCGTGCTGGGTTTTCTTTGTTTTAGTAATGGAATAGATAGATTTTTAATGGCCTATATTGTTATCCTTTTGATTTTTCGTGCTGTGCTGGTTTCATACCTACACTCGGCATGCGCGTTTGTGTGTGTGTGTGTGTTTGCGTGTGTATCTGTGATGTGCATCAGGACTCATATTGTTGTGCATTTGAGAGCAGCACTACAGTACAGAAGCAATTAAAGGCTGAGCACTGTTAAACAAACATCAGAGGTTGTTATTAGTATGACTAAACAAATCTCGGACAAAGCGTTTTAAGGAGTGGACTAAGGCCCCACTGCATGTGTGACTATCTGTTTTCATTTATTTTTGTTGTCCAGTATCAGTTGTTTTAGTGCCAGATTTATAGTCGTAGAGAGGGGATCTAATAAACAGTTTATTCAAACACAGATAGTGTGTTTGTACTGTGTGGATGTGTTTGTACCGCTGCATGTACTCATTAGTGTCTAAACATTGCAGGGCTTGTTTTAGCCTTTACATAATAACACTACAAAGGTTAACTGATTGGGCTGAGACCAATAATCAATATAACAAAACATTATTATGGCGAACAGTAAACTGACTATACATTGTATTGAGAACCAATTATTAGAACAAGCATTAGACAATCGAACAACACTGGAAAACTTCATTTAGAATTGTATATTTAGAATTAATAATTAACATTTGTAAAAAGCCCTAATACACATACAGTTACTACTGGCCTCAATCTGTGCAGCCCCCCCACCCCCACCCAAAAGCACACACACACATGCACGATGTCTGGTTTGTGGGTGTCTTTGTAGATATTGTGTGAGATGTGCAAATGTTATTGGAAAAGGCAGGATTGGAAGTCTAGACATGGAGAATCTGAACACAACAGAGAGATTACAATCCTGCCTGAGCTCAGGACATAAGGTTGGAACACATCATCTCCAGCTATACTTTTGATATGTCATGACAGCTTTTTATATTTCACTTACCATTTTGCTGCCCTATAATCCCTCTGTTCTACTATTAAGGCCAAATAGTACCCATGGTAAATTGTGTTGTGTTACTGGGGGCATATTTTTCATAACTCTTTGACTCAGCTTCTTAGCTGATTAAAAACATAATATCTACATTCATCACTTTTGTTTAATTACTTGTTAATTGTTATACTCCCATTCCCAATTGTCTTTCCTTTGTGCCACAGATTGCAGTGGTATCTGGTGAATGACCTCACAAGGCAGGAAATGAGTTTAGGGAAATGGGAAGTTGTTGCAGTTACTGAAGTGTTTGATGATATCCAATTCTACTGGCTGGTATCTATGTAACACATTTGTATTTCGTGTGTGTGTTTATGATATAAACTGACTACACATGTGTGTACATATTGTCTGTCTGGAATATATCATGACTTTTTTAAGGCCATTGCTCTACAGCTCTGGTATGATTAGGACTGAATTTAATAATAAAGCAAATACAAGTTTTGAGGACGTAGCAAATATATAGAGATGAAGCAAAAAAGTCTCATTTTTATCTTCTGCTGGTCTCTGTTTCTCGTCCAAATGCTTTGTCTGTCGTACAGCTTATGAGTGTGGTGTATTTTCACTCAAACATTCACCCCGTCTTCTTTTGTTTCTCTTACACTGATTCTTCAGCTTTTCAAACCATGTTATCTTGGTCTTCTTTCGGCCGTCTCTCTGTGCCTAGGGAGCATTGCAGTGAAGTGAGGTCATAACGTTTGTCTTGGTGTAAGGCAGACCGCCGAGCCAAATGTCAGGTATAAAGATGGAGACGACAAAGAAGAGAGTTGGAAGGAAACACTTGTTGGCAACAAAAATTACAGGATGAAAATAGAACTGAGTGAGAGTGCTGAAGAATGAAATGGTGTTGGAGGGAGGGGAAGAGAGGAAACAAGCCATTATGGGGTTTTAGTTGAACTAAAGAGGGATAATATTCACAACATCCAGATCTCAAACTTCGTCCTGATATGCTGTTTATTAAACTGCTCAAAACCATCTGCTAAAAACATTTGTGTGTGTTCACCTTTTCCTTCGAACAGTGTTTCCAAATATTTCTAAATAGGTATTACAATATTTCCAAACATTTACGTGCCACTTCTCAGGTAAAAGAGCAGTTTTTTTTTTCCAAAGAAACTGGACAAACAACTTTTTAAAAAGTATTGAATCTTCATAATGAAAAGAGCAGTGTCTCTTGTTTATTGAAAAAGTCCAAAAGGTCGATGCATTTTTTTTTTCCCCCTCCGTTTGATGGATTACGATTTCTCTGGTGTGTTTGTGTATGCAGAGCTTCCGCTACTGAGGAGTTTTCACTTTAGCAGGTACCTGGAATGTAGCCCATCCTTCCCTCTCTTCCTGTTTTATAACACTTCCCTAAAGACTCCAGGGACTTGTATGTCATGCTTTTTATGACGGCATCTGACACTAAAACATATTTCTTTTATAAGATTTTGATATCTTAATTCTGTAATATGTATACAAATCTACAATTGATAACATCAACATTCACGTCCGGATATACAAATACATATACATTACAGTTTTAATCGGTGCTGCAGACATACTTTAGTCTGTACTTAAAAGGACATCTTGTCATATTAATGGGTTCGCATGTACCTCTTTCATATCTTTTGACTTGAACAAAGTGCAGCTGTCTATGAACCTTTCTTACAAAGTGACTCAGAATGATAAAAGATGATTTCCCAAAAGTCCTTTGTCCATGTATTATTTTTCATGCTACTAATGAGGACATTTTAAGTTTAGAGAGGTTACAATGCTACTGTGGGTCAGGGAGAGGGAAGGAGAAACCTAGAGAGAAGGAAAGAGTCAAAAAGATGGGTTTTTGCACAGCTCTGCATGGATTAGACCTAAAAGCACAGTGTTTATAGCTTCAGATTTATGACTGACTTTGTTTTATCAGGCCACCCACATGGAATCAAATACTTTCCCTCTGCCCAATCTTTTGCTTTCACTCCCCTTTTCCAATCTTCAATTCCTCCCAAGTTATAGTCATGCTGTAGAGGAAAAATAAAGGTAGAAGTGCACAGATGTAATTGGAGCAGTAAGCCGGTTTGTTTAGGTGTTTTTATGGTTAGGTAACACTAGCTGATGAATGATCTGTAAATCGACATGATCAAACATATCTTAAAGACAAATTGACTCGCACAGTGTCAGGTGTGGTCAGAGGAAACAAACTTTTCTGGACATGTGTGCAGCAATCATTTTGGCCATAAGAGTTTTGACTCTATGAGTTGGTTGTATTTTCATGGTTAAGTGTCTCTGATGTGGAAATACCTTAATATTGGGCACAGGGTGTGCAGAAAATAATTGCCTATTTTTCTGTAATTGTTGTATTTACATGAGTCTGATGCTTCAGATTGTTGTGAGCGTCCAACAGAACTAACACTTACCACTAATAGATATCAATTCTATAATTAAAAAAGCACCATCAAACCTGTCACACTGTGATCAATTGAAAGGAAGAAACAAAAACAGCTTGCCCCTTTGAAATATGAGTTGAAAGTGCAGTGAAAGAACACATTATACACACACACACACACACAGGATATAGTGTCGCTCCTTTTGGGGGTTCTTTTTTAATGTGTAAAGGTCAACGTGGTTTTAGAGTAGTCCAGGAAGTGAGGGACACTGAGCGACGTAAACAGGTAATAGAGAGATGAAAGCATGAGATTGGTGTTTGTTCTTGTTGAATGTCTCCATGACGCAGCAGATGAGAAGGAAGAGGTGGGATGAATCAGAAGATCAAAAGGCAGAGCTGCCGATATCTGTGGTGTCAGTGACATAAAGGCTGCCTCTGATGGTAACTGTTTGGCTTTATAAAAGCTTAAGTGTAAAACTTTCCCTCGGACTGTAAAACTGACTGAAGTCAGAAGGTTATGTGCTTTTGCTATGGTTTCTGTTCCTATGGAGTTAAGGTCTCAAGAGACTATTAGAGAGAAAACATCCCCTACATCCAGTCCTCTTGTCCTCCACTCACATACCCACACTCAAGATATTTTCACCGAGTGTATTGCTTTTGGGACAGGCACAACACAAATGTTTTGTGTTCCTCTGAGTAAGAGTGAGTTTGGGGTGGGGATTGATTTTAGATATGCTGGAGTCATTTTTACTGTTCCTCCTTCCTGAGAAGTAATCAATTACATTGAAGCCTGGTTTACTATACTTAAGCATAAATGTTCCAGGAGTAAACAAAGTAAACAAGGAGTAAACAAGTCCTCTGCCCCTATAACTATTGGACATGAAAGTGTCTTTTTTGTTTGTTGACCCTGTACATAAAAGGAAGTGGTTAAATGCAGTAATGTTCTGCTCCCAACCAATAATAGTTCAACACTCAGACACCTGTTGTTTCTTCACTTTTTTTTATCCCAGTCATCATATAGTCTGTGCAAGAAAAAGGTAAAGGAGGTAAAATCCTTGGCCTGTAACGGTGTGAACAAAAGCTGCATATAAACCCAGCTGTAATATAGTGTCAATGCAGACAAATCACAACTTAAGCCTCCATCTGGTTTCTCAGAGTGGGGAAAAAACCTCTGTGGGAAAACAGATCCCACTTTCTATGCCCTTGGTTTTTGATGGTTTCAATATAAGTGTCTTTATTTTTCCTTTTAAGGATGGTCTATGTCATTTTTTGTAATCATTGTAGTTTATCCGTGGAACGTCATGATAGTTTACAGCCATAAAAGTGACTGTTCAGGTTCCTCTATTCTCTGTTATGCACTTGTTTTGTCCTAGTTGGTCTTCTCCTGACTGTCTCTTTCTAACTCTCTCAGCCTGAGGGGATCCACCCAGTGTAATTACAGAGCAGTTTGCTTATGTAAGGAAAGCTTCCTCTGAAACAGCACTTTCTAGCAGAGCTGCTATTTCAGCTTTTCTGTGTGCACAGGCAGATTTCTACAGGCTAAATTGAGTGTTTGTGTGTATATATGTGAATGTGTTTGTGCAAATAATGGATTATAGCTGTATATGGTATTTGTGTAAAGCGGGCTCATTTGTTAAAGATTGTTTGGGTGTGCCAGATAACCTCAAAGGTATATCTTTGGCAGCGTTTCTACCAGTCATTTTGGTCTCGCCTGTAATTTTTTCTGTCTGAGTCATACATCTGGAGTCCACATGGCCACAGAGGTGTCAGTAAACGTCCAGTGTTCAGTTTGTTGATCATTCACCCAATGCAGAGCTCTGCTGGTGACTCCCAACTTTCAAATGGAATCAGTAATTCTGTTAGATGGTAACAACTCACACTAGTGTATTTCCACATACATACATTCATTAGGAGTAATGGTGCTGCCTTTTACAGTCAATGCTGAACAAATGGGAGCTGATATAAATATATATGTTATAATAAATATAAATGTTTGACATTAATTGATTTCATAACTGTTTTGGCATTTGATTTAAAAATCCTCCATTCCTAAAGACACACACACACACACACACACACACACACACACACACACACACACACACACAAAAGGCCAAAGGCATAAATAGTGTTTTAAACACAATTGTATGTTATACATGTTACATGAATTTTGGACTAGTCCAAGGGGGGTTGTGAATAATTTTTTCTTTATTGTTATGCGACTGTATTATAACTATATTATCAACCTGCAGATTGATTCCCCACCAAGCTTTTTGATCTAAAGAAACATGACACTCCGTGGAGCTGTGTTTCTTTCTATACAGAACGGCATGGCAGCAAAGACCCTGGACAGGTCACCAGTCTATCTTAGGGCCAACACAGAGAGACACACACAGACGGGTGACCATTCCCATTCCCATTCTAATTTAGAGTCACCAGTTAACCAACTAACATGCATGTCCTTGGACTGTGGGAGCAAACTGGCGTACCCAGAAGAAAGCCCACGCAAGCACGGAGAGAACATGCAAACTCCTTACAGAACAGTGGACTTAAACTGTGGACCTTCTAAGCTATGAGACATTTCTTTACCAACAAAAACAAAATTTCAAGTAGATCTTTTTAGTGATACCGTACCATTGAAATTCTTTACTCGAAAACAATTCAAAGTGCTTTTGACAGCCACTTTGGTAACTGATCATTATTAGTTTGGGTTTTTCTGTACACGATCCCTTAGACTTATCATGGATGCGTTGCCTGTGTCTCCCCCTGACACTCACACAATGGTGCAACTGTGTCACCCTTGCAAACGTGTAGCAGTGCATTGTTTACAGCGTGGTCGGACACACACGCACACACTCACACACACACACACACACACACACACACACACACACACACACACTTATACTTGCCTTGGTCCTTAGTCTGTGGGTTGACTGGGCCATTCAGTCCTATTTGCTCACTTGTCTTTGTCATCTAGAGAATCATGACTGTGGAAACACTCTGCTGCTTTTTCCTTCCTTCTCTTTATCTGTCCTTGTCTTCCTCTCACCCTTTCCTTTATCCACCTTATGGCATCAGTTCGCCGGTTTGGATCATGCTCTAGCTGCCAATTGAGAAAATCTCGTCAAAATGGGAATGGGAGACACTGGAAGTGTCGCAGTGCTGTTCCTGAATGGTTGCTTGGATCGCGGATTAAGGCACAGGGAGAGGAGGAAGATGATGATAAAAGAAAGACAGGAGCAGCTCAAGCCAAAGCAGTCTCACAGGCAGGTGGAGTTTGTGTGTGTGTGTGCATGTGTGTGTGTTCTTATTTACCTAAGCTGTTACTGATGTCACTTTCATTGTTTGGTTTCAGTTGGTATTGACGACAAATGGTAGGTTGCCTTACTTACAATGAAATCTAATTGAAATTTTCATACTGTATCTACATTGTATATGTAGATACAGTATGAACTGGTGTTTCTCTGTTATTGCCTGCTGGCTCAGAGGTCACATAGGTCTGATAATGTTTAAAAAGTCTGTCCTCTTATTGGCTCGTCAGTGACATCACCTCTATCACATGGTTTTCATCACTGCACATGGTGTCATTACGTCATTTGCAACACATGAATGACATTGCTGTAAGACAATGAGTTAGCCAATTTTTTCCCTAAGTATTAGGAGGATAAGCAGATTACAAAAGGAAATGCACTACAGCTTCTGCGTGACGGCCGACCAGAAAAAGATTTTCTTTATTTTTGCAGTTAGAGTAATGATACTACATACATGTCCATTTTCCTTCATTGCAGAGTGATAATACTGATTATTTTGGTTGTAAGATGGTCACTATTTTTTGTTTAATTTAGTCCGATTGACTTGTTTTGGTTTTTTTTTTATTCCAAAAAATGTAAAAGTGCAACCCATTTCCCATCCCTGCCCCCAATCACAGGTAAGCGTTGAGAGGCTTGATCTTTCTGGCTGCTGCCAACCTTTGTACTTAAGTAAAACATTATGTCCCAAGATGAGTTTTTACAAAACTCTGAGTCAGGCTGAAAATATGTTGACCTTACCTCAACCGAGAAAACCTGGATGTGTGTGTGTGTGTGTGTGTGTGTGTGTGTTGGAATGAAAGAGAAAGGAGACCTGCATAGGGGTAGTGTGAGTGTGTGCATCTGTGTTTCAGCAACTTTCATGCAAAGAATATTTTTAAAAAGATTAATAGAACTTCTAGTTCTCCTCTGCTCCTCTCTGCCCCCACCCGTCTTTTCCACTTTTCTTTTGTCCCTCCGTTGTTGTGGATCACTAACTGATATGGATCTCAAGTAAGAGTCTGTGGCTAATGGCATGTTTTTAACAAGCTCATAAAAACACACGACTATCAACATAAATATCAGACCAAGTCCAAACCTTTTTAACTATTAACAAACATTCACAAAATGTCACTACTCTAAAACAAAAATAAAGGAAAAGTTAGTTAAAAAGATGTGTTTTAGTGTTTCGCTTGTAAGTGTGTGTGTGAGTGTCTGCACTAAAGTGTGGGTTTTAGTGGCTGTGAGAACATGTGTTCTAAGTGATTGGAAGCCATTACATTTTGCTTTACTTACACATATGTTGCTATGTGTGGCTCTGCTATTGTTGTATGTAGTTTGTGTGTCTGTGTGTGTGTGTGTGTGTGTGTGTATATATATATATATATATATATATATATATATATATATATATATTCATTTATTTATTTATTTATTTTTTGTATAAAAAGCAAAATGTCACTGTGTGCGTTTATAAGTGTGATTTTGAACACACAGTCAAGAATAAATTTAATTTGGCGTTCTTGGCATGTATTTTGCATCAGGTTTAAATTTTTATTTTCACATTATGGTGTGATGAACCAGTACATGTATCAAACCTTTGCCATCAGTTGATATTGTATTTTAGCCTTGTTTTTAGTGCTAAGCCAAGTTGTATGCATCCAGGTGCTAGATATAACTTCATATTTACAAATTAGAAGTATAGGTCATCTCATCTAACTCTGTGCAAGTCGGGCCTAGTTGGTGCTGACAGTCGACAGAGAAAAAACTTAAAGTGCATCTCTTAAAAATTTCCTCCCCTCTCTGCTCAAAGATTTTTGCCTCTCTGCCTTTAATAGAAAATATTTTTCCTGCATTAAAACGTCGGCATTAGAATGTAATGCTCAGGGTCCCAGTTGGCAGTTATTAAGTTGTAGATACTCATGTCAGTAATTGTGGCATAAATACTGTTGTAATTTGAAAAACTTGAACCAGAAGCAGTAGTTTCAAAACAATTTCAGTGACATTAGCTACAGTCACTGCTTTTACAATGGATCGTGCTCACTATAACATATATATTTAAATATTATTCCAATTATTAATTTTGCATAGGTTTATTAACTTATAGTCAAGGTGTGTGTGTGTGTGTGTGTGTGTGTGTGTGTGTGTGTGTGTGTGTGTGTGTGTGTGTGTGTGTGTGTGTGTGTGTGTGGTGACCTGCTGTCCCTTGGCAGTCTCCAATGATGTGGAAACTTTGCCAGCAGCAGTAATCACTGGGACAAGAATGATGGTTAATGATGACTGCCGTTGAGGTAGGCGTGTATGTGTGCCTGTCCCCAAAGGTATGTTTGAAGGGTTAAAACACAAAGTTCCCATCTTCCAGTGTCAGTCAGGGGATTGTGGGGAATCAGGTCAGTTTTTCCTGAAACAATGTAGTCCTTCTTCATTCCTCAAGAGCCTCGACTTTTTTCTCCCTTCAAACATTTTATTCACCAGTTGGCATTTCAATTGCATGGTTCTAAAATGTTATTGTGAGAGGAAGAGAGAAATTATTCCAGTTTACCACACTTTGATACACAGATGCGATTTACATTAAACGTCACCGGAGCACATATTTCCCCCCAAAATGTGAGACCAGGACTAAATCTTGGTAACTGATGTCCAATGTAACAAAAACAGAAGGACTTCTGCAATTTAGAAACTTAAAAACATGCCTGTGGCATGGGGTCCAAACCCTTACTTCTCAGTAACCATGGGTTTTAAATGGGAACAAATATCACTGGTTCGTTTTAGCATGTGTTGTCTTTTTGATACACAATTTCAGGTCTTGGTCACACGTCTGTTGTATCATTTAATATCTATAGGATATTCATCATACAGCTGTCACTGAAAAGTTACAAGGTCACGAAAGATCAAATTTCAGGATTAGAGGATGCCAAGGACCTCAAAATAGCTCACAATCTGACCTTCAGATGAGAAACAATTAGAGGAAGTTTTACATACTTGTAATCAGCGCATTTTGTTTTTCTACCTCATTTTGTTCTGACCTGAAAATATATATTATTTTTAACAGGTCTAATATTTGTACGACTGGTGACATCAAAACTGAAGGAGACCTATAGTAACTACAGATTTATCTGAACATAACTTGTTTTAAAATGGTATTTTTACTTAATGTCCCTCTGTAGGCTTTATAGTCCGTGTTGTCAACATTTTTACGTCCATGTTTTTTTTTCTTTTCATCTTTTGTTCTTTTATGCACAAATTGTTACGTTCCAAGTTGCTGCCGCCGTATTTATTGGCAAGAATATTCAAGAATTGAGGGCATCATGCTCTTATGGAATACTTTCTATAATGTACCATATGCATTGCAGCAAAATGTTGTTATGGAAGTCTAGAGAGCTTTTTGAGCTTCATGTATTGTTTTATGTCCTAACATGCAGAGTGGGATGTAAACGCAACAGGATGCACCTGACTTTAATTTTGCGTGCCACAACAAAGGGTCTGAATACTTTTTAAATTAGAGATTAGCATTTTTGTTTTTGAACAGTTTTCTGGAACTTTTAAAACTATTTTCACTTTGTCCTTATGGTTTATTGTGTATACATTGGAGGGCAACAATTGTATTTTTTTTTAAATAATAAATTACAACACATTAAGATGTGCAACAGATGAGAGGATATGAGTGTTGTCTGAAGAGACTGTATTTGAAACACACATGGCATTGGCTGTTAATTTGAAAAATGTGTGCAGAGGTGAAAACAACATAGATCCTACCTTTTAAGGAGCCATTTCTTCTCCGTTATCCTCGCAGGAACCATAATTGTCTACATTGAGAGGGCAGGGCAGGAAGTGGGTTTGGGGGAGGCATTTGACCACACACACACACACACACACACACACACACACACACACACACACACACACACACACACACACACACCATTGGGCTACTCTCTGTGTATTAAAGACTGTGTATTAGAGCCATGAGTTATTTATTTATTTTTTTTAGACTAAGATGATGGTTGCCCCTATGTGTATTCATTATTATCCATGGCAACCGTGTGTGTAGGTCAGATGGGTGTAATCATTGCTGTAGGAATGTAGTGACATCATACAGGCTAGCGTTTGTGTTTGAGAGAAGAGAAGAAAAAGATAGAAGATGGAAGTCTGGGAGACTAAGAACAAACTCCCATCTCTTCCCCACCTTTCTGTTTGCCACATCAACCTGTGTTCTCTCATATTCCAGCCTTTCCCTATTGTTGCTAATTCTGTCTGTTTCTTTTTCTCTCTTTTTTTTCTCTGTCGATGTCTTTCTGTCTCCCTCACCTCTTGTGCTCTATTTTTATCCCCTCTCCCACTGAGCACACATCTGGATCTTATTGACAGAGTGAACAGCGTTTCAGCCATAAAAGACTCTCTGGACTAAGACTCTCTGGTGTCTGTCTGTGTGTGTGTGTGTGTGTGTGTGTGTGTGTGTGTGCGCGCGCGTGCGTGGACCTGGCAAATTATGGCAAAGCCAAAAATAAAAACTCTGCATTTACACACATTGTATGAACTCCCACCAGCAACCACAACATTGAAAGGAATTTTGAAAAACGACCTGCTTATGACATCTGATTTGTTATTATTTGGGTCATTTTTCCAGGAATTCAAGGGGGGAAAAACTGGGAGTTTCTGTTAATTTAAGATTGACATTACATGATACAATCCAAACCTCTAAACAGTCATTAGATTGTGTCTCAATCAGGGAGAGCAGGTTGGACAGAGTATCTTTTATTATTAGGAATGCAAATGATTTATGATGTGACATAATGATATGAAATAAATTAAATTAGGTTTAGCGTCCTGTGTTAAGTTCTTTCAGCTTCTTTAAATGGGGAGCTTATCCTGGGAAATACTTTTCTTTAAAATTATGCAAATGTTTGAGTGAGGTTGTAAAGTGTGAATGCTACAATGAGCCTGCCATCCAGGGCAATTCTACTTCCAACAATAGTACACATTTTTCAACTTATAACTTAATATGTCCTGTCAGCACTATTTGAAGTCCAGTCCTATAGGTCATTAACACATAAGTCTTGTCATAGCGAGACTCATAGTACACTATAAATCTGACAACCACCTCAGGTGCTGACCTCTGAAAAACTCTGCTCCAGTCCAGCTAAAATAACAAACAAACAAGGTTTTGTTACCAGTGGAGCAGTTGGTGTTTTAGCCAAATTGTTACTGGCTCCCTGATTTTTTGGTATCACCCCGGTTCTGTCGCAGTATATGAGGGAGCAAGAAAATATGTAAGTTTAGTGTCAGTGTAAACATAGTAGAAAATAAAATATGGATCAGGCTTGATATGTCTTTCTTCAAAGAACATCTTCAGCAAAGTTGGAGCAGATCTGTGTGTTTGCAGGCCACGTCATAAAGATTTGTAACTACAGTGATCGAGAAGTTTGTGTTTGGGTTGGATAGTGTGTGGGTGTGTGGGTGTGTGTGTGTGTGTGTGTGTGTGTGTGTGTGTGTGTGTACACGGCCTCTATTAATAGGAAGAGGAATGGTACTGGCCTGGGAATGTTGTCCTCTCTGGAAAAACAAACTTGTTTCCCCTCATATCTCTCCCTCTCTCTTTTCTCTGCCTCTCTGTGAGAGATGGGAATGACACAGTTGGGAGGGGAGGAAAATGACAAGATAAGGGAAGAGGGAGGAAGATGAGGCCTGAGAGAAGATGGGAAATGGGTAGAGTTAGTATTTTCCTTTGACAGGAAAAGAGAGATATTACAGTAATATTTTTCTTATACCGTTTGAATTAAAATGTTGCTCTTTGTTAAGATACTGAACCCCCAACAGCCCATCCCCATCCCCAGCCATGCAGTGCCGGTCCCCAGCCCCGTAGAAATTGGGGAACGTTGCATCAGAAAGGGCATCTGGCATAAAACCTGAGCGACATGGTCCCCTGTGGTGACCCTGAACTCACAGGATAACCCAAAAAGACGCAACAAAATGGACAATGCTGAAACTATATTTGCAGCTGCATGTTGTTGGGTTATTCACTTAATGACAGCCTGAAAAAGGGAACCAGAATCCTATTATTATTGGGATTACAGAAAAGAGAAATGTACAGATACACAGATTCTGCTGGACAGATAATGGACAGATTAATTGAGATTGTAACTGTAAACCAGATTTAAAATTACACTAGTAATTCTGGTGAGTCTAAGCAGGTAATTAATAGATGGATAAAATTATGTAGACCCAAATATTGCGATGAAAGTCTGCTTGTTTTAGATCATGGCAACTCATTAGACATATTGCGAGATGCTTATAGCCAGTGCTAACCTCATAATCACAAAAGATAAATATGTTATACAGTCCTGCAATGTAAAATGTCTGAAATTAAACACATTTAAATAATGTTATTAGAGCTAACATTGGATTTTATTTCCTGTAGATGTAACTTTCAGTGATAGAAGCTTTGCAGCCACATTAACAACATTGCATCTGCAGTGTTTTCTCAAAAGTGAGATCGTCACGCATTTCTACACGGATGTGTACATGTACAATACATTCCTCCTCTCTTCAGCATGTGTGGATGGATGCATTGTTTTTGAGTGCGTGTGCTGATGCAGACATGCTACCTGGATTCCTGCATTCCAGTCATTTGGGCTCAGGCCAGAACATTCTGGGAAGCACACCGATGCTACAAGTGGGGAGGGGGAAGATGAAATGCAAGGGAAAAAAAGGAGGAAAAGGAAGAATGAGCAGATTCTGACTTCTTATATGTCCTTCCATTCTGAGGCAGAAATCCCAGGGTTATTTTTGTCCGGCATCCATAACCAAATACAGGCTAATTGTAATGTTATCTTATGTCTTTCACTTCTTTTATTCTTATTCTTCTTAAACTCATTTGTGTGTCTGTGATTTATAAGGTTTTAGAGCCATAACCATTTTGACCACAAATGATTTGCTGCCCAGAGGACTGGCAATAACATTTTTCTTCTATGCTGAAAAGTGCTTTGGTTTCAAATGAACTTCAGGGTTTGCCACATTAAAATTAGTTTTGGCAGCTCAACATCAGTTGTAACAAAGTATTTACTGTGCGTTAAAAATTACAAAGGTGTAGTCACAGTGCCACAAAGTGGACTGTGGGGTGAGAAATTTTTAAAAAGGGGTAAAACTGGGTGGCAGTGTAGAAATGGTAAGTTTGAGTTTAGTCAGTGTGCATTCACTGATCTAATCGCTCCCTCTGAGAGCAACACTGGGAGTCCATATCAAACACACACAAACACACACACGCAACACTGCCTTATAAGGAGAGAGTGAGAGGGAACCGGACAGCATTGAAACGGGGGTCTCTCTTCTCTCTCTTTTTTCCATTTTCTCTCGCTATCCACAAGTTCACTGGCAGCTCTAACTTTCTTTATTCATTCTATCATTTTCTGTTTTAGTCGGTGCTCTCATCTCACTCCTTGTGCCCTCATACTTTGTCCTTCCCCCAAGTCAGAAACGGTCACTCTGTCTCACGGTACACACCCAGTTTGAAGTAATTGCTCCCTGTACCATTTAAACCTTGTCTTTTCCTCCCTGATTTTACTCACGAGTACACATTAACTAAATGCCCCACTGCTCACCAGCCCCTGTTCAAATACACCACTCATATTAACCCAGTCCAAACACGGTTCACAGAGGTGTGAGACCATTTAGAAATCATTTAGAAGTCTGTTTTAATCTGGAGCCTAAGCAAACAAAGGAGCACTTCCAATAACACTGATACAGCGTGATGAAAGCATTTATTTTCTGTGCGGCTGCTTGTTTGTTCTTCTTCTTCTTCTTATAGACTGTTTTCTGCAGACAGTTTGAGTTTCAAAGTGTTTTTACAGACTGAGCCCTGCAGGCGACCCCCTGTGTATTTGACATTTCGTAATGTCTTTTCAGTGGTTTGGCTTGATCGTGAGTTGTAAACCCATTTATGCTTTTCAGCCGCTGATATCAATATTTGGTCATATGAGGTTCTTGTGGGAAACAAACTATACTTCTGCTGAATAGTTGAATGTGTGTCATTTGGTTAAGCCAAAGGCCTGTTTATGTTTGTGTTTTTGAGCCTTGTTCAGTGTCGCATATGCATACACATACAAAGTTCTTTGCGTTTAGATTTTCTTGTCTCTTTTATCTTCTTATGATCATTATTATTACGTCTACAAGGAGTTAAAACGTTCATTGTTAATATTTTGACAAAGCAGTAGTTAATGTGTACAGTAGAGACAGACAGAGAGTACCCCCTGTAGCTTTTGACGTGAGTGAGTGAGTAATTGTGTGTGTGTGTGTGTGTGTGTGCGCGCGCAGGCACTTGGTATTGTAGAGGAATGTGACTGTTTCATGTGAGCATTTATAAATGGCTCTTTTTCCTGGGAGTATCCGGTATCTGCGTGCGTGCACGTGCACGCATGTGTGTGTTTCTGTGTGTGAGTGCGCCTGTAAAGGAGATACAGAAAATGTTTCCCTTTTTTAGTTCTTTGTGGTAGGGCGGTCTCAGGCCTTCTTTAGTTCTTCAGGATACCCTGAAAGTGAATCATCTAAATAAGTTGATAAAATTGTTAATTGTACTTTTTATCCCTTTGCTATAAAACTATCACATGTCAAAATATATTCTGTGACAAAAGCTCTTTGTGCTTGTTTATTGTTTGTCACTGTTAAAGATAAATGGAAAAATAGTGAGAGTAAAAATAAGATATTATACTTGCTTACCTAAGATCGGCTTGTCAACTAAAAAAAACATTCGTATTTGGTCAGCCAACTCTTCTCTTCTTGCTTGTCTCATGCATGGCTTTTGTAGACCTTTTGTCGAGACCTAAAAAACGTCTTCAGGTATCTATTTCTGGCCTGCCTGTTACATCTATTCACAGCCAGTTATACAGTTAGACCATCTTGTCGGTGCCAGATGTTGTTGCTAGGAGAATAATGACGCAACTGCAAAACCTCAGTACAGTAACAATGCAGGACAAATGTTTGTGTGTAGGTGCTAATCATGAGTGCTCTGTGCTGCTCGGGTTTTTTTCTCATTCATGCTTTCCCTTCCATTCAGATGTTTCTCTGGCAACCAGTGTTACATAGCAACTTAGCAGCCAATAACAGAGCTTGAGCTCTCTGCTTTTCCTTTTGCTCCATCTTTTGTCTCCTTAGCTCACCTGCTTACCCTCCAAACTGCATTAGACTGTCAGCTGTTACTGATCCAATAGAACCCTTTTCACAGGGAAACGCAACAACTGCGTAGTGACAAGTAGCTAAAGTGTCACAAAGTGAAAGTGTGTGAGGGTGCAGCAGAGATTTGCTGCGTGAGGCCCTGTTCACAATAAGACCTGCTGGTCACACTAGACGTATTACGACAGGGTTAAAGCGAGTGAGTTGTGGATTAAGAAGCAGGTGAGAAGATGTGAAAACATGTACAGATCAACGCTTTCCAGGTGCTAGATCCAGGCTACCAAAAACAACTACACTGTCATCTGCTCCTATTGCAAAATTGTTTTCTTTGTTTCATTAAGAAAACACAACCAAACCAGTAAATCCTTTAGCCCAGTTTGGATTTATAACCCCACAGTGAAAACAGAAAAACAGGTTGTGAATCTGGAAGCAATCCCATGTGCTTTGATTGATCATTACCTCTGATAGATTTGAAGTGCTATCTGTGGAGCATTGTGAAATGTTTACATACACATGTAAAGTCACCAGTTGAGCTGTTCTGTGAAGAACCTTTTACTTATGTCAAAGGTTCATCCTCCCTCATAGAGTTCAATAGTGTTCAAAAGGACTTCTAATTCTGGGACTGACATTACTCTGTGTGATCAGAACCAAAGTGCTCAGTCTGACTTTCTCTCTCTTCACATCTAATTGTGTATGTACTGATGCCTCCTCTCCACCCTGTTACACCCTTACATGATCTCTGTCTGCTTTTGTCCAGGTGCATTGTTGTGTCACTCCTCTGTTTGCGTGTTATTCTCTCCTTGCTCGGTTCACAGTGACTCGTAAGCTGCTTGTGGTGTACAGATATAGTACAGAACTCCCACTGTCACAGTGTTTGTGGCCTTCAAGCATTTTCATTATTGTAAATCTACCAAAAGCCGCTGACATGGTTTTCCTTTAAAGGTTTACCCCCATTCAAACTTTCCTAGAGTGAAGCACATGCTTCGATTGCCCAAAGCCGTAATAAGGCACTTAATTTAATGTAGCTTTATTATCCAACAAATCTGTACCCACATACACACAGGCACTACACACATGCGAGGATTTTAAGCCGTGAGGGGTCAGGAATGTTGAAGAAAGGAGGATAAAGAGGGGAAATGGAGAACGAGAAGGATAATGGGAGGGAAGAGGGACTAGAAAAGGGAAAGAGTGCAATTGTTTTAATCTGCAGTGGAGAGTTTAGTCTTAGCGAAGATGGAGTTTCATGACAGTAAAAAGTGCTGGAAGCAGTGCTGACTAACTTTTCTGCTCACTGCTAGTCTCTAAGTGCTTTTGGCCATCATTATTTTTTTAGTCGTCCTTTTTGTCTTGTCTCGTACCTTCCCCCTGCAGCTCTGTCTCACATTACTATAAATATCACCATGCTTGGGGGTGAGAGCATGTAATGGTGTTGCTGAAGTGCCAACATTAGCACCGTGGGCATCTTTTATGAGTTGAGCTGAGTGTCTCTTCGGCTCCCTGTAAAACTGGTGTGTCTTCTAAAAACAGCAGGTAGTTTCTTTCTGATTTTGAAAGGGAGGCATGGTGAGCATTTTTAGAAATTAAGAGAGTGGGGAGAAGGGATGGCAGAGGGTGGCAGAAAGGACAGACTGGGTGGGAGAGACAGAAAAGGAGCAAAGGTATTTCCGGGATGGTGTTGGAATTGAGGCTAGTCTATGTGGCTGATGGTTATCTGTGAAGCCCAGTGCATTGTGGAAGATGTTGTTCGACAGGAAGTATATGGGATGTCAAATTAGAGGCTGTGAAATTGAGGACATACCATTAAGCAGATGCCATTGACCACAGCATTCTAATTTCTCGACTTTAAAAGTGCTTTGGTTTACATGGATCTGCTTGTAACTATCTAAATTCTATCTGATGAACAGAACATTTCAGTCAACGTTGCTTGTTTCTCAATATCCTAAGCACCTTTTACCTTTGGGATACCTCGAAACTTTTCTCAGTCAGTTACCTTCATTACTCTCTGTAGGCTCTAAAGTCCACTTTAAAATCCTTGATTTTGCTGTTTTTTTTCCCTCTTTTGTTCAAGAGCATGCGAGATTTCGCTAGCGGGATTTGATGTGTAGAATGTCCAGTCATTCCCAATCACCGGTTAAGTGTGTTGGCCCCAGTTTACCCATTTGTCAGGTGTGTGCTACTTCCAGCCTGTCAGAGAATTGAAATCTGTCATAGTTGGTAGCAACAGTCTTTATGTGCGAACTGTCCAGTCTTTAAAATTCCTTAGGTGTGTCCCCTGCTTAAGGCATGACCGTATGATAAACTCTAATGCTCCTTTCTGGCCTGACTGACATTATAGCCTGGATGTCATTACATTTTCACAATTTCGATAAAAAGATAACAGAAATTTCGGACCGTCAACCCATTTGGCTCTTTTGACACTTAACTCATCACGTTATCACGCTACATTAAACCAATTTATGAGTTCAGAATTGACCAAAATTGGTGGTCAAGTCAAGTTTTTTTCAGCTTTCAAACCTTTTCTATACAGTATCACTGACTGAGAAAGTGGTTCATGCCTTTGTTTCTGCTCTGCTTAGGTACTGTAATTCCCGCGGGAATCAGTCAGTCCAAAATGCTGATGGTAGTCTTCTGAAAAGAGCTAGTAAACATGCATCCATACACCCTCAAGGGCAATGGGAACAGTCTACCCCTCCACATTAGAGCTGCACCAACACTGGTGAGCTTTATGTCATCAGACCGGGTTGAGTTAATTTTATTGCTTCCTAATTTTGGTTATATGTGTCTCTTCTGTCTCAACTTTATCATGTAGTTTGTTGGAAACCATCTCTGTCCACTATGAAAGGTCCCTTAATGTCTTAAAAATGCCTTAAATAAATTTTTATAGCTACAGGATTATTCATCTATTAAATGGTTTACACTTTCTACACCATTTAATAGATGAATAATTATTCAGCCCTTATTGCTAAATATGCTCATTTTGAAATCATTATAGAAGATATGGCCATTATGCCTCAGTTTCCTATCGCACATCTTATAATTTTGCAAATAATTAATAAAGATTCCTATTTACTCAGTTCTATGGTTACACATTCTGATCATTGTTTCCACCCTGCACAGCAATTTTACATCCCTATATTATAAATCAGAGTTACATTCATTGGACAAGTTTTTTTTTTGTTTGTTTTGGATAATTTTAAAAAGAATTTTCATTATTGCAAAAGATGCATAATAACTGATGCTACTCATTAATATTTAGTTTGGCATTTGAGAACTTGAGGACAAGACAGAGGTTGTATTTGGAGAACAATACTACCCGGTTATCTGTGTGTAGTCTCACAGCTCAGTTTGATAACAGTTTCATTAAACTACTAATTATGGTCATTTCTCATCTGTAGGCAAATGCAAATGACCTAAAACCAAGGAAAACATATTTCATAATGTTTATAAAATCTAATTTGTTACCAAGTGAGACAGTCTGCTGAGAGCGGGAAAAAAAAAATCAAGAAAACGTCTTTCAGAAGACCAAAAAAAAAAATTGGCAAACCTTCATAAAGCTTTAAAGAGATATAAAAATATTTCAAAGTGTTTGGGGATAAAGTACAAAAAGTGAAACTACAGAAATAGAAAAAATGTGGACACACAGAGTCTGTTCCAAGAAGTGAAAGACCAAGAAAAAGAAAGAAAGAAAGAAAGAAAGAAACTTTCTATTAAAAACCCAAAACAAACAGCAGGGGACTTGAAAATGTTGAAATTTGAAACTGGAATATAAGCACATCTCTATAGTCAATTTTTTCATAGTGTCATTTGTGCTGACCAATCCAGGCACACTTGGGTAGATCACCGATGACATCCCTGATTTTATTTATTTATTTTTTTAATGTCAAGTGCGAGATGCATTAAACCTTTTTGGTGCTAGTAAAAAGAATAGAAACATTTGTGTTTGAAACATAAGCTATATCAATATATATGAATATATCAATATATATTATATAATATATAGTAAATATATTATATTTACACTTCAAACTTTTTATTGGCATTTATAATTCAATTAAAAGTTTATGTTTATACTCAATAATAATTTAGAGCAAAATTGTAAAGAGGAGGCAGGGTGAGGTTTACCTGGAGACAGATCCTATGATCTCCTGTGTGGTAGGCAGCGTTGGGAATAATCTTTTTCCAGGAGTCATCTGTCATTATCCTATTACCCATTGCTGACATGAAGAGCAAACAGAGCTGCACACACACCTGTATGACACATTGAGTTACTGCATTTAGCCATTTCCATTTTTATACAATTATACATTTTGTTTAGTTTTTTTTTATTATTATTTTATCCTTCAGTGCTGCACATGTGAGTGTCTGTTCTGTATTCATGCACAGGTGTGTGATGACAAATTTGTTTTCATCTGCCTGGGCAGTCATGCGTCCACCTCTCCTAAGGTTACTCTGTAACCCCCACTCTCAAACACACACACACACCTGGGGACCAGTGGCTTTGCTGACAGGTGTCATCAGTCCTCCTACATGCTTATCTATACAGACTCAGTTTATGTGTTGGCTTAGAGGCTGTGATACAGATGTCACATCACCTGTCATTTAACAGCACTTAACAGCACTCACTGACACAGGCGGGCGGGGCGACTGAGCAAGAATTAAACCACACACACATTTCTTTGCAGGGTGGGGAGGAAACAGAAGGTTTAACCACGGCTGCAAATTCAGCCCACTTGTGATTGCCACATATGCATACTTGGCATGGTGTGCTATAGTGTGTTTATTTATAAAGACTGTTGACTGTTGATACATGACTATAGAACCAATTGTGCTTTTTTGTGATCAAAGATGGCGATTAGACCATGAATTAGATTTGTGTGTGTGGATGGGTAGATAAAAAAAAGTGATGTTGTGAAACTGAGTCTGGGTCATGATCGCTGCTGTGGTCGATTCGCTCCTTTTGTTTCTTCGTTATCCATCATTTTTGCTCATCTGAACTGATAACAGTCATAACACATTTACAATTCCTAATAAATGAGTAAGTACCTTTAGCTGACTATGTGCACACCACTCTGATATCTGGGTCATCCAGACACGAGCTGGTAACTCGTTCAGGGAGAACACTTAAACCCCAGGCTGCCCACTTTTCTTTCTTTCTTCCCTTTCTTTCGTTTTTTGTGCATAGATGCACATGCAGAAACACATGCACAGTTTTTTTTCCTTTCCATACCTAGCAACTGCATTATAATGTCCACGACTAAACATGAAAGTTTGAGGATGTGAGCACTCTGAAGTTGTTATGTAAACAATGTTAACGTAGCTGTATCTGGTGATCACTGTGACCTGTGTAGCCTAAAGGATAAGTCAGGTGATGTGGTACAGAAACCTGCTACTTGATGAAAGGAATCAAATGGCACCGTGACCTGTTTAGAAGTATTGAAAATGTATGCACTCTACCTCTAAACATGGCTCAGAGAATATCAACCCTGAGCTCTGTCACAAGATCTATAAAACTGTCTCACAATTTCTGTGGAAACAGAGATCAAAGGCCCATTTCCTGCTACGAGCTCGACCTTTTAAATGTCCCATTGTGACCTTTCTCTGTCACTGTCTGAACTCCGTTGTAGAGTCAGAGCCTAACTCTCTTTGGGTTTATTGCCAGGTGACAAAAAAGTTAAAAGCCCTCTTGTACCACATGTAACTCGAAGCTGCCATTAAACACGTTTGAGTAAGTGACTAAACTGCCGCTGGTGAATCTGGTTATCATACTATATTACTTTTTCATATTGTTTGTCTTACTTAAAAGTAGCTTAGTGTAGAAGTGTTGTGTTTTGAACTGGCTAACATCAAAACACTTGAGGCTTGTCATTTGTGTTAATATTGCATAAGGTACTGATGGACTTATCAGTTTACTTGCAGTGAGTTCAGGTCAAACCCACACACTGCGCAACCATCTGCTTATGCAACTTTTTCATGAAAAATGCATTTTATGTTATGCACTCACAAAACTGCTCAGGCAGTGGAAGTCCCATACATCCCATAACCCACACACAGATAAAGTGCTCTTCAGGTATAAAGAATAAGTTCCGTTTATTTCATTTGCAAAAGTGTTCTAGTGAGAAAAATGTGAATAAAAACAACTGTTTTGTTTAAAAGAACACCATCAGCATCAGCCCAACTTAAACTGTGAGACATTTTGCTTTATCAATTCTGCACATAACAAAAAAGACATTTTTTGAAGGGGGGGAATGTGAAGACAGCTTTGTTAGTTTGCTGTTGAATTTTAACCTCTGCTGCTTTGAGTTTACCAGATCTTTGTGTTTTCTTGTGAAGGTGCACAAAAAGTAACAGAAAAGAGATTTCTTAAGGATTTTTTATTAAGACATATGTATGAACATCTAACTACTTAAAACTTGAAATGATAATAAAAAATAAATAAAATTATTGTTGGGTAATTAAAAGAGTAATTAGTCTCTAATTTTCATTCCCTACAAAAGTAGTCCCAATTTGGGAGGGGCCAGAGGATTCTGCTGAACAGAACTTTTTTATCCAAACTGGCAAATATGCAAGGATGGTGAAATTTGACCAGGATGTAGTGCCTGACTTAAGCTTATACATATAAAAAACAGGAACCAGGAAAATTATATACAGTAATGTTAGTGTCAGTTATGGCATGGGTACAAGCGTGGCCAGCACAAATTGATTTCAGCAAAATACATGATGTGTACAACATGCAACACAGATATAGTCCTTTGAAAATCCTTTGCTTACTGTTGTCATGGTTATATATGAGCTGCTGCACTGACTGCTCAGCCAGCCTCTGTGGACATTATACAGACAGAATGGGCTTACCTATTCAAATCTGTGTTTCACAGTGGAGCATGGGAGGAAGTAAGTTTGTGAAATAACTGTCCTGCCTGACATTAAGACGATGTGAATCATGGGAGATGGATTATTTGATTGAGAGTTGATGAATGGATGGACAGCCCCATCTTCATCCTCTGTCTTCTCTCCTCAGATGCCCCAATCTATTTTTTATGGGGGGATTGGTCGAGTCTGTCTGAGCAGAGCGCTGCTGAGCGCTGTGAGCATCTGCCCTGCCTGCTATCTCTCATTATACATACCCAGGGGGAGGGCCATGGCACACTTACACACACCCCCACACTTTCTGTCTCTCCCGTGGTCCACACACACCTCAACCTGCGCTCAGATCTTGCTTACATCATCCATGCAGCAGAAACGGATCAGACACCCATGCATACATGCTGTAGCGCAGTCCTTTGACTTTCACATACAGTGTGTGAGCTGCATGACACACACACACAACCACACACAGCTGAGCCTGACTGCTCCAGAACAGACGCTGACTTTGACACGCACTGAAGACACTCTACTAAATTTATGGTAGAATAAGCTATTTGCAGCTTGCTAACAGACTGAATTATATAAAAGCTTATGTTGCCTTAGAGGAGAGAAAAAGCTGAAACGAAGATGGTTATTTAACTTTGTGACTAAGAGGAAACGGTGAGCCTGTTTTCTTTAATGTGGCATTAATCTGCAGCCATGAAGAGCAAGTTTGCGTGAGTAAGCAAGTCTCCCCAGGTTGTTTTGCATATCTATGTGCCAAATTGAGCGAGCATTTGGACACGCGGACCGTTCCGTATGCTGCAGATGGTTCGAACCCTAGCCCAGTTCAGCATCGCTCTGGAGGAAATGAATGAGAATGGGGAAAATACAGGAGATGAAGGAGATAGTGGTAGTGCAGGAGAGAGAGATGGTGGTGGAGCAGGAGGAGAAGAAGTGGTGGACAGAGATGCTGTGTATCAGTTCAGAAACAACAATGGGAACGGGAGCGGCACTGGGAATTTGAATGGGAATGGACTTTGTGCTGGAAGTCCCAACAGAGAGGTAGACTAATGTTTGTGATTTTTAGTCTGCTAAGGTGTGTGTGTGTGTGTGTGTAGCTGTGTGTGTGTGTGTGTGTGTGTGTGTGTGTCGGTTTGTGTTTTACGGCCACTGTGTTAGACCTGCATCTACGATGTTTTCACCCTTGTCCAAGTTAATTTAGATGCTCTCTGGTTTCCTTCACTGTTAAAAACATCTAAATCTTGCTTCCCTTTGAACTCTTTTTGTAACATGTTTTTCCCGTTTTTAACATCTCTCTCCTTAGAAAAATGTGTCTTTCCTCAGATCCTGCTCTGCCTGTGTCCTTCCCTTTCATGCCTGTCTGTAATAGAATTAGAGCTGAGTGAATCACATGATTAGCTCTGACACCTACTGTCACAAACACTCACACCACTGTAGTCTCACTATCTGTCCATCTGTACTTGTTCGTGAATGTGCACATTCACCATTCAGTTGAAGTCCTCTTTGTAGAGTTTGTTTTTAGTGTATTCTAGACTGAAAGTGCAAACTAATGCCATCGAAAGCAGAATTGTCTCTCCTGTACTCTCATGTTCATTTGAGTGGGAGAAGATTCAACATGCACAGTTTGGGTTTCAGTAGCACATGCATTTACTTACACGCAGACTCACTCATATGTAGACATAACACAGCCGCAGTAGCTCTCATAATCGTAACACCCGGTCTGTTAATGCACACTAAGCATCGAAGCATATTTGTATGTGGAAGGGTTAAATGAAGTTAAATTAATGTAAAAGTGGAGCTAAATTATTTTATCTGTACAACAAGGAACGTCTGCTCAATTGTTGGCATCCCTTTTAACACCCCATGTTTATCCCTGAAAAGCAGCATTTATACATTTAATACATTGTTTATAGCAAATTACAATGTACTAATAAGCAGATATTTTCCTTCATCATACTTCAACAGACCTTACATCTGCTTACAACTGCATTAGTTTGTTATAAAGCATGATGTGTCTCACATTTATTTAGGGTCCAATTCTCTCCCAAAAGAAACAACTGATATTGATCTCTTTTGTTTTTTTTAAATTAACAGTTAAATTAAATAAATTTTTTAAATTAATCAGTTTTCTAAAAATGATAGATGGAGGCACATGATTCGCTGTGGCGACCCCGGAAAGGGAACAGCCGAAAGGAAAAGAAGAATCAGTTTTCTAAAAATGGATTGATTTTTGCTTAAAAATATTTAAGTTTATATATATATATATATATATATATATATATATATATATATTTAAGTATTTAAATATTTTAATTACTGTCAAAATAGTTGCCAATTCATTTTTGACTGTCTGCTCTAATTGTATCTAAAGCAGCATAAGTGCAAAACATTCTTTTGGTCGGCTTGTTTGGGATATGTATAAATAAAATATTAAAGCAGAGGAGGAATGATTATAGGCAACATTGATTATTTCATTAAGTAAATGTGTGAAAGTGAGTTGAGACTCACTGTGTGGGAAGAAATATGACAAGAATTTAAAGAGGAAAGAAATGGAAGAGGCAATGATGATGGAGGAGATGATGTCTGGATCAGTGTGTGTGTGTGTGTGTGTGTGTGTGTGTGTGTGTGTGTGTGTGTGTGTGTGTGTGTGTGTGTGTGTGTGTGTGTGTGTGTGTGTGTGTGTGTGTGTGTGTGTGTGTGTGTGTGTGTGTGTGTGTGTGTGTGTGTGTGTGTGTGTGTGTGTGCGTGCGTGTCTAAAAGAGAGAGAGATCTATTGATCCGAAAGTCCGTGGTCCACAAATGACAAGGACTAGTATATAGTGTATAGCATATAATGACACACATTTATACGATTGCTTACATTTGCAGGGCAGAGTTACATAAGACAGCTGAAAGAAGTGGGAGAGGCTCCTTTACTTTACAGCTGCCACCTCAAAACACAGTGTGTAAATCAGCCCAGGAGTTTAACGAAGGTGTATGCACGAATAGTGGGAGAGATAGGTGATCTTCTTTGCCTGTTGATGCTTTTGCCAGGCTGTTGCCAGGGGATACAGTCGTCGAGGAGGATGGAATGGGGTGGGGGGTGAAGGCAGAGGAGAGGTATGACGACAGCAATGAGATGACAAGAAAGAGCTGTGTTTTTCTTGTTGATGCTTTTCATGAAATAACTTAAGCCTGGATCTCAAACAGTAATGTGCTGCCGTTATAATTCACATTGAGTTTTTTTTTTTTTTTTGGCTACATGCAAAATGACAATAACATCACAGCACTGTAAGTCTATTGTTAAAGCTGTATTTATAAACACATTCTCATTTAAAGGACAGGTGCCTTTTTTTTTTTTTTTTTTTTTTTTTGGAGAGACAAATTAATAGTCTGCCAGGTAACCTTTACACAGTTGCAAAGTTTTTGTAAATCAGAAATTATCACAGAAATTTCCAGAAAAAAGCTATTAAGCAAGTTTCTCCAAAATTAAAAAAATGGGGAATTTATTTACCTGTTGACATGTGTTATGACAAGTTGACAAGTTTGTACAGGACTTCACTAAGTGCATAGCAGCTACGCAATCCTTGGTATTAGAGAAATTATTTTATGCAAGAAAAATGGAGAAAGTTTTAATTTGAACTTTGTTCCAGGATCTAAACATGACCCTGTGGGCAAATCTCATTTATGAGGAAGTTGAATGCTCCCACTCTCATTGATGCAGCTGCAGGGTTCACAGCCGTGCCTCATTTTGGGACTTGCACGCTCTTTGTTTGTAAAATTGTTGCAGAGAAAGAAAGTAACCTTCACCTGTTTTTATTTTGATTTTTTTACGCACAATTGAAAGCAGCTGCAGTGCTTAGAAATAATGTTTGGCAACTTCAGCCCTTTATTGACAGAATAGCTTCTCAATCGTCTATAAAAAAGAAGTACTGTAATGAGGAGGGAAAGGTAGTTTTCTTTCAAAAATCAGTGGATTAAACATAACAACTGAACAACTTGTATGTCAGTCAGAAATCCATTTCAGTATAGAGGAACACAGTAAACATTTAACTTACAGTATCAATTGACTTGTGTCTCTAAACACATCTTAGTTGGGCTGTTTTGGGCTGATCAAATAACACAAACATAAAAGCATTAAAATGCCTCAAGCTGTCGGGTTATTTATGTATTAATTTTTTTCTAGCATTTCCTATTTTACACTTTCTTTGCTACCCGCTGCTGTCTTTTTTGCATTTTACCATTACCCACAAATGAGGACAGTTACCCAACATTGTTACATTTAAGCGGGAGTAGCTCTAAATCAGGTTGGGACCAGCTGCAGCATCACTTGCTCCTCTGATACACCTGAACATGCTAAAAACAGTAGATGGCAAAATCATTTGACAAAGGTTACAGCAGTGGTGCAGATACTTGTCTTGTGTGTTTTGTAAGTTGACAGTGAGGTGGTGTGTGGTGTCCACTGCCTCTTCTCTGCTCTTTTGCCCTGGTTTTACATCCACTGATTCTGCTGCCACACTGATGTGGAGGATGATTGGATGCTACTCAAGGGACCCGCAGCAGATGTCCTTAATCAACGTACAGCAGCAACGTGACCATCTGTCAAAATAAAAGAAAACTGTATGCTACACTTATTATGCGTTGCTCGTGTGAAGTTTAGTTTGTTGTTCTCTGCAATAGACAGGTATGTTGTTGACAGAGGCTATGGGTGTCCATTAAAACCTCAGTCCTACTAGGCTACCAACCAGAGTAATTACATAGATTTGCCTGATGGGACAGACCTATTTCCTGTCCCAACTTTGATGTAGAATATTTACTGTAGTTATTGTCACGCGCAATGTAACTGTGGAATGTTGTACTTATATAAAGTGGCTAAATTGTTAATTTAATTACAGCCAATACTTAAACCAGATCACAACTACACTACTAACAGTTTCCTATTACCAACATAAACATGCCATCTGTGAAGGCATAGTTTTTCCACACAGTTCTTTACTCCCCACTCTTAGTCCTAAGAGCTTGACAAAGCAGAGTAAAACTTCACTCGTCTTGTATCGTCCTAGTATCCCAGTTATAAAATGGGACTGTTGTTTTCTGGATTTGATGGTGTGATGTTTGACTCCAGCTCCACAGTACTGTAGGATTTATTCGTGGAGACCAGCCTGTCCTATGACCATTCAGCCTGTCTGCTTGGGTTACTATGGTAACCATGCTAGCAAAATGAAACTAGCATTCCTAGCATTATTTCAAAATTCTCTTTTGGTGTGTGTGTGTGTGTGTGTTTGTGTGCGTGCCACCCAATATAAAAACAACAACCTCATGCTGCAAAAATTCAAATTACCCGAGACAAAACATACTGTCTAACAAAGTATACAAAGGAAAATAGATAATTATTAAATACTAATGGGCAGTTTATCAAGTAGAGAAATGTAAAACATGAACTCTCTTTGACTTGCTTGAGACATACATTTCTCACTTTAGAAAACCTTTTATCAAATACAGATGTTTGTTTGTGCAGCTGCTCTTTTGATTGGTGGCTGCAATCTGTGTTTGTAGAACTACAGTATATATAATGTTGATGCTTCATACTGTGAACATGTCTGATGCTGACCGATGATTGAAATGTTGTATCACTGACAAACTCAGTATGATACTGATACTCAGTCACTGAGAGTGTGTGGGAATTTAGCTTTGTTTTTTGAATTAGTCAACGCATTTAAAAATGAGTAAGATTAATCCATAACCAGAAACAGTGTAGTTTGACTCAACAGTGCTCTGTATACTTGGTGACACTTGTGATACAGCAACGGGGAACTGAACCGCAAAGTATTTTGAATAGTTCCCTATATGAATAGTGTCTGTCTGTTCTTGAAATGTAATTAGAGCGCATAAATGGATGAATACTCTCTTATTGTATGTTTCTATCTTTAGCCATGTTAGTCCTGTATTTATTTCCCCCACTTCATTGTCTTTATAAGTCAGGGTAGCATGGACTTAGACTGAGTGCATCGTTTTTAAGAAAAATTGCATTAAAATTAAAATGATTACTGCAAAATAAAACTAAATAATTAGTTTCTTCCCTGTTATCCCATTTTCAGCCAATTGACTCACAATCCCTTTGGCCAACCCCCCCAGCATCCCTCTTTCTCTCACACACACAGTGATACACACTTTATCCACATACCACCTTTCACCCTCTGGTGGTACCCCACAGTGCCCATGGGAGCCCTCAGATCACCACACATGCCTTTCTGGGAAATTATTGTTAGTTATTTATAGGGCGCAGCGGTGCTGGAAGTAGGGAGCAGGGGAAGATGGAAGAAAGCCCTCCATTGTGTATTTTAGTGGGCTCTGTTAGAGTGTGTGTGTGAGACTGACTGACAATAACAGACTGAGAGTGAGAGATGGTGGTTATATATGCACAATATGGGTTTTGCCTGTGGCTCATTCTGATATTTATAAGTTATATTTGGTACCAGAACATTTTGGGATCCTCCCCCGAGACTCCTGAGATAATATGTCTGACTTATTCCACGACCCTTTGTTATTTTCTCTCTCTCCCTCTCGTTCTTGCTCTCGTTTTCGCTCTCTCTCTCTCTGTGTCTCTCTCTCTCTCTATCTGTGTGTCTCTCTCTCTGTTTCTCTCTTTGTGTCTCTCTCTCTCTCTCTCTCTCTGTGTGTCTGTCTCTCTCTCTCTCTCTGTCTCTCTCTGTGTCTCTCTCTCTATCTGTGTGTTTCTCTCTCTGTGTCTCTGACGCGCGCACACACACACACACACACACACACACATACACACACATCCTGTTTTAAATTAGATAAGTTTAAATTCATTTTTGTGGAAACGGTATTGTAGATTCCTCTACCCTTCGGTACCCCTGGGGGGGCTGTTTGCTGCTCTGTGTTGGAGCAGGTCATTCACTTGTGTTCATAGATACTGAGTCATTGTTAGAGTGAACTGCTGAGTCATGCTTTGCTTCTGCTTCTGTGGACTTCCTGGCCTCAGTGACCTCTATTCAGGTCCCTGAGCATGTATGGATGCCTTCACGGATTTTGAACTCGCTTCTTTTGATTCTAGTTTGGAGTAGTACATGTACATAAATGCTAATAAACATCCCATTGACTTCCTTATATCAAAATATCTCTCTACTTCTATCTGAAAAATGCCTCCAGATGACATCACTTACAGGAACCTGCAGTTCAGATTATGACTTCTTGTTGCTCAATCTATGGAGTTTATCATGGTCAACCTGAAAATTGGTGAAGTCACCCTTTATAACAACAAAAACAGTTCTTGAACCCTGATAGTTCATGTGAATTTCTATTAGATATGCAAATTCCTTAGCAATTTCTTTAATTAATAGCCTGCAATTTTAACAATTGATACTAAGTTGATCACTAACAATTCATGAAATATGAGGCTCATTATTGAACCCGTGTTTAACCAGTGATGCAACCAATTACTTAGAACACTTTTAAAATACCATGTTAACGCTTCAAATATCCTTATTAGAAATTCCCAGAACTCATTCTAATGTGGAGAGGTGCTGTTGAAGCTACCTGTGGCACCTCTTTTAAAACATTCTCATTAATTGTAGCCTATTGCTTTAGATACTATGGCAACTTCCTGAAGCAATGGCCTATTTTAGCTTCAAGTAAACACCTAGTTATATGAATGATAAATTAGAAAACCATATAACTTTGGTAAGAATGTTCCTCTCCCTTCTGTTGCTATTCAGTGACTGTCCAAAGCCCAAAGTACTAAACAGCTTGTAGGCTTTACTGTACAACATGATCTCACTCTAAATGTGCTGTAGCTTCTGTGGGAAGTCAATAACTTGTAACATTATCAAATAAACAGTTACACTGCACATCCTTGTCTTCTGCATTATTACTAGGCTAAACAAATTATTTACAGCAATCAATGGTTTAATTAGTAATCATTGACACCTCTGCTTCTATACTGTGTTTTACATTTTGCTGTCAACAAGCCCATTATTAGAAACACTCAGTACACAACAGAGTTATTATGGGGATGCAAATGTTAAACCTCAACAATGTGGGGTCAGAGTTGTATCTAGTGATTAGCTGTTTTCTTTTATCTTCCACGATTTGCACACTGTACAGTCTCCACAGTTTGTATCTGTAGTATTATGTTAGGACAGGTATTAACCTAATCACAGTTTTAGATATGATTTAATGGGAAAACTAAATCTAATGCTGATTGTTGCCCTTTTTTGTTTGTCTTCACAGGACATGAGAAAACATGTGATGATGACCCTCTTGGACACAGAGCAGTCATATGTGGATTCACTACGCACTCTCATTCAGGTAAAACACGAACCAACACGGCCTCACACTCTCATTCAGGTGAGGGCACACACTACAGCTGTTTTTACATCTTTGTGTCAGTGTGAGCCCACACTCAAAAACAAACAAGCCATTGTAGATTTTCAGATTGCTGAGGACTTCAATTACAAATGTAGGTAAAAAGAAGTAGTTATGTAATATGCCTATTGTCATTCATCCTGTCAGGCTAACATCCTAATCTGTTTACCTCATCACATCTCACTAGCTACTAGTTACTATTCATCATCACCATCACCTTAAAACCTAATGTTACATCCTTGTCCTTCCCCAAAACTCACTCACACACACCCAACCTCACCTGTACTCACCCTACATTGTTGTATAACCTGTCGCAAATCACTGTGTGTGGGCGAGCAGTGTGTGTGAGTCTTTCTTGCCCACATCTGTCGGTGTGTGCATTTTTCTATGTCCTTGTGAGCACATCTCCCATGCACACTGCCTTTGCGTGTGTGTGTGTGTGTGTGTGTGTGTGTGTGTGTGTGTGGCCACAAAGTGAATAATCCTGGGCTGTGTTCCCATGGCGACACAGCGAAAGTGAGTGTTACCACGGTGACTGCAGTGAAAGTGCAAGTCCCTGAAGGAGGGTGTCAGATGTGGTTCAGCTGAGACATCTCTACAGCAGCCTGCCCAGAGTTGAAATCTGACTCTTTGCAGTTTCTTTTCTGGGACTTTTTCGGGAAAGGTTTCAGCAGAGAACTATACTCATATTTTAGTCTGACACAAAGAACTTATATGAGCTAAATGTCTGTGTTTTGCATCGGTGTTTTTATGATAGCAGTGGATCCAATAACTGTGTAATGTGAAAATGGCTCGCTCATAGTGATGAGCCCACTATGCAGAGAATAATCACCCAGATCTGTTATTTCCCTCCGCCATTTGTCTTTCAGCTCATTGTCATGGTTGGTTTTCCAGGCCACAATTTCACTATTTTATTTCATACACACCACTTTCATACACTAATGCCATTTTTGGTCACAACTGGCAGCTGTTTTCAGTTAAAAACCCACAGCAATAAACAGACACGTAGACAAAGCAGCAATTAGCTGCTCAAAATAATTAAGCATTAAGCAGTTAAAAAGCCAGATTTCCCTCAGGAGTTTATGTGGGCCAAAAGAGAGCTGAAAAAAGTATGAATACTGCACCTACAGTCATTAGGTGGCTAGAAGCTTGACTCCAAACAAATGCAAATGTGGTTTTGGCACTTTTGTCATATGAGCTTTATAAGGTTGTATCAGGGTTGTATTATAAGGTTGTTATCATCACATAACAAGTTGTTTGCAAGTTGTTCTGTGATCAAACAATCATCTAATGCCAGTTATATGAGCTGTTTTATGTGAGTTAGAGAGGGTGGTTTTTATCATGTCATGCTTAAATATGTTCTTAGGGAAGATGTTAAACCCCAAGTGGCAAACTGACATAATTTGACCATAAAAAGTAATTAGCGTAAGGATTCAAACAGCACATTCCTGCAAATTAAGCAAGTGACGAGCACATAGTAGCATGCTTGTCACTGGTGGATTGCTGGAATAATCAGATATCACAAACTGTAATTCAGATACAGTGAAACATATGTAGGAATAAAAGTCACGTTATCACAACTCGACGTGTAACAAAGCTGCTTTTAAGCAACATGTCATCAGCTTTGAACAATATTTGTGTTCTGAGATGATCACATAACAGTCACAAGCCTTCAACTCACTTTCTCACCTTCCTGACAAGACATTTACCTTTTTGAGATCTGCGGACAAAACAGCTGCATTCTACAGTGTTTTTATCAATAAATGGTAATAAATATTGGTACATATTTAATAGAAGGGGATACTGAAAACAGCACACAACTAACTGCTACTCCAGTGAATACTGTTGTAATTCATTGTATTAGTTAACTAATTGTTAATGTGGTTCTTGTCTCATTGATTACTTGTTTTTTTTTAAGTGACTATAAGCCAATCTTTAGGGTCTTTAGGGTGAGACGCTAACCTTGCTTTTAATAAGCAAAGAAAAGATCTGTTCCAGTGACATCAACCTGTCATTAATCTTTTGAAATTCCATTCAGTTGAAAGCATCACTCTCTTTAACAAATTATATGTGGCCATCCCATCCAGCTGCTTCCCTGTCAGATAAAATTCCAGGAAATTACTAAGCCCTTATGTAACGCATCTTCAAGACAAAATATATGAAAGAAAATAAAAACTGTTTCACATTTACACTCTAAAATATTTCAAATATAACTAACTTACTAATGTGTTGACTGAATCTATACCCCGACATGTTAATGATGTTGACTATAAATGTGAGGCAAAGTTGGTGAATGATGGATTCATAGACACTGTGGATAGATGGAAGGATAATTGTTGAAGGACATGTCAACCAGCTCACTTATTATGTTTTTTCAAGATGGTGTGGGTTTGTCAGTGATGTGTAATGGAACTGCAGTAACTGTAGTGTATACAAATGCTCATAAAACTCATAGCCATCATAACTAATAGTAACATTTTTGGTAACCAAGTTGTCCAGATGATCCTTCTTCCTCCCTTTTTCCACCACCCCCTGTTTCTCCCTCTTAGTGACAGAAACATAACACACGTGTGTGGGCGACTGTGGCGCAGGAATGTAGTTCGGAGCACAGTTGTTGGTTGAATCACAATCCCCGACTCCTCAGGTCACATTTCGAAGTGTCCTTGAGCAAGACACTGAACCCCCAGTTAGTTGCTCCTGGTGAGCGTTGGCCGGCTGCATAGCAGCTCCCTCATCGGTGTGTGAGTGTGTGTGATTGTGAGTGCAAATGGGTGAATAAGAAGCAGAGTAAAGGGCTTTGAGGGCCAATAAGTAGAAAAGCGCTATAGAAGTGCCGACCATTTACCAATTGTAGACCATTTACATTGGTAAAGCAGCTTTTCCCTGTGTAGTGTAGATCAGACATAACAGACTGAAAATTACAGCATAGTTTTTAGAAAATGTTAAATGAATGGAACATACTCAACTATTATTATTATTAACAATTAAAAATTATTATTAACATTTATTTATTTAGTCAAGCGTGAATTTGATTTTCTTAGAGGTAGAGAATTTTGTGACATTTTTGTAAAAGTAGATGAAATATTTCACTTTGGACAAAGTTAAAATGACTAGCTTCTTCCTGATTTCTAGTGTTAAAAATCTTTTTAGAATTTTACAAATGAGAAAATACTGAAGCAATTTGAAATCATGATTATCTGAATATAGAGATTTGTTTAAAAAAATCCGTAAATCATGGTAAATGTATTTAAGAATATTCACATTTGATATTGTATATTTTGTAAATTTATTCAAAATCTTGATGTTGTACTGACACGTTTTCTGTCACATAACAGGATTAAAATTATTCTTAGTGCTACTTGACTTAAATCCACACATGATTGTTACTATTATTTGCTCTGATTTTGTCCTAAAAGTTGCCATTGTCACAAGCTGCAGGTTCATCACATCTGAGCTAAACTTTGAACTAATCTCATACATATTCTGGTTGTGTCCACTCAGGGTTACATGCGTCCTCTCAAGCAGCCAGACAGTGGGTCTATAGTGGACCCTCTCCTGGTTGACGAGATGTTTTACCAGATTCCAGAGATCCTCGAGCACCATGAGGACTTCCTGGAGCAGGTCGCTGGCTGCCTCAGTCAGTGGCACGATAGGCAGACCATTGGACACCTCCTCATCCAATCAGTGAGTAGAGATGATCGCGACTTAGAGTGGAAAGGATTGTTCTTTAAAGGCACACAAACAGGTTCCTAACACATATGAAACTTACCAACATTTATAAATGTATGTTTGTGTGTATCCTTTTATATATATTATCCAGGCTAGTGTCACTGTATTTATTACTGTAGGCCAGTAACAAAATGTTATAGGAAGCATAAGGATATGTTTGAGTTAGAAATATTGTTTCTGTTAGTCTGAAGGTGGAAAGACTGTGAGGTAGTTCCAGCAAGTAGTAATTGCCTAACTTTACTCAATAGAGTCTTGAAAAGAGTGAGGTTGTTGTGTGTGAGTCGCGAGAAATCCTAACATTTTTATTTAGTTAGACTCAGTGGGCAACTTGAAAGGTACAGTACAGTACAGTACACACATACTGTGTACAGTACACACTGTGTACAGTACACACACACTGTGTGTATTTCTTCTCTTTGCGACTAATTACCCAGAAGAAGAACATGTGATGTCCAAAACTTTTAATTGGGTTTATTAGCAGACAGTTTAAAAGCTCTGGAGGTTTTTCCAAATAGTTTTTTGCTTTTTTCAGGAGACATATGTTTTCATAGTACTTCATTAAAAATTGTATTTTAAATTTTAATTCCAAATATCTGTCATGAACTTTTGTGATCTAATGTGCCGCAACAAACATATTTATACATATTTACTGTGGAGTAAAGCTTGTATGAACTAACAGTCTTTTAAAAGAAAAATTGACAGCAGGGAGGACTGTTTTTTTTTTTTTAAGAGTTGGTCTATAGTTGGCAGTGTTAGTTTCATTTTTTCTTTTTCCGATGACCACTCAGCGACCTGTTTAAAATTTCCCATGACCTCAGGGTGACCCTGAATGTAGAACGCAGTGCTCTAAAACATCAGTGTCAGGGCTAAATGTTAGGTTTTAATTTTGGAGAATAAAAGAGAGGGAAATTTCTATCCTGGCTGACGGTTTTGACATGTTTTAAGCTAGTATCAGTCTGGTCTTCATTGGAGAAGGTGCTTGAAGATCCTAGCTCCTTTACAAAGAGCCGAATGTGCTGTGGCCACAACTTTTGGTTAGTTTCTTGCTATGCTAATACTATTGTCATCACACTCATCACCTCTAATCACAGTAAAAAAACACTAGATAACAGCGGGGGCAAAGCATTACATTAAAAAAATACATGACTAATAATAACTTTAATACTTCATACATCATGTAATACATTCATAAATTCATAATAAACGCTTCCCTTAAATTGTGAAACCTTTTCCTGTTCAGTGTGTAGGGGTTGTTTATTCCTGAAACTCTGCTCAGACCGAGCCTCCCTCCCCCACTCCTCTATCCCCACCCGCTCTCCCACTGCAGATCCTTAAAGCGGCTGCAGCGGGTTTGGCTTTCAAGCCTCGTTGGCGCAGTAGGCAGCGCGTCAGTCTCATAATCTGAAGGTCGTGAGTTCGAGCCTCACACGGGGCAGAATGTTTTGTTCAGCTCTTTGTTGTTTAAAGTGGCAGGTGATAAACTAGGTTTGCAGTGTTTGAAACAAAAAGATATCACATTGTGCTTAATTGTTTTGGTCCAGTATGATAAATAAATTTAAGACAAAGTAAGAAACAGATCAACTGAATTTAATATTTACATTTTCATAATAATAATTCCATATTCATGGTAATGCTACACTGTAGTTCTGATGGATTATATCTTGTGGTACACTTCGATACGTTTGTTTTTAAATATGTCCATGATATAGATGATACACAGGTTCAGACTGTATGTTGTTGCAAATTACTTCAGTATCTAAACAGTTTGGGGTTTTGTAACATAATTTTGACAAAACACCATGTCAGACTTGTTTTTTTGCTGCATCTCAATGTGTTTTCAGTCCAGCAAATTTAATCAAGTTGTAGTCACATCTAGGGGTTTAGTAATGTTATTGTTAATACAATTGTTAATAAAACCACTTACCAAGATTCCCTTTTAATCAACCAGTGCTGATTACTGTAAATATAGAACAAATACTAACAATAAAATCATAGTTAAAATCCTAAAACCACTAAAAAGAAATACTTATTGTTAGGGTCAGGTGCTCACAGCGCTTGACTCAGCTTTTTGTGATACTGTAGTGTCATCTGTGAGTGTAATCCAGGCTTTGATCATGTGTCACAATATAATTAGGATATAACCAATTAGCACTGTAAAAACATAATTTCTAGGAGACAGCGTTCACTTTCCTGAAACACATTAGTATCCACTGTCCTGCTCTGACTAATCCTCACATTCCCCCCCAGGCTTAAATCCTCTGTCTACTGTTCCTCAAAGAACGAGAAGAGGAAAGATAGAGCAAGAAAAGGACACTGGGAGATGGATGACAAAAAAGGCAGTGAAAGAGAGAAAGGCAGTGATGAATAGAAGTGGGTCAGGTTATATCATGAAAGGATTGAAAAGCCAGTTACTCTGTGACGTCAGATGAGATGCCACATTGGGCCTAATTTCTGTTAATGCTCTCTCTGCTTATGTCCTTTTTTAGCACGCTCTCATTCTTCTCACCTGTATTGGAAAAAAAGCAATTGAAAAGGAAGCGGGTCAGGCTGATTCATCTGACTGTGTGTGTGTGTGTCTGTGTGTCTGTGTGTTTCTATTTGTGTTTGAGTGAGAGAGAAAAAAGACTGTTGCCCTTAGAGACTTTTCTAATGGCAGCCAAAACAAATTGAAAACCCCTACCGCCAAGGATTCTTTGATAATCCCTGTAATTGCATCTTTTTTTGCTTTTACTTTGAATCGGCTGTGCAGTAACAACTATAACATGCTGAAAATCAAGGAGTTATAATTAACCAAGTGTCTCATTTATTAGTTAGCAGCTATACTGACTAATTTTATCAGCTTTTTGTTTAATTGTAATTAATTAGTTGAGTGTGTAATTGTTACAGAGTCACTAACCTTCACAATGGGCAACAGACAAAACCAAAAAATGCAATAAAGGGTAATACATAGAAAAAAAATCCTCAGTGAAATATTGCTAAATATTTATCCTGCTTGATTTATGAATTAATCTTTTTGTTTCATGAAAAGAATGAATAATTATAAAAACCATGCTCATCCTGTGTTCTGAAAGTCCAAGATGACATAACGAAATATATACAATTAGAAATTATATAAAGAGACCACATACCTACCAACTTCAAGCTTCTGCTATCACATTTTAAATTGGCTCTAACAAAATACACAATTTAGCACATACTAACTTCTTTGTCCCTTTTCTATTTCTTTGCTCCAGTTCTCCAAGGAGGCTCTAGCTAATATGTATTCTGCATACATCGACAACTTTCTCAATGCTAAAGATGCTGTGAGGATTGCTAAGGAAGCCAAGCCAGCGTTTCACAAGTTTCTGGAGGTGAGTGTTGAACTGAGTTGAACAGGATGTCCTGTTTCATCTGAGCAGCTGCTCCTTTGAGCTTGTTTAGGAAAAATTGGAAAGCAGTCTGGTATGTTTGTCCTTAAACCAGCAGTTTAGAGTCTAAAACTCCGCAACAGATCCTGAAATTTGCCAAGAGGAGTTTGTATCTGCATTTTATCTTTATCATTGCCATAACGAAGAGGCTTCTTTAATACAGTTGTTAAAATTAGATTTCGTTATGAGTGTTTGTGCTTCCTGCGACTGCTACTCATTTTCACACTAAGCTGGGAGGCTGTTCTGCCATATGGCCTGGAAACTGCTTTTATTCAAGTGGTATTAAATTCTTGAGCTAAATTGGAGAAAGTTACATTTGTCCTTGAACTTACTCAAAATTATAAGTTTTTCTTTTAATGTTCTAGCTAGTTTGACTTGAAAAGCCCAGGAAATTTTAGCAGCATATTGAGGTAGAATGTTAGGTGAGAAACACTAACACTGTCAAGTTCCATCATAAAATAAATATGTGTGCAGCGGAAAAGCTGCACAAGTTGATGACAACAAGCTGTCAAGTCCTCATCCTGCTAGACCCACAATGGGATTCATGCCAGGCATGGTTTTCAGTGTGCTACCACTTCGCCATCTTGTGGTCGAGATGTGAAGTGCAACACTGGCCTGATATGGGGACAGTCCACTTAAAAATAAATTGTTGATTTTTTATTTTTATTTTTTTCACACTCTTTTGTGCTGGTGTTCTATCTCCATTCTCCTCTTTCCTTTCACAACCACAGCAAAACATGCGTGAGAACAAGGAAAAACAGGCTCTGGGCGATCTGATGATTAAACCGGTGCAGAGGATTCCCCGATATGAGCTTCTGGTTAAGGTGAGTTATGGACAATATCCATTATCTTAACTACTTACCCTGATAGGGGTCTTGGAGGTGCTGGAGCTGTGTGCTGTAATTATCCTTATTCTCTGTTTAGGAATGAGAAGCTTATGCTGTGTTTGTGTTGGTTCATTTAGGACTTGCTCAAACACACTTCAGAGGATCACCCAGACCACCCACTTCTCCTGGATGCCCAGAGAGACATCAAGAGACTGGCTGAGAGGATCAATAAGGGCCGGCGCTCAGCTGAGGAGGCAGAGAGGGAGGCCAGAGTCATTCAGGAGATTGAGGCACATATAGAAGGAGTGGAAAATGTGAGATATTTAATAAAGTGTGTGTGTGTGTGTGTGTGTGTGTGTGTGTGTGTGTGTGTGTGTGTGTGTGTGTGTGTGTGTGTTTTATGCTCACGTATCTCCTTCTGTATCTGTGTTTTTGTGTTAGATTCTGAACCCTCAGAGGAAATTCTTGCGACAGGAAATTGTCATGGAAGCGGTAAGAAAATACAGAAAACGAAAAAGAAAATTCTGAATGTTTGTAATAAAGTGACATGACCTGGCAACGTCAGTACATTTTTACACCACATTATTATTTTATCCCCTGGTTGTGTTTTCTTTGCTTTGTAGAAGACAGTGGCTGGGAAGAAAGACCGTTCTCTCTTCCTCTTCAGTGATCTGATCATCTGCACCACTCTGAAGAGGAAGTCTGGCTCATTAAGACGCAGCTCCATGAGCCTGTATGTATCGCTCACATTTCCCTATATCCACTATAACTCGCTGATGGAGGAGGACATATCATCATATAGTTTCAATACACTACCCCTAGTTAAGGAACAGATAGATGAAGAGATTTCAGCTTCTTTTGACAAAATGCGTGATCATTTTTACCTGTTTTTTCTCTATCACACCCTTCTCTCGCCGACCTATCATTATCTCTTCCTCTGCTGCTTTCTCAAACTCAGATACTCTGCTGCGAGTGTGATCGATACATCCAGTAAATACAAGTTCCTGTGGAAACTTCCTCTAGAGGATGTGGAGGTTGTGAAAAGTAAGAATCCCATACTGCTGATCAGTGCTGGCCCTTGATTTGCTGCATCGTTTAGCCTTACGAAGCATTTTGCTTATTCTTCTCTTTGTGCGTACATGTGCACCAGTAAACAAGAAGTAATATATTGTTCTATAGTTTGCTATGAGCTTTCCTTATTTATATTTCAATTATGTAATCAAAGTCATTGGAACAGTATAAACGTTTTAACCATTTAACCATTTTACATGAGCCCTTTTGGTAAGATATGGATATTGGATTTTAATGGTTGGTATGTTTCTCTGCAGGCCCTACTCAGGCAACTAACAAGGAGAATATCCAGAAAATGATAAGCCGGTTAGATGAAGATCTCAGCACACTGGGGCAGATCAGCAAACTGTCTGAGACGCTCAGCTTCCCCCACCAGGTACCGTGGACCAACACACGTGCAAACAGGAGCCTTGTGTTTTAGCGGCACTATTCTTGTCTTAAGTCTTCCTTCCTTTGTCCCAATATCACAATATCAAAAATGTCTAGCAGGCTTTTGAAGCAAAAAGCCATAAATAAACAAGCGTTTTGTTAGCCTTTATGATTTAAAACTCAGATTTTCTTAGCTGCTTTCATTGTCATTTTCTAACAACTCCTTCAACCTTGTGCACATCAGTCCTAGTAATTCATCTCATAAGTGCAACAAGAGCGACGAGAGAACCTGCACGTTAAGTAACTTTTTGTGTGTTCTGTTTCATTTCCATGTGTCTCAGTCTCTAGACGAGGTAATAAAGGATCTGATGGCATCTGTGCATAGGGACCTGTCAGAGAAACAGTCCTTGGCCTTCAGTATGACCTTCCTGCCCACAAAGCTGGAGTTTACTACAGCCTCGGCTGAGAGCAGCTTTATCTTCGAGTTTACCTCACCTGACGTTCGCTCCAACTTTGAACAGGCTTTTGAGGAAGCCAAGAAGAAGTTAGGTTAGTGAATAAGCTTTAAAAAAAGGCAGAAGTTTGTTGACCATTGATAAAAGGGACTGGCAGCAGTTATTTTAGACAACAATGTGCAACATTAATTTAACTTTAAATGTTGTGCTTATTCTATCATCATTCTGATACTTTAATCATCTTGCATGTTTTTTAAAGCTATGAATAAAGACCAGTGGGATCCAGAGTTCCTGAAGGCAATTCCTATTATGAAGACACGTAGTGGAATGCAGGTGAGTGCCAATAATAATGGCATATTATTATGAGTTCATGAAACTGTCATTCATCCTTTGTTCTTTGTGTCTAGTTTTCATGTGCCTCTCCCAGCCACAGCTGTCCTGACAGTGGCTGTGAAGTCTGGGTATGTAACAGCGATGGATATGTAGGACAGGTGAGAAAACACTTCAAATGTGTCAATAAATCACTGACGGTATCATTGACAAAAAACGGATGTTCCAAATTGCAACGCTGAATATGACTATGACTGATGCAGTGATATGTTCCCTCTCCAGGTTTGTCTGTTAAACATCAAAGATGAGCCCACAGTGGAGGCCTGTATCGCTGTCTGCTCCGCAAGGATTATTTGTATTGCTGCTGTACCTGGACTTAAAGGAAGGTTAGAACAGACACACACATTATTATTACATTCATTATCAAGCCTATATTTGAGTTGGTTTAGTTTAACAAGTTGCCAGTCCTTATTAGTGTCATGGGCTTTGTCAATATGTCATTTAGCCATTCCCTGACCATACCTGACTCACTTCCTGCCATTAACTAGTCGCTCTTCACCTCTCAGGGAGCGTGGATCAGAGCCCTCCCTCGCCCCTAGCTCTGCAGCACCGGGTCACACCCAGCAGCAGCTCCATATATCGATCTCTCATACATCACTAGAGCTAAGAGAGCAGCCTACAGGTATAAACATGCACTGTGTGGTAGTGGGCATTTCTTAAATATGTTGCCTTGAAGTCTACCTGTATAAGCACTTTTCTCTTAAACTCAATAAATCACAGCACTTGTGTGATTCATGTGGCTTATGAGCTGTTTGACTGTTTCCAGGACCAGGGGGAGAGCTGGTTCCTTTTGACAGTGATGACACAGACGACGAGGATTCACCCAGTCCTTCTTCCACGCTACAGAGTCAGGCCAGTCACTCCACTATCTCGTCCAGCTATGGCCGTGAGTGAAAACGCATCCTTTAGTTACAAGCACACACAAAATTATACACTTCTGTCAGTCTCACAATTTGTTTTAACCTCCCTCTAAGATGATGAGGGTTCAGGCTCCAAGGACATGGCTACAGAGACCACCAGCAGTGAGGAGGAGCAGGAGTTTCCCGCAGCAAGTTCCTATGGAGCACCAGGGATGTTAGGGGTCAGTGGAGGAAGTCGAGGTCAGGCAGAGAGCCCCATGGACGGACGTGCAATGCGCCGTTCCTCCCGGGGCTCTTTTACCAGAGCAAGTCTAGAGGACCTGCTCAGCATTGACCCTGAGGCGTACCAGAGCTCAGTCTGGCTGGGCACCGAGGATGGATGGTGAGTGATTAATAACACAATCTCACTCAGATTGTATTTTTGGTTTTGAAAGTGGTTTGTTCAATCAAAAGTATTGCAAACTTTCAGATAACGTTTTAAATCACCAGAAGCCTTGTACACTTAAACCTTCACACTGACAAATCAATTTTCACATAGGAATATCTTGCGTGCTTGCTTGTGTACTGATAATGTTTCTGTTTAGCATCCATGTGTACCAGTCTTCAGACAACATCCGCAACCGTAAAAACAGCATGAAGATGCAACACTCAGCTTCCATCCTCTGTATACTGTGAGTCTTTGGCCTGTGTCTCTGTTTTCATGTGTCTGCAAACTGTATATTTTCTCGTGCATGCATGACAGTTTAGAAAGAATCATTTGTGTTTATTATTTCCTACATCCCTACTTTCTTTGACATGCTTTAGGTATTTCGACAACAAAGTGTTTGTGTCCTTGGCCAATGGAGACGTGATTGTCTATCAGAGGGAAGCAGGTAATCTCAGAGCCTGGAGCAAAGAAGGTTTTTAAAAAGACACGTCGCTGTTTCTAATGGAAGCCTGTTTCCACCACAGGCAAAATGTTGTCTCTTAGGTTGTACAGTGCTTTCTCTCTCTGCAAAATGTAGTTAAAATTGCTGCAACCGTGCAGCTTTGCTAGTGACAACACACTTGTTCAGGATGAGATAAAAAGTAAGAGAAGAGAATTTGATTATGTTTATGTCTTTATTTTGCCTTTTAAAAATAACTATAAATGTCATTGTCAATCTGCAGGTAGTTTCTGGGACCCTCAGTCTTCTCAGACTTTAGTTCTGGGCACGCCCAGTAGTCCAGTCACCAAAATGGTTCCTGTAGGAGGAAAACTCTGGTGTGGCTCACAGAACAGAGTCCTTATTATTAACACAACTACACTGGTACAAGAGGTAGGTGGAGAAAGGAAATAAAAGACAGACTATAGATTAGAGTACAATTGTACAATACTTACCACCATCTCTTCCCTCCTCCATACCAGCACTGGTTCCAGGTGGGCACAGACAGCAGTCGATGCGTGACGTGCATGGTGGCATATGGTCAGGGTGTGTGGCTGGCTTTGCAAGGCAGCGCACAGGTCAAGCTGTACCATGCTCAGACCTGGGAGAGCCTGACAGAGGTGGATGTGGCACCTGCTGTGCACAAGATGCTCGCAGGTGAAGCTCACCAGGAAGTCTGAATGCACATATACATCTTAGTTTCCTCTTAGTGCTTCCTAAATTGTCAACTCCAACCCCATTCATCACCCTCCATGTCACTATGTTCCCTTCTACCATTCAGGTGCAGATGCAATCATCAGACAACACAAGGCTGCTTGTCTGAGAATCACAGCACTGTTGGCCTGTAAGGATCTGCTGTGGATTGGCACCAGTGCAGGTACATTCGCACTTTTGTGGCCAGTGCGTCAAAGTTCTGAAGATGCCAATTTAAAAAAATATTTTCACGAGCAGTCAGTGTTTAGTTATGCTCAGGAGACTGATACCATTTTATTTGTGTGTACGTGTGTGAGCTTATTTCTTTTTTACCAATATTTTTTCCTTTTAAACAAATCCAAAGATTATTTAAAGATGGTTTTCTACTTCAGGGGTTGTCCTTACTCTGGTGATTCCAGCTGTGAGCTCAGGAACTGGAGCTGGGACACTGAAATCTCCCCTGGTGCCAATGGGGTCAGCTCATGGGCACACAGGGCATGTTCGGTTCCTCACAACAATTGAACTGCCAGAAGGGTTTGACATGAACTTCCCTCCTCCAACAACTGACTCCACAGGTTTTCAGCCTTTTTATAGACATTTTTAGCAAACAATAATCTATTTTTATACACATAAGTGGCCTACACGTTTGTTTCTCTGTGCTTTATTCTAAATTTGCAGCAGAAATGGTTGCAGAAACAAAAAGAGAAAGCTGAATTAAAACACGCTTTTCCTAAATTTGATTCCTCTTCCCTTGTTTCTAGGCAACCATTCTCAGAGTGGCGGCACACTTGAAAGGGGCCTCCAAAGGCATGACTCTGCACGTCGCAGAGCCTCCGCCCACATCCCTGCAAAAACCAACCATCTCGTCATTTCTGGTGGCGATGGCTATGAGGACTTCAGACTCACCAATAGCAGTGAAACAGTCGGGCGAGACGACAGCACCAACCATCTTTTGCTTTGGAGGGTCTGAGACAGTCAACTCACCCAGCTTGAACAACCCACCCAAAACTCCCTCTAGCTCAGAACAGCACACATGCTTTTGTCATTTTCCCCCAAGCTGATTCCTCACTTTTTGGTGTTGTTGTTTTGGTCTTCTGCTCGGTCCACCAGTCTCTATGTGCAAATATGGCAACTTCCTGCTGGGCTGCCTAATAATTATGATCACTTCAACCCTAGTTTTTTTTTGTGTCAATATTTCTAACAGTGTGCATTATTCCTCACTGAGTGATGTCTGTGCGTGTGTATTTTGTTTGTCCTAAAACCTGAGTCTTCAAGAAACAAAAAGTGAAGGAAAAGTGAAGCCAAGCTGCCTTCAAAACTGGCAGATGGTTGACAGATGGTTGTTAGTTCAGCCTGAGATCAAGTGGGGGGAAAAAGTAGGAAGTGGACTTGGACTGTGTGGAATGTCATTGCACAGGAGGACATTTAAGTGAACCTAGACGTGAGTGAAGCATGTTTATGTTTTTGGAACTTTTTTGAGAATTCGGACATTGTCTAACTCCATCACATCATCTTAACCTGAGTTTATACAAAATGCCTCAAAAAGAGTTGTCATGACAACATATACTGTGTGAAGATGTATCCGTTGTAACTGAGTGAAACACACCAACACAGAATGAAGGTTGATGCGTTGATTTTTGCAGCTAGAGTTGACATTTGACATGTGAGTTTTTAAAGGAGTAAAGGACGAAGTCTAATTGGTCCAGTCTGGAAAGCAGCCACTAATGACTGATGTGGGATCTATTTTTTTCTGCCTCAAGCAGGGCTGTAATATTACTCCACCATCATTGCTTATAGATGTGAGACTGCTGAAATCATCTTTTCTCCAATAGGAAACGAGAGAATAAGAGCATCTTTAAGTGCAAAATGGCAAGGGTATCAATTAAAATTATAATTACATGCATACAGTCACATACATTATTGCACAACCTTCACTCACAAAATCAGAAAACATTTGTAGAAAAAAACAAAAACAAAAATGTGTGTTCAACAGGTTATGACATTATATTAGTTTTTCTTATTTCATTTTTTCAGCCAGTTTAAGACGACATGAACACAGATGAATTATTGTCCCACTGTTGGTAGAAAAAAGTGCACTGGAGAAATTCCTCTTTAACATGACTATGCCAAAGCCTTGTATGTGTTTAAATATTTACATTAAGGGATCTGAAAAGATTTATTTTGCCATTAAATTTAAATGTATTGAGCGTTCTGTCAGGAGGAAGGAAATTGTGAGTGGTGTTGCTGATTTCTATAGCAGACTCTTTGAAGGGGGATGCTATGGGCTGTGCAGATTAAAGTTGTGTACAGTATTTATGGTTTTGATTTTAGCGCCTTCTTTTACAGCACTTAATTTATAGAAACTGTAGCTTTCACTTTTTTTCTTTCTTTATTTTCTTTTTGGAGCTGAAGAGCAAAGAGGCCCTGACTTGATTTACAATAGCAGATAAACCAGTGTAGCTTAGCTCAGGCAGGCAGACAGTCATGCACACTAAGGGTGTATCGATAGAGTCTACTTGTGGTTTGGTATAAAACATAAGACAGGTTTCTTGTTTTGAAGTTATGTGGCTCCATAAATGAAGAGCGATAGGACCAGAAGAGGAAAGATGTGGAGGACATATTTTTGTCACTGGATAACATTGCAGACTGCAAACTGATGCAGCTTTTAAATCCCTAAATGTGCTTTAGGTATCTAACCAGAGCACATACTTACGCTGTTGCCTGTTTAGGTTTGATATGCTCTATATTTCACATGTCAGCCCCACAGTGTGTATTGTGGCATCTTTGTCACATCAAATATACCACTAAGATTCACACAAAAACACACCAACATTGAATTCAGTATTCAGTATCAGACTGTTAGAGAACAAGTGTGGCAGTAGGGTGCATGTGGTACACACTGAGCACCTGCACGTGGCTTCAGAGGGCTACAAGTTAAACCATTTAACACACCCACAGTCAAAAGTCATCTCTCCCTCAACTTACAGCAGATGTCTGTGGATGTGAAGGATTACACTGACCTGTCCTTGTAGGCAGACACATTCCCGAACACACACAAACATTAGCTTCAGGCATGGTAGTAAGCAGTGATCGTCTTTGATCCGTTCAAGCCTAAAAAACCTCATTGCGCCTTAACCACCTATCTGGGCACTTCACCTCAGCTTTCCTACTACCAGACCCATCCAGATTAGGCTTATTTGCTCAGTGAAAGGGGCTAACAGTCAGCAGATTAAGGCCAGTAAATGTAAAGGTGGAAAGGCTGTGCATCCTCCATAAGTGCACAAGTGTTTGTGACTTTCTGCACAACTGAAGTTAATTCCAGTTGGCTTGTGGTAGCCTGTGAAAAATGCAGCAGAGAAAGAATTTTAGCAAGAGGTGCATAGTTTGACATTTTGGAAAAATTGCCTTCTTCTTTCTTGTTGAGAATTAGGTGAGAAAATTGATGCCTGCACAACGCATATTGTTTGTTTAAACCACAAAAGGTGTATAGATGAAATGCAGACATCCAAGATTTTCTCAATTTTTTATGCGAAGCCAAGTTTCTTTTTTAACTCGACAAGAAACTTAATTTGATTATACCCCCAGATGCTATTCTTTCAATACAATGAAATACTAAGGTAGCAGATGTTTTGTGACCTTCTGTCTGATTCATAAAAAATAAATGATTTGTTTTCAGTGCCACAAGCTGCTAAGTTATCCATGAAGATGCTGTATATCCATGCTGGCTGCAGAGGAATGAAGAGCTCACTGCAGAATGGAGTCAGTATTTTTTTCTGTGAACCTTAACAAACTTGGTATTTAAAGAAACATAGGAGGCAGCAAAAAAGGTTCAAAGACGGGTTGTGTCCACAAATTTTCTCCGGGTAACGTACTAGTTAGTATCCAGATTTACAATTTTATGAGTAACTGTATTCTGGATATACCACAATGGTTTGTCAGTAACTTTAAATTCAGGAAGTTTAATTTTCTGAAAGATATTTGCCTTAAAAATATTTGTACATATCCTAAAGAGTCACGTAAATGACTAATTATAACTTCAGCACCATATTTACATTCATTCATTTACATTCATTTTTGAACCTGTTGTTTTGACTTAGACTTACATGCACGCACACAAAAACACAGAAATGCAAACACTTTTAGATATGAAGTAAAACTCTATGTTAATTTGTCCAGAATTGAGAATGAAGCACGTTGTCTTACACCATCACATTAGATTCATCCTATCATCACTCTTAACTCAGCATTGTGTAAGTAACCTCCTCATGCCCATATGTGAACGAAGTCTTTATTGTTGTAAATATTGGTATATATTGCCTTTCTTCTGTAAATAGTGCACCCTTGGTCCTCAGTTGTTGATATGAATTTAATGGCATATTTTTATATATTTGTGTAAGGTTTGTTTTTATTTGTATTTTTCTTTCCCTCTGGCATACGCTGTCACTCATGTTTAAATTATGCCTCTTGTAGATTTTTCGAAAATGATGAAATAGGCTCTGTTGTTACCAGGCTGACTAAAAAAACACAGTTAGGACAGACTCCTGTTAACTTGCTAGCCATGTTAGCTCGGTAACATGTTGATGTCTGCCTTGTTACATAATGAAAAATTACCACCTGGTCATATGTCTTTTTTATGTGGCTCTGGTTGACATCTTGCAATCGTCATGGTTACGACAGAGTAACTTCTTGTATGTAGCTGTTGTTGTTTTGTCACTGTGGGTTCCTCTTTGTAATTAAATCAGTTCACTGGTGCCAGTTTGTGCCCGTTTTTTTTTTTTTCCCTTCAGCTGGTGACGTGTAGGTCTTTACAGTTAGGTTAAATTTTATAACAGCCTGTAACTTACAATGCATACAATGGTTAAATAAGGTACCAATAACAAACATACTCGGTCCTGGCTGATGAAACTAAAGTGTAGGTACAACAGAAGAAATAATTACTGTGGAGAACAAGGGTACTTACTCACTAGGGCACTTTATAGGAATACTATGTTAATATACTATATTAAACTTTTTGGTTTGTTTTGTAAATACTGTTTACCTACGGTATGCTGTATACAACATACCATAACTGAAGTTTGCGAAAATTCATGGTTGCAACATTATTCTTACTGTGTAATTCAAAAAGAAATCACGACCACATTCAGTTTACATTCGGTTTGCATGCCTGCTCCTCACTGCAGCAGGTTAGAACAGGCAGGCTGCTTTGGAAAAGAAGCACACCTTTTTTTAAATGCACAGATATGGGTATTGTCATCAGAGGAATATTTATTGTAGCAGGAAAGTGGGTGAAACATAGGTGATCTATATTATTTAAAAACTACTTGAAGATATGGGGGCTTCATTGAATAATAAGAAACAGTGTTTTATTGCAGTGACATTGCATATTAGCTTCACTACAGAGCTTAAAATGTGTCATTACTGGTTATTCACAATTTAACAGTATTCAGGTTTCTTGTTTAATAAAGCCACAGTTCTGGGTAAACCTGAGCAGTGAAGGAAATGCACATGAGTATGATGCATTTAGAATGTATTTTTTGGTTTTAACATACTTTATCGATCCCATGATGTTGGGGGCAGAACCATTACTTAGGAGTTAAGTGTCTTGTCCAGGAGGCTTCAACATGTGGCCACGAGAAGCCATTGATCAAATCACAAACCCTTTGGGTTTTTGGAACTTTTTTGCCAACTGCCTGCCCAATGAGAAATTGTACTTTGCCCATCCTTGTTATATTTTTTGCATTGTTAAATTCACGGTGAAATGAAAATAGGATTACTGTACATGTAATTTGTATTTTGTAATTTGTAATTGTGAAATATTGTTAGTTACCCCTTACATGTAAATTAATAGCTATTGCAGTTGATTAACCAGTAATCACCTACAATGTAGTTAACAGCATAAAAGGGTTTTTTCTCTGTCAAGTTGTGGGATAATGATTCTGTTTTGATGGTAACACAATTTTATTAATCTAACTGCTTATACTACTCATTTTTGAGTGACAAGATGTGGCTGGCTACTCCTTTGGCTTGACTGAGCACAGTTTCAATTTTGCTTCACTCTTGGATCCAACCAAGAAGGTAACACTTGTCTCCCATATTAGTGGTTTTCACTGTTGTTTGTCTAAATTATTTTTAAACTGTTGACATTACAGGTAATGGTGCATTCAGGCTGCTAAAACTGTCGACTCAGGCTTTCTTGCTTGAGGTACAAGAAGAATTCACTTTATTTTTTATAGTCATTGTTCAGTGAATGTAAAGGATTTTTAGCTGTAGTAATTTCATACAGCAGCATATTGCTGGCAGCCTGAGTAACATAACAAGATAAAGTTGTTGCTTGTAGCCCACCTATAGACAATCAAAATACACACAAAAATCTACAGCCTTAATACCATCATGTTATAGCTTTACCAGGAAATAACAGATTTCTTGTCAATGTACAACTTTTACTACTAAACCTTTGCAGGGAGCTAAAGCCTATACCTGCTGACACTAAGCAAACAGCGGGGTGCATCCTTAGTTGACCCTGTAGGCCAAGCTCCTTACAGCGGGGAAGTATCTTGTAAAAATGAGAACCGTACTATTTTTTCTTAAGGTGGCAGTAATATGCTTTAGCATAAGCTGAAGAGCAGCACTGAGGGTGGATTCAGCTCAGCTAGATCAGAATCCTTCTGTTAATAAAACTATATAGCCTGTGACTGTAAGCATATGACATTGTTTATTTATTGTTTGGTTTCCAAGTTTATTTAGTATCATGAATCCATCCATCCATTATCTATAACCATATATACTGTTCAGGGTCATGGGGGCTGGAGCCTATCTGTCATTGGGTAGAGACTCAGGGTATACCCTGGACAGGTCGGCAGTCTTATCTCAGGGCCAACACACAGACACACACACACACACACACACACACACACACACACACACACACACACACACACACACACACACACACACACACACACACACACACACACAGACAACTATTCACACTCACATTCAAACTTACAAGCAATTTAGAGTCACCAATTATCCTAACCCCCACAAGCACAGGGAGAACATCTAAACTCCACAGAAAGGCCACAGTTGGCCAGGGATTCAAACCACATATATATATAACCAGCGTTCTTGCTCCCCTGGCACAGTCACAATCTAAGTTGTCCTCCCCTTTTGATATTTAGGTCTTAGTTGTGTCCCCCCCCCCTCCAATTCCCTATAATAAATACCCTTTTACTTTGAACCTCCTATTGCCATCTCCTTAATTGGGTCCTTTAACTCCTAATATCTGTTTATCTGTTTATAAAACAGAGAATTAGCCCTTTACTATTGTTTATTCACTGCCAGAAACGTTTAATATGTAACTTGTCTAAAATTTCTTTTCTCCAAATATTCACTAACAAACCATTGTTAGGCAGCAGCTTGGCTGTCCTTCAGAGTCAATCCACTATCCATTTAACTGTAACCCACTGGCACACAATGAAGTGTGTTGTGCATATGATAATCCTGCAGTGAGGAAAACTGTTTGAAAGTGAACTATTCAGTGTGACACGCGCACACACAAATACAATTGCTACTCCTTTCTCGCCTCATGAACACATGCACATGTTGGAACCCACTTTCCATCCACACATTATTCAAATGGTGCATAAAAAATGCATATATACATGATAAGAGAAAGAAGCATTGAAAAACGCAGCACAGCGATTCGTTTGTGTGTCACCAGAATGATCAAGTGATATTGTGACTCACTGACTGACAATGACTCACTGGTCCAGTTCGGCAGAGCTATGGTGTCCATTGGAAATCTACTTCATTCACTAGTATCAGATTTTTCTGTACTACAGCATGTGTGTATTTAGAAAAGTTGTAGGTTTCCAAACATTTCTCCTCTGATATGCTTTATTTACTCATATTTCTTAAATGAACCTAATCATTGTGTACGCATGACACACACTAACACAATACTATGGTACGATAATATGGTACTTAAAGTAATTTAAGTAGTTTTATGCTGATATCTAGTAGATGAATAACAGAGAGTCAAACTGTGTACAAGTCTGGTGGTCGAATAGTTAAAGATGCTTATAATGTAAATGTCCCTGGTTTAAATTTGACCAGGTGACCTTTGTTGCATGTCATGGTTGTCTGTCTGTGTAGGCCTCTCTGTGTTCGCCTTGAGATCGACTGGTGACCTGTCCAGGGTGTATCCAGTCTCTCACCCAATGACATCTAGTCTCCAGCCCCCTGCCCCTCTGAACAGTATAAGAGGTTGAAGATGGATGGATTGACATGTACTATTGACTTAAAGCCTATAATGTTTCATTGGACAATAGCTGTACAGAAAAATAGACCTTTATCATTTAAGACATGTTGTTACTGTAGGAAACTAATAAAAATAAATTATAAAATGAATGATGGCTGAATTCCAATTAGCTGCTTCAGTATCAGGGTCTTGTACATGCTGGCTAACTGTCACATTGTCATTGTTTAGAGTAGAATAGAACTTTATTAATCCCTTGGGTAAATGCCTTTTGGGAAATTAGAATTCCAGATGCAGCATAGCACCACATATACATGTCAGTAACAACAACAATCAAATACTGTCAGTTATATTCAGTGAAGAAAAGAATGAATAAAGGACAAGGGACAATGTAACAAACAAAATGCACAATAAAAACAGGAACAAGGTATGTATGTGTATGGACAGTGTTATGCAGTATATGTATAATATTGTACACCACAATTCCCAAAAGGTCAAGAGGATGTGTAAAACATAAATCAAAACATTTGGCGCATCATTAAACAAAAAATCCAGCAACAAAGGCTCAGGACTGTTGAGCAGCTAGAATCCTGCATCAGAAAAGAATGGGACAACATTCCTCTTCTAAAACTCCAGCAACTGGTCTCCTCACTTCCCACACATTTCCAGACAGTTGATAAAAGAAAAGGGAATAGTACACAATGGTAGACATCACCCTCTTCCAACTTTTTTAAGATGTGTTGCTGGTGTATCAGTTTCAACATTTTATATGTTGTTTATGTTCTACTGGAAATAAAATATGGGTTGATGAGATTTTTTTTAATGTTTTCACATCTTCCCAACTTTTTTGGAATTAGAGTTGTATTAATGTTGTGAACAAATAGTTATAAGTAGATAATTATATAATAGACAGACTCACTGTTACTCGCCATCCACTACCATTGTGCTCCTTTTCCCATTTCCCCTCCGCCCAAGTGTATGGTTATACAGAACTGGCTCCTCATTCTCATAAATTTGTCTTGTAAGAATAAGGGGCTGAATCCTGACTGGGCTGCTTCCTTTATCCAAATGTGTATGGGCTTGGTGCAAAAGGTAGAAAATGGCACCTTCCACACCAATGTTAGCACGATATGCAAACTGCAGTGGGTCCTGAGCATGTTGCACCCGGGCCCTAAGGAGGTTTAAGAAGAGCTGCTCTAGTGTTTACATTAAATGTGGTTATTTTCTTCTTTTCCTTTCGGCTGTTCGCGACAGTGAATGTGGATAGGGTTAGATGTGCCTCCATCTAACCCTGTCCTCTGCATCCTCTTCTCTCACACCAACTAACTTCATGTCCTCTGTCACTACATCCATAAATCTCCTCTTTTGTCTTCCTCTAGACCTCCTGCCTGGCAGCTCCAACTTCAGCATCCTTCTACCGATATATTCACAATTTCTTCTCTGAACATGTCCAAACCACCTCAATCTGGCCTCTCTGACTTTATCTCCAAAACCTCTAACATGAGCTGTCCCTCTGATGTATTCATTCCTGATCCTGTCGATTCTCGTCACTCCCAAAGAGAACCTCAACATCTTAAGCTCTGCTACATCCAGCTCTGCCTCATGTCTTTTCTTCAGAGCCACTGTCTCTAAGCCGAACAACATCGCTGGTCTCACCACCATCTTTAACACTACATTAAATGCGGTTATGATACACTTAAAAACATCATTGTTTGCGACATTAAATGACAGCAGCTGGAGAACTAAACATTAATGCAAATTAATTGCAAAATCTATTTTAATCAACTAATTAATTAACTAACTAAAACCTAGTTTAATCTCTTTAACTGTGTAAACTATTTTTAGCATTCAGAACAAGTGCTTGGCCTGTGCAAAATGCTGAACATAATTAGTTGGTTCTGTCCAGTCTGTCTGGAATGAAATACAAACAAACAAACAAACAAACAAACAAACAAACAAACAAACAAACAAACAAAAAGAATAATTGGGAAATAAAATGGCAACTGGGGTGAAATATCTCAATGTTTGAACATTCTATTACCTAATTTAACAATTTCCTGGTTATATATAATATTTTGGCTGCGTTCATCCACACGTTTATATATTCCATAAGGTCTTGTTGTTATTGACCATGTTTTGTTCATCTTTTTTAAGTAACTTATTTAATGTTGAACATTTGGGGTCTCCATATATTGGCGCTCCCTAAAAGGAGACTTGCAGCTTGTGAGCCGCAGCCACCTGCTGGGGAAGCTTAGGGAGTAACAGAGGGGGCTTACGCACACACACACACACACACACACACGGGGGTTCAGTTTGCAGCGGTGACGCACTGTGAGCTCACTGAGCCATCTCAGTGGTTGTCTTTTTTTTCCACACCAACAGAGAGGAGCCAGAGAGAGAGAGGGGGGCCCTCTTTTACCGGCTTTGTGCTTGTCTTCTGATCCCTAAGCGTTAATTAATTACACTAATAAACTCGGCGCCCTGCAGCTGATGATGCTCGTATCTGAACACTGAACATTCAGCTCATTTATCCACCAAACCGGTAAGTCTGATAACTTTTCACCCTGGAAGCGTCTGAATGGCTGCTGAAGCCGGTACTTTAGCTGTGTCAGTCACTGTCGACCCGTGTGGAGCTTCTCTCGCCACAAAGCCTTTCCTGACCACTTTTACGCACGTCGGTGATGTGTCTGTATGACTTTGTCTGCCCCTGTGCGGCATCGTGTGCCACATATCGATAGGCTACCTAGGTACTTTCGGACGGAAGAGTAGTTCAGCTGTGTGTTTTTAGCGGCGTTTAGAGGTCAGAGTAGAAAGAACTTCAAAAAGAATGTAGTCAGTTGTGTGTGTAAGCTCTGTGCTGGTTGTTGTGTTTTATGTTCCTAAAGCTTTAGTCTCTGTGCTGCCTATAGACGTATGAATTTTCTCTGATTGTATAGTGAATAAAAGTTGACATTGTATCCTCTGGTTTTGGAACTTACATTGATTCTTCTTACTATGTTAACGACAATGAGATTCTTCTAATTCGGTTAATTTCAAACTTAAAATAACTGGAAACCGAAATATGTCACGCTATGTACGGACAAAATGAGCACATGCTTGACGCACGGGATACGTGATGACATCACTGGTAGTGTGATCCTCGTCCTTTGTTATAAATGAAGTAGAAAGTCCCTGTCACGTTTGATGTCCATACTCTATATAAGTTTACTTTTTACTAAAACAAATTACGGCCAGCTAATCAGTTGTTATCAAACCAATCCATCAGCTACAGTATCCATGCTTATTTTAAAATTAACAGAATTAACAGAGATTAACAGAAAGGAGAAACTGTAGGCTTGTCAAAATATTTCTGGAGTATGTTTCTCGGTTACACTGTATTTTATTAAATGGTCAATTTAAATTGTATCTTATAATCATCACATTCTACACCAGCGCTGAGGTTTCGGCAGGATGTATTGCTGTGTAATAAGTCCTCACTGAGGATTGAAGGCAGGCTCCCTGCTACACACACACACACACACGCACACAAACACCAAGATGGATCTGTTGGTTTAATGTCTCAGTCCAAATTCCCTTGTACTAATAACTTTGGACATAATTGTCTGTGACACTTCTCACAGACAACGCATACACACACACACACACACACAAGCACACTAATATTAGATATTGCCTATTTCATAAGAAGACAGATTTCCTGTTTCTTGTCAAGTACACCTCTGTGGGAAGTAGGAAGTAGACAATGTATGCGTGCCTTGGCATGGGTGAGGAGAAGTTATTTTTAGGTTAGGTTAAGTTATTTTTCATAGGTTTGCCAAACCATAGAGTTTGTCTACATCAATCCATTATTTCTGTGTTTATCACAAAAGCAGTTGGAGAGGAGAAAGCTTGAGTTGAAAGTTAATAAAGTTACTGGTTAGTGAGCACATAACCTTATATTATAGCTTATTCCCCCAACAACAGCAAAACAGCAGCATGGTATTATTATAGATAAAAAGCTATTTTGGCCTTAGTTAAGTATACCTAAATTTTAGATTGCATGATTCCACAGATTTCCCAGGGCACAATAACATTTCAGAAGTTATTGAGACAGACATACTCAGACAGACAACCATTCACACTCACATTCACACCTACTGCCTGTAGGTGTGAATCAGAGGTACCAGTTGACCAAACATGCATGTCTTAAAATCATGCGAGGAAAACTAGATAGATTTTTCTTCTAGCTGCAAGCCGATAGCACTAAAAACACTCTACCACCATGCAATTCTTCTTCGTTCAAATTTAAATAATAAAAAAGCCCAATTTGCAGGGTTTGTCTTATACCTTCACTAGCTTCTCTTCATTGGCTTCCCATAAAATTTAGAATAGAGTTCAAAACCCTGCTTCTTACATACAAACCTCTTAATGGTCAAGCTCCATCATATTTAAAAGATCTCATAGTCCTGTATCGCCCGATTAGACCACTTCGATCCCAAAATACTGGCCTACTTGTGGTTCCCAGAGTTTGCAAAAGTAGAATGGGAGGCAGAGCCTTTAGCTATCAAGCTCCTCTCCTGTGGAACCAGCTTCCAATCCAAATTCGGGGAGCAGACACCCTCTCTACTTTTAAGACTAGGCTTAAAACTTTCCTTTTTGATAAAGCTTACAGTTAAAAATTCTCACTCAACCCTAACTAGCTTTTCTCTATACATTTATTTGTCACCACTGTATGCCATTAATTCTGTGTCCTACAACCTGTACAATGCTTTGTTGTTGCTTTTTTTTTGTTGTTGTTGCTTTTCGTTGCTCTTTTCTTTTCTTTCTCCACTTTCCACTCACCCCCACCGGTCAAGGCAGATGGCCGCCCACCCTGAGCCTGGTTTTGCTGGAGGTTTCTCCCATTAAAGGGAGTTTTTCCTCTCCACTGTTGCCTAGGGCTTGCTGTTGGGTTACTTCTACATACTTGTATAGTCTGGACTTTATTCTGTAAAGTGCCTTGAGATGACTTTGTTGTAAATTGGCGCTATATAAATAAAGTTGAATTGAATTGAAATTATAAGGTTTCAGAAAACCTTGTTTACTACAGTAGTTGCTCCTTCGTGGATTAACTCCCTTTGGGGCTAATGTGCATCTTTTTATCAAAGCCGAAGTTACAATATCACTATTTGCTACTATGCCATGTTTGCTTCACTGCCTTCCTGCCAACAGTTTTACAGGTGTCTTTTATCGTTACGGTGAATAAATCATTACAGTGAATAAAAATCCCTTTGTCCGCTGGGGGATTTTTCATTGCAATTCCACAAGTAGCCAATAAGCAAATTTGGCTCAAGAGTTGAGAAGTGGTGCTGTATCCACCTCCCCTTATACATGCTCGTTGACAGAACCAACTAATTGTACAAGCAAGATATTTTGGCACTGCACAGAGACAGATGTCCATCATATCATGTGTTCAGCTGATGTTACAATTAACTGCAGCCTGGCTAACACCTGTAATTATACACACACCTTAGTTAAGAGTTGGTGGATTTAACTTGAGCCAAATTTAACTCCCATTTAATGCTCTGCCCCACCCAACATTTACTCTACACTGTATATGTTTAGGGTTTTGGGAAGAGGGAATGATAACAGGATAAGAAAAGGGATAGAAAAAGGACAGAGAGAAGACGAAGGGAGAGGAAGTGGAGCAAGGAAGACAGCTTAAAGTTTTAATAAACCCAGATGTAGCGTTAACGTAACATGCACTGATTCAACTCTTCTGCACTGTGTGTGTGTGTGGAAGCCAAAGACTTAGCTAAGCTTCAATTAGCCCATCAGTCCTGACATCTGTCTGTTCATCTGCCCATTAAGTGTGGTTTGAACTCCTGCCCAATAGCCTGCCATTGCCGTGCCACAGCGGCATGCCTGACTACTCAAAGTCAGCCAGGTAACACTGTGCCAAAGAAATTCCCCACTTCTCTCACCACAGGTCCCGGTCCAAGCTGCCTCAGTGCTGCACTCATGCAGATTATTGGAGGATTGGATAATTACAGGGGGATCTGGACATAAAAAAACCTGGAAAGACATTGGCACTAACATGGAAACACCCTCACCCACTGACACTAAGCACACAAACATAATGATAAGTTATTTTTAATAGAAAAGCATGACGGGTGGTATGTTTTTCTAAAATATATGCACATTTTTCCTTTAGGAGACAACTGTGAGTATTAACTTTAACATTCTGCTGCTGGTGTTTAAAGCACTTAACTGTATATTACTGACATGCTCACTGGCAGTAATTCAACCAGACCCCTCAGGTAGTCAACAACTAACTGTACCCAGAATTAGTTGCCGAATAACCTACCAGGTGACCCGAGAACAGTCACTCCTGTGGTTCCACTTTTCGTAGTGTAATTATTGTGTAATATCTTTGTTTCCGGAACAAATTGTGCTCTATGCACGTGACACTGGGCATCCCCTGGAAAGGGATTCCCCTTCTGCTTTTTTCCCCTTAATGTCTTTTTTTTTTGGGGGGGGGGTCTTTGATTAGAGATGCTTTAATTCTATAATTCACAATATTGATCGATTCGAGATGACTCTTACTTGTGTTTTTGTCTGCTTATCTGCAATGCTCCACAGTAGGTGAGCAACTTGCAAGTCATGTTGCTCAGGGTTTCTGTCAGTTGAGTTTATTCTTTAGAAAGAAAAAACAGCCACTTCCCGGATGTCTCAGCTCTTTTCTATTGGAAGTTTACAAAGACACGAATGCTGTGGTGTCATATCTTATTGCTTGCTATTCATGCTGTTGATTGGAAAAAAGATTTTTATGACCAACTAACACTTAAAGAAATTATTATTATATGGTGGTGAACAAATAAGAAAGGATAAAATACAAATACTCAAGTACAGTTTTGATAACATAATAATCATTAATGAGAAATCTGTCAGTCCAGTAGAAGTCGATTTTAAAACTAAACATGATCATGAAATGTTTTATTGATTGAACTACTCAGCAGTATACAAAGCAGACAGAGAGTGGTCCATTTCTAAAAATATTAAAGTCAAATAATTATTACTTTAACTTTTGAAACTAGTTATGGTTGTGCTTTAGTACATTCTGGAGTAGTATTGCAAGTTTTAAGAAATATGAATTCTTTCACCACTGCTCATACATTTTACTGACTTGTGTTTGTAATGTGGTTTGTACCTTGAATGGTTGCTCAGTAAAATTTCATCAGATCTAGTTTAGTAAGAACACACACCTTTGAGAATCTTGCCCTGCTCGGCCTGACTTTATGACCTTTCTCCTCCATTGGCCCTGTCACTCCCAACTGTATGCCATTTAATGGCACAGTCTTAAAAATAAGCTTTAACAGAGGAAGAAAATAGGCCCAAAGGTCGGCACTGGGGGAGGAAATCTGAAAGCAACCACAATCTGCTAGTTGAACTCGCCAGTAACCAATCACTAGCTTATAGTTTCCAGAGCAAATCACACAGAAGCATGTCTGGGGCGATCTCTTTGTGACGAGGCACAAATGACTCTGTGTGTGTGTGTGTGTGTGTGTGTGTGTGTGTCATGCTTTGGAGAGGATCCAAACAGTCCCTCATGTGAGGACTGCTACAGACATGCTCAGTTTCAAAACAACCGCTGAGTAATGACAATGTAGCCACACAAAGCAGGAAATTGAACCTCTCATCTGTAGCAGCACATTTATAGAGATATTGAATACAACTCAGAACACTGCATATTTAGATCCATAAATATATGTGAATGTGAGTTTACATGTCTGTGGTCAGGTTTGCATGCTGCGGCAAACTGCAGTATTGCAAAATCACGATTTCTTACTTATCTGCTGATTTTTTTTTCTTTCCCACCCTCAGTGCTGAAAATGTGTAGGCAACTGCTTTCAAATATGTATAAATGATTGCAACACACTCAGTACTCATGTGAAATTGTGTTACATATTTAATGTGCTAGGTAAAATTCCCAGTGTTCATTATTTCTGGCCTCCGCCTCTTCAAAGACTTCTCTCCTTGCACCTTAACTGCCCATTAAAAAAATTTGTTTTATTACATAAAAAGTGTCGTAGTTTAATTGTAGTTTTAATGTAGTTTTTCTGCTACTTTTCACAACACTCACTGCCAAATTAAAGGCAACACTTCAGATTTAGAGGAAAACTCAAACAAACATAACATCTTTTTAGGACCTAACCTCACATATTGTTGTATTGGCGCATAAAATCTGCACAGATGAGACATGCAAATCATACTTGAGCTCAACTACTGAGACATTGCAGAGTAGATTTTACCATTGACTAAAACAGCAATTAACTAAATCCTCTGTATTTGTTTGACAAATAGAGATAGCATGTTAACAAGTATTTGTGTGTATTTGTGTGAAAGTTGTTGAATAGTTTTGTGTGCGCTGACCTTTAAATAGAACTGTGTGTGTACAAGTTGTAAATTATAATTGAAGTTGTTGAAACACATGGGGTTGATTTATATCCACTGGTAATGTTGGTGGTGATGTAAGGCAAATTACCACACCCTGAAAAACAACTACTCTGACACACACTTTTGCAACTAAAATTGCCCCATAATCTGCTTTTGTCACCTCAAATCCTGTAAAAATAAGGAATTAAAGCATAATTTTGTGTTGTTTTGTATGTAGAATTGGTCTGTGGGCTGGCTTCTGGTGGGTTAAATAACAGCAGTGTCCTATTTTTTAGAATCTGTTCAATTAAGGCTTGTTTGTAATGAGGCCAACATTAAAATCTGAGTGGAAAACAAAATGGTTTTAAACTCTTTTAAAATTTCTAGGTAACTTAAAAAAAAAATCTAAATAACGTGCAAAGCTTCCGTGACGCCACTTAAGCAAAAACAAATTAGTCAAATTGGCTGGAAAATAACTTTATGGGATGTTGAGCCTGTAACATCTGTTTCTAAACAAATGAAGAAAAGCAATGGAAACATTTTTGTTGACTTTTCTTTGCATGCATATATATTAGTTTTTGCTGTGGGGAATTAGGACCCTGTATTGTGGCACCCCAGAGCTGAAACAAACTGAACACCTTACTCCTCGTTTTTTCCTTTCTTTCAACTCTGTCCACACTATCGGGTCAACCCAAACCCTCTAGTCCCAACATGCTGTTGTCTGACAGACAGTGTGCGAAAGAGACACAAGAGAAGCACATTAGGTTTCTGCTGGTGTACAGTTCCACTGGAAAACATGACGACCAGCATCACGTCAAGCCCAAGGACGGAGAGGAGGAACAACTTTGAGAGGAGCACATCTGCAGCTGTGTGGGGAGAGGCAACAGCTGACTAGTTGTCAGACATGCTCCCCATAATGAGACATTGTCTGAGCACTAACGTAGAAAGTGTTGGCGTAAATCAGCCTTTCACTTGCCAATAATGGGCACCTCCATTAAGTCAAACAGGAGGGTATGGTTGTCCCAATCACGTCTTTGTTATACACGTGCACATTATCTCTCGGTCCGTGAAATGTCTAATGGACTACGGAGTGTAATTACCTTAAACCTTTTTGTTGCTTGCTCAGTTCTTTTCTATTGGATTTCACTCTTTGGGCCGGAAGATAATTCTCATGTGCATCACAACGAGGTGTTTCCCAAGGCTAGGACACCCTTCATGACCTAGTGGGCTTAATACGTAGCCATTATCGGAGTGGGAAATTGGTGGTTTTGGACTTTTTTTGTCAGGGCTTTCTGTCCTTTAACGGAAATGGAACTCCATCTTCAGAAGTGCTTTTGGGGCCTAAGAGTTTCTTCTGTCACTTTTCATCCTCTGAAGACAAGTCGGTTTCTTATCCAAATACATCAGCACGCAACAAGAGGAACTTTACTTAGGCCCCAAACACAGTCCATGAAAGTTCAGAAACAGACACTTCTGGCATTGTTGCTTGAATGTGTCACAGTCTGAGCAACATTATAGCGTGAAACAATAGGAAAAAGTTGTTCCCTTTCATCTGGGTCACCTCCAGTCATAACAATTTGAGCTGGGTCATCTCTTCGTTCAGACACAAATTCTACAGCCTTCCTAGCAAATGAAGCACCTGTACACATTGGTTCATGGACACCATGTTTGTTTGCTCAGTGGAGTGTCTGGCGGATGTTCTTAAGTTTTTTTTGGACAACAATAGAGGTCTATGGCACAGATGAACAAACTAATCTAGGTTGCAGACTTGTTAATGGAAGCTAATTATTGTTGGTTTTAGTGTCTATTTGGGATTGTTGAAAAAAACTAGAGATCAAAGCATCAAAACAATATTGGGGGGGGGGGAGTTATTATTGTGTTACAGATACTGAAGAGGTCAGATTGTACCATTTAATCAATCCTGTCATTGTTCAAAAGATTCTGAGAAGCTTTAATTTAGCATACTCTACACAATTGTGTGTGGGGCCATAAAAAGAGAGGGCAATTGCTAAAAACCCACTGACATTAAAATGGAACTGCAGTTAGAACTAATTCAGGTTTATTTAGACTACTGTTTGTTTTGTTTTTTTATAGAACAGGGCACTAAAAGATTAGGTTATATAGCTACTCTACAAGTGAGTAGCAGAAAGACTACTGCTCACTTGGTATAGGCTTATTTAGGGTGCCAGGGGCCTGGAAAGGAAAACATTAAAATTCAGCTCCCAAGAGCTTTAATGCTAACTCAGACTGGATCTGGTATCTTGAATTGTAGATAAGCTAATGATGTCACGTTGTTGTACCTGGTCAAAACCATACCAGAGTTATTGTGATGCAGCAGATGGGTCATAGCCCGCTGATTAGAATTTGTTTACAGGTGTTAGTAACTATCAAGTCATCTAACTTAAATATGGCAGATTTGAAAGCATGACTAGTAAGTGTTTTTGTGCTCACAGACTTCACACTAAAACACACCGTGGCAATGAAAATAAAATAAAACATAGTCTCATAGACAAACTCAGCTCATTGTTCAGAAGCTGGTGACGTGGTGGCTTGACCCCACTTTACCCTTGATCTCTCTGCTGCTCAGTCACCTCAAACTGAAAGGCGAGAAGTGCCACTCATTCTTGTGTTTCCTCTTCTGTGGCGCATTCCTTCCTTCACAGCTTCATCCAGGAGGATTTCTCAGCTCAGCTGCTCCATGACATCAAGGAGCCAGAAAAAGCTCTCAAACACATTAGTTGCGACTCTGGTGTTCACCCCAAAACCACCACAGAATAGAATAATGTCCATGTTTTTGTCATGCCTTCGCCATTACTTCTTTATTACTGCTATTTTTAGGTGCCCTGAACAACTCAGAAAATCTGACTGGTCATCTGATGTCGCGACTTGTTATTTGAATGTGTCAAATAATAACACTGAGGGTTTGGTGTAATTACTGTTTTACGCAGTTTAGAAAAAGTCATCACGGTCCTCTCCCTTTCCTTTGAAGTGTTTTTGAATTTTTATCCATGTTATGTTGTTTTTGTCCTTTCACATAAACTGGTAAAGGCCTCGTGGGTGTTGGTGTCTTTTGGCTTCTTTGTTGTGTACGCTGGGCTATTCTGAGATGTTAACGGCCTGTTTTATCCTACACTTTCCTCTTCTTGTCCTCTTTGTCTACTTTCAATCCATCCATCCATCCTTCTATCCATGCATCCAAAGCACATGGTTGACACAAGTGTCATGCAGGTCATGAGAAAGGAAACACTTAAAGATGAAACAGCAATTACAGGACTGACAGCTCACACAGGCTAGAAAAGGCACATGAAAGTAAAGTATGAAAATCCAAGAAAAAAGACATGTCAACCAGACATCCTTGACTGGGTTTATGTAAGGTTTGGTATGTAATGGCTTGTCTAAGGGCCTCCTGCAGTCTTCAGAACATCATACATGTGTGAGGACATGGTGGCCAGCTCAAATAAAGAGTGATTTCTTTCACATTAAATCAATATATAAACGCAAAGATTAATAAGCAAAGAATAATAAGCAAAGATTAGGAAAAATAAAACATAAGTCATATGAAGATTAACATTGCTATCTATTGGACTGATATAGTCAAATGGGAGGGAGGTAGCTCTGTGGTTCTGCAAAAAAACTGCTGATTCTCTTCAAATAGTTTTGTTTTCTGGAGTTTTATCTTTTCTTCCGCGTTACAGCTCTCAGTTAGTGGGCAGTGCAGGATACAGTGCAGTTATCTTTGGCAAACTCCACTGACTTTTAGGGGGACATTTCAAGAAACAGCAATTAAACATGATATGATATTTTAATTAGTGAGCCAGGTTAGCTTTCCAGTCCATGCTTAGCCAAGACAACTGGGTACTGGCTGTAGCTTAATTTTGTCAGCACCTGCTCAACTAACCCTCATCAAGAAGGATAATCAGAATATTTCCCTCAAATTTGTCTGAATTTCTGTAAAAAGAAAAGAAACATGGATTTTTTTTTGAAAGTTGGCAAGGCCACATGTGGACACAGGGGCAGTCGTGTGCTTGTAGGTCCAGTGGAGGACCCACGTGTGGCGGCCAATTCTGTAGTGGGTTTGTGGGGAAAACCTCAAACAAACTGGATTTAAATGCAAATGCATCACATTAGACAGTGGTGGCTTGGATTGCCTGTCTGTGAATGGATGACTTGCGAGGGCAATGGTTTTTCTTTTTGGATATGCTGTCTTATAGGTTTTGTATTTCAGGCATATTTTCACTGCATCTGTTGCATACATGTACTGTTCTTTAACACCTTCCACATTATCAGAGGAATGAAGATATTCTGTTGCTGTATAATAATAATTTTAGATTATGTGCATTCACTCCATTGTAAATCAGTTTTACTCTGTGCAGCTGGAGTTTTAGTACAGTTGTTTCAGTGACTGCACTTCTGGAGGTCAAGTGAGGTTCTCTGTGGAAAGCAAACATTCCCCAGCCCCTCTAACCCAGTCCAATTTGCTACTTAACACTTTCCAAAAAAGAGGTACTTAATTGTAGGTCCCATTTTTGTTTTGCTCTCTCTATCATTGTCGTTTTATTGATCGTTTGCCCGCTTTTTTTCAGTTTTGTGAGTGTGTGTTTGTGTGTGTGTGTGTGCACAAGGGTGCGCTTGCAAGTGTGCATAAGTGTATATGTATTCTGTGGGTGACTTGTAATTAGCGTCTTGCTCTGGGCTGTATGGCATTTTAACAAATGCTTCTATATATATAATGCTATCAAGTTGAAGTTTTTGCATTCTCTATCCCTGCCTCTTCCCTTTCCCTCCATCCCGCTCTTCCCTTTCTTTACAGCTTGATCAGCCCCTGCCTTCTTGTTTTTTTTTTGTTTTGTTTTTTCAAATGAGTGGTTTTTCTTTCCTCACTTTATCTTTATCTTACCCCCCTGAAATTATGCTTCAGAAGCCTGTCATTGGCATAAGGGCCTTGCTGGACCAAAGTCATAAACTTGTTACATTTTTTATATTCTTGTTTTTGTAAGGCATTCCAAGTGTGTGTGTGTGTGTGTGTGTGTGTGTGTCACCTCCATATAATGATACATATATCATACACAAGACACAAGAGCATCACTACACACGTACTCCACATAAACATACACCAGGAATATGCTGTATAGTTGTGTGTGTGTGTGTGTGTGTGTGTGTGTGTGCTGACCACACAGAACAAGACAATGAAGGGTTTTGAGTGGAGAAGTGTTGATTTTCCCGCTAATTAATGTTTGAAACATTGTGTTTTACTGTGTGGTCAAAGGTGAAGAGCTCCATTAAATCAGCCTCACCACTCATGCATATAAACAACACCCACACAAATGCACACACACTCGCTGTTTTAGTGACTGAAAGGGGATGTTCTAAGGACATTAGGGGTGTGTCTGTGGTCAGAGTGACAGTATAAGTCAAGGGCAGGTACACTGAATTCTCCATTCAGCTACGCAGGTTTGTGTCTCTCTGACCTCTGTGTTTTCTGTAACTTTTTTAGCTGCAACTCTGTCTTACAGCTAGAACTAATTAGAATTTAACAGTTATAATCTTAATTTTATTAGTTTTAAAGTTCTGGACTTATTTTTGAGTACCACACTCAGCTTTTATCAAGTATTGTTACATAAGAAAGTTAGAGAACATTTGAGTTTGGTCCTGAGTCAGCATTTGCAGCAGTACACGCAGCATCCTCATTGAGTTGCTACGGCAACTGTGTCAGTCAACTGCAAGCCTGGGGTAAGTATGCTGCATTAGCTTTCTTTTGCTTTTTATTTTAGGTTTTCTCAATCTGCTTAGGCAAAAATATCTAATTTCTAGATATTTGTCTACATTTCTATTTCTCTTTTTCATTAGTTTATGTTCTTTCTACTCCTGAAATATTCTATTTCACAGATTTGCTTCTTCTTACTTTTCTTTGCACTGACATCTCTCCTCTGCAGTATAATTTCTTTTCTCCTTGTGTTTCTTATATTGACATTCCGTCACCTACGTATTTGTGATAAAACAGTCTGCCAGTTGCATTCTCTATTCCTGGGGGAAAAGTACAGTGAAGGAGCTAAAATATTCTTGTGCTTTTGATCTTTGGCATGTTTCTACTGTATCAGTCATGGCAATACCATCTAATATACAGTAATCATGTACAGAAGGACAGAAATGCAGGACACGATGTGTCGAGAAACGAGAGTGTTTTATTTTTTGCAATGTTGTGTTAATCTGTCATGCCTATAATTTGAAAAGAGGAATCTCAGCCACAAATAACCTGCTGTATGCAGAGAGTCCAAGTTCCTGGCTTATAATACTAGTCCACTGTAAATTCACAGTCCTGTAATTGTGGTTAATATACAGTAGCACCACTTATTCAGGAAAACCTTTCACCTTCTTTATAAGTTAGTTAATCACAAGGTCGAAAGTGGAAACACTGGATAATTTTTGTTATTGCATTGAGACAATTTTCACATTATTTCAATAATGATTGTGGATAGTCAGTGTAGTCTTGCACTGTGATGCATGTATTTCTCTATTTTTTTCCTTGGGTGCAGCTGATGTGTCTTCAGTCTTGTTATCACAAGTTCGGCAGAGCGATGAGAATGAGAAATGCCAGTGGTTAGGTTTAGATTCTGAAAAGCTTTTAGGGATTTTTACATTGACATTTTAGCACATTCTGCTGTCACATATTCTGCTTGTTGGGTAGCTGCCATGCTGATATGCTATGCTGTGACAAATGTAGATAACAACACAATTGAGTAGTGAAAAATGATACATTTTGTACATAAATTGAGAGACATGAGCCTAGTAAACTGCCAAGCTTGTTTGTGTGTTTGAATATGTACATATGTGTGTGCACTGTAAGGAATAATGGTTGTCTAATATATTTGGATTGCAAAAAGCTAACTTTAGAGATTACAGCATTGTTTGTTTTCCTGTAACATATCATAGAGGTTTGGCATACAGATCTAAACACATGACCCATCAGTGTAGACTCATAGGTTGTCCTGGTTGTCATTTTTCTGTGATTTATTTCCAAAATTCTAGAAAAACAAAATGCATGCTGCAAAATAAAGCAGTATAATTAACCTAACGTGTTTCTAAGACTTTCTAACACAACTGAATGTCAGGAAGTACTCATTGCAGGGGCAGCTAATGTCAAGTCAGCATGTGTTGGCGAATTAATATGTTGTAGCATGAATTTCTTAGTGCATGTGAGCACCTAGATTCCGAAAATAGCCACAGGAAAGCCCTGGTTCATTCACTGCTGTCCTTAAAAAGGTCCTGATTCATTTTAAATGCTATTTACAGCATTTGTAACTGCCCCTTACTTGCAAGTCACTGCACTCTGGATAAGTCACAAACATGATTCAGGTGTTTTTCATCAGGTGACTGTGTGGCTTTGTGTGCCTGCATATGTACTGTATATCTGTGTGTGTGTGTGTGTGTGTGTGTGTGTGTGTGTGTGTGTGTGTGTACATATGTGGAACAGATCATGATCTTAAATGTGGTCAGAAGTTTATCTGATCCTTTTTTTTCTCCTCCTGCTTTAGATCATATGAACATAGAAGAATACATTGAAGAAGATGAGGAACCACCTTTACTGCTCAGCTCTTGTCCTCTTCACGGTAAATACATATGTGGATGAAAAAAAAACTGCACTTTTAGGGCTGTATGAGAAGTACTCTTTACATCTAACATTCAGTTTGACTTGGAAGAAATGAAGTGTGTGTCTCCTCAGACCGGATGTTTTTCTTCCAGGTGTTTGGCTGTGGTGGGACTGTGGCAGTGCAGTGTCGGTGGGAGGAAGGGTGTGTGTGTCTGCAATGTCCTGCTGGCCAGGAGCCCACCAAGGTGATGCATGTTAAATGATGTTATATATGAATATAATCATTTTAGAACTCAAAGGGCATGTTCATCAAGGGGATCCCTTTTTGTTGTAGTTTTGATTTTTTTAGTTGTAGCAGGTCACACAGTACTACTGATACAACAAAACTACCATTCATTACTTATTATATTTTTGCTGTTGCAACCTCTTTATAAGCGTTTCCTGTCTTGCCAGGCCTGTGACCAGATCCAGAGTCCAACAGAGGAAGTTCAATGCCGATTGTGCCCAATTGAAACATTCTCAGATGCACTCGACTCTGAACTTTGCCATCCACACACATCCTGCAAATTCCTCGGGCGAAAACTTTCAACCCCTGGTACTGTGACCTCAGATGCCATCTGTGGCGAGTGTCTGTCAGGGTAAAGACCGGCAATCTGTTTGTTTGGTGGCCCACCTGTCAGCTTGTTAATCCACCCAAAGTTTAACCCCAACTGCAGGCCTGACATTCAAAGAGATTTGCTCCACCATGTGCCCTATAAACTTTTTATTTGTCCTAAATTAACTCAAAAAACCCAAGAAAAACACATGCTCACACACAGACACACACAGTACAGTATGTCATTCACCACAATAAGCAGGCAACACTGGGTGCTCATACCACATAACAAGCCACAGGCCAAAACCGCTGATTCATTCTTTCATTGTAAAACAAACCCTCCCTTTTTTCCTCTGTGCATCTCTCTAATTATGCCCTTTTCTCTTCTTTCATTTTTCATTTGCAGTTTTCACTCCACTGCCACAGAAGATGTTTCCACCCAAACTCCCTGTGTAAACAGTAAGCACTGCATCTGTGTTTCTTCCAAATAAGTCACAATCACATGCGTCATTCACAAGTCCATTCAACTTACAGTCTTGTTACTGCCTATTGGCTTTTTTGTCTTCCTCTCCTTTCTCAGAGCCTTTGCATGTCAGAACAGTTCGCACAGTGGGTAAAGGTCCCTCAAATGGTGTAGCAGGTCCGGTTAACGGCACTGTGGTTCGGAGCACTGAGGAGAAGTCAGCAGAGTATGCCGTGTTTGCTGTGGTGCCAATCTTCTGTGTGATGGGTCTGCTGGGTATCCTTATCTGCAACATCCTGAAGAAGAAGGGATACCACTGCACTGGAGAGAAAGAGGGAGGGGATGAGGAGATGGCCACACAACAAAAAGAAGGTGAGAGAGATATAAAATGACACAAGCCGCAAAACAAAGAAAAGACCGAAGTTTGAGAAAAAGAGAATAAGATAAAGAAAAGTGAGCCAAAGATAGAAAGTGGCAGGGAGAGTGATTATAGAAACTATTTCTACTCAGATTGTCACGTTCACTTATAAAAATGCCAAATTAGCACACACACATGCACATAATGTGGTAAAGTTTGGCCAGGAAGGCAAGCCTAAAATGCAGTGTTTCTGTGTGCAGCCACAGTCCATGCGTCTCTCTGATGTGACTGCACGCAATCCTACATGGGAGGCTTTTTATCCTTTTGAACTTTAACCTCACAGGGGCGACTACATGTCATGCATGCTGTGTTGCTATAAGCATATGCTGTTATTCTTGTAATTTCCCCATTTGAAAAGGGGAAAAAAAAGTCCCATCAACTCACTCACCCTACCGGTTTAGGGGAAGCTTAAGGGAAACTTACATGAGTAAAGTTGTTGAGCCAGGGGAGAGAACATAGAGACAGAGAAAGGACGTCTATATCAGTACATGGAAAATTTAAGAGAGTTTAGTGAGAGACAGAAAGCAAAGACAGATCAAGCATTAAAAACTAAGTGCTGAGTGATCACAGCCACTTGTGGTTTGCAGACTTTATTACTTATAATTTTTTTGTAAAGACCTACACAGCCATAAGCACAGTGTTAGACGCTCCTTCTTTGATTGTACTGGATGTGTCTCTCTGGTTTTCAGGCTTGTAAAGCTGATGAAACCCTCCAATTTAATGAGGTTTATTTGTTGCTGTACACGCCACACTTGCACAGGTGTATCCAGGCTGCCTGTGTCATGTAGCTGGCAGACTGCACACACCATTGCCAGTTATTGTCTTTTGGTGCATGCAGTATGCATGAAGAGACTTAAAGGCTAAGCTGGCTTTGCATTCACTCACCTGATGGTGTGAGGCTCAGAGGAAATAGACACTCATACTGCCAATCTTTAAGGAGCGTCAGAGCACAGCTGCCACCTTAACAGATCTGTTTATGTTTGCACAACTTACAACTTGCAACTTACTGTGTCTGTAGTTACAGAGCAACATTTTAAATAAACTCGTGTTTGCACATAGTAAGGCTGGTGAGCAGCAGTATTACTTCATGTTAAGGGAAAGAACTGAAAACAAAATACATCCTCTTTATCATTAAACAGCTCATTAAACATGCCCCCTCATGAAACTACAACCCACATATATAATAAGTTATTTTATCTTTATCTGTCATGTTCACTGAACCTGCTTTTTTTCCTGCAGTATCCATTCACTTTCATTTACTACTGATCTAAGCTTCCACAGTAGTCTGCTAGCTTTGTGTTACAGAACATTATTCTTTGTTTAGCTTAGATTTTTTTTTAGCTCCTGTCTGTGACAATTCATGCCCAACAACCATTGTAGTTTTTGTTGTTTATGCTTCTTGCTGCATAAACGCTTTTCCTTTCTGTCACTAACAATATATACAGTATATAACTAAGTATGTGTATTGATTTTAGTGGAGGCCAGAGTGATCCAGCATCAGATCAAAGATATTGTGTTTTTAGCATTCCACTCCAAGCACATTGTTGTGAAACTTAAGACGTCCCCGTATCAAAAGGGAAACTCTCTGAACCCTTGTTCCCCTGCAGCTCAGTTTATCTGCCTGTCTGCTTTCCATTCATCCTTTTTCTTGGCCCTGTAGCACCCCTGTCTCGTCAGAACATGACACTATCCATCCATCTCTTCTTTCCCAGCCAAATCAATAATTCAGTTTGGTCCTCAACTCATGGATAGTTTTTCCTCCTTCTGCTTCGTTCACCTGTCCTGTTTGATCCTCTCTCCTTTCTTTTGCTTTCTTCTTCTGCCCGATTCTTTGAGTGGTAGAAATGCCATTTGACTACGCTATAAAGTGCTAATGTAAACATTTTACAAATGTGTTGTCTATTGAAAGGAACGTCTCTCACTTTCAGCTCCCCTTTTTGTCTCATCCTGCAAAGCTTTGTAGACAGATCTAATGCAATGGTGCACTGATAAGGTGTGAGTGTGCTTGTTTGACTAAGACAGATAAAGGACAAATGAGGAGAGAATGAGAAAGGCGTCCGATGAAGTTATTAATGTTAACAGAAGGTGGCAGTGCAAGGAAATAAGCACTGCAGGTACAAAATCAGTATGCAACAATAATTAAAGAGCGGTAGGTGACTTGTCTGTCTGCTGTAGTCCTGACGGAGCTAAGGTTAGACACTTAAAGTTCATGCTCCAGCACTTTTGTCATCTCCTCCAGTCAGGGATAAAACCCTTGGGGTTGACCTAAATCAGACTCTGTGGATGCAAACCTGACAGTGCATCACGGCAGACAGAGAGAGGTTTGACTTACAGAAGAGCACAGTGCCAGGGGAGGGAAGAAATCAGAAAGAGGAAGCGTGGGGTCGTTGTAAAGTCAGCTATATGTTGTGCTCCATGTTCTGCTCAGCCACAAGGACAAAGCGAAAGGTTGAGTTTGGCTGTTTTCACATTCAACCACAGGAATGCTGCATTACAGTAAAACAAGGGGTCAACATTTGTTTTTCTTCTTCTGACACTCAAAGCTCAAACCGAAAACAAGGTGATAAACTGGTGTCTTCATGTGACTAACACTGACACACTGAACATGTGGGTTTGACTGGCTGTGAAATGGATGCTGGTGTCCTCGCATAGCACCAGCAAATATGAACACAAAGCTGCTGTAATAGTTTAGCATTAGTCTAAACCTGCTTATTCAAAAATCGACAGAAATACACACACACACAGAGCGACAAATGCAATCTACAGTAAATCCGTTCTCTAATACACAAAGTCACCTGGCATTAGGGGTCTGCGATGTCACACACTGAGCCCTATCTGCTTCACTAGTGCTGAATGGAGCATGACTACTGACTGAGCTATTCTGGACTCTCCCTGCAACCTCATCACTCTCCTCTGAGCTGCCTCACTGTGCTGTGCTATTATGGGATGGTTGGAGAGGGGTTGCCATGGTTGTATATCTATTCTTTGCTGTTCAGTCATCCACAGTCACCCTTATCTGTCCCCTCGTGTATTGAGGCACAATATCCCACCAGTGACAAACACAGTGTGAACTGTGCTGACTCTGAAAGTTGCACAATGTCTCTTTAGTCTCTCTCTGACAACTTAGAGCAAAGTTAATGTCATGATGACTTTAAACAAACCCTCGTGCCGATAACTTAATATCTATGGTATATTTTCAAATAGGGTGATCTTCGCTGTCATCTCTTTCGCTCAATTTAGGCAACAGTTGTCCCTATGTATGTGATGACCTGAACGAAGACACCATCAGTGTTCTGGTTCGCCTGATTACTGAGAAAAAAGGTATGTGGTGAACAAACACTAACAGTTGTATTGCTGAGTGTATGAGCTAATAGTTAGAGCCAATTCATCTCTAGCGGCTTTAGAGGGGAGCATGAGACCATGGTGTCATCGCACTTTATCACATGAAGCTCAAGACTATTACTGTGATTATTTTTACACATTACACTATTTTTACTCACTAAACTGTAGTCAGTTTTATCACTAATTAAATCTCATCTGAGTGTTTGTATCTGGGTGTGTTTCAGAAAATGCTGCTGCATTAGAAGAACTGCTGCTGGAGTATGAGAACAAGCAAATGTCTACGAGCAAAGGCTCATCAATCAAGTATGAGACCAAACACACACACACGCACAACAACACCAGCAAATTGTTGTGCATTATTGCTCAGCCATTGTGGTTAAGGTCAAGTTTAAAACTGAAAGTTTGGGAGAGAACAAGTGAGGAGAACATTTGGTTGCAGGCTCTTGCCAAAAGGCTTTAAAAAGAAAACTGTTGTGTGTTAGTGTGTATGGCTGAATGTTAATACAGAGTTGGGCAGAGAAAAACTTTCCCAAAGCTGTAACCATAAATTGTTTATGAGAGATGGAAGCAGAAATCTTTCCACACAATGTTAATCTCTTCCCCAAGTAATGAGAGACGTGGTTGTTGCAGTCAAGATATTGCATGTGTTTAATGTCTAACTAAAAATAATATGCATGTTGAGGCTGATGATATGTATGTACTTGTGTTATACTTGTGCCAATAATCAAAAGTGCTAATAATGAATGAAAACCTTTCCTTTTCCATATATTAAATATATTTGAAATAAATATTTTTAAACTTATAATGAAGTAAAGTATTCAAACTTCAGCTCAGACCATGCACTGTATGTATCTTCAGTGGAGCTCTGGAGTGAGCTGATGCTTGGCAGTGACTCATTTCTTAAGGTCTGAAGTGAATGTCTCGCACAGCTATTGAGTCATGAGGATTTAACATTGGTTGTCTTGAAATCACCAATTTTACATGACCAAGTGTGTAAGTTGTGGCCGTTCAAATTGCTCAAGAAATCAGAAGTTAATCAAACAAGTCCACTAACATACCGCTTTACACTACAGTCTATACCAGCTGTATTTTGCTTCTCCTAAAGGACCAAGTTCATTTTATTTTATAGTATATTACGAGCACTGGAGCCAGTTCACATGTGATTTTTAGATTCGAGAACATCCTCACACACAGACACAGAGGATATGAAAGCTTTCCCAAACTGTGGGTACGTGTGTGATGGTAGGTTTTGCTGAGGTTATCTGGGGTCACTGCAGGTCACCCACTCATTGGTGTAACAGAGGAATGGACAATTTCATTCATCTCATTTGCTCTGCCTACACAAAAGAACAATGGAAAGACAGAAACTACAGAATCCAAGCTGAGCTTTGAGCAATCCAAGCATGTAAAGGGGATAATGCAGGTGTGTGTGTGTTTGTGTGTGTTCCAAAAAAGGGCAAATAGATAGTTTGGTTGTTATAAGTAACATCTCTTCTATTCCTGCTGTCCCAAGTCAAAAGTCATGTTTTCAATATGGTTGTGTATATTCAGTATTTGGATTTGTGGGGAAACTCAACATATACATCATATACAGGGTAAAACTAATCTCTTCATGCTGTTCTTCTCCCCCAGATTTCCGATGCTGTCTCCCCTGTCCCCGTTCCGCTCCCTCCCCAGACTCTGCCACCATCAGTCTCACCTCCACACCATATCAGGTCTCTCTGGTCTGGCCCCTAAACATGGCTACCGCTGCTCCCGTTGCGCCCAAAGAAAATGGCCCCCTGTTCTCATTCCTCCTTTGGATTCCCTCAGAGATCCCCTGAAGCCCCCCCAGAACCTCATTCTACCCTCCTTGGACACACCAATTGACCAGCAGAAGAGCCCCTTGCTGAGGGGAATGTGTGTTGACACCCACCGTACAGAAACTGTTGTGCCAAATGCTTCACAGGAAAAACTGCAAGGAAAGGAAGTGAATGAGAAAAAGGAGGGAGAGTTGACTGTGTTGTCTGTGGGGAGGTGAGACTATACTTAAAAACCTCACACAACTTACATGACAAACAGGGACATTGTTTTCCACAACTTAATTTTGAACGTATTTGAAGTATCGTTGTTATTACTCCTGTAGTGTTAATACAAATTTGGGAATGCAGCACTTAATATACTTAATGTGCTTTGTAATGCAATCTTTTTTACACTGAAAAATTGATACTGTACTTCCACTTACAGTACTGTATATAAGGATCTAAATACTTAATTCACCACTGGCTCACTCGCACGAATAAGAGGGAAAATACCCTTAAATATATTTTCCATGCGATCCTTTCGCTTTACCTCATAATAACATAATCAGTACCATGTTCCCTGAATGTAACAATGATTATTTCGTTTGCTCTATTCATAGGTTTCAAGTGGCTCAGATCCCAGAGCACAAGCCTGTCACTGTGGAATCTAAGAGATCATCCCAGGAGCAGAGGAATTCCCTGTTTGGTGGGAAACACTTCTCCTCCTCATCATCTGGACTCAGAAGGTAGTGCCTCAGACACACACATATTCCTCTTCCGCCTGAAGTGAAGATTTGAATATTATGTGGTTACTCAGAGCTGTGTCAAAAATCTAAGCATAAGATTGTGGCCTTGCGTATTATAAAATTTAATGAAAGCTCAACGCAAAAAAATATATTTTAATATAATTCAAAAGGAGGATTCATGAGAATAGTGTTCTGTGAAATGGCTTTTCCATTTTCAGTCAGTGATAATCTGGATTATGTGCTTAACTCCTTTCATTTGTCTTTTTTTTTCCTTTCAGGTGAAGAGGCAGATACGTTGCACATTAACGCTACCTCGCTGATAACCTCATCAGCTGCTGATGATGTGACAGCTGGCAGGGAGGGTGTTTTTAGGCCACCGTACGAATAACCACCTGCTGGAAAAAGTGTTTTATAGTTAAATGACAACATGAATATTGCTGTATTTATTATTAGATAAAATATAATTGTACTTTCATATGTATCAGATGTTCTTTCACAGACGTTAAACTCTAATCACAGCTGTTAAAGAACCTGTAAACCTGTTAAAAATGCACAGGGACAGAGTGTGTAGCTGTTAAAGAAGCACTTATCAATATTTGACACTTGAAAGAAGATTAGAGGGACAACACACAAAAAAGTGTTAGATATTCCTTCTACCCCAGTTTTTTTGCTTTCTTGTAAAAAAAAATCCTGTGTGCTGCAACACACACAAACTGAGAAATACACTAGATGTAGAAGGAATTCACTGTGGATTCTTTTTTATTTTTTTCTCCTTTTGGCTTATCCTGTAAGTTCAGGGTCGCCACAGCGGATCATTGTCCACATGTTGATTTGGCACAGTTTTTACGCCAGATGCACTTCCTGATGCAACCCTCTGCAATTCTACCAGGCTTGGACCAGCAATGCACAGCTGGGGAGGGGAATGGGCTGTTAGGGGTTCAGTGTCTTGCACAGAGACACTTCGACATATAGCCCGGACCGGGGATCGAACCGCTGACCCTGTGGTTCGTGGACAGTGCCTCTGCCCTACAGAATTCACTGTGTATACTCTGGATTAAATAACTGAAAAAACAGTATGCAATACAAGCAGAGTGAGAATAAAACAAACGTATTCATAAGTGAATATGTTAAAATAGACTTTAAGATTGAGCCAAGTTGTCCACAGCCGAGTGCTGTATGTACTTAGAACAGCATGAAGGTTTTCCTTACTGACAGCGTGAGCATATCTGGCTTATTTAAAATAAAAACCTTTATGATATCACGTCAAATGACACTTAATTAAAGGCTACAGTAGCACTACAGTTAGTATTATATAAAGAAAACAATGTTATAAAATTAAATCTAATTTTGATGTTTTGAACATTTTTAGGTTGTAGTTTTAACTTAGGCATTTTTAGCTTCTTTTGCTTCTGCTCCTAAAAGAAACTGCTGTTAAGATTTTAGACCACTTTAGACCTTGAGGATGTTGAATGTAGTCCCAACAGAAGAAAAGAGTTCGTTTGAACCTTCTGAACCTTTGAGAAAAGAAAATCTTTTGGCAGTGCACACCTTCCTATAGTCAGCATTAACTGCAGTTGTGAGTCCAAAGGGCCCCAGTTGGTATTATTATGGCCCTCTATAATGTATCATACCAGTTTCAATGACACTTAGGCCCAGTGGCAATTAGAGGCTGCACCTGTCAAGTGGAGATATAGATGAAGATGAGCATCGCTTTTGTAGAATAGAACTTGTAAATGAATGTATATATGTAAATATGGTTGGGTATGGTTGAGACGGCCCATAACTGGCTTCTATCTTAACATGCAATAAGTATGAGATGATAGTACAGTAAAGCCAACTGCACTACACCAGGAAGTGACATTGTGTAATCCATCAATCACCATTTTGGTAAATTCTGTCACACTCATTAACGGAAACTGATTTGCTGTCATCATTATCTGACAAGATTTCTGTGTTTTTCTGTTTTGTTTTGTTTTTTCCAAACAAACAGTTATGGTTTTCTATTCTTAATTATGAGCTCTAAACACCGGTTATGTAATCTCCATCACTGTAAGAAACCACTCCAATATAAACATACACACTCACACATTATTTTTTACTTGGATTAAATAAACAAACTAATGGCTGCAGAGGATTAGTGCTTAAGATGTCTAAAAGTCATGCAGCACAGTAGGCTTAAATTTACATCCTTGTGGGTTTTAAGGTGTACTATAATCATATTATATATATATATATATATATATATATATATATATATATATATATATATATATATATATTTGTTTTTTTTACTTTTTAACAACATATCTGAATTGGGTATGTATTGGTTGCAGCAGTTATGTATAATTATTTAATCTGTTTTTATTACTATTCTCGCTATTTTTAGGATTATTAAATGTTTTTAAAACTGCAGTGCTGCTGGTAGGAAGGAAAGATTTTAAAAGACATGCATCTTATCAAATTTGTAGATTACATTTATAATATTGCATTTTTCTGTATCATGTTTTTGCTCTTGAATTAAAGAAGATGTGTATTTTAGATCCTTTATTGTTGGCTGCTCTTATTATAAGATGTCTCAAAGTCATGCAGCACAGTACGCTAATATGTGGGTTTTTAGGTGTACTATCATTATCATTTTTTTTTTTTTTTTTTTTTTTACTTTTTAAACTATTTTTAACAACATATCTGAATTGGATATGTATTGGTTGCAGCAGTTATGTATTATTATTTAATCTGTTTTTATTACTATTCTCGCTATTTTTAGGATTATTAAATGTTTTTAAAACTGCAGTGCTGCTGGTAGGAAGGAAAGATTTTAAAAGACATGCATCTTATCAAATTTGTAGATTACATTTATAATATTGCATTTTTCTGTATCATGTTTTTGCTCTTGAATTAAAGAAGATGTGTATTTTAGATCCTTTATTGTTGGCTGCTCTTATTATAAGATGTCTCAAAGTCATGCAGCACAGTACGCTAATATGTGGGTTTTTAGGTGTACTATCATTATCATTTTTTTTTTTTTTTTTTTTTTTACTTTTTAAACTATTTTTAACAACATATCTGAATTGGATATGTATTGGTTGCAGCAGTTATGTATTATTATTTAATCTGTTTTTATTACTATTCTCGCTATTTTTAGGATTATTAATGTTTTTATAACTGCAGTGCTGCTGGTAGGAAGGAAAAATTTTAAAAGACATGCATCTCATCAACTTTGTAGATTACATTTATAATATTGCATTTTTCTGTATCATGTTTTTACTCTTGAAATAAAGAAGATGTGTATTTTAGATGCTTTTTTGTTGGCTGCTCTTATTTAAAAGGTATGTGATATTGTGTGTGTGCATGCACCTGTGTGTAAGACTTAATTTCTAATACACTAAAAAAGCATAATAGGCATAGCCATAATTGTTTATTATTTGTTATTATTAGGCTGTGTCACCCCCTAGTGGTGATCTGGTATTCAATAAATAGGGGGCTGATTACTAAAATTACTAAAATCAAATGTACCCAATATCAATTAGATTATGAAAAATTTCTTAGATAGGCCCACAAATTAACTCACAAATAATATTTCCAGTTGGACTGTTGAAATAATAAGATGCAAAGGTCTTTAATTACGAAGTTTAAAATGCATTAAATTATTTTGAGTCAATTTATATTTCTACCTTATAACTATATTGTTTTACTTAAAGAACCATACATACAGGTACAATTTAATCAGGACTATTATTCAGAGTGACCCAACCTTAGCTACATATTGTTATATCTGACAGAGGACACTGTCTTTACAAAACATGCTGGTGTCTGCAGCTTTTTGTGATTATCAAGATAGTTTCAGGTATTAAATTGAGGGTGATGGTTTAACTTACACTTGTGGGTTTTGATGCAGACAACTTGCTCTTCTTTTTGAAGTAACTGCAGACATCCTGCCCAGCCAGTAAATAAAGGATGGGGTCCACACAGCTGTTGGGACTGGCCAACGGTTGTGTCACCTTGGAGGCAATACTGGAGACCTCGAGCAATTTACAGCTGATCTGATGAACATATAAACATGTGACACAATGAGCTTTTAAAATCTTTATAGTTCATTTATTGTGAGGTGGCTGTAGCTCAGTTGGTAAAGCAATCACCACGGATCACAGAGTCAGTGGTTCGATCCCTGCTATATGTTGTTGGGCAAGACACTGAACCCCTAACAGCTCATTCCTATCCCGTCCCATCACATCCCAGCTGTGCAGTGTCGGTCCAAGCCCGGTAGATATTGGTGAGGGTTGTGTCAGGAAGGGCATTTGGCGTAAAAACTGTGCCAAATCAAAATGCGGACCAAGATCTGCTGTGGCGACCCTGAACTCACAGGTTAAGCCGAAAGGACTTTCCTTTCCACTTCCTGGTGAAGCAAAGCTGTAGAAATTAGCTGAGCTTGATGACCATTGACCCAGTAGAGGGAGCAGACTGGGTACCATCAAACCGATGGAGAACAGAAAAGCACAGGAACAGATTGGAGCCTATACCAGAGGGAGATTAATGATAAATATTTGCTGTTATATCCTTTCATTTAAAATAGGGTATATAAATTTTGATTTTGCTATATATTTAATAGGCTATACATACATTTATTTGTGTATCATATTGTATGGTTTATATCCATAGGATTAGAAGTGTTTGTCACACAGAGTTGTTGGGTAAAGACACATCTCTGTTTCTGTAAGTCTTTTTGAGCAGAACTGTGTGACAAATAATGTCACAATGCATCATGATGTTATATTTTATTTTGTGTCAGTAATTTACAGTTTTACGAAAATGTTGTATCATCTGAATTGTAAGGTTTAGTACAGCACTGTATGTCTTGCTCAAGTGACATACATCTTTTCATAGCACACTGTGCTAAATTGTATTGTAACATATTGTAGTGTATTATGACACATTATGATGTACTGTATCATATGTTGTTTAACTAATGTAAGATCTCACTATTTTAACTTATGTTGCACAGTGACACTTTAACTAATCTCATATTGTACTGTATTATAACATGTTTCTTTATAGCTCTTGTGTGATAACATACCATACTATCACTGTATTACTTCATTGTGCATCTTAAATGACATATTATGCATTATACTACATTGAATCATTTTGTACTGTATTTTCTTCTGGAGTTGCATATTTATCTAATTTATCACACTCCATGTTTATTGTAATTAATGAGTCTGCTCCATGCCGAAACTGTAGCCTACCAGGTACATTTGCATAACACAGGAAGTGTATAAGCTGCAGAACGGTTCACTGAAGGGACAGTATACCTAACAGGAAGGAGAATAGATGGCACTGAAGGCGGAAGGCACTGAAATTGCTTTGGTTGGAGGTATTGTATTTAAAGGTTGCCATCTTGGTTTTAAGAAAACCTAGTGAAATCTTAAGGATAACTTTTAAGAAGAGATTATGAAAATAAACACAACAAAAGTATATCAATGCAATGGTCTATTACCACATTCGTTCTTCTATCACAAATACAAAATGTGGAGACACAAGCGTAACAATACGAAAAAGTGACCTCAACCTACTATAAATCAGTCTATAGAACGTGGTTCAGTTTTGCATGCGACAGCAGCACACTCCAGCCATGCTCAAACAAAATGAATCAATCCAGTGTGACTTAGCAATGAATCTTATGCAATCCATTTTACAGCTTGAGTTGTCTCCAATTAATGACCCTTTTTCTTTTGGTAACCATGATTGATTAAATGAGAGAATAACTACGAAAGGACAGAGAAGAGAATGGCGTCTCTCTTGTTAATTCATAGCTGATTATTATATAGTCATATATATATATATATATATATATATATATATATATATATATATATATATATATATATATATATATATATATATATATATATATATATATATATATATATATATAAAGACAGACAGAGAGAGAGAGAGAGAGTCTATAAATGTTCTGTCTGAATATAAGAATACCTATGGGAGTAGGGAATTTAAGCAATATGTTAGATTTATGACTCTCATATAAAGGAAAGTATACACATTTTATGTTTGTAACATGATGTAGTATTCTACCATCTGCCCAGATTTTCTGTTCCTCAGAAAATCTGTTAGTTTATTTGAAAATTCCAGTTCAAACCAGCTGTTATGTGTTATTACATAATTTTTTCCTTCATATTTTTACATGCAAATTAGACAGAATATCGCAGGCCTACTTGTTTTTAAATTCAATAATGAATGTAGCTATTAAGTCTGACATTATTTTTTCTGTACCAAACAAACTGCCTCTTGCTCACTCTGTTCCCTTTTTTTCTTCAAAACAGGTGCAAATTTTTGTAGACCCAAAAATTATTCTGATCAACAGAGCCACGCATATACTATTATATATACAATTGAGAAATTAAGTAATTTATGTTTGTAGTTGAAATAGCTAACACAATACAGTGTCCAAAGAGATGTAGTAAAACATTATCCTCCACAAAGACAAAACATAATAAAACTAAGAACTTGCAAAGTTTGAATTCTATTGCCTTTCAAAAATTGTCCTGTTGACCATTCTTTGTAAAATATTCCCATCTCTCCATACTGTATAGATGTCTTACAGTGTGCTTCTGAGTGTGCTGAATGCTGAATGCCAACCCAACTACTTACACGAGTGGAGGTGGGTGCATGTCTGGCAAGCTGCAGCCTGAATACAATGTGTGACTAACTGAGCCTGGGGCTTAGAGGGTTAACTATCTATTAGCCAGACGGTGACTAGGACAAGTCTGTTGACACATTCAATCGTTGAAATATTCATTTTAGGTTTAGAAAGCTCAAAAAAACTTTTTTAGTTAGGCAGAAAAAAAGACGTTTTACTGTAATTCCACCAGAGATTAATAAATAATATACAGTAATTATAGTCCTGTATATTATTATTACAAGGCATGAGCTAAATGCCACATTTATACAGTATTTAGTATAAAGCTTTTGTGTTTTCCTCTGATAAATTCTAAACCATAAGCAATCATACTGATATACTATAGACTGCAAACATACTTGCTGACACTGTATTGTGGCAATAAGGCTTTTAGAGAAAAAGTGAAAAGTAACCTGATTTAAGTATTAATAACATTAATTATTTTGCTCAAGAAATTAAAAGCATAATAATTTTATTTAGGCTAACGTTAGCAGTCTTTTTATTTTCCCCTCCGTGATCGATTTTTCCATGCTCGACTGCGGTTTCTTGTTGGTATGCAGGTCTGCCACACGCAGCCCGCTTGTCAGTGTCCGGCTTTTCTTCTTCTTCTATTTTATTGGTAGCAGAACAATATCCAAACATGACGGCAGAAGAGTAAATATATAATTCATCCCATCTACGGCACATTGGAAGGACTAATAAGAGATCATTCAACTTAAATATGGTGGAGGAAAAATATATCGATTAAGGCAGATGTAAATCAACACAGATAATAAACATGAAAACAAAGCATTTAAAAAAATCAATATTAACACGATTTAAGTGCAAATAGAGCTCTGAAGATCCCAAAAAAGCCTCTAAAAATACACTTTGCCTGTCTTTTCTTTTTCAGGTTTAAAATACTGGGGTGATTGTCCACAAGGTCCTTTTTATAAATAGAGAAGAGGGGTTCTCGTTTCCTCCATTTGGATGCGTGCGTGAAAAACTTGGCTTTAGCAGACTGCAGAGCAGTTGGGGAAAACCCTGGTGAAAAAAAAATCTGTTTTTATAGTTTAATCCTTCGTGCCCTGTGTGAACCTCCTAAGTCGAGGGTTTTGACGACGCCAGGGAGGAAGAAGCTGAACAAAAACGTGGTTTTCTGCTCCGGATGTTTTTGAGCACAGACCCGCTGCCATTCCCGATCTTTGCCACATTGGGGGGCCGTTGAGCTTCGCCGCGGACGGGGTTCCTCGTAACATCATCCCATCCCGTTCTCTGCTTTTTCTTCACCGCCTGTCTGCTCTCCTGCTCCACAATACATTACAGTACACATCAGTCCTGTAGTAGTGGCAGGCACCAACAGAAGTCTGTTCAGTCTGTCCTCATCGCTTCAGTCTCTGCTCTGTATAAACTAGCCATTTATCATCAATCATGGCCGCCGGAGTACAAATCTAACTCCCGTCTTTCCTCCCTGTCGTCTGTAGGGGAGGATTTTTGTTTGAGGAAGCGAAATATTAGTCACTGATTTGGATTTCCTCTTGGAATTACAATACATCGCACTAGGGAAATACCATTCATGTCAATACTCCAAAATGCAGCCACCGCCGAGGAAGGTGAGTGATATCTACAGTCCGTTATGTTTGAACTGGACAGACAATGACAGACAACGTTAGCAGATTACAGTGTAGAAAGCGTCTGATGTGGAAATGCTATTTTAGTAACCAGACAAAATGCGCCTTATTCTGGAGACTTAAAAAAAATAAATAAATCGGAGAATAAAATCTTTGCTAGCCAACGTTAGCAGCGTTTCCTAGCTAGTGACATGAATATGTATCTTTGCAGCCGTTGTAACGTTACTGGGAGTCGTCAAGTAACGTTAGCTAAAAAAAACGCTAGGTGGGCTAACATGAGACATTTGTACAGAGCACCACAACATATTGCTGAGTAATTATCCCTTTCAACACTTCCTCAATTAGTCATGAGTTTAAATGAAACAGTGTTTTACAATAATATTGCATGTTTACTTATGGCATTACCTTGACGTTAACTAGCTAGTAACGGTAACGTGCGGTAATTCTCTAACGTTGTAACGCTACAGTGCTAAGACGATCTCAAAGGAGCGTTGTGTTGTGTTGTTTTGCTTATTTTTATGTCTCGTGAAATTGCGACAACACCCCCCACGGACAGCGTAACAAAAGCTGTCGTTTCTCCACGTTGTGGTGCTTCTTGTCTCACCTGAAGACCCTTCGGTACATCAAGGGTCACATTAAATTCAAGGCAGCTACAAAAAAAAAAAAGAAAAAAAAAGAGAGAGAGACAAAGAAAGAAAGAAAGAAAGAAAGCTACAGACACACAGTCTGAAGAAACATGCAGCCGGTGCCATGTCTGATACTGACGTAGTGATTCTTCTTGTGGTGAGAAAAGACCACACTTCCCTTGAGCTGTGGTGTCTCCATGAAGGTTTGATGATGTTAGTGGTCCATTGGGTGTCTGTGAGTGTTGTCCTGAAATAGATGCATGAGAGCCAATTATCCTGCTGTGAACCTCTGCACAGATTCCTCTTAATTACCACATATTCCCCTCTGTGGCATTTAGTATTTGTTGGGTGTCCACACATTGCCTGCTCTTGAGCATGTCACGTCATGTCATGTTATGTCTGAAAAACACTTAAACACACTCGAACAGCTCTTTCCATCGTAGAAGCCATCGAGGACACAGTGTGTGATATCAGGTGCACCATTAAATTCATAATCATGTTTAAGATCTGATTTTACACTTTTCGGGGGCTTTCACTGGATTTACACTGAAATTACCACAAAGAACAAAACAGAAATAGCAAAATTATTTTTGCGTTATCTCCTGCTAATGAGGTTGGCAAGGTTATCCCTGCCCACAGCACCCCAACCAGAGTGTATCACTATTTGGCTCTCTGAAAAAATAACTTTGCAACACTTGCAACAAATACAGCCCCTTAAATGGCTGTGCTTACAAGCCCTGCTCATTTGAGTCTCATACGTACATTTTATGTATCTTAAATTAAAGACAGCTGCTGATTAGGGTAAAAATGAAGTTGAGATGTGATAATACCCTGTAGTTTCTATATAAACTACACTTCCAGTGACACATAAAGTAGGAGTGCTGAACAACAAAACAGTTTTAGATCATAATTTTGGTAAGATTACAGTGTGTGTGTTTGTGTGTGTATGTGTGTGTGTGTTTATTTATTTTTCTTCTGCCAAATCTGATATGTCATCCCATATGCTGATGACATGTGTACATTGGAGGCATCATTACAGTCAAATATTTGTATCAGTGTGTAGATTTCACAATATGCAACACTCTCTAATGTACCAGCTGCATCAGCTATCCTTACTTTAACATGACCCTTAACCCACTAAAATTCTGTATGCCCATTACACATTTTTCATATTTCATTTTTTATCACCTTACTCTTCTAACTGATCATTTTTCTCGACATTTAGACAGTTCTCAATATCATCTTCTTTCTCCCTTTAAGCACACAACTACGTTGTTTGCCCACCCCTCTGTATAATGTTCGCTTTCTCTGTCCCCCATTTTCTTGTTGTTTTCTAAAGAGTGGTAGAAGGTGAAATCAGTTAAAATTCTTTTGCTCCAATATTTTAACTAACCACTCCTTCCTTGTCTTCTAAGGCACAGAACATAAGCGATAGAAGCTCTGCATGTGTATTGTGTATGTGTGTGTTTGTGCCAATAGCCAGTGTTGCACATGTTATGTTGTTGATTGTTTTGTCTAGAAAAGTCATGAATTTGCCCACTGTTAATCTGGTGAATAGCCTGTGGACTTCAACTGACAATACACAATGACCAGCGCACACGCAGACGCAGTGTCACATTGAGTTTGTGCGTCTGCGCTGATAGAATTAGCATCTTTTTCATATAAACATAAAGTCTGTTTGTTTCTAAAACTTATCAACTTTTAGAGTGTCATCATTGCCTTCAAGCTGCAAAAAGCCATTTCCAGCCTCTCCAAAACCTGACAAAACCCTGACACTGGTTGCTACATTCATGGAGTATACTGTGGAGTGTGTGTGTGGTTGTGTGTGTGTGTGTGTGCGTGTGTGCATATACCTGTGTACATATATTTGTACAGTGCCTTGCAAAGCTTTACATACCCCTTGAAATTTTCCACATTTGGCCACATTGCAACCGCAAATGTAAATGTATTTTCTTGGGATTTTATGTGATAGACCAACACAAAGTGGTACTTGATTGTGAAGTGAAAGAAAAATGATAAATGGTTTTCAAAATGTTTTACAAAATCTGAAAAGTGTAATTGCATTTGAGTATGAAAGTGGAGTTTTTTTTTAATCACTACCCTACAGTAGATATCATTGATAAATAAGCTGAAACAGAAATGTACACAATTTAAACAAAATTCACAGTTCTGGTGATCCTTTGTGCAGTTAGACAAAAATGCCAAATATTTGGTGGTTCTAGAAGCTTAAAATGTAGTGTGTTTCTATTATGTATATCATTTTAAGTTGAATGTCTTTGTCTTTTGGACATTTGAGGATGTCACCTAGGGCTCCAGAGCCTTTTTCTCTCAATGTATCTTAATAAAATCATCTGGATGATAAGAAAAGTAATTATTAGCTGTAGTGCTATTAAGTAATATTATTATAATATAATTATATTTGTTTATATTGGTGTATGACTTTTGAATATTTCATTCAACATTTAATTTAACCAGAGGTGAAAATAAAAAAATCATTATTTATTTATGTTTGCATGACATTCTAGCATTTATTAATCATTTAGTGAACTATTTTATAACTAGAAGAACTATTTAGCACTATGATAACCAAAATAAAAGATGAGTTTCATATTCCATAATTTATGTTTAATCAGTATATCAGTAGGTAAGGACATATGATTGGCAAGCGTGATAAATAAATGATTAACATGTCTTTCTGTTTCCTCCAGGTCAAAGTGACGCAGGAGCTGAAAAACACACACATCGAACAGATGACCAGACTGCACTTTAAGCACCAGACTGAATGTGACCTGCTGGAAGATATGAGGTATGAATATGTCTCTGTGTCATATAAAAAAATCTGGTTCTCATTTATGCCAAAGTACAAAGGAATACACTCAGCAGCTGCCAAATGATTTGAAACCTAGTCAAATTGCTGACTGTTGTGTGCACAACACTCACACATGGGCACAACCATGTACAAAAGGAGAAAAGGAAACAAATGAGTGACAGAGGACAGCATGAAAGAGAAAAAGAGGAGGAGAAGTAATGTCATATTCCAGCTTTTTAGAAGGACAACAGTTTAGGAAAATGACGAAGGAATTTCCTGCTGCACTCTTCCTGCACCCTGACTCAGTTTTATCCCTCTTTTTCATCTTTTTCAATTTTCACTCTATATCTTGGTTATCTTGTCCTTTTTCCATGTTGATTTTTTCTGTCACTTATTTGGTCTGACTTTCCTTTTTTGTCTCCATATCTTTCCTTTTCATTTTGGCTCAGCTCTGTTTCATAATGTGTGAGTCTGGCAGTTTTCCCTTACAGATTTGGCAATGGGAGGAAACCCTGGTTCCTTCACATGCTCTCATTTTCTGTGTTGACTAAGCATTGATTATTTATGACAGCGAACTTTCTAATGTTCTGTGCTTCCCTACATCCGTGACTTTCTCTCTCTTTTTCATTTTCAAGCTTTCTTGTCATCTTGTCTCTCTCTCTTTCCTCTCACTTTCTCCCTCTTTTACTCTTGGGGGCAGCTCCAGCTGTTTGTGAACAGATTGCCTTGTTGCTGCTGGATTTTGGAGAGTGAATAAGAGCTTGGTTTAACTTTTGGGAAAGAGTGAGAGCTACTTAAGCATATGCAATAACAATGTGTTAGTTCTTTCAGTTAGTGAGGGATTGAGCTACATGCCACTTGCTAAAGATCTCCAAATTGAGTTTGTCAATGTCATGGTTGAAAGGCACTGTGTGCAGTGCTTTCTTAGCATGTTCCTCTATCTGTTATTATTTTAGAATTATTTCTTAAGATACACCTAGACCTGGTGGCTCAGAGCGGAGAGCATCGGGGTGGGATTCAAAAGGTCGCGGTATTGAATCCCACCCCATCAAGTATGGCCCTGCCCAGTCTTTTGGGGCTACGTTAGTGCTGGTCCCAAGAGCGGATAAAATGGGAGGGTTTTGGCAAGAAGGGGATTCAGAATAAAAAAACCATGCCAAATCAATGTGCGGAAGATGTTCCACGTTGGCGCCCCCTGAAGGGACAAGCCGAAAGCCATTGATCTTTTTTCTGATAACATATTCTTGTAAGGGCGACCGGCTTTCGATAGGGAGCTGTGGACTCAAGCCCCTGCTTCAACAAGCATCTGCTTTGTCTATGTATCCTTGAGCAAGACACTAAGGCCATGCTGGTTCTTTTCTTCCTAAAGTGGCATGGCATGTCATCGGTCTATAAAAGATCATCTTAAAAGATCTTAAGAGTTATGGATATCTAAAATTAACCCCAGAAGTAAAATGGCAATTTAGTACACACTCGCTCTGACTGCTGTGGCTGTTGTCAGAACTGTGACCAGCTGAACCATCACTCATTTTTGTCATTAGCACATTAATGTTCAGTTGAAAGGAGTTTTTTTTTAAGTTTGCTACATGAGAATTACAAGCTGCGAAAATGTGCAGCATTTTAATTTATTAAGAGGTTTATTATTTTGCCCCCTCCACTTTATATATTTTATAGACCTACTGTAGTCATAGTGAAGCTGTTAGCATCCAACATCATTTAGCAGTATAAGACTTATACATGGTTGTTGTGTTTTTGCGGAGGATGAGTGCTGGTTGTCTAGAAATATGTTGGTTTTTTGTTTTTTTTTTTGGAGAAAAACAATTTTTCTGGGGCCAAGAGGTCTGATAAAAATCCCTGTTGTAACTTGAAAATGATAATATGATCAGTTAATTCGTTTACCCGTAGAATTAGGATACTGTGAAGATTCACTGCTTCTCTCTGTTTAGCATCATTATAAATATATATCTTTGTTGTTAGACTGTTGATTGGACAAATTAAGACATTTGGGAAATAGTGATACTTTAAGATATCAAATTCCATCTCTTGTAACAAATGTGTCACTAACTGGCCTAACCGCAGTGTTGCAGTGAGATGTGGCCATAATAAAACACAGACACTGTACACAGACACACATTTTTTCAACAGTGAAGAAACTGATGACAAATTGTATTCAGGGAACCAACTTCTTGTCCTCAATCCATCTAAATCCCCCATACCCTTATTATTGCCACACACACATTATCCAGTGCTGAACATTAAGTACAGATTGACAAATTTATGAATTTATCTTGCACACATTTAGCATTTTGACCCACATTTATATTTTCTGGAACTAAATTTTGTTCAATAAGAATCTATCCTAACCTAAATAATAATGCTGTGACAGTTTTACGTATTTAAGCTCACTTTCAGCTTACTTCAGTTGTAGATTTGGATGAATTTGTGGAAAGAAATTGAAAAAAGGTAATTGAATCTGTTCATGTGATTGGCCAGATATTGTGGTGTAGTGTTACAACAGTGTTACTTTTGCGAAGTTTATTGGTTCTCTTGTAGACGGGTTATGATACCAAATTCAGGATTTTCAAATTTGTTAAGTCTAGGATCCCTTACTTCAAAACAGAAATTTCAGGGGGAAATACTAAATGCTTTATAAAATTTTAATAATCACATAAACTGTCAACGTTGACCTGGTACTAGTTTGCTTCATAAGAAGCTGCTTACCTAGTTATAGCTTCATTACTTTACCAAAAACTGCTTAGAAATATATACATATATTTTTTACATTTGTTATATTGCTGTCAATGGGTTTTTAAGACATGTTGCAAAACAGGGGCTCAGGCCAGAAAAAAATGTTTGAGAACCCCTGGTCTAGAAAGTTTTAAGACATGAGAGAGCTACCAACAGTATTAATTATGGAGGAAGGACTAGACCTGACTAGTCTGGACTAGAGTTCCCCCCCACATCTGTGTTATGTGTAGTCCATTTGGATACAACAAATGAAAAATGTAGTTCACTCAAGTTTATTGATCAAATCCTAGGAATTATCTGCAGATATCATTAAACCATAATGGGTCTCCATGCTCAGTAGTGAAATGAGCCTTCCTAATTTAAACCCGAAAGGCTATCAGAGTTCTCATTAACACTTTTCTCTGAAGCCTCCATAAGGAAGCAAGAGGAGGGACAGAAAATCAAGAACTCATTGGGAAAAAGACCGAAATTAACAGTTTCACACCCTGCTAATATATTTAGATGGTCTCTGTATTTGTTCAAATGGCAGCACAGACAACCTCTGCTATTACTTGAAGCTACAAGAGGACCCCGGGTAGTGGCATGGATGATTACACAGTGTATTCTGCATTTAAAAGAGCAAAAGCTGATTCTTTAACCTTCACTAAAAATGGCATTTTGAAAGAAAGATGTCTTCATGTGGGCTTAGGCTTAAGCAAGTTTGGATGGTTTTGCATGCAACAAAATTTAAAGTAGCTGAACTTACATCGGATTTCCTTTTTTTAGACTATTCACTTCACAATAAACTGAAATGTCTGCTCAATTTTGGAAGCTGAAAACTGCAGAGAATCCGCTCTATTATTTTTTTTTTTTGTGGCGATCACACAGTGTGAAAACATGACCGCCCTCCCCAAACTCTGTCTGTGTTTATGACTCATGTTGCTTATTCTGCTGTCACTGATCTCAGTCTGTCTCCTGTAAACCATTGCTCTCAGCTGTTTGATCATTCCCACTCTCTGCCTTTTAACCCATGTGCCCTCAGTATTTAAACACACGCACTTGTCTTTCCATATTTGGAAGGACAAAATGCATTCCCTGCTAATGTCTTATCCCCACCCATACACTTCCCATTACCTAGGCGTAATTCTATCCTTTACTCTAAAACCAACTCTTAACCCATAAACAGCCAGTTCAATAATGCTTAAAATTTCCTCAAAGACACACACGTGCATAGTGTAATAATAAAGAATAACTAAGTGTCCATCTAAAGCACTTAAGTATTTCCTGTCAGACATACAGACGTACACTCCTCTGCAAACTAGGCTTTATTTAGTTCATTTACTACTTCATGCACATCTGATGCTGACACTGCTTTTTGACTCATGCACTATACAAACACAATGTGTGCACACACACGAAGGGCAGACAAAGTGGTGGTGTAAAGACAGTTGGAGAAGGAGGAGTAGTGGAAAGAGGGGAGATGAAAGCAGAGTGCTGAAAGCCAAAGAGGAAGGGATAAGAGTAGTGAAGAGAGACAAAAATGTGTAGGTGGAGGGAGGGTAAGCAGAGGGTAAGCAGAGGTTTAAGAATAAACAGAAATAGACTATAGGCAGAGAGAGTTAGGAAAGCAAGTTTAAGGATTACAGAGGTACAGACAATATATTAGAAGAAGTACAGTATACGTGACACAACAGATTTTGTCTGTAGTTGCACACAATAATTGTGATGACAAAATGATGTACTTTCCTCATAATTTTTAATCCATCCTATGATTCAGAAAGTGTCATACGAACATGTGCTATGGGTGTGAGCTATTTCTGGCTGGTAATTGGGTGTTCATGTTTACGTATTTAATCATCACTGTACTGTAACCGTGGCAGCCTGAAAAGCCTAGACATGCCCAAAGATCCCAGTGAGGAGTGAGGTTTGTCCGTGTTTGTTGTGTTTAGACTTGATTTAATGTTCTAGTGGCCACTAGTACACAAGTATATTGCAATACGGAAATGTCAAAGCAGAAAAAGTTAATTTAAATGCATAATTGTCGGAGAGCCAGCATTTATATTTGGTTACACTACACTACAGAACCAGAGAATGAAAATTTCCCAAACCCCTACATACATACAGAAACTGTGTGACGTAGGAATATTATTACAATTATTTTTATTATATGTTTTTAATCTTTTAAATTGATTGATTCTCTTTCATATAATATTCATATCATATCATTCATAGGTAGTTCTAGCTGCTAAAAGTAGCGTAATGTGGGTTCTGGCTAAGTTACAACCCACATTTATTTACCTAGTCACAATTGAGAGTGGAGTCAGTCAGGTTTTTCAAGAAAAGCTACAACACTTAATCATTTCTAATGATGACCAAAGCCAGTTGGCGCTGTGGCTTAGTTGGTTAAAGCGCCTGTCTAGTAAACAGGAGATCCTGGGTTCAAATCCCAGCAGTGCCTTTTTTTTTTCTTTTTTTTTTGGTTTGTTTTTATCCCCGTCCTCCACTCTCCCTCATTTAGAGAAATACCAGTGCAGACTTTATTTGAAATCTGCAAAGAAATGGATGCAGAACAGTGGTGCTGCTAGCCGTATTGAAAATTGGCTTTAGTAGAAACATTTGCAAAAAACGGATGTTGACAAGCAAAAGACAATACTGTTAAAATGACAGCATTTCAGTTGTCTGGACTTAATTTGGTTGTAGGGTAATAGGATGCAGGCACAGGTATTAAATGTTTTTGTCTAAGGTAGCAACAATGGGAGTCAACATCCCTGTCAGCATTTCAAAAAAACACTGTGCTTTGATTTTTGATTTAATGATTAGAATGAGAAAATTGTTTTCAGAGACGGTGCATCTCCTTGGTATATGCTACACTTGATGTTGACTTGTGCAACTGGCTTGATGTTTGGACCTTGAGCTCTCGATGAAGGCTCTTGTCCTGTTGTCCATGTATAGTTTATCTTGTATAGTTCCAAGCAATTCAGGATCTATGTGTGAATCATAGGCTTTCTTGTAGTCAATTCAGGCAGTGCACAGGTTGGTATGTCTGGTCCTGCAGTCTCTATACTACCGAGTCCTTTCTAGGCTCTGCTCATGTATTGATCCATGTGCCTGATAAAAGAGGTTTTTCCTCTTTGCTACCACCTAGTACTTGCTCAAGGGGGATTTATTTTGTTAGTTCATGACTATTTACTATAATTGAGAGGATTGTTTTTGGATTTAGTAATATATAAGTAAAAAATTAATAATAATTTGTGTAATCTACAGCAGTTAGATTAGAGGAGATGCATTGTTAAAAACGTGCTTGCATTGACTAGCTTAGAATTTCATTGAAAAAGGAAAGGTATCAGTATTCAACTTTGATCTGGACATAGATATAGATGAATCGAAACCGGGAAGCAATGTTATTTATTGTTTGCCAAACGTATACCCACAGCTACAGAGCTTTTCACAAAAGGTCTGTTAAGTCTCTGCCACGTGTTGTAGTAGGACTCCAAAACATAGATCTCATTTGTCACCACTGTGAATATTAGAGAATTGTTACTTAAAATCTTGATCTAAAAGTGTTTTATGGTTGTGCCAAATAAGCTGAAATATACCAAGTAAGATGAATAAGGTCAGCCAAATGAAGCTGATTATTTTCATTCATCGCAAATAATATCTAATTAAATTTTGACAACTTAAAACACTTTGTGAAACGCTGTTGCCACTGTCATCGGGTTTGACAAAGTGTAATGTTTGCAGATGTGCCTTTAGCCTAAGGGCTCCTAAAAGCAACAGTGAGGGGAGTTTTCTTGTATTACAGCAAGGGCCCATCACATCCGATGGTAATCACTGAATCCATTAAGGAATGGAACAGAGTGCACTGGACCTTAAAAAGTGAGTTACATCTCATACAATATTACATCTCGTATCTGTTTCTGACTGACACAGATAGCCTGGGAACCAGTGACAGATTAGTGGTAGTCTGATTTTGACCTTGTGTTTGCATAACATATTATTTGGGCCATTATATATTTTTAATCTTAAAGAAAATTAATGTAGTTGGTTCAGTAGATTCATATTGCCACAGGCTTGACCAAGTATAAAGATATTTTCTATTTCTTGCTGTATACTTTGGTATTTGAAGCTGCAGGAAACTTGTGCAAGCTCAATGTATGAGTATGAGTATGTATGTATTTTTTAAAACAGAACATGATCTTTCCCAGTATTTACAAAACACCTTTAATTTATTCAGACAACTACGCAAAGATTGTACTGTTTTTGCTAACTGTTCAACTACATGTGGATATTAGCTAAAGTAGTTATATGGCCATCATTTCATGTTTTGTTGTAGTGGTGTTGACAGTGAAGTTTCTTGCAGCCTAATAAAAGCTGAAATATGATCAGTTTAAAATGAAGAAGTGTGCTGTGCCTTAGTTTATAAATTTTGAAACTATAATTTTTCAGTTACACACATAACCAGAGAGTAGGGCTTGTCAGGGGCTTGTATGTTGATGCTGACCTGAAGAGTAAAAACAGCTGTCACTGCTGGTTTGGTTTGGTGTGGTTTTTCCAACAGCAAGAAAAAAAGAGCTTGAGTCAAGAGAGTCTGAACTCTTTGATTTCCACTTATACACAAACATCTACAGTGTCTCCAACATACATTGAAATGTCGGTTTGCAGATTGCAATGGCTAGTGACAGTCACTAACAGATAATATAAATGTGAACACACAGAATCATTCCTATTTAGAAAAATGTTTCCCTTAGTGAAATTATAATATTGCAACTGTTATCCAGCTTATAACATTTTTTGAGGGTTGAAGTTCAATATATTAGTAGCAAAAATTATATTTCACCTCATAGCAGCCATGTTGTTGATAGTTTGTGAATGATTACAGATTCATCATGTCTCTTTTAAGTCAACAACTCCTGAAAGCTAAAGCAGACTCTGTTTAGAAAACAAATCGAACATAGCAGCCTTAACACAAATGATGCGTTTTGGGAAACTTTTGACAAGAAGCACTGCCCTATTTGTTTGGGCTGTAATTAACATTGAGAGAATTGGGAATAATTATGCTGTCTGCGCTTACAATAAGTGTTGTGTCACTTTCTGTATCTCACATATTGTTTTCCTTCCCTCCTGTTGCTTAATGGTAACTATTTTGTCTAGTTTTTTCACAGAGCCAGTTGTACATAGTTTATTGGCTGCAGGCTGTAATAAAATAGAGTACTTTTTTATTTTTTTGTGCTTTCGGCTTGTCCCGTACGTTCAGGGTCGCCACAGTGGATCATTAGTCTGCATGTTGCTTTGGCACAGTTTTTACGCTGGATGCCCTTCCTGAGGCAACCCTCCCCAATCTCTACCGGGCTTGGAACGGCACTGTGCGGCTGGGGAATGGGAAGAGTGGGGCGCAAGCTTCCGACCCTATGGTCAGCAAGCAGCCACTCTACCAACTGACCCACTGCTGCCCCAGTATTTGGGTTACATATGTTTGACTTTAATAAATAATGTAACCTGTACTTAGTGAACGACCTAGATCCTGTGCCTCAAAACAGCCAGGGTTAGGGTTATAATGGTTAATCATTCAATGTTAATGTAACACTAAAGCTAAATAAAATCTTTTTTTTGTTTTGTTTTTGTTTTTATAAGGCATATTTGATATTTTCAGTGTAGACAAAAACCTGTTCTTGATTACTTGTGCCAGAAAAAATTGTCATCCTCACCCGCCAATAATTACGTGTAAGTCATTTTTTTCAAAATAATGGCCTCCAAAGATATTCATAAAGATCTCCATCCACAACAACGAAACAGAATTTTTCAAAATGATCTCTACTATTTAATTTTAACGCAGGCAATTTTGCAATTGTTAAGTGTGTGCTGTGTAAAGTTTCTAGTCTTTAGTCTTAAGAACCAGTCTCACTTAATATTTACGACTGGTATTGGCGACAGATGTCACAACTGAGGCAAACCTACAGTAAGTACAGTTTTAACTGAACGTAGCATTTTATTAAATCATTTTATCTTCATTTCCCTCTTCATTTCCCGCTCTAAACTCTGCTTTGTTCTCACCTTTACGTTCATGATTTAGCTGCTTTTTTATCCTTTATTCTTGAATGCACAAATGGTTTAAAAACTCAAATTTCGCAGTTGCCACCATATTTGTTTGGCACAAGAACACGCATTTTATGGTGGGTGTGGTGCTGAAACACAGAAACTCTAAATCGATGCCCTCTGCCCAGCTCTCCTTCTTACTGCTCTGCTAAAACTCTACTTAATTCTTTATGCTCTACCATGCTGTGTACAGAGCTTCAGCTATACATCATAATAAAATTACAATAAATAAAAAAACTAAAAAACATTGCCATGGTGGCTAGATGCTTCTCCACCGTGCTTCTCAGAGAGAGTTTGTTGACAATGAGGACAGAGGACAAGGACTGCACAAAGGTCTACCCTTTCCTCAGACTGACAGGGAGATGTCATGTTTTTTTTAAAAGATATCGATTTTTAATTATTATTTGTTTTTAATCAACAATATGCCAAACGGCAGAAACAGGTTTGTGTCTGTATTTCTCTCACTTTGCTATCTACTCCCACAAACACACGGCAAAAAGAGGAAGAACGCAACGTCTTCCGTCACTATACACTTAAATTCTGAGAAATCAGATTACTCATCTGCAGCTTGCTTATCCGAGTTGACCGTAGTCAGGTTACTTAGGTGCACAGGGCAGCTGTAGCTCAGTTGGTAGAGCAGCTGTCCACAGGATAAGTGGTTCACTTCCCTGCCCTGGATAAATGTTGAAGTTTCACTGGACAAAGACACTGTACCATAAAGTTGTCCCTAGTGTCTGCTACTTGTAGGTCACTTTGGATAAAGTGATAAAGCTGCTAAATGGCTAATTTTAATTTTAATATTAGCTCATTTCCTGATTACTTATGTAACCTGTTCTTCATGATTAATCTGGTTACCTAAGTGGATGTACATGCATGCTGCATCGTTCATTCAACACACATGGCCAGTACATTTAAACCGTGTAATTGTATACCCAATATTATGTTTTTCATTCAGCACAATCTTGAGCTGTGATGCGGCACTTCTACTGTCCTTGCTTCCTGGGTGTTGTATGATGTTGGGAGGGTGAATATGTAGTCGTTTGTGCTTTATATGAGTTGAAACTGGAGTGATTTGTTATGGAAAGAACTGTAAAGACAACGGATAAAGCATAATGTCTTCTATAATGTTGAGATCACTGAGTCGTCTGTTAAGATGGAGACTGAATTATATTTTTTTTTCATTAACATACAGCAACTAATAACTACTTATCAAAAATCTTAACATTTTAAATATCCATATTGTCTGTTTACTTCCTTTACACACTTAAGCAATTCTCTCTCTCTCCCTGCAGGAGCTACAGTCTGAAGAAGGGACAGCTGGAGAGGGACTATGCACAGGTAGGTCTACCTGGACTCTTGTTGAATATTTGCAGAATTTATCGAACTGAGTTTCAGTATCAGTTTTAATCTTAATCAACAAAAGAAACAAAGATGTGCTAATATTCATCCACGACTTAAAATTAACAACAACAAAACAGTCAGCGCTCTCGAGCAGAATTTTGTTACATCGTGTTAACACAATATCTCATGACAAAAATGTAGTCAGCTTTTTGCCAGTGTTAAGTTAACTCTTCCTACAGCTTCAGTGACTCACCATTGACAGTCTAGGTGATTGTAGAGAAGAGGGGTCAGGGCTATTTACTGCTATTGTATGGCAGGGTCAAGAAAATTGTTAACACATGTAGGCACTGTATGCTTTGCTAGCAGTCATGAACAAACTGAGGGACAGTAAATGCCCTGATGAGGCCAGTATAAAAGGAAAGATAATTATTAATGTGGTTGAAAGTGGAGAAAAGCCTTCTTTTCTCTCAAGGAGGTCTTATCAGTCCCATAATGGTAAGCGATACACCTCTGACAATATATTGGATTACATAACTGTCAGTCATGTTAGTGCAGTTCAGTGGGGAAAGGATCAATGGTTTGTACTAGAGTACAAGCCAGAATATTTTGCCAGTTTTTCTTTTGAATTGATTGCATAATTTTATCATGTTAAATAGAATTGTGACATCAGGAATCAGCATTCATTCCCAACTGTATAAGCTGCCGTTTTGATCATTCAAAATATGAACACAAGGGTGAGGTGTTAGGTTGAAGTTTGTGGCATGTGACTTTATCTTTAGGTTCAAGCTTTCAGCCTAGCATTTACTGTAAGAAATATCGTTTTTGTATTTCAAATTACAGGAGCACAGATGGAGCCTCAGAAGAGTTATACAAATGTAGATACAGTGTATTTAAAAGCTTTTTTCTTATTTTAGTACATCGGTCTCATTATTGTAAGCGCTTACACTTTGCAGTTAAACTTGGCTGTTCAGCACATTATTCATAGAAAAAACCTACCCACTTCCAAGTTTAAGACTTTGTCCTTATATATTGCCTTTAAGCTAAAAATTATATTATAAAGGAAAATCAGTTAAACTGTCACTGTCAGTAAATCTCTGTGTCATAGATTTTACAGTGCTTTTCTGTGTGGTGCTGTGGCTTAGTTAGTTACAGTGCTGTCCTGGGGCTAATTCCCAGCAGTGCCTCTTAATATTGTTGAGTGGAAAACAAAGATGTGCTGTCCTCTCCCTCGAAAACTAAAGTCTTAAACTTTTAACTTTTTCAGTACTTTCACTTTGTGATGTCTATGTCAAGCCCTCTTATTTTAAAAGATGGATGAAAGTCATTCAAGCACAGTTAACATGGTTTTTAATGGTTCAAATGCTGCCGAGGTCGTATCATCCTGATCATGCACAGATGTATTTGCACATGTACTGTGGTTTTAATATGCACTGATAAGCCACAACATTAATGGCACCTGGTGATTTTAACATAAAAATATAATGTTTAAAAAAAACAACAATATATTTTGTGTAGTGCTGTGTATTGTTAATGTGGTTACAATCAGCTCCACCTTTACCAACAGTGATCATTGATCCCTATTTCTTATTGATTACTGTACATTTTGTGCTCCAATCAGTATTGTTTAAAATACATAGTTTTCTTACTGGAGTACTTTTTCTTTTGTACATTAAGTATAGTGTAGATAATCTGCGTAGTACTTTTACTTGAGGGAAATATTTGAAGTTGTACTTACCTAATACAAGTGCAAGTGCAAGTATTAGGTTTGTGTACTTCTACCACATCTGCAGAAAGAGTATCGCATTTTGCTGTGTATGGGGTTGTGAAGCTGCAGACTGCCAGGAGTGGCCACACAATGTTGTGGCTGATTAATGTATGTTGTGAATACCTGTTTAATTAGGTTATTTTTACCAACGCTGTATTTTATGATGGAAATTTGAAGTAAATAAATTCTTCTATTGCTATTCTAATGCTGCATAGTAAGCAATGTTCTTAATAGGTTTTATATTCGTAAGAATAGTAAGCCAAGAGAAGTAATGCTTCTTGTTTTTCAAACTGCAAGAGTCTCTGCTCTGAGATCTTAAAAAGAGGTGGACCTTGTAGTAGTAATAGTAATGTTTTAAATCAAAACCTAGTCCCAGTTCAGTAAATGGACTGTGACTTCAGCTATATCACGAGTATTCAGAAGTGATGGGAGATATTTCCAGATAATTTTATTTTTAAATAAATAGGCTATTTTCTAACCAAGTTATCTTCAATCATAAGGCAGCAACTTTGTAATGTCCTTCAGATTTGTTAGGACAAACAAGTACATTTTTCTGGAGAATGCTGCATCAGCACACTCCTTTTGCTAAGCATTAGCTGAATGGTGTCTAAGTAGAAACCAACCAGTCCCTGCTGATGACTATGTGAAAGACTGTCTGATGTCTATTGTATTTTGATGCTACTGGGCTTAAGCTCAGCTAAGCTTTCTCATACCCATTCATAAAGACACTGAAAGATGCCGTCGGCTACACAATCTTCCTGTACAATACTGAAAAACATTCTAATACATTTGCCAGTGCATAACTATGTATTAATATACAAATATTTATGAGTTTCTGTGTGTTTGTACCTTTTTCATTCTTGAATGATTACATATGAGTTTCCTGTGGTCAGCCCCCCTGGTTTCAGACGTTATCTCCCCCCACTCCCTCGCTTTGTCTCTACAGTATCTCTCACTCTTACCTAGCAGTGTCTTCTTCACCTTAGAAATAAAGGTTGCGTAGCAACCACTCAGCCCCCCACTCTACATCCCCCCCGAAGACAATGGATTCCCTCCCAGCTGTATGTCTGTGCTTGCATATGTGTGTGCATTAATGTGTGGGAATGCCTGGATACAGTGGTTTTCTTTTATAGATCTAGGGTGAATGGTAAATAGATTTTGTTTCATCAACTAATTATTTGCCTATCCTTCTCTTTATCAAAATAGCATTTTACTTTGACACATCTGCCCTTGCCTCTTGTCTCTCCTTCCACTACACACATAGGTAGTCAACCACTGGTGATTACTCTGGAAAACTGCGTTTAGTCATTGGCTCGCTTCTGGTGACACAGACAGAAATCCAGCCAATCAGCTGATCCAACAGTAAGAGACACAGTGAGTAAAAGCAAAGATGAGGGAAGATGTACATTGTAGAGGAAAGGGAAAGAAACGCATTGAACAAAATAGGGACATTAAGAGTAAGGGGTGATGAAGAAAGGTGAAGTTAAAATGCTGTGATTTAACTTTTTTCCTTGTAATATGTTAGGACCAGTCATCATTTCTGTGTTCGCCATCAATCATAGGCTTCATGTTTTCTTTAAATGTATGAGTTATTATGTGAGCTTTTTGTTCCCTCCCACGATCAACATTTCTGAAATAGTTTTGGTCTGGGGTCACACTTCAGTGTACTGCCCAAAATGGCCATCCTGTTGTGTCCCTCTGTGCACCCACAGCGCTCTTTTTTTTAATTTATTTTATGTCCTTTCGGCTTATCCCATGAGTTCAGGGTCGCCACAGGGGATCATTGTCCGCATGTTGATTTGGCACAGTTTTTACGCCAGATCCCCTTCCTGATGCAACCTTCCCTAATTTCTACCGGGCTTGGACCGGCACTGCACCGCTGGGGATGGGAATTGGGTGTTGGGGGTTCAGTGTTTTCTTTTAAATGTAAATAAGCCTTAACTTTATGTGCATTTTTCAATGTCTGTAAGTTCCCTAAATATACAGTGGTTTCTTAAGTTAAATATATACATTAGAACCGAAATAAAATACCTATTTTAGACTGTTGTTCACCTACTCCTTCTGTATTACATATATGTAATCATTTCTTTTCATAGATTTTGCTCATAGCCATAATAGCTATGGTATTAAACATGTACATGTCATGGAACTCTTATTTGATCTACACTGAATTTGGCAGGTTTGACAATAAACGGGAAGCGTGAGAACAATACGGAAAGTGATGGTCTCTTTGGTACGTTCATGTTCTCTGTCACACTTAAAGGAACACCGATAGACAATATGTCTTTTATAGCAGGTCATTGCTGTCTGTTTCAGACTCTTCAAACAATAAAACGTAGTTATATATTCTTACTTATTCTGTCTTCTTCCTCATTCATTTATTCTTCTCTCACTTATTCACTAATTTTACCTTGGCTTACTATGCACATGTGGGTATCAAATGTATTCTATACACACACACACACACACACACACACACACACACACACACACACACACACACACACACACACACACACACACACACACACACACAAACTAGGGCTAGACTTTAAGGTCAGAGAAGTTCAGACAGTAAGAGACCGTAGAGAAAATTAAGCACATTGATTTAGAAGGAAGTCGAAAAAGTAAGGGGGTTGAAAAGGCTGACCACAAATATAGAAGGGAAGACAGAGAAAGGAGACAGAAAGGGAAAAAACCAGAGAGTGGAGAAAATAAGTGAGAGCAAACGGACGGCTAAAGTACCAAAGTGATTGTGCATGGAATTGTTTGGCAGTGTGTGCAGCACAGAAAAAGGTAACTAATGGATAGAAAAAACAGTATCGAGAAAGGATGAAGGAAACATCCCTTGACCTGACCGTCACTAAAAATATATGACGTTAACAGTGTAACTTTCATTCTTGCTTGCAGCACTCAGTAATCATCAGTTGCTGTTGTTTGTACAATTAAAAGCTGCCTGAACTAATTTTCTGTGTGAAAAATTAAAGAGCACACTAACAGCAAACATGTCATTGCACAAAATTACATTTACCATTCAGGCTAATAACGTTTATTATGACTTAGAATATTTTGACTCTGAAACAGGCCTTCAAGCTTTGTAGAGCTGGTAAAATGTACTCAATTTGCATAAAGGGTCCTAACTCATTTAGGAACTATGTAACAAATACAAGCACGTAGACATTCACAAATACACACATATAGTTCTCCTCATTTCCTGCTGTCTGGGTACCCTGTCTGCCACTCTATTCACAAAAACAGGATGCATGTGTGTGAGTCTGTTTTACTGTACAGTATGTGTGTATTAAAAGGAGCAGTTCCACCATACACAGACCACACAGGAAGGGGAGAGGGGTTACCATAGCAACATTCTGTTCAGGTGGTTGTCAGGTGATAACAGCTTAGAAAGGAGGATGGAGGGACAAAAACAGGGTGCTGGTGGAAGAAAAATGAAAGGAACGGGGCATGCAGGAACAAAAATGCCAAGGAGAGAAGAAAACGAAAAAGGGGAGTCACTCAGGCAGCAAATGACAATGAAAAGACGAGAGGTTAGAGAGAAGTAGTGAGGGAAAATGACAGAACACCAGAAATCCTCTCCAGGCCAGCAGCAGCACCTCGGTGAAACTGTCACAAATCAGTCACTCAGTGTGCTTCTCAATGCTCAGTCATTGCCAACTTCAGCTGTTATTGCTTTTGCTCACATAGCAGGCCTCTCACCCTAGGCTCGTCTAAGAGTGTGGGCTGTGTTTTGGGATTAAAAGGGGGTTGAAGCCAGGCAGTGGAAGTGGTCAGTGTGGTCGGTGTAACTATGATCACTCTTACCAGTTTTACTGTATGTTTTGGCTTGTGAAGATTTTCTAAGATTAGTGTCTCTACTTACTGAACCAATGAAATCCCAAACACTACTATTGCTACTCCTAAGGATGTGTGTCTCTCTAGCTATCTTTCACACACAGACTTTTCACTCCCTTATATTTTTAAAACATGGGCGCATGCAGTCGCACAGTTTGTCATCAAAATCATTTGCATCCACTCCACCCTTCCCTAGAGATCGAAAGAAAGAGAAATTGACTATTCTTGAAGCTAATGTGTTACTTCATGCATTGGACAGTGCAGTTTCTGTACCATGAGTTGTGCATGTGTGTTTGTGGATTTGTATGAGGATTACTTTATTTTGTGTATTTGTGGCACTTCTTTATGACAGTCACTCTAACTTATGTAAATTAGTCTGGCATCAGTGTTTCCTGAGGTAACATATAGAGTGCCTTTTCTTCTAAAGCTACATTTTAGCTCTCCTCTGTAAATGGTTGAATATAATGTGGTCAATCCACACAGTATCTCATTTACATCTGTAGATCATAAAATGAATATTTAAGTTATTTTTAGTGATTAACAACCAGAAGCACACAGATTACATACAAATTGTTTTGTTTCTTGCATTTGTAGGTGCTAATAGTTTTGACAACCACTGCTCCTAAATATTTTGGAGCATTATCACTAAAGATTTATATGTTTTTTAAGGAATCTGTGTGAAATGAAAGTGTGCTAAGGGTAATTTAAAATGTGCTTACCAGAGACAAGAATAAATGACATAAGTGAAGGGTTGATGATTGGGTGGAAGAGGAGGTTTGAAAAGACAACTGAGACCACATTTATATGCAAATTGATATGGAAAAGTGATCAAACAGATAACAGCAATGTTATAGCTTCAGGAGAAGAGGTAACAGTGTGTCGCTAAGCTCTAATTTTCCTCATTTAGGCTCTTGTAGTTCATATTCTTGTTTGTTAACAACTGTTATTGTTATACTGTTATATTGTATTAATGAGGATTTTCTCTCCCACCTACCCTGACACACACACACATACACACACACACACACACACACACACACACACACACACACACACACACACACACATTCCTCCACAGATACACATGCTCACAAGGGGAGAATGTCTGTAAGTTGCTGAATTTTACTGACACAGTGACCCAGTCCAGAAGATGTAGGTTATCCTTTCCTGGAGCCCTCAAGTGTTTGCTTGTACACACAGGAACTCACTGGGGAATCACTGTTGCTGACACAGAGCTGATCCATTTTATTGGTTGTGTTTGTTTAAAAACTAATATTTGACCTGTGTACTTAAAACAGAAATGTAATAACAAGCTTAGTCCAGGTCAGCTATTCTAGAGTTCAATAATAGTACTGTAGAATGAACTAAAAGTGTTAGGTAATTGTAGACTTGATTAGTGTATGTAAGTTCTTGTTGCCGTGAAAAATCCACAGTATGTAAAGTACAGTACAACTTGTGATATGATCGGTTTCTAGATTGGCTGTTATTTATGTTAAAAGATTGACTCCTGATATTTGTGATAAATAAAACATTTGACTCAATGAAGAATCTTGCTGTCCTGCCTCCTCCATTGCCCTTACTTTGTTACATAGTATTATCTGTAATGAGTATGTATAATAAATAAAATATTTTTTTAAGTTTTATAAATTCACTGAGCTCAATGCAGGAGACATTGTTGTCTTTTTGGTCAGTTATTGACATTTAGAAACTAAATAAATTCTGTAACATTCAGCCCCAAGTTTTTTATTCTAACAGTAGCTGCATCTCAAAATAGTCGCTTTGCGTCAAATTATTTACAGTCCTTCATTTTTTGCTCTTTCAGGCTCTGCAGAAGCTGGCGAGTCAGTACCTCAAGAGAGACTGGCCTGGTATCAACCCTGATGACCAGAGAACAGACTACAGGTAATTCTGTGTGTGCTCTTATTTTCTATAAAGCTGGAAATTAGAACTACAGCTAAATGGAACAATCACTAACAAGCCAAGTCTGTGCCATGCTAGATTTCTCTACAGTTGTAGAGGAAACATTCAATGATGCTTATCTTTTGATGATGTTTTTTCTCTCTGTCTAGGAATGTGTATGCAGTGTGGAGGTCCTACCTAGAAGGTACAGTGCAGGTGAGCCAGTCCAGGCTCAACGTGTGTGACAATTACAAGAGTCAAGTATCAGATCCAGCTAAGACTGTTAGATTATACAAGGAACAGCAACTCAAAAAGGTAAGTGGAGGTTGGACAGACGGTCTCAGGTCAATTGTTTTAAAGCAAAATTTGCTCTCCTTCTACAACATCCTTCCATGTACTTATGACCAGCTACAGTGACTCATGTTGGTCTCCAATTTCTTTACCAACTTGTCTCTTTTCTGATTTCCTTTTACAGACCATAGATCAATTGAGTGGCATTCAGGCAGAGCTGCAGGAGTCAGTGAAGGAGTTAGCCAAAGCCAAGAAAAAATATTATGACTGTGAGCAGGTTGCCCATGCTGTACGAGAGAAGGCCGACATAGAGGCCAAGTAAGTTCACCATTCTTCTGTGCGCGTGTGTGTTGGTAGGCATATTTATAAAAATAAATATACAGTGACTAAATAGATGGCCTCAATTGTCAGAAAGAATACTGTCAAGAAAAGCTGGTTAACCTCACTGAGAGAGTATGTATGTGTTTATAAGACACGGAGATTAACATCATCATTAAGGCTGAATGAAGCAACCAATGTTTTGCTAATGAGATAGAGTGATACAAAGAAAAATACGGTTGAAAAAAGACCAAAACAACACGGGTAAAGGCAAAGATTGTTAGTTTGGTTAAAGTTCAGTCCAACTAAGTAACCAAAATTTTGTCTGTAGATAAAATAAATAAAACTTATTTCTCTTTTTCAAACTGCTATATGTAATAAGATTAAATGTATAAAAATAAAAGAGGCTCTTTCAATAAACAACTAAATAGTAGCGACCTCAACAATTTCACATCCGAAAGCTTTACAGTCTCACAGTTACTGAGTGTTGTTTTTTAGTCAGTCCCAGGAAGCAGTAGCTATGGGGATGTTTTCACTTTATTGAATTGTCAGTTCAGGGGAAGTTTACATCGATTAGCTAGTCAACTCTTTTCTGTTGAAAGTCACAGCCAAAGAAATTACTGCATTGCCTCTGTGCCATTGTGTGATTTTGTGTGTGTGTGTGGGGGGGACATGCGGGCGTGTGTGGGTGTTTGTGTTTGTGTTTGTGTGTGTGTGTGTGTATATGTGTATGATTTCTGTATAGGAAAATAGCAAAACATTAGTTATTGTCACGAACAAGGAACACAGAAGAAGAAATCATCTTACCAGGCAGGTCTTTCTGATGTCAACATTAATATAAATCATAATGGCTGGATCAGGTGTAGATTTATTGCTATTAAGCCCCGGTTGGTTCAGGGTCAATTTATGATGGCTGCCCTGAATTGGATTTTAAAGATCAGAGTAATGATCTTGCTTGCTGCATTTTTCTTTTTTTAGGTCTAAGCTGGGTCTTTTTCAGTCAAGAATTAGTTTACAGAAAGCAAGTGTAAAGGTAAGAGTTCTAACACCTAATAAAACACTTTCTGTATGCACTTGAAGCTTAAAGCTCTCTTCTGTTATTGTAATGTAGTATTGCAATATATTATCTCTTTGTCTCTTTTATTTTAGTTGAAAGCTAAGAGAAGTGACTGTAATTCTAAGGCAACACAGGCCAGGAATGACTACTTGCTAACACTAGCTGCTGCCAACGCTCACCATGACCGCTACTACCACACAGATCTGCTGCACTGCATACAGGTATTTACACAGAGACATTTTTAAAGGGCATGAGTTGTGCAAAGAAAAAGTATTTTCAGTGAATGGACACATTTTATTAAAACTGTACTTTTGTATAAAAATAATCCAACCATGGGATGAATTTTGTAATACTATACTCTACCGCAGTTATTAATATGGGGATCTACTTTGAATCAAAGCTCAGTTTAGGATAAAATATCTTGCTTTTATGATTGCAAAAAAAAGTCACTCCCCAGCAGCATAAGTGAAATAGTTGGAAAATCATTAAACATGAAAAAGTGATGCTTTCACAGTTTTGTATTTTCAAAGGGAGTTCTCTGGATTAATGATTTAAAAGAGGCTTATTTGAACAAAAATCCTGCAATAAAATCTCTTGGCGTGAATATATAATTTTTACGAAAAAAATAATTATCAGAAAGCTTTGAGATACTTTGTCAGTTTAAATGAGACAAAAGGTCATCAAAGGATGAATGCTTGTAGGTTTGCAACATCCGTCATGTGACATCCTAATATGAAATGCAACTGTGAATCCCTGTGAACTTCAATATGCATTTGTATTATCAGGGCTTGTCATTTGTTTATAAAATGGAGGAAAATACCTACTTAAACGCTTCACATAGAGGAGTTTTATATATTATACATACTGGGGGGAATGCTGTTTGTGAGCTCATTCTTACCTCAGAACATTCTGCACTCTATAGCAGCAGAAGACAGGCAATTACATGTTGTTTAAACATGTTTATTAATGCTGCCAACACTGCCATTATCGTCTGCACTGTTTTTTATGACAGAGTTCCACTTCTGTTTATGTCAGTTCACAATTTAGCCAGATGCTGCAAGAGCAGAAAGTTGAGCAGAGCGAGGGAGAGGAAGAGTGCAAAGACCGTCGCATTGTTTAACATTGCTATAAACGTGTGCAGGAATTTCCCGTTATATTAGAGCTTGATTTGCGGCAATCCTTCCCTTAATCCCATACCATAATAGAATTGTGTAGGCTTCATGATTTTATTATGCTGCCCTTTAAGTAATAATATTCAAGCAAGGTATGCTATTTAAAAGTGTTAAGTTGTGATACAGAAATCAAATTGCTGTCAGCCAAGAAACTGTTGTTTACAAATGTCTGTATGCTCTTTCAGGACGAGAAATGCGGCTGTTTGTTGGTTATCCTCCCTCAGATTTAGATATAAATAAAAAAAAATAACTTATCCACTAAAACTGTAACAGTGAAACTTGAGGTATTGCATTAATCTTGTAATAATCTCATTATTAGTCTGCATGCAAACAGGTAAACAAATGGACACACTCCATCTGCTATGACAGTGATTTCCTTCTTTGAAATACCATATCAGTCTGACACACAAACACTCATACACATGGACATTGTGTGTGTTGTTATTTTTATCATGACAGTGATCACTCTCGTATGTGACTGGGGCTTCACACACACAGACACACACACATTAAAGCCGCTGCCCCTTTCATGTCTTAACTATAAAGTTGCGTACTGTATGTTCATTTACTTATTCTTTCACTTCCTCTTTTTCTTTAGCGTTAGCCCTCCTTGTCTCTCTACTTTTCTGTTTCTCCTCCCTCTCTCTCACATACTAAGCCTTAGGCATGTATGAGCATCTATACTATGAGGCCATGCTGAATAATAGATCCTTCACTCATTTTGACAGAAACACAGGACTGCAGGGAAATAGTCACATCCACAAATACATGCACACAAACTCACAAAGACAATGGGGGGACATTGCTAGAGGGAAGCAATCTGCTCGTCCTCTTTCCTTCCTTTGCAGTTTTACTGTATGTTTTTACATGTCACCTGAAAGAATCTGATAACAAAACTTACAACAGACTGACAGAAAATTTGAACAGTCTCAGATATTTTTTTAGCACTGAGAGAAATACACTGCAGAGAAAACCACAAGTGGTGAAGGCCAATAACACATATTTAAACCTCATTATATGATATCCATTTTTAACAGTATTTCATTTACTCCCATTATTTATGATTAATAATAGCCATATTTAGATTTACATTACGAACACTGTACTGAGTAGGGCACTAGGCTGCAGCAATACCATACACCTTCTAGTAAGTGATACTGTACTTGTCAATGCCACAGTTGTGTTAAAAGGCAGGAAACAGACTGCTCCAGATCTCCCCCTGCTGGTGACAGGCAATTATGTAATTACTGTCAATCTTTACACACACACAGACACACACACACACACACACACTTTGGTGTGCACCTCTGCTGCCCTGTCTGGAGAACTATGCTGTACTTATTGTTCAGACTTATGAAGTCATTCAATCCAAACAAACACACAAAAACACACACCCAGTGACCATGATATGGGGACGGGGCTTTTTCTGGAAACTGACTCACTTCATCTCAACGCTACCGTAAATGGCTGAAAAAAGGAGGAGAAGAAAGGAAAAAAGGGGGAGGAGGAAATGAGCAGAATGATGAGGGAACATTTGGAGAGAAGTCGGCCAGAAACCCACCCTTAATGACATAACATCCTTGTCAATATCCCATTGTTTTGTAAGTCTGTACAGTATGTGTGCAAATGCTAAATTTCTGAGGTTTGTGTGTATATAAATAACATATTTTTGTATGTGTATATCTGCTTAAGAAAAATACCTGAAACCTATCCTGTCAGCACAGTGTACATAGGCTTCAGAAAGTGTTAACTTTTGTAAAGTACTTTGGCCAAAGAAGTACATGTGTGTCTTAAGTATTTGAGAACCGCTGTGTGTACGTGTGTGGCTGCGGTCTGTGTTTTGTTGAATTGGAATCTGAACCCCTTCACCTTCGCCTGCAGCTGTGAGAATGCTATCCAAAGAACACTTCTCTCACAAGTGCTCTGTCTCTCCTGTCTCTCTTTCTGTCTCTATCTCTCACCCACTCACACATGCAAAAGCAGACATACATGTTCATTACACTTATTTATCCGTCTTGTGCTGTCTTGCTCTCATCTAGCAATATATTTTATACCTTTTAAATTGCTTGCCTTTCCTCTCTTTCCTTGTCTCCTCCTCCTCTTCATTGGTGTCTTTCCTCTCTCTCTGATCTGTATGTTTGGCAGTGTGGACTTCAGCTTGGCAGCACTACCCCAGCTCCCCATGGAAATGTTGTTCATTTGGACTGCGTACTTCATTAAAATGTCTTTATATCAGCCCATTCGAACCTCTAAACTGTCGAATGAACACATCTGCTCTGTTTCTGTGCTACGTCTGACATTCTGCCATTTCACTCTTGTTTCACCATCCTTTTCTTATCCATTTCCTTCAGTTTAAGTTATCTAGATCTGTGTTCTACAGTTTAGCATATGACATCATAACATGTAGACTGGAATTATTTTCAGCAGTGTGTGTGTGTGTGTTTGTGTGTTTGTGTGTAACAAACCAGATTTTAACATGTAGATCTCTTAAATAGGTATTTGTATTAGTTGAAGGTTTGCTGGAAGTTTTATGAAGAGAAGTAAGGCAATATTGTAGCAAACAATTTATCTGAATCAATGTGGGACACAAATAAATATATTACTAAAGCTCTGCAGAAACTAACTTCATTCAGGTGCACTGCGATGTTCCTGTCTTTTTTTGGTCTCTTTCTTGGTGTCTCCTCCTGATTACCTTATGCTATTATAAAGGATTATGGAATAACATTTTATTAACATTTTATTTATCCCCTGGTCCATCTATTTTCTTTGTCCTCTAGGCCTTGGATGGCAGGATCTACGAGCATGTAAAAGACTATCTAGTAGCACTGTGTCGCACTGAGCTAGAGGCTTCTCAAGCTACACACAACACCTTCCAGTTTCTGTTGGACAAATCCACCAGGGTAAGTCAGCGGTGAAAAAATACAGTAGACCCATCTGTGCTCAAGTTTTTAACTGAACAATTGCAGTAACATGCTAAGTGAATGATGCATTTTAACCAAAACACCACATTGTGATAGTTTTTTATTTACACAGTGTTTTCAGGCTAGATTGCTGAAAAGCTCAACTTAATGCCTTCAATACACAATCATTTGTAGCTTGTCTGTAGTGTCATGTATGTGTTTGGAGCTAACAGAATGCTTAAAGTTTAAATAAACTTGATTTGACTATGCCTTTGACCAACTTGCAGGCTCTTTCAATTGACATGGTTGCCATGCTCAAAATATCAAACCAAACATCTGAGAAGGAAATACTCACGCCATGTAGGCTTGAAGTCTAAAACAAGTTTATTTACTCCTTCACAAGAAATAAAGGCTGTTCATTGAGTTGCATTGAGTTCTGATATTGACTTGTTTCTACAACAGGAAATTCATGTAGATGCACGCATCAATTTTTCTCTGTGTTTTCACTTAGATAATCCAAGAGTTCAACCAGCAGTTATTTATGCAAGAGAATCCAGTGTTTCACAAAGCACACGACTTCCAGTTCCAGCCCAGCGAATGTGACACGGTGAGAAAGACACACACACACACACACACATACACACACACACACACACACTGTAAGGGTATCCATACAATCACAGTATTAATCTTGAGTAGTTTGTTGTTGAATGTGTATTTTTATAAAACATGTTCACACAGCTGGACCCTCTGTCCCTGCCCTGTGTCATATGCAAATGCACAGAGTCATACAGTATAAAGTACAGTAATCAGCCTCTTGTGTTGCCACATGCAGGCTTTTTCTTCTTTCTTCCAATATTGTATTTTGCATCTGTGGCTTAGGTCCTTACTTCATCTTAATTAGTTGAATAAATGAAACTGAATTTCTGTATGTTTAAGATTTTGGAAAATCCCATTAATATATTTGAGGCGGAGAAGCTTGCCAAGCTTGAAATCAGAGAGCCAAAGCTCTGATCATTTTTATTCCATAGAGAGATCTTTGGCTCTTTTGCTGCAGCCTTTCAAGAGTTCTTTATGTTTAGACTGGACAGTCTAACAATTTAGACTGGAATTGTCCAGATAACTAGTGTCTGGTGACAAAACAATATGTTAGATGCATGAATCTACTATAAATATATGTTAATTGTGCTATACCAAATTTTGTATGTCCATGGGAAACTTCTCTTTGCAGTTGTTTATCATCTTTACAAGGTAATCCAAAAAAAAAAACTGCTGAATGTTTAAAATGTTTATTGCATATTATCTCACTCCTCTGGGGACTTATTAGGTATTGTTGGCTAAAAAGAGATGTTTCCTATTGGACACTGGTCCTAATTCCTCTATACAGTAGCTGTCCGTTTCTCCTGTGTCCAATTCATTTTGTGCTATCTGGTTTCTTATGTAGCTTTTTGGATGTCTCATTCTTTCCCTCTGCAATTTTTGCCTGGTATTCTAACATTTCTCTGTGTAACAATGTGCTATTCCTTTCCTGCATAATCCTAATCCTGTTTAACCTTTGCTAACTCTTTTCCCTAAACTTTTTTCCCATTAACTCCTCCTTGTATTTGTGTGTCTGTGTGCTTGTGCACTGCTTCCCATGGGTGTGTGGGTGTACGGGCACTTTCCTGTGTGTATGTGTGTGCGCCAGACTCTGAGCACGGTGCAGCAGTTGGTGGACATTGAGCCGTCGCCCGTCAGTGCCATGAGAATGACCCTGGCACAGGTAGTCCACACTGTTGTTAGCATACCCGTTTTCATTTATGACACAAACTATTGATTATCTACTCCATTCATGTCCTAATACTCTAATAATATCTTTCCTGGTGACATTGACTTGAACACATAAATGTGTTTCCTGCAGTGTACTGTATTTACTTGTTCCTGAATTACCAAACAAAGCGTTGCTAGAACCTATTATACATTTTGTCAGCCCCTACGACTGAGGCTGTGATTGACTGATTTTTCCATGTCACTTGTACTTTAGGAATCACATTTTACTGGCACATTGGTCTTTGGTTACGTAGATTACCTAGGATTTGCTTTCTTTCCTAATTTAATCCTGATTGACTGCTAAGACAAACAGAAGGTCCAATAACCATTCCTTCCCTGTTATCCTTTCTGGAAATTAGTGTGGGTTAATCCTGTACCTAAACACAAAGCAGAGTGTATTGTGACAAGTCTAGACTGTTTCAATACTGAGGGCTTTGACACAGGCAAAACTGAGCATGAGCGTGATAAATATTAGTACATAAAACATTTAGATGAAAGCCTAAGGCAGTGGTCATATTAGACAACTTTGCACTCAGGGCTGCTTTTTTCTGCAACACTATTCTTATGAGTGTTAATGTGTTATTGGCTCAGCATTCATTCATGACTTTTTGTGACTTTAACATGGTGCTGTCCCTTTTGGTAAACAGTTGGTCAGGTCACAACCTTAGACATAACGTTTTGTTACTTATCACAATCTCCATGTATCTCTATTATCACAGTCACCTAGGTGTGGCTACTATCACCCTCGCCATCTTGACATTGTGTTTAAAAAAAAAAGTCTGTTAAAAATAAGAGATAATTAACATAAAAAATATTTGTGAGACTGTCTACTTCTGATTTTGACCTTTTTCTGTTAATGTACTATAACTTAACTTTTATGTAACAACAGAGCAGTCAGACTAGAGTAAAAACACCAACTTTTCAGAGTTTAATATCAAGTTTTATTTTAGCTAAATTATATGACTTTTCCTACCTACTCTTCCCTATATATCTACCACCACACACATCTTTGCACCTTCATACATTGTGAGGCAAATAGGCCATCTTTGTTTCCAATATAATTAAATTTATTTTGTCTTTGTTTCAGAATTATGCCACTATAAAAGCTCTCATGCTCTGCATTTTCTAGCGGCTCTTTTCTAATGAAACAAGAGAGCCACATTTGCTGGATTACTTAATACAACTGTTATGACCATGGCTTCACAACCCTGTAATGCTGCCACACTGCCATGTGTTGGAGAGATGATTCATCCGATGCTGTAATCCTGTTGCTGTTTCATTGCCTGATATAATATCACTACAGTAATTGTCCAAATTCTGAGAAAGTTTCTACTTTTGTAGGACAACTCTCTCAAAAGAAAATGTACTGACTGGCTACACTGAATCATTTTAATTTAATTGGCAATTAAAGAAACTAAACAAAGACCAAGACTGAATTACATTTGAAATGTAAGTATTTATTCTTCTTCTTTTCAGTGCATGTAAAGGTCTAATCACATGAGGCACTTCTGTCTGTTCTACTTTACATTATGCAGATAACTTGATGTCTCAGACTTCCACGGTGTTTAAAAATCCAATCAAATACAATACATAGAAATGATGCTGCCTTAGATAAATTGTCATACAAGTGATCTTTAATGTTACAGTTTGTGTTAAATGAATCAAGACAGGTATGTCTCTGCAAACAGTGGAGCGAAATGCTTTATTAGAAAACATTGGAAGCATGTGACCTGTGTGAAATGGGACAAATCTGCATTAAAACAGACAGTAGTAGATACAGTGCCAACATCACTTGATTTAGAGCCTTTTGTGGAATTTGCCTGCAGCAACATGAAAGTAAAACCTAGAATAAGTTTAGTGAGGACTTCCTACTATTGTATACTGCATTTCTCATACAAACAGATGATGCAGTGTATTCTCATTGCTGTGGTTTCAAATAACACAGCTGTACTATGCCGTGCTCTAAATGATTGTTATTACCAGTGGGCAGGTTGTTATCACAATACACTTGATCACACCATTTTGAGTTCACTGTACTGTATTTCCCATTTTCCTCAACTGGCAGACTGACATGCTATAATCTGGCCCGTTATCATATTTACAATGTGTTGTCAGTGTCACCGCCATCTAATAAATTAGAATTTGTAGCCTTGATCTAATAAATAGGTATTTGTCATTGATATGTTAACACATTTAGAGTGCAATCTTTGTCAACTCTTGGTCATAATATAAAATTGATAAAAATACTTAATTGCAATGCGTTATTTGTATCACTACATTCTAGTCTATAACATACGGTAGCCTTTTTAGTGGCTTCTATAAAGTTGATATACAGGATCTTAACAAAGAGATCCACATTCACAGTCAAAATCACCAGAATTCAATTCACTCATCCTCATTGAAGATTAATTGTTTTGAATGTATGTATATTCTCTACAACAGTATCTAGTGGATTAGCACCTGAAAGAAATGTATATACTGTGTTTGCTATATTATACCAGTAATTTATACCAGTACTATCAAGAGATACGTTAGCTTAGGGCTCCACATTGTCTAACCTCTGACTACAGTTACTGTCCTCATGTGCTAATTCTCTGCCTCTGCCTTTACTCCCCACATTGCTCTTTTGCCAGAATGTAATTAAGCTGTGGATCTCATTTTTAATACTCTCAGTTTCAAACCTATACTTAGTCAAATTTTTGTCCTTTCATGACTGAGACAGCCCATAATCAATAGATATGATATACACTAAAACCTGCAATTAAATATTATGTGCCTTAGTTTAGCTAACACATGTTTATTATATGATTATGGGAACCCCGGACTCTAAAGTCTGAATACACTTCAGTGACAATAAAAAAGGCTCAGTTTGTTGAATGTCCAAAGTGTCAGTTTCTCTGTCTGAGAAAAAATGAATGTTACTAATACTAATACTAATACTAATTTTAAAACAATAAAACCTGACAAACTTACTAACTCTTCCACAGACATCATGAAACTGGCCTTTTAAGAAATTAATTTTTAAAAAGAAATAAGCAGCAAATTTACTACTGACATTTTGTATTTGATTATGGGATACAGACACTGTATACAATGTGTCATATGTGAAATACTGTAAATATTGTTAAATAAAATATCAAGCTGATAAAATATCAAGCTGTTTCTTATAAACACAAAGTCCGATAACCATTATTTTTTATTTCTGTTGTGGAAATTAGCTTTTTCCTTTGCGAGTATGTTCCTAGCTGAAACAACTGATAGAACTTATTGGATAAACTTAACACATTCAGTATAAGGCCCCTGAAAAATGGCTTTAAATCAAATTTTATATATCTCTGTCTGACTAAGCTTTTTCAGGTGCAATCTCTCTTAATGTACAGTAAGAAGCTCAAAATGTTTTAAGGTTCTTTAAGAAATAAATGCACCAGGCGTGTAAACATTTGATACACTGAAGAAGAATTTCCACATGGTTATTGTAATTGTTGTAGAATGTTTAACTGGAAAGCCCTGCAGATTCCTCAAAAGGCCTCCATATGTGCCTTTGTATTAAAAGAAAATAGAAAAACACACATTGAAAAAGGCCTGTTGCCATGTACCTCCTGTTCTCTCACTTGATAGCATAGACAAAAATACACACTCTTGCAGACATTCTCACAAACTCATGCACTTTAACGTGGTTTCAATAGCAATAGGTTTCATTCCAAGGGGATAACAAAAGAACTTTTCAATACACACTGTATTAATTATCTGTAAAGGAAACAATCTTTCTCTCACACTTTCTTTTGCTTAATTAACAGCTTTAAATCTGCAAATCACACGCCTTGGGCTGTTATCGCTGACACTGTACTTATGTGTGCACTTGTGTGTGTGTGTGTGTGTGTTTGTGTTGCCTGTCATGATGGTGTATGTGTGGGGTTGTGTACTTGTATGGTTTGTGTGTATGTGTCTGTTTGTCTATTAGAGTCGTCAGCTGGAGTCAGAGACTGGGACAACGGAGGAGCACAGTCTGAACAAGGAGGCCAGGAAATGGGCAACTAGAGTGGCAAGAGAACACAAGAATATTATTCACTGCAAGAGAGTAAGATGGAGGCCCATATCTGCACATTTGTCATTCAGGCCCATTTTAGAAATACGTGTGGATATAAATCAAGTTTCTGTTAAAAATACTTATGCAGACTGTTTCTAATTAAGATATGTGTTTGCGTGTGTTGTTTTCAGTCTTTGGAGGAGTGTGAGAGCCATGGTTTGCCCCCCACAGAGCAAGGCAGACTAGATCTGGAGCTAAAGATAGAAGACACCAAAGAAAACATACGCAAAGCTGAGGTGTGACTCAGATTGTTGTCATTTACTTTTGGTTACACAGCTATTTAATACAGAAAAGGGGCTTTTCCTTTGGAAGTGTTGCCTTAGTGTCTGTGTTCTCTCCTCTTCCTCTTTAGACCCTCTCTTTCCCTATTTACCTCAATGTGCTCATTTTACATCCAGTCAATCTTTTTTTCTTTCTGCACCTCCCAGGCTTTTCATTTGCAGTGATATCCATCACTTATGTATTGATTCTCACGGATTCAACCTGTCACACTCTGAATAAGATCACTGCATCATGTCTCATCATTCTCAGCTCAATTCGGTCTCTGTTCATCTCTCAAAAGTCCCCGTGTCTTTGCTCTTTTGGCTTTTCATCTCTTTCAGCTCTTCAATTTCATTTTCTTCCTTCAATTTGTTTAGCACTACAGCACCTTTCTTGTTAGGCTTTCATGTATCTGGCACCCTCTGCTGTCTGGCTCTTGTTTTTTCATTTCAATTTAACTATACTTTTACTTTTTTAAAAATATTTTTGTAATTTTTGGTTGTACTAGCCTGTGTGACTTTACTGCTTTTATTGATTAGTTATTGATAGATATGGGGTATACTGGTTTGCCCTACCCCCTCACAGAAGATTAGGGGTTTGACTGTGGTGGATAGCTGTAACTTTTCTGTGTGGAGTTTACAGTGCATCCAGGAAGTATTCACATTTTGTTGTGTTACAGCCTTTTCCAAAACAGATCAAATTCAATATTTTCCTCAAAATTCTACAAATAATACCCCACAATGACAACGTGAAAGAAGTTTATTTTAAGTCTTTACAAATTTATTAAAAATAAAACAAACAATAAAATCACATGTGCATAAATATTCATGGCCTTTGCCATGACACTCATAATTTAACAAAGGAGTGGCTACGTGACAACTCTGTGAATGTCCTTGAGTGGTGTAGCCAGAGCCCAGACTTGAACCCGATTGGCTGTGGCTGTGCACCGATGCTCCCCATCCAACCTGATGGAGCTTGAGAGGTACTGCAAAGAAGAATGCGAGAAACTGCCCAAAAACAGTTGTGCCAAGCTTGTAGCATCATACTCTAAAAGACTTGAGGCTGTAATTGGTGCTAAAGGTGCTTCAACAAAGTATTAACAAAAGGCCACGAATACTGATATACAGGTAATTTTTCAGTTTTTGTTTAGATTTTTAATAAATTAGCAAAATTTCAAGCAAACTTCTTTCATGTTATCATTATTAGGTACTGTTTGTGGAATTTTGAGGAAAATAATGAATTTAATCCATTTTGGAATAAGGCTGTAACATAACAAAATGTGGAAAAGGTTAAGCGCTGTGAATACTTTCTGGATGCACAGTGCACCGTAACTTTGATTGTTTCATCCCTAAATCCTGTTAATTAGTAAGGTTATCTGTATGTGTCAACACTGTGATAGACAACCAGGGTCTTCCCCATCTCTTGCTCAATGACAACTGGGTGTAGCTTTAGCCCTTGTGACTTTTAACAGGATAAGTGGTATAGATTATGAGTGGATGGATATACTATCTTTTAGTAGTTATTTTTATCTGCATTGAACTGAAAAGCTATTAGAAGCTTTTGATGTCACTTTTTTACCAAACCATTAGGGACTCTTTTGATTGTAACATGCAGACACGTAACCACACCACTTTTCTCCTACCCCACTCTTTTCTCTCATTCATTCTGCTTTAGTCTCTACTAAATTTTCTGCTATTTTTTGAGGCCAGCCTTATTATCAGTAAGATGAAGTAAGACTAATATTTTCTGAGCTTGTTTCGTACAGATGGCTTAAACAGCGCTTTTATCAGAGATTTATAAAAAGGAGTGAAAGCTGAACAACAGACAGTATCTTTTGTGATTACCTGAGTAACATTATCTAGAGAGCGTGCCATTCTTTCTTTTCACAAGAAATGCCATCTTTATCCCATTGCGCATTTTGGAGAAGCTATTCCAACACGTTAGCAGGAAAATCAAGCTAGGTTTATATTTAGGATGGATAAAAAACATTTTAACCAGTAAATCTCAGTTTGTAGATTAAAAGACATTTTGAGGCCCAAGAAATGCATTGTGGTGTCTTTTGCACAATGAAATGTTTTACTCATTGGTGTTTTTAGAAGCTGTTGAAAAACTGGGCTTAAGCCCAGAAGGTGGCTACCAGCCAATAAGAAAGATTGATTGCATAGTTGGCTTCACTACGTGTCCTCATTTACTGATTTTTCATAAATCCCCTAGTTTTCTTGTGGCAACATCTTAAACGGTTTGGTGACCAAATTAGTTTAAAAAGCAATGTTAAGAGTCAATCCACTGTCTGTCATAAAAAATGGCCATTATTTACTGCATGTCTTCATGAAGAGTCTGTAAGGAAGCTAGAATGTTTTAGGTTTATTTCAGATACAAATTGCAGATTGAATGGAATCAGTAAATACTGATAGAAACAGACAGGTTATGTATTCTCAGCTATGCAAATTGCAAATGCTTGTTGGATTTTATGGCCTCTGCCTAGATGCTTGATCGAAGACACTGAAACAAAAGACTCTTTCACCATTTAAATGTCTAATATAATGACCATGTGCCCTAGGCTACCCTTGCTAGGAGCTTTTACTATTAATAAAACCACATGTTTGAGAGATGAAGGGAGTCTGCAGGACATGATATCCCTGTCCATCAGAGACAAAAAGCAATTTTATTCTTAATTTCTGAAATAAGTGTATGTAGTGTACTGCATTTCTTACATACATACTATATAGTGGAATAAGTGATTGCGTTTACATGTATCTAAGTAACCAGGGTATTAGGAGAAATAATCAGGGAATGTTGTTTACTGTACATGCATTGAAGTAGGTGGTTACTGGAAATCCAGACTTAATTTGAAAGCCTGGTATGCTGCTTTCTGACATTTCTTTTTGTGTGTGTGTGTGTTCACGTCGCAGTAGAGTGAGAGCGCAGGGGAGAAAAGGGGAAAAATAGGGAAGATACACAGCGCTAAGTCGCATTGGGAACTGTTTGAAATGTAAAAATTCATGAGGTAAAGTGACTTACTTAGACTGCAATGAGGCAATTCGTGTTTGTTACATTTTCTGTTAAACTTTAGGCAGGCTTTATTTTAAAAATGAGGCAGCACTGTTCTAATGATCTCTCCTTTCATTTAGCCTTTTACTAAGCTGCGTGTCCCTGTCTGTTGCCTTTTCCCACACATGTGCAGTTGGAGAAAGCCATATAGAAGCCATTTCTTAGCCAAACATGGCTAAGAAATCAGCTTTCTCCAACAAGTAATCTACCTGGGGAAAATCAGGTTTCCCTTATCTCCACCCCGATTTTGTAAACTAGCATTCCCGTTTAAATCAGCTTTCCTAAGAAAGCTACTATAACCTGGTTACATTTAAAACCACTAAATTAATATTTTCTAGTAAACTTGATGTAAATATGTAAGTTTTGTTAATTTTAAGTTAATTCTACTCATAATGTTTAGTTTTAATTTTCAGACAACTTTACAACTTATACATTTTTTACAATTTGCCCTGATTAGAGGTCTAGTGAAAAACCTCTTCAGAGATTTTAATTCTTTACAGTGTGAAAAAAGCAATCAGGATGGAAACTGTAGGCCTTTAATATCTACTACATTGCTGCATTTCATAGTAATAAACATTAAACCATTATGAACATTAATGTTGACATTAAATAAAAAAAATGGAATTTGGAAAAGTACTGTGCTTTCCGCTCATAGAGGATGGGAAATTAAAGACAGAATATGCTCTCTTCATACTAAGGATCTGTTGAAGACTGTTCTCAAACCAGATTTCTGAGACAGTCTGTTCTCATTAACACGTTTCACAAAAATCATTCAGAAACAGATAAAATTGTGCTTTCAATTGTGCAATCTAAAGTATTAGTTTAGTAATAGGATTAGAGAATAGTTTTGAACTATTTTGTGATAATGTAGGAACAGTTTTGGCAGAATTGATATGTTAATAACTTTAGTAAATAGACCACTGATACCAACACGAGGTCATGTACACATGTAGAATTTTGGTCATTAAAACAGGTACAGTTTAAAAATAGAGCAGTTGCAGCCCCGAGCTGATGATGCTTCTACTACTGTGCCGGGAAAGCAGCAGTTATTATACCGATCAGGTACCGTATTTAAAATGAATGTGATGCCCAAAATATTAGGACCCCCTCTTCTTCTAATGCAGTGCAGTACGACTCCACCACCCACTTTGATCTGAATTAAATGCATAGTAGAATTATCACCTTTGGGGCAGTTACAACCTAAAACTGAGACATTGAAACAAATCTAACTGTAAAAGTAGAATTCATGACAGACCCACTCTATTGCATTGCATTAAATTGTACAGGTGGTCATAATGTTATATCTGTGGAATACAGTACATCACATACTGTAGGTTGGTTCTTGTATCTTAGATGGTGTTCACATAAGATTGATCTCACATACAATATATGTTGCTCTTTTTTCATCCTTTGAACAGAAGATCACCTGGTTATAGCTCCTAACAAAAGCATCAAAATAAGTTTTAAGTCTGCTGTAATTCAGAATAATTTGTTTTTAGAAAACACCAGACAGATGAGATGTTCTCCTGCAGTGTCTGTCCCTTTGTCTGTCATTCTTTTTTTCTGTCCACCTTCCTGTTGGTTTTATTGATTACAGCTGCCCAGATGGACTGTCTCTCTGTCTGAGGTCGTACAGTCAGTGATCTATGCTCACACCACTGGGTGCTTATTACATTGACTTAACCTAATGAACGTACTTTTGCACATTGTTAAGCACCAATGTCTGACAGTATTTTGGCCAATATTTTTACTTTTCTCCTCTTAAATCCAGTATATTTATGGTCCTATAACATTAACTACAGCAGCAAAAAGGCTAATGCTTCCCTCTATCATTGGTTGGGTGCTGCTCACAAAAAGGAAAAACACTGAGGCACTTAAGGAGCTCAGCTCTTTATTGATCAAACCAGGAGTCTGCCTTGAAAGTGTGTCTGTGTTTCTCTGTGGGAGGGAGGCATCAGCTATCAATCTCCTCTGTCAGCATCAACGAGAGAGGCAAGAACAGATAATGAAAAAAAAATTGGTGAAGAGAAGGCAAGAAGAAATCATCAGAGGAATCATCAAAGGCGAATGAAAAAGTTCAAGGGAAGACACAGATTGAGAGTAAACCTCAGAGGTTTCCCTGCTGGTGATCATAGTGATATTATGCTGTATAGCCTTTCCTAATTTTTATAGAGACTATATGACGGAGTTTGTAGTGCAAATCTTGTTTGTTTTCCATCACTGGGAAAGAGGATGCCACTGCTGAACAAATACAAACTTGGTGTCTGACAGTTTTGCAACCAGGAGACTAAATTGACTAAAGCAGTTGTAGTTCTAGTAATCGGTTTGGTGAATAAATCCTGTTAGTCTTGACTCATCTGAAGACATTTCTACAACATTTTGTTTTCCTGATTTTACTCGCCAATATTTTACTGTGCAGATTTATTTTATCGATTTTATTATTTTGTTGTCTTTATAATGGGCAGTTTAACAGGTTTCAAAAAGGGGGCACAATTTGAAAAACAAACAAAAATGCTACAGCAAAAACAAACATGGGGTCAGTTTACATATTTCATGTTCTTAACATTTTTTTCCCTTCCCTATCAAAAGACAGTAAAATTGAAAGCTGAGGCCCGGTTGGACCTTCTTCGGCAAGTGGGAGTTGCTGTAGATACCTGGCTGAAAAGTGCTATGAACCAGGTGTGTGTTTTGTGTTAGAGAAAACTGTATGAACACATACTATATTACATGTTTTTGAGTTCCTTATGTTCCCTAAACTCTTTTAAGGCATGAATTCCAGTTTGTGTGTGGCAGTATGGGAGTATGTGTGTGCAAGTATGCCTGTTTTCAATACAGCATGTGCATAAAACCCCTCACTCTCTCTGTGCATGCTATAGGTGATGGAGGAGCTGGAGAATGAACGCTGGGCCAGCTACACTTCCCACGATCCCTCACTATCGGTGAGATACCTCCCCTCACTGTGCCTACATTGCAGCTTTCCTGCTAAGCCAGCAGAACTTGTCGTGTTTTTACAGTCACAGAAAGTTTGTTAATGAAAAGTAAAATCATTGGAGGAATTACTAAACAAAACTTTAAGCATCATATAAATCCAAATGTTACTAGTGCTATGCAAAAATACTAATTCAAAAATACATGTATAATGATTTTTGTCAGCAATTGTCATAGTTGCAACAGTTTTTTCTTGGCGGGAAAGTGCAAAAATCACACCAACTGTACAAATCACAAGTAGAAAATGTTCACATATTTTAGTAGCTGCCTACGTTGCATGTATAGTTGCCTGTTTTATCCACTTCAAATTAATAGACTACTAAATTTTGTCATTTAATGCATAACTTGCATTGGCTCATTTGTTTTCCCAACAGTATTACTTGTTCTTTAAGCCAGAGACTGCAAATCATAGATTTTTCATTCTTTATGATTTTTGAAGATGAAGTGAAAACCTCCCAGCTAAAATATTTCTCCTGAGAAATAACTTCCCGAATGGTGTATATTAAAAGATGTTTGACCTTAGCCCTGCTGCTTAATCATCGTGACAGATATACATATGTAAATGGTCTGCACTTATATAGCGCTATTCTACCTATTGGTACTTAAAGCACTTTACACTGCTTCTCAAAAACCCATTCCCACTCACAATCAAACAATGATGGCCAACGCTCACCGATAGCAACTAACTTGGGGTTCAGTGTCTTGCTCAAGCACACTTTCCCATGACGAGCCGGGGATCGAACTAACAACTGCAGGATTGGTGGAAGAGCACTCTACCTTTCTGCGCCACAGTCACCCCTAGAAATGTCGTTCATGCACAAGTTGCAAGTATCTTTTTTGACCCCTAGCTTTAAAGAAGCATTACACTGAGTACCTGACACCTCAAACATTTTTTATCACCATATCACATTTATGATAAAGGCTCAAAATAAAAATTTGAGCTTTAAAGGTGCTAGCTGATGTGTTTCGGGACCTTTGGATAGAACCAGGCTTATAGTTTCCCCATTTTTTATTTTTATGCCAAGCTAACTCACTGTGCTATGCATATTTATGTTTGTGGATTTGTGTGTGTGCGTTTCTGTGTCTCTATTGGGTATACGCACAAGAGAGTGCATGTCCATGACTAGGAATGTAACCCCATATGTTACTGCAAGACGAGATGCGCTAGCACGTGTGTGTGTGTGTGTGTGTGTGTGTGTGTGTGTGTGTGTGTGTGTGTGTTTCTGCTTTACTGGAAGGACTTGACATTCTGCTCACATGATGTTGCAGCTCGCAACACCAGAGTGAAAAAGAGAGTGATCCTGAGTGTGAGAATGCAAGAGTAAAGCCTGGAGAATGAGGGGGAGGGCAATCTAGGAAGAGATTAATGGAGAGAAGGAAGGCTGATAGGAGGATTTGCAGTGAAAAAGGGAGTGTAGAAAAGGCGGTGAAAGGAGAAGAGAAAAAGAAGAGGTGGTGTGACATAAGGGTGGTAAGGAGGGAATAGCGTCAGCATGGTAATGCTGAAGTAAAATTGGATGCAGAGGTGAGAGGAATGGGGGTAATGTGATAAACTGCAGAGCACATACAGTCACAGAAAAAAGTTTGTTTGCAATTTCCTAGTATTTTGCCTAAATCAGACATAAATATGATCTGATTTTCACCTAAGTTGCAAGTGTCAACAAACACAATATTTATAAACTGATAAAACACAAACAGTCATGAGGCCTTATGTCTTACATACAGAGTGATGGTGGAAAATGTAATGGCATCAGGGTATTAACTGGTTGAACCACCTTTGGCAGCAATAACCTCACGGAAGCGCTTCCTGTAACTGTGGATTTTAGATCAATCTTCCTTGAAGAACTGCTTTAGATCAGCCATTTTCTTAGGAAAATGGAGGGTGTGAACATTTCTCTTCAGGTCATTGCACAGCTTCTGTATTGGGGTCTGACTGGACCACTCCAAAAGGTGGATTATTTTTGTGTCTGAAGCCATTCTGTAGTAGATTTACTTCCTTGTTAGGGTCATTGTTGCATCACTCAGCTTCCTCTGACCTTCAGCTTGCAGACAGCCCATCTAAATTATTCCTGCAGGATACCTTGATAAACTTTCATTCTCCCGCTTACAATTTCCCGGGTCTATAGGCAGCAAAGCAGGCCAAAATCACAATGCTCCCACGACCTCACTGCACTGTTGGGATGATGTTTGCATGTTTGTATGTGTTTTTATTTTTACCTCATAGTTAGTGATATGTGTTCCTCCCAAACAATTCTGCTCTGTCCACAAGACTCCACTGCTATGGAGAGTAGCCACAATACCAAAACCACTATCTTTATAGATAATATGTCTAAACTGTGGGCTGATCTTATTCTTTTCCATCCAGCTATTGCCTATCAGCGGTCGCCACAGCGAATCATCTGCCTCCATCTAACCCTGTCCTCTGCATCCTCTTTTCTCATGCCAGCTAACTTTATCTCCTCTGTCACTACATCTATAAATCTCCTCTTTGGTCTTCCTCTAGACCTCCTGCCTGGTAGCTCCAACCTCAGCATCCTTCTACCGATATATTCACAGTCTCTCCTCTGAACATGTCCAAACCACCTCAATCTAGCCTCTCTGACTTTATCTCCAAAACATCTAGCATGAGCCATCCCTCTACTCATTCCTGATCCTGTTCATTTTCGTCACTCCCAAGGAGAACTTCAACATCTTAAGCTCTGCTACCTCCACCTCTGCTGTATAACATTGCTGGTCTCATCACCGCCTTCAACACCATTCCTTTTATTCTAGACGATAACTGTGGACTGATGAATATCTACATTCTTTGAGATTAATCTGTAACTCCTTCCAAGTACATGCAAATTAATAACTCTTTGCGAAGGGTGGTTGTGGTAACACACTGCCAGTGTTTTTGTAAGTGAAAGGTAGTTTTTAAGCATACCTTTATTCTGTGTTTTATCAGCTTAGAAATATTGTGTTGTTAATGTTTGTATAAGATCAGTTTATGCTTCGTGACCAATTTATTGCGACAGTGAGGAAATAGTGCCATTACTTTTTCTGTACAAGAACCTAACGCAGTTCACAGGCATCACATATGAACACTATTCAACAGCTTGTAAGCCAAAACCTTTAACACCTGAAGCATTTACATACCAAAATATTTTACTACCTGTCAGTATGTAGTAATGTCATGCAATTTTTCCAACTTTATGGATGGCCTTTGGCTGCCACTTTACAATTTTTCATTAAAATGTACTTGTATTTAGCCAGGTGTCTTGTTCAGAGGCAACATATAGACACAAACTCTGTGGAGTCATTAAGTCTCTCTCTCTTTGATGGTCACCTGGGGGTTATCCAGGCCCACTTTCATGTGTGTTGTTGGCATCACATTTAGACCAGGGGTAGTCAATTATGATTAAAGGAGGACCGGATAGAAGAAATTTCCCCATGTACAGCTCTGGAAGAGGAGGTTGACCATGAAACTCCATAGTGTGAGCAACAAGATGATATAACCTGAACTGAAGGTTTTTCCAAGTGATGTCATCTGGATGCATATTATCAGCAAGAAGTAGGGAGACATAGGGAAGTCCTCTGTAGGGAAGTCAGAGGGAACCCTAATGGAATTCATTTACATGTACTTCTCATACTAGACCCAAAAGAAGCACGTTCAATATCAGTGAAGGCATCCTTTAAGTTGCATTATAATTTAGTTATACATTACAATTAATTTATATATATATATATATATATATATATATATGTGTGTGTGTGTGTGTGTGTGTGTGTGTATATATATATAGAGAGAGAGAGCATTGCCATTGTATCATCATCTGCACTGTTTAAAGTCAATGACTCAAATCAAATGAAGAAAGCTATAATTTAATGCCATTTCAACAGTATTTACTTTCAGTTGGCTTTAAGATCGCTTATTTTCTGTAGCCACAATGCTGAATTTAATGAGGCCAGGGATGTTTTACATTCCCACTTTTAAACACTGCCTGTGCCTCAGAGCAGATGAGAAACAGTGGTTTTTAGCTTCTTACAGGAAGGATGGACATGTATGCCTCAGTCCATTCTGGTTTAAAAGCCCAGTTTTCTGTGTCAATCCTGCGCTGTTTAGCATAAACCATGACACACTGAATTACAGTTTTGCTGCTTTTCTGTGTCTGCTCACTTCTCACGCTGTTTTTCTCTCCCTGTCACTGTCACTGCCTCTGTTTTCACTTGGAATGAAGGTTTTTCAAGTTTCTATCCAGTGAAGGCCCGCCCTACTCTGCCTGTGATTGGCTGACATTCTTAGCTTGACCAATCTCCGTCCTCGTGTCTAAACGGATGGCAAGGATTAGCAGCCAGTCAGACATAGATAGAACGTCTGTGTTGCTGAGTAGCAGTGTGAAACAATGTCAGAAACGAGTCGCCGGTCGAAATGTAATCTCGGCCAAAACAAAATAAAAACTCAATGACATGTCAGTTCTGGCTCTGGTCCTGGACAGGACAGAGTCTGGGTCAGGATGTGGACCGCGGCCTGCCTATTAGTGGCCTGCTGATTTAGACTGTGAAATACTGTGGAGCAGCTCTGAAGTGGTGAAAGAACTGCATTGTAAGTGTTGATAAGTAGTGTCGTAGGCCTACTTATGTTCTGGAATTTGATAGCATGTTAACAGCCTCTGAATTTATTTGGACTGTGCTGAAGGCTGTAGAGACTGACAGCAGCAAAGAAGAGATTATATTAACAAGAGAGATGGAGAAGGAGGGAAAAGCAGTCAGAGAGATTGTTAACAGCAGTTTGCTAATTAGGGACAGGTCAAGAAGTAACTGACAGTGAGCGAGAGTAGAAAGGATAGATGGATTGTGATTATAGAAAGAGAGCAGGCACTTCCCTCTGCCCCTTTCTTCATTTAACATAACTTTATTAATGCAAAAATGAATTGCTGTAAGCCATAGACTCTCAAGTGCCACAGTCGTCCACTGCCTTCATTACAGTATCTCTTTAACTGTTATTACCTCCAGGACCAATAAAATACGCCATTTGTCTGGATCTCAGCTGTACTGGTGCACATATTGAAATATATTTTTTGTTATGTTTTATTGGGCTATTACTGAAGTATACTCTGGTCATTTTAACTCTGGGATGGAATGGAATTGGCCTCTAGGCTATGTAGTGTAATTTTAAATCACTGCAGCGGATACAAGTGACGTAACGCAACAAGCATGCAGCACTCTGTCTTTTTCTCCTTCCTGTTATGTATTACATGGTTGTGTAAGTGCGTGTATTTACCATGTAAGTTCTGTCACTGCACTGGTAGTACTGTCAAATATAAAAATGTACTTAAGATTGTACTGAAAGATTGTTTGTCCAGGACAATACAACCTGCAAACTAATGACATTCTCCCCCTTAACCCAGCTGTACTTTGTATTCAGCACTGACATGCCAAACTGAACATGTTGACATTGGCATTGTGAAGATTCAATGCTTCAGTTTGAGACTCTTTGCTCTCCATTCCCATGGAGAGCTTTGACAAATATGTGCTCATTTTTATCAGTAAATGCATTAGGACTACAGCTGGAGGGTATTATTTCCCTTGAGGATAAATTCTACTGTCTAGGAAACATACTTGTAAGATAATCTCTAATAGAAAACACACATTGGCTTTGTTGTGCAATGGTGTAGAGTGGTGTAGTGACAACAGAAATCTGATGACTATACACAGTCACTTAGAAATGGATAAACACACACACTTTTGTCATGGCCGTTTGCTCAGCTTGCTGTGTGTGATGGATTTTCTTACCACCTGGATCACATGAGCCTAATATAAACCTGTGAAATTCACATAGAACAAAAGAGGGAGGGGCTAGATTAAATAAAACATTAGCCTTTCTACACCTGTCTCTAAAACCTCAAGTACCCACACAGAGCAGAACAGAGAAACGAAGGCATCAAGAACCGGTAAGAAAGAATTGGTATGGATTGGTTGGTGACACTAGGACAAAAGCAAAAAAAAAAAGGCAACTAGGAAAGAAAATAAATAACCACAAGTTGCAGTTGGTAAACAAAGTCTAAAAGATGTTGGTAGTAGAGGTTAGGAAAATACCGCACAAAGAGTGTAAAAGGTGAGATGTGAACAACAAAATTGGGTTTAAACAAAGGAAGGGAGCTGTAAATAGCAGCTGAAAGCTAAGGTAAATACTCTGTATTATATGTTCATTTGTAGTATTTAGATTTTTGTGAGTATTGGAAAGTTTTTAGTAAACTTGTATCCTCGGATTTTATTTAATTATTTAACTATTTTAAATGTTTACTTGTTCTGGCTTTGTTGTAAGTACACCTCTGAAGCTTTAGAGGTGAGTGGAGCTGTTCTTATTTACCCTTGTAGTTATCAAAGGTGTTGACTTTATCTAGCTTTGTTTGTGTATAAAGGGCACAGTGGACTTGGAGCGTGAGGAGGGCGAGGAATGCGAGGAGAATATGGAGGTTTTCGATGACAGCAGCTCCAGTCCTTCAGGAACCCTCCGAAACTACCCACTAACTTGCAAAGTCCTGTACTCATACAAGGTATAGACAAACTCACAGGCAGTTGCCTTCTGCAGTTACATGGTCACAAACCTACATATACCAAATGTCTGTAGCTAGGAATACAAAACAGCGGTATAAAATAAATACTTTGTTAGGGACTACAGTATGTGTGCTTTGCTTTAGTATAGTTTACATTCTGAATGGCATGTTAACAAATGTCGACTGCACGACTTACACCCATGTTATAACAATATATATTGTTAAGTGTAGATTTAAAACAGTTTATCCTCATTTCTCTCTTTCATAGCTTTTCTTATTCCATTGTTTTTGTTTATGCTTTTTCTATCCTTTTTTTCTCCATCTTTCGCTCATCTTCTGTTAAACACTTGTTTTCTGTCTGTCTTGCAGGCCTCCCAGCCTGATGAGTTAACTATTGATGAACACGAGATGCTGGAGGTTATAGAGGATGGAGACATGGAGGACTGGGTCAAGGTGCAGAAACGGGCATCAAACAATACCTTTGTGTTGTATACTATGTGTTTGCTGTTGCAACTACATTGTTGTATGGTTAATTTCCCTCCTGTCGTCCGTATTCTCAAGTTTTTTTATCATTATGTAAATTTTTGCATTTTTCAATGCGCCTCATTGTGTATATGTGTTTTCTAGGCTCGCAATAAAACTGGTCAAGTAGGCTATGTCCCAGAGAAATACCTGCAGTTCCCGACCTCCAACAGTCTGCTAAGCATGCTTCAGTCATTGGCTACACTTGACGCTCGATCACACACGTCATCAAATTCAACCGACCCAGAGCTGCACTCTGGCTGCATCAATGGAGATGTGAACAGTAAGTTCTGTATGCTGTAGACCCAAAGTTCACTATAACAAGCTAGCTAATATAAATGATTTTTATTTTCCTTATAATTTAGTAATAAGACAAAATTCAATTCATTTCAATTCAAAAAACTGTATTTGCCCCCTGAGAGCAGTTTAAACAGAATAGCAGTACTTATAATGTACAACAATAAGATAAAATAAGTAATAATAATTAAAAATATAAAATAAAGGAAAGAAAGCATAAGAAAAGTTTTAGAATTAACTGTGGCCTTACATATGACTTAATTAGTTGAATGTGCTATTGACAGTAATAACAGCAATAATATGGCATGGAGGAAACAATACTAACAATATTTGATATGACAATCAATGAATGCATTGAATGAATTACATATGCCATGAAAAGAAAGAATAAACGGAATTGTCAACTAAACCTTGCTGGTCAAATCAAGGTAGAGTAGAAGTTAGAATAAAAGGGACGTACAAACAATAAAAGTAAAGTGCAAATCACAGTCCACTACATACGAAGTTCAATAAAACATCCTACCTACCTAACTTTGACCCTTTCCTTCCATTTATGTATAGCCATTAAAATGGTGTTACTGCAGTTCCAGTTCCAGTGCTGTTTTTGGAATAATACCCAGAGCAAAGTGGTTCAAAAATATTGAGTAAAGACAACAAAACAGGCCAATTTTATAAAACAGGGAATAGTAGAACTTTGACAAACATACACTCTCTTTTTGACATTTCTCTTATTTTAATTGTTCTTATTATAGTTGTTTCCAAACATGGTCTAAAAGCAGCAAATTTAAAATGAATAAGGTCCAGTTTAGTGTAACATTTGAAGGCAAATTATGTTGCTTATAAAAAGATTAGATCGGAAATTTGGTTGTTAAATTTGTTTTTCCTTTTAGTAGTTCAAGAATTTAGCTGTGGTTCTGTAGGTTATGGTGTTTAGTTACATTTTTGCAGTTTATACATTTTAATTCTCTTATTATTTCTTACTGTAAAGCACTTTGGTCAACCTGTTGGTTGATGGAAAATGCTATATAAATAAACTTTGATTTCATTTGATTTGATTTTGATATTCTTAACATTTTATATCAGTATATATGTTGAAGTTCTGAAGAAAGCTAAAGATGCTTTTACTGTTTACCGGGGCTTACTGATCAGTGCAAATAACATGTGATTGGATTAATCTTCATGATTAAAAAAATTACAATTGTAATTATTCTTCCTTTGTATCTTTTATTACTTTTCCTCTCTCTCTTTGTTCCCCCCTCTTGCCCTGCAGTGGTGTATGTCCGTGCACTTTATGATTACGACGGCCAGGCAGATGAGGAGCTTTCCTTTTCTGAGGGTGCTGTGATCCGCCTGTTGAGCCGCAACACTCAGACAGACGATGGTTTTTGGGAGGGGGAGCTCAATGGACGGGTGGGTGTCTTCCCCTCCGTACTGGTAGAAGATCTCACAGAAAATGGGGAGACCAGCGGAGGAGGGACAGGTGACATTCAGGTATGAGTCTTGGACATTCAAGTCTTGGACATAAAGAAAAGTCTCATAAATACCACACAAAATAACATATAGGTCAGGGAGAAAACAGAAAAGCAAATGGTAAATGGAGCCTTACATTCACTTTAGTGGCACACAGAAATTCAGCGTGTCAGTCTTGAGGTGAACTGGAAATCTGGGCTTATCGTTCTTTCCTCAAGGCAGAAATACCAAGCATAGACTGTAGTCTACTGTTCCACTTTCTTCACCTATTCCTCTCCTTTGCTGCCTGTTGCCCAGTTGATCTATCAGCAAGGCAGACTTCACAAACATTGAATCAGAAGTGCCAAGTTCCTGCAGCACACTGATAAAACCCTATACTGTAATCAGCAAAAAGGAGTCTTATCTGTGGCGCTGAGCACTGCCCTATTAGAGCTTCAGCATCAGGAAGCCGCTCCCTTCCCGTAAGTCTGCGTACACAACACAACAACTTATTATGTCTCGTGAGTCTAACATAGGGATAGACTTATGATGTGTCACCCTGTGTACTGTTATGAAAGCAATTGATGTGAATGTACTGTGTAGACGGGTCACAAGAAGTAATAACATCACTTATAATGACCCCAATAATGACTTACTTTTTACCATATCACACGATGACTGCTGATTGTTCCACCAGTCAATCAGTCAATTTATTTTTAAACTCATTATTTATCCGGATCATTTTGTATAGTTCTGCATTTGTGTTTATGGATTTATGGCCATGAGCAGAAATCCAAATCAACACTAACATTGTTCCATATCTGCAGGATGTGTGAATAAGCAACCTTTTGCTAATCCAGGATATTAACTTGTGGTTACAGAACCATTTTCTGTTTATAGAATGGGCCAAAAATAAATGTAGGTGTGTGAATCCATGAACAGTTTCACAGACACTTTTAATTATTTTATTAATAATGCAGGCTCACTGGCAGTTAGCTCCATGCTGCATATGCTTCTTCTAGTACATAGATGTTGTTCATGGAGGCTTCTCTTTTTTTTGTTATTTCTGGCTGGGTAACAAGTTTATGCAGATTGTTCGTTTTAATGAAATATGATTCACAGTTTGATGGGCCAGACTCTCTATCACTTTCATCAGGCCAAGGTTGAAAAGACATTTAGACTAAACCAATTTATTATATCTTCGCTTATTACTTATTAACAACCAGCTGCTTTTCCTTTTGCCTAGAATCATGAATCTAATTACAATGTACAAATTTTTACAAATGAGCTAGTTACTGGGCTTTTTTTTTTTTTTTTTTGAATCATTTAGATGATGACCCAGTCAGTTTTATCACAAATGTATCAGTTCATTGTTAGTTTATTGGATTGTGAAATTTTGTATTGAACATGAGATCACAGATGAGCAGCATGATTTAATGATATATTTCTGTTTCTGCCTCTTTCTGTAGATTTCTCCATCTTTGAAGTTGCCATCTTCTCTGCCACCACTTCCATTGTATGACCAACCTCCCATCAGCCCTTTCACCAGCCCTGAGACCTCCACCCCACCTCCCCTTCCACGTTCACCCTCTGCTGCACTTAATGGGGAACACAAGCCTCCACTGCCCACTTCACAAAAAGGACCACTATCTACTCACAGTAAGATACACACAAATAGAAACCAGAAAACAACATTTTGTCTGTAATTGGTTGAGATAGGTCATTTAGCTATAATTATTTCTCTGTCTGTAGATCAAAGCTCTGGAAGAAGCCCAGTGTCTCCAGGATTTCCTCAGACTCAGCCACTGCGATTCACACCTGAAGGAGGCCCAGTAAAACTACGGCCTGTTAGTATCCCAATTATTCAGCTTGTTTCAGTGTTGATGTACCTTTACTCTTCTGTCAGTTCTGTATGTTTAGATGATAGATCTATAATGACAGGGATTCAGCAGAAACAGTCATGAGTCTATGTCAGCTGACAGTAAATTAATCTGCAGCTGTTCTGATAATTGATTAAGGCAATTTATAAGTGGAAATAGTGGAAACAGTGTTTCTTCTCTTGATTGTGTTGGTCTTTGCTTGGTGGACTGATATTCAGACAAAACAATCTATTTTAAGATTATAAAGGGTGATTGTCCCTATTGTCTGATATTTAAAAAACAAGATCTTCTTTCTGCATCTGAATGGATCCCCTTTCGATTTCTATTCAAAATAAAAATTCCTTGTTTTCTGGGGCCTTAATATTTTGTCCCACAGCAGGAAAACAACATTATGTTGTTTGTCAAATTAAGAAAAGTAGGTCAGGTTTGGTGTTTTGCCTTGACAATAGTTTTCCTGACTTTGTCTTTTTTTCTTAAGCTTTTATTTAATATGCTTTCTTTCACTGCTGCAGGTGCGAGCTGCTCCTCCTCCACCTAAACAGCACCCCCGTCGACAGCAGGAGAAGAGTGACAAGACAGAGGAGGTAGAGATCACACTGGTGTGACAGCAGGCACCTGGTTATAGACACATAAATGACAGACAGACATATCCTACAGGTTGTCTACCTGAACTGCTCTGAACTGAAGTGAGCTGAAATAGGTGATGTGAAGTAAACTGAACTGAATCAAGTCAACCCTTCTGGCTGCTACACATCTTCCCACATCCTCAAGGGGAGGAGGAGAGCAAGCTGAGGGCATAAATGAGTATCAAATTAAACAATCTTCATTTTAGCTTCCTAATGAAGTGCAGCAGTAGCCGCCCCCCACGTACCTCTCCACCCTTCCCATCCTCCCATTCTTGCCTTAAAACCTCACCTCATAATGCAGCACACTAGAGCACAGTAAAGAGGAGAAAGAATGTATGGGGAGCAGAGTGTGTAAAAGCAAAGACATTTTTTAATACCACCAATATGCTGATAAAATAAATTAAAACTTCATAATTTCTTTTTCTGGTAAACTTCACTTACTTCACCTTTTTTAGTTTTTGTTTGTTTTAATCTTGGCACACATTTAGTCATTCATCAAAAAATTCCCTTTTCCTCACCATTTGAATCAGTGTAGAGGACCTAGTGTTCAGCTACATTCAGAACCAAGCTTTCAGGCAAACCATCGCACATGGAGTGCCCTGTTAGTCAAGTCGTTTTGGTGCATGCCCCATAACTGCAGCATCACAAGTTAGGGGTCCAGCAATGACTCAATGAAACAAGTTGAGCTCAGTGTCTTGAGCTAAAAGTATTAACTGTTAAACTTGCTAGCCACATAAATGAAAGAAAAATAATAGCCCATATCTGTCACACTCGTGATTAAAAGTCTTATTTTATAATGGTAAACAAAGAAAGTAACAGCAAAATTTCTGTGGTACGAAATTAGCTTCAGTTGGTTTTTAATGTTAGCTGACCAGTGTCTCTAGTTTAGCAAGTTGTCTCTAATGCTCCACATACATAACAATAGATTATATTGTATGTGCTCAGGTTAAATGGTAAATGGCCACTTATATAGCGCTTTACAATGTTGCTTTTCATTCACACACACACTCACACACCGATGGCGGCGGCTGCCATGCAAGGTGCTCACCCAATCAGAGCAACTTGGGGTTCAGTGTTGTCCAAGGACACTGTGACACCTGGCCCTGAGGGCTCAGGAATCAAACCACTGACCCTGATGTTATTTGACCAACTGCCTTACCAACCTATCTATAGCTGCCCAAATAAATACTTGCACAGCTTGACCAAAATACAGAAAAGTTAGTTTGAAATTAAGCTAGTGCAAAGAGGACAAAAAGAAACGTATTTTAAGTTTTACTTAATTTTATCAACTGGTGGTTGAAAATGTTTTTCATGGCATATCGTTTAAATTTTGCTCCATTTTGAGACTGTGCTAAGAGAATAAGTTGCCAAGTGGGTCACGTTTTTGAGTGGAGTAGGACTTGGGGTAAATGGATGAGTGGTGCGTGTGGATTTGACTGATGCATTAATAAGACCTCTCCCCAGCCCTTCCTTCATAAAATATAGTCCTTATCATACGTATTCAATATGTATTAGTACAGTACATTACTGTTGTCATAGGAGTGTTATGCACAGCGTATCATATAGACTAAGTCAGCTGAATGGATTACCATGTCTGAAATGTAGTGGTTTTATCCTCATACTGAAAGGGCATTGTAAATACAGTATGATGTAAGGGATGAAAGGAGCAAAGGGAGCAGAGGTTAAAAAAAGAGTAAATGGAGGCTGGATCCTCCTTTTTGCTCTTCTTTCAGCCTTTCTTCACATCTCTCTTTTATTTCCATCCTTCTTTACTCTAAAGTCTGTTCTGTCCATTGGCAGTCTGTGGCTCATATACACACATACAGTTAAATAATACTACTTGTGTGTTATTATATCTTCTCTCATTCTGTGACCCACTGTTTGTTTGTATCACTGAGAGGCTGGGGGTGTTTTTAAAGGCACTGAAATTGTTGGTATTCACTATGTGGTTACAAAGAAGTGTTTTATGTGAGATGATATACAGAAGACAATGAAAATATTTGGGTTTAAGAGATTTTATTAATCACAGAATGACCTGTATAGCTTTTATCCCTACAGATCCTATCTCATTCATTTTCTTCATTTATAACATTGATCACATGTATGATCTATTACATGTATATTTGTTTAGCTGCATAAGATTTGCAGGTATGTGTTCCATACTTGTTAAGCATCTCCACTACATCATTATAGGAGTCTTTTTGTATTGCAGCAGAGAAACGATTAAGGGAATCAAATGAACCTTTAACATTTCCAATGTGAGCTGTATTTTTCCTAGTGTCTTTTACATTTCAGCCTTGTTGAAAATAAGAAATACATCATGATACAAAAATGTGTATAATGGACAGAACTAGCTAACGACATTCAAATGGAGCTAAGTACAATTATTATTATTTTTTTGTTTTTAAATCTAATTAAACAAAAATTCCCCTCCAAGCCTTTAATACTCTTTGCCTATAGGGCAGTGTAGCACTTTTATTTATTCGTACCTTCCTTGAAAAGTAGCAGCAGAAATTATTGTGATTAATCACTTTAGTTAGATTTTTTTTTTTTTTTCTGAATTAATATGATGGATCCTTCTTGTTTCAGTGTGACTGATACCTACTTTTAATTCTTCATTCTTTTAAAAAGATGGGGAAATAAGTGTGAACAATGTAATTTGGTGTTTGTTTTTTTCTTATATAAATCACAAACAAAAAAATTACAATGTTTTGACTGAGGAATTTATTTCATCACATCTGTGTACAAGATGTGTCCCACTCCCTACCTACGTATTTATTTGAACTGAGGTTTGAATGAATGGAGGGTGACTGAAAGACTGAATACATTTGAAAAGAAGGTAAACTCAAAGATGTGTGGTGTTGATGGACTCCCACAGTGTAATCAAAAACTACTGACAGATAAGTAAAGCAAAGCTAATTTTAGTCTGTAATGGGACAGCTCCAGAAATGTGATATACAACAAAACAACAATGTGCTCCAGTGTTGAGTTATCATAGTACATTTTTTGTATACTAACTGCTAATACCGTATGGAGATTAGTACACTCTAATGTACATACTGTGTATCATTAGTATGCAGTTTGGAGTTGGGACACATCTTTAGAAACCAATAAAAATAGAGTCCTAAATTTGGGCTTATGTTGGCTTATGTTCCTTTCTGCAAAGTGAAGGTAAATTATGTAATTGAGAAAATGATGCAAGAAACAATAAAGATACCAGAACAGCTTTTTTTCACATCTGCTTTTAGAAACATAAACGTTTGTGTAGCATCCACTCCTAACAAAGCTAAGCATGCTGGAATTAGTTGGTTTTATATATAAACCTCTTCTCTTCTGCTGTTGTAGGAACTAGCGTTGACTTGTAACAGTGTGGTCAAGGCGATTTGAACGGCAGCCTCTCCTTGATCTCTCTGAGATCTTATTTATACTGTTTTCAAACTTGTTTTGAAGTTTATGGTTTACAGCAATGTCCCACAGAACTTCCCCTCATAAATAAGTCAGTTTATCTATTGAAAATAAAATGTATGACTACTTTTTGCCAGTTGCCACTTTAAACATTTTCCCTTTTTACCATCCCTTTAGTCTGTGATAGTGTATAATTATTTGGTATTAAGCTGTTTTGGGGTTTTATGTATTATATAATTCTATATTTTTCATCATTGGATTTGGAGCAGCTGCACAGCTGCTGTTATTAATGATGTGGTGGAACAACTGGCCTTTTTTCTCTTCACATACAGTTGCCATGGTGATAATAAGGAAAAGTCTTTCTGCATATTATTGGCTGTACAAAAACAAAGTTTGTATTTATTGTGTACAAATGTTAATTAATAAAAAAATGAAACTTAATTTGTTTTTTGTATAATCTTTTTGTGTTTGTTTTTATGTGTGCGTGGTGGTGCCATCCTGTTGCTGGATCTAATTGTGTTTATTTTTATGCAAATACTCTGCAAATTTGAGTATTATGTACACAGCTTAGATTTTGTGTATCTTACATGTGCGTGTGTCTGTTGTGTAGATTTTACAATTACTAGAAGTGGGTGGGATCTTGTCAACTATAAACACCCGGGGCCAGAATTTCCTGAGTAGACCAGGAGGGAAAAGAGAAAGCACCAGCACATAGAGGAAGCAGCAACTGAGAACTTCTCATTCCATTCACCAAATGTATTCATTGCAGAGCTAGTTT